>NC_134357.1:129906012-130506012 GCF_048569485.1 Anomaloglossus baeobatrachus
TACAGTACATGTTCAAAAAAATGTAGTTTGTCCACCAAAAATGCATGGTTGCGGTTTCAGAACTTGTTTTTGAATCTCCTCATTGCTTTCTATGTTGACAAATTGCTGAAAGAATTGACATGCTGCAGTTTTCAAAAATGTAACCATTTTTTAAAATTCAGTTAGGGGGGAATAAAAAAGCAATAGTGTGCATGAGATTTCTAAAATATATCGGCATTTGCTGGTACTGTAGAAAGCAGCTTTTAATTTGCATTAATAAAAGCTCTGCAAAAACGCAACGTGTGGAACACCGCTTTAGGCTGAGCACACACTGTGCATAAAACGGAGCGAGGGGAGTGTGAGAAAAAAATCGCATTCCACTTGGACTAATGTTTCTGTATGGGGCCGTCCCATGAGCGATTTATATTTATTTACTGTATGTATTTATTTATATTTTCCCTCAACCCTAATCTGACAGAGAAAACAGTCACAGCATGCTCCGGGTGGAAGCTGATTTGTTTTCTCTCGCACCCATACAAATCTATGGGTGCGAGAGAAACATTGCATTGCACTCGCATTACACCGATGTAATGCGAGTGCAGTGCGAGAATCGCATCAGAAGACAATGGAGGAGATAGGAATGTTAATCCCTCCCTGTCCTCCACAGCGCCCAGTGTCCTCTGCAGCTGTGCTGCAATCGCATCACAGTGACTTGACAGTCGCATGACACTTGGCTTACACTCCAGCAGAGCGGGAGCCAAGTGTCATGCGATTGACTCGCATTAATGACCATGTGGCCCACCCATAATGGCGTAGTCCATTATTCACAGGATTAGTATAGTCGCTTGGAGGGGGTCTGACTGCTGAAACTCACTGACTGCAAGAACAGGGGTTCTGTGCATGGCCAGAGTCAGCACCTGCTGCGCCTGGGGGCCTATTTGTCTTCGATTTCATTTCACTATGGTCAGATAATATGCAGCATGCATGGAGAGGGTTTAGGAGCTATAATCAGGTTCCTCCATTACTGAGAAATCTGTGTTTGAATAGATATATGCAAATGTGGCTGAAGGACTATGGTAGATTTGAAGCCTCTGTCACTCCAGCTCTATTTCCCGCATAGTGCTGCCTCCTCATAGAACTGAAGCTTCAGATCTACAAATAGTTCTTTAGCCTTATTTGCATTTCAATTCAAGCACTGATTTCTCAGTAATTGAGGGACGGATTGGCCTTGTAAGACCTAAACCACAAGGCGTGAAAATCGGAGCGAATGTAATGCGATGTTTTATCGCATTCCACTCGGACCAATATTAGCCTATGTCCCAGCACCCATGAGCGATTATTTTTTTTCAGCCCTAATCGGACCGAGAAAACAATAGTCTTGTCTTGTTTCTCTCGCACCCATTCAAGTTTATAGGGCGAGAGAAAAATCGCACTGCACCCTCAGTACACCGGTGTACTGCGCGTCCAGAGCGAAAATGGCACTAGCCGGCAACGGAGGAGAGAAGGAGATAAATCCCTCCCGCCCCTCCTCAGTGCCGGCCTGCCCCCCGCAGCTGTAATATATGTGTATATTACCTATATGTATTTGGATAGATAGATAGGTGTGTGTGTGTGTGTGTGTGTGTGTGTGTGTGTGTGTATATATGGATAGATAGGTGTGTGTGTGTGTGTGTGTGCATATATGGATAGATAGGTGTGTGTGTGTGTGTGTGTGTGTTTATTTTTATATAGTGCTAACATACTCCGCAGGAAACCGAAGAACCCGGAGGAAACCCACAAAAACACGGGGAGACCATACAAACTCCTTGTCGATGGTGTCCTTGGTGGGATTCGAACCCAGGGGACCCCAGCGCTGCAAGACTAACCACTGAGCCACTGTGCCGCCCATAAAATAAATTACCATTTTGTGTATGTATGTATGGGTGTGTGTATGTATGCATGGGTGTATGTAATAGTGTGTGTGTGTGTGTGTGTGTGTGTGTGTGTGTGTGTAATATATATATTATATATATATAATAATGTGTGTGTAAATACATTTTTATATATATAATTTATATATAAATGTAATTTCATACATTACATACAATATAATTTTATATATATATATTTTACATTTATTTCTTCTTTAAAATATAAATACTTTCCTGTGCCGGAGGAGGAGTGGGGACGTGCGCTTCTTTCACATACTTCAGGGATCCCCACATACGACTTTCTCTCTGCCTTGGGAGGGGCCATACCCTGGTTTGAATACTTCCAGATCAGGTCTTTCTTGACCGGATCAGGCCGGGAGGCACTTTATGCTGCCCCCCCTCCTCGTTTGAAAAGCTCATTCTCATTCATACCCTGTCCCTTATCTATAACCTTTTGATCCAGAAGGGGGATGTGGACGAGCTCAAATTTGTGGGGGGATGGAGTAGAGACTTGGGCGTGACTATCCGGGTTGAGGAATGGAGGACTGCTTTTCTTTTCAATCACAAATTCTCTAGGGCTTGTTCGGTCCAGGAAAAGGGTTATAAAATTCTCACCCGCTGGTACCTCTGCCCTCATGCCCTACACACAATCTTCCCTTCAGTGTCAGACAGATGTTGGCGGTGTAATCACGAGAGGGGGGATATGTTGCATATATGGTGGAGCTGTAGCCTCATTAAGCCTTTTTGGAGTGGGGTCTTCTCGGCATACAATAGCATTAGTGGGGAGGCCCTCTCTGGTTCTCCACAAATCGCTCTCTTATCTATACTACCGGGGTCTGTTAAATCTCAGAAAATGGGACTATTGCGGTTTTGCCTAGCGGCTGCCCGAGCCGTGATCCCCAGACACTGGAGGTCCACCCGTGCCCCCGCCTTGGATGAGTGGCTTGAGGAGATGACCTCCCTTTACAGAATGGAGAGTCTCACTGCTGAAATTCAGGACACTACTGAAAAATGTATTAAGATCTGGAGTCCCTGGGTCATTTTTTTGGATTCTCCTGACTTCAGGTCCCTCTTTGGGGCGAGTTGACTCTACCTAGATTTTTTCCTGCTAGTTATTCCCGGCCCTTTCTTGCCCTTCCCCATGATCCTTTCCCCGTCATCATTCACTTTGTCTACTTCCCTCTTTCTTTCTCTCTTTATTTCTTTTCCTTCGACTGACCATTATGTGCCTCTATGGTATGAATGGTAAATCTTTGCTGTTTATGGTATAGTTTATGGATTTTATACTTTTATAATGGTTCAAGACAGAATTATATAAATGTTCTTAAATGTTCTTTATTGTAACAAACTGTATATGGCTGCAACCATGCAAAGCCTTTCATGTTTCATTGCATTCTTGGTTTTTGTTTTTTTTTTTGTTTTGTCTCTATTTGGGGGTTTGCCTTGGTCTGCAGCCCTGCTTATTGTAACCAACCTTTAATTTTTCAATAAAAAAGAGATTAAACATAAAATATAAATACTTTCCAGAATAAAGGAAAGAAAAAAAGAAGAGAACAACGGGGCGCCAAATCTAAGTGTAGATGTGTGTAAACACAGATTGTATGATCATACGAATTTTACACTCACCGTGCAGATTTCTTCTGTTTTCGCTAGTATGATCCGTGTAGTGGATCAACTCTCTTATTAATCCTCCAGTATGCAGCACGAATCCTCGGGAAAAACAATGAGAGTACTGAACAGGTGCTCCCACGTGGGTAATGGAGTAAAGACAAAATCCCTTTCGGCGCTTCCGGAGGATAAATGGATTATCAGTGCAAGTTTGCAAAATTTACAGTCCGTAAATGTCCGTTTTTTATTGAACCCTTAATAAACCCTTGTTCTTGAAGTTTTTGCAAACTTGCACTGATAATCCATTTATCCTCCGGAAGCGCCGAAAGGGATTTTGTCTTTACTCCATAAATACTTTCCAGCAAGTCAAACTCTCCATAAAAATACGGGGGTGTGCACAAAAAAAAATCTAGATTAAGGCATAAATGATTTAGGAAATGTTACAAAAGAAATAAATGTGAAGTCTTTTTTTTTTTTTTTTCATCCTCGTGGCTGCATGGTTCTTCAGCTGGATCATAGTTCTTATTTAAAAAATGGGTCATTTTCTGATGATGGCTTCTCTAAGAAAGGGACATGAAGACAAGTGATCAAAGTTCTCAGCAGCTGAACAATCCCCCCTCACTGTAGAGATGTTCCGACCACAGCTTTTTTCCTTCATTCATAGTGCGAGCGTTTTTATTTGTATTGTTCTAAACAAGCAAGATGGTAATTTGGTTTCACATGTAATACCGGGGCCATCCTGGGACGCTACTGCCCACATGGGACACAAACCAATGTATATGGAGAGACAGGATCTGGACCTGCACTCTAATCTTAAAGGACACAAGTATCCCAGCAAATACTACAATGTCAGTGTGTACAGTAAATGTTTTGTGCTATCTGGGTGTATACAAAAGAAGGCTTGTGCTGTAATGCGGCCTGGGGCATAAGGACTTATTGTCTTAGTCTTTTTTCCATGTAAAATTATTATTCATGTCTTTTGTGCTTTCATAGTAAACACTGATTTTTGGTGATTTTCCAAGTCTGCTAATTTCCTCAACATTTTTTCATTTGCTGAGACATGTGATGAAGATAAATATAACAAAACATTATTTAGTGAGGGCAAGGGAAAAGGCGTGATACCTACATAGATGCCACTATGGACATGTTAAAGGGAACCAACCACCAGGTTTTAGCCCTATAAACTAGAGGTATTGCCACAATGGTGCTAGGATGCTGATTGAAATGATACCTGTCGCTGAGAAATTTGGGGCTTGATTGCAGAATAATCCAAACCTTTAGAAATTACGTGTTTGTGCAGAGGCTGGAGCATCGGAGCAGAACTTTGTGGGTCGCATCCTCTGTAATGATTCCCCCTCCTGCTTTGCCACCTTTTCTGTATTTAAATTTCGCGCTGCCACTATTACCTCTGCTGGCGGCACGTGTGCATTGCTATTGTGACGTTGTCCTCAATAAAATAGTGCCAAATCAGCATATGTGCGTTCCGGCGCCATTTTATTGAAGACCCTGTGGGAACTACTATGAGCAGTGGCACATGCCCAAGTTTTAGTTTTGTTTTTTTTTTTTTTTTTTTTTTTTCCCATCGGCATATTTACCATTGTCACACATGGTCAGTGTCCACAGTAAAATAGCACTAGAGATAACAGTACACCACACACGCTGATTCCGGTGCAATTTTATTGAAGACCGCATCATATTAGTTATGCGCATGTGCTGTCAGCAGAGGTAATAGTGGTGGTGGCGCAAAATTTCAATACAGAAAAGGAGGCCAGGCTGGAGGAGGAACCCTTATAGAGGTTCCAACCCACAAAGTCCCACTCTGATGCTCAAGCCTATGCACAAATAACGTAATTTCTGAAGGTTTGCAGTTTATTCTGCAATCATGCCTTGGATTTCTCAACTAAAGGTATAATTTTAATCAGCATCCTAGTGCCATTCTGGTACTGCCTCTAGTTTATAGGGCAACAATCTGCTGGTTTGGTTCCTTTTTTTTTTTTTTTTTTAAATATAGTAAGATATGGTTTAAATAGGTGTCTCAGGTTCATAAATGGGTAAGATTGCAAATTGCTTGCAGAAACCGGAAGTGGTGGTGCTGGGTGAGGTATAGAGCTGGAGTGACAAAGGCTTCAGATCTTCAAATATCTCCTTAGCCTCATTTGCATATCAATACAAATGCTGTTTTCTCAGTAACACAGGCATGGACTGTCCATGTTAATGTATTGCTGGGCTTGTCTTTGAATAAGCTATATTGGCATGTAAGTAGTTTGGGCGTGAAATCCTGCTGACACATTCCCTTTTAAGAACAATACTTTCCTTCGAACATGTGTGAACATAGCTTTCTTCTTCAAAACTGATAAAGAGGCAGATGTGCCAGGAACAATTAGTTATGTGTGTTCCTGAGATTAGTCTACCTCTGAGATTAATTTTGACTGACATGATTTCTCCATATAAGCGTATTTTCCATGTTCGGCTAACCTTTGCATTCTTGCTTTGCAGTGATGCTCATCGGTCTGTTAAGATACGCCTTTGTGATTGAGCGTTACGGTCCCTCCTTGCTAAATACTGTAGCTTTTGTGTTGGGATGGATCTGTGCTGCTGGACTCACCATGGTTGGTAGTTTTCAGGTAAGTAATTTGTATTTCTTGGCAAAATTAGGATTTTTTTGAGGTTTTTCTTTACTTTAATCCTACAAGTTAATTTTCTACATCAGCCAGTGTCAGAGGATATGTTTTTGCTGTTAACCGCCTAACTACATCTAAAACTAAAATTAACTTTTGCCACTGTTGTGCCAACTAAAGACTGACAGTCGGTCAAAAGCCACCGTCACCCCTGAAGATGTTACCTCTTATACTACTAACCTAAGACAGCTTTATATCCAAATTTTAAGCGCACCTCACCCACGTCACAGTAGTAAATGAAATATACATGTGCATTTTAATGAGGACTATATTTGGCTGACTGGTCGGAATTAGAATACAAAATACACCCATGAGCGTCAATTAAACATATTAAGTACAGTCACTGGCCACTTAAATTCAGGATATTGGCAACAAATATTTATCTCAATCAATAAATTGTATGAATTGCCTGGGACGTATTTTTAGTATTTGGTTTTATGATTGGCTGCAGTGCTCAAAAGACGCCCTCCAATCAGTAGGTGCTGATCGCTGCAGCCTTCTCATTCTTTTAGAACTGGAATAAACTGGATGGAATGAGTAGGCAGAAAATGATGATTGGCTGCAGCGCTAACAAGATGCACCTTGACGAATATTGATTCCAGAAAATCAATGGGTGACCTAGTATGGAGTGCAGCGAAACAGCGCTGGTCCAGGACTCAAGAATAGTGGGATTTTTTTTTTTTTCCTTTAATGTTTCATCTCCAAAATCCTATCCTAATATGTAGTAGGTGTAATAAGAATATAAGCAAATACCTCCAATTATAAATGTAGTATAGTTCTTCTGATTCACTAGGTCGCTTACCTCATGTTCAGGGCATTGCAGGACCTTAGGTATCCATGGTTATGACCACGCATATAGTCACAGTTAGTCAGTTTGTTAGTTACTGTACTAGAGTATAAGGTGAATTTTCAGACTTCTTTTTTTTTTATTCTAAAAATATCCCGCTTGGCTTATACTCAAGGGAGGTTTCCACAAAAAAAAATCTGCTCACCTGTCCTTCGTTCCTATGGTGTCCTCTTATCTGCTTCTTGCAGACACCACAGGCACATAGACCCATCGGTGATCGCCGCTGGTGCATGGTTCGTCGCAAAGCATTCAACTGGAGTGAAGCGATAACTGCAGCGGCAGCGCTATGCACCAGCGGCAATCGCCGAGGGGTCTATGTGCCTGCGGTCTACAAGAAGTGGGTAAGAGGACAGGTGAGAATAACTTTTTTTTTTTTTTTTGTGTTTGAGCAATCGCATAATGGGGACAAGTAGGGGACCGGAATGAGGACATTACTAAAGGATGGACACATTACCACAGAGGACATGCATGGGGCACATTTCTACAGAATGGGTTACATGCAAAGCACATTACTACATGACATGATATGAGGCACATTACTTTAGGGCACAAGAATGGGCACATTACTACAGGAGACAATTACTAGAAGGGGGAGACAAGAATGAGGTACATTTCATTTTATTGGTATCCATTTCTTTATTTTTAAATTACCAGTAGCTGCCGCATTTCCCGCCCTAGGCTTATACTCAAGGCAATAAGTTTTCCTAGTTTTTTGTGGTAAAATTAAGGGCCTTGGCTTATGCTCGGGTCGGCCTATACTCGAGTATAATACGGTAGTTAGTTGCTCATGGTCATACCCATGTATACCTAAGGTCCTGCACATGAGCTAAGAGACATGGCTAATCAGGAAAGCTGTATTACATTTCTAATTGGAGGTATTTGCTAATATTATTATTACACCTAATACATAATGGGATAGGATCTTGGAGATGGGAATAACCCTTTAATGACTATGGGCTTATTAACTTGTTTAATATGGAGCTCCCCTTTTAATGTGTTATAGACATTTTGAGCTTACAGGATACCAGAATTACATTTGCAATACAAGCGCGGTAATCCTTACCCTAACAAGTGATTGTAGGCGCAGGATTCTGTGCAGCTGATGACACATGAAAATGGTTCTGTTTCACTGGAACTGGCAGGAACCCACTAAGTATAAGTGGTTTGCTGCCAATATCCCTATCAGATCACTGCACTTACTTGAGTGTATTACATACTGCAAAAGGAGATGTTTCTGTCAGACATCAAAGCCGGTGATGGCTGCACGTGTTGTTTGGTCCTCATTATACACAGCGTGAGCCGGCAGCAGAGCCCTGTGGATATTTAACCACAGGAGGGAAGGGAAAGGATGTCGGACTGCATGGGGAGACTGCTGGCCAGGAACACACACCCTTCTATGTAACGTGCGCTGGAGACGGCTTGGCAACACTACACAGAAGAGTCTTGTGTTTTTTTAATTTGTTTTATTAATTAGATTTACCCTGCGGTAACACTTTATAAGAAAAAGTATGATCAGAGCTTCCAGAGCCAAAGAAACTTGGGATTCAATATACATCAGTTTTTCTCATCCTGGATTTTACACGGACATCATTCGTATCTGACAGATTATGGGCTAGTTCACATGGCCAGTTGACCAAATTCTGATGCTAAAAACTGGCTCGCTGATCAAACGCTCATTCTCTGATCAAAAACACTGAATAATCTCAGACCATTTTTCTCATGCGAGAAAAATCACATCTGAATGAGCCCTTACTATCATTTACATTGGAAAGCGGCATACATTATAGCACAAATTGGTGCTGGCTCAGCTTTGATTTTAAGGAGCAATGACCAGAAAAGGATATGAGAAATTTCTGCGTAGTGATAACCATGTAAGATTTACGCCAGCATTTTTGCTCTAAGATCAAGATCAGCAAATCAAATGGCAATCTTAAGTAAATTTATTTCCTATTTCTAGGTACATTAAAGTGCACCAATCACCAGGATTAAGTGACTAGAAGGACCTGTGCTGATGTGATACCCATGTGACTAGAAGGGGCCGGGCCTCAGCCAACAGAAAAATGTTGCTTCTTGGTATCAGCTATGTTGGCTGAGGCCTGCCCCTTCTGGTCACATGGGTATGACATCAGCATAGGTCCTTCTAGTCACTTAGTAAAACTAGTCTATAATAGAATTAGCATAAATAACAGTGGGAGGACGGACAGGCAGGGGTGCGGGAATCACTATGAATACCCACTCCAGGTATCAGCTGATCAGCAGTTGCTGCCACTCAAAAAGCTGCTCATTTTACAAACTTTACTTGCTTGTGTTTCAAAACCTATACATCCTCGCTGACAACTAAAGGTATGTATAAAATCCACATGATAGTGCCAGTACAGCACTGACTTTAGGTTATATAGTGAAAATCCTGGTGATTGGTGCGCTTTAAAGGGTTTTCTGCGACTACTTTTTTTTTGTGCGTAAGAACTAACGAGCAGGTAGTTGCGAACAAATGGGCAGGTAGTTGCGAACTACCTGTCTGTTGATCCTGGCGCCGATCTTTATTGGCATTAAGCAGTCACACACTGCTGCTGTCGGCGATTCCGCATCTTCTGCTGACTTCACTTTGGCAGATCAGTGGCTTCTTTTCCGCTTTACTCTATTGACAGGGTATGACGGTCGACATCATGCTGCTGATTGATAGCGGCTTGCCACTGCCTAACCATGGGGATCCAGCTGTCAATCAGCGTGACACCTCATCAACACAGCAGAAGAGGAAGAGCTACTCTGTTAATGTTGAGCACGTGAATCACCATAGGATCAGGCAGAGACTGCTCTGTGCCTGCAGAGATTAGCACCAGACACAACAGGAAGGTAGTTAGTAACTACCTGTCTGGATTTTAGGCCGATGGTAAAAAAAAAAATTGTAAACCATCTAAAAGTGGGTATCTTCTCCCCCCACCCCTTCCAAAAAAAAGTTAAAATGATGCGATAATAAAACAAACCTAGTGGGCATACAGCATGGAGACATTCATGTTAATGATTTGGGTGGAGATTTTTATAAATATAATATATGGGAAATATTGCTATGCGCCAGTCTGGGCTTCTGGCTCTCCCTCTGTGGGATTTGTTATGATCATGCTTAAAAGTAGATTTCTCAGAAAGCTGAAGCATGAATTTTTAACATGCACTTCTTCTGGCTGTGTCTTCATGTTTCATTTTTTGCATGGATCTGTTGTAATAATGATATTGATTTTGAGATAGGCTGGCGTAGGAAGGCAATTTCACTCATATTAGTCCTTCCTGAGTTTTGCACATGATCTTTTGAAGCAGCTACTTAACGAACCAAAATAAATTGATGCTATTTTAAAAATTAAAAGATTAAACTTTTTTCTTATCAGTCAGTCTATGCTTTTCTATCCATTGTTTGCGACCCTTTTAATAAAATGGCATTAAAAGTTGATGCGGTAAGAAAGATGGTGCAGGACCAGTAACGTCCCCTCCGATGTATAGTTCGTAAAGACTGAAAATGGCACAAATTTTACCCAAGCATATAACCAAAATCTCCGTATTCCTAATCGCTATAAAATAGATGGCTGTAAATATAAATCTATAATCTGGTACTAATTGTACATAACTTATGTACAATGTATCATCTTTGTAAGAAAGACTGCATTAGCACAGAATGCTGACCCATTGACTTCCGTAAGAAAAATAATTTCTCTGAAGAAATAAATGTCTCTCCCGCCTGATATAGAAGAGCTGTCAGCAAAAACTGTTTATCCAAATAGATCTGTACTTGCCTATGCTAATAAATGTGAATTTGTCAAATGGGTCCAGCCAAGTAAACAAGGAGCGGAGAGAACCAGCTGTCTCTGATTTCACTGGGTACTGCTGAGCTCGCAGTTTTCTGTGAACAGACGGAAAATAAGACATGGAAAGTCACGGACTTTTAGATCACTGGGAAGAGGTGTATTGCCTTTTTTTCCCTCACTTGTCACTTTTTTAGTGTGGTGATAATCCGGTCTTGTAGGCTGCATGACTAAAATATGGGATTCTCCTTTCTCAGTGTAAAGTCTTGCTGAGTTTGATACTGTTCACATTCATTGTAAACTGCTTATTGGTTACTTTTAATGGACGAGAACTAAAATGCCCGTTACTCAATTCAAGCTGGTCAGATGAGCTTGACCTGAGTAAGGAGTATCATGGAAGGCACTGATTGGCTGTATGTGAGCGGAGACCCGAACTGCCCAGTCATAAACAGAGCATTGCTGGTGGGAGGGTGGATATTTATTTATTTATTTTGTCACACTACAACCGAGAACGTTGTTTTAGCCCCCGGGAGAGCGATTCAGAGACTACGGATGTCTCTCCCTCGGGGGGGCCTGCATACGTCATACATCATGCAGTGAAGCAAGACTGCTGTTTCGTTTCACGGATGAAAAATCCAAGCACCCATGATACTTGGTCAAGCTCCACGAGTACCCAAGCACCCTAATGCTCGATCAAGTAACCAGCAGTGCAGAGCACGCTCGCTCCTCATTAGTTACTTGAATTGCAATGACGTACTTGATAAGGAGGTAACCCATGCAATGATTATTCTGGGAAATGTGTGCTCCCTCGTGATGAGTGAGCGTGTTCTGCAATGCTCGTTACTCGATCGGGGTACTTCGGTACCCGTGGTACACGGCCAAGTATCATGGATGCTCTGATATTTCGTTGGTGAAATGACCAGAACGCACAGGCTTGCTTCACTGCATGATATGTGCAGGCCCCCAGGGACAGCCATTCACAGTCTCTGAATTGTACTCCTGGGAAATGAAACCATGTTCTTGGATACCCAAAAAAAATACCCTCCCTTCTCCCAGAAATGGTCTGTTTCTGGCTGGCTGTGGACAGAGACCTGAACCAATCAGTGACTTTCCATAATGCTGGTTACTCACGTCGAGCTCATCTGAGCATCTGACCAGCTCGAATTGAATAACGAGCATTCATTCGAGCATCTTCGCTCACCCATCACTTGTGCTCACCTTTTAGGCCACATGTAGAAGTTGAGTATTTTAGGGTTTTTTTACCTCAGAATTTGTAAGCCAAACCGGGAGTAGTACAATTGGTAGCGAAGTATAATAAACAGCACCACGTTTGCATTTTTTATACCCACTCCTGGTTCTGGCTTACAAATACTAAGGTAAAAAAAAAGTCACCAAATACTCAACATGTGCACGTGGCCTTATGAGAGGCAGCTGTTGGACAAACATGATGCTTTATTTTTTGGAAGGTTAATTAGAAGTCTTGTTTGCTTTCTGAACGTGTGATCTTGGCCTTAATAGAATACCATCCTCCCAGCCTTTGGTCAAAAGATGATTTTACTTGCTAAAGTTGTTGTCTGCAACACTCCTAAGATGTGCGAGCCCTTTACTGCCACAGACAAGGTGTTCATATGTTCTAGTAGGTCCTAAGAACAGCAGGTAGAGCAGAGGTACTAATGGGCCAAGCTCACAAATTCAGTTTCATACCCAATCCACTAATCTTCAACATGAATGGAGCTTTCATACAAAAAAGGTAAAATGTCTGCATATTTGTGAAGCCGGGAACAAAAAATCATTAAGAATGTAGATGATCCCTTTTCACTCTGCACAAAGCGCAGGTTATTCCCATGTGGTTAAAAATGGTAAGTGCGTGTAAAAATCAGCAACTTTGTAATTTACTGGTCATTAAAATTCTTCTTTGTTCTCAAGAATGAAGTCATTTTTAATTTTATTATTTATCTCGTAGTCTAGGCCTAGGTTATGAAATCTAATTGAGAGTATAATTGGCAAACCACGACTAAAGCCAGCCTGAGAGTGAGAACGGTGACTATTCATGCTGCATCTTTTTCTACAATTCAGATTTTACTTCTTTGGCTGTGTTCACATGATGCGATCACGGTGTAGTCTTTTGCAAAGATTTTTCGAAACTTCATAGTTTTTTGCTTTGATTTTCAAGAACTGTGGCTAAAAATAAAAAATCTGCATTTTATAGCGATTTTAGGAATTATGGGGGCAAAAGTTTGATGGCCTATATTAGGTAGGTAATCAATGTCTGATCGGCTGGCATCTAAAACCCCACACTCCTGTGAATCAGTGGTTCTCAGTGCCAGCAGTGCCAACCGGAAATGCTCAGTTTCAGAGCTGCTCAGTCATTTGATAGTGGCCGTGGCTGGGTACTGCACATCCGCCTCCTATTGATTTGATTGGGAGGTGGATGTGCAGTACCTGGCCGCAGCCACTACCAGTTGACAGGGCAGTTCTGGAACTGAGCATTTCCTGCCGGCACCAAAAACAGCTGATCAGCGGGCTATCTGAATCCAGTCAATCAGACATTGATGACCTAGCCTAAGGGGTACTTTGCACACTACGACATCGCAAGCCGATGGTAGCGATGCCGAGTGCGATAGTCCCCGCCCCTGTCGCAGCTGCGATATCTTGTGATAGCTGCCGTAGCGAACATTATCGCTACGGCAGCTTCACATGCACTCACCTGCCCTGCGGCGTCGCTCTGGCCGGCAAACCGCCTCCTTCCTAAGGAGGCGGGTCGTGCGACGTCACACGGCAGGCGGCCAATAGAAGCGGAGGGGCGGAGATGAGCGGGACGTAAACATCCCGCCCACCTCCTTCCTTTTCATTGCAGCCAGGACGCAGGTAAGGAGATGTTACTCGCTCCTGCGGCTTCATACACAGCGGTGTGTGCTGCCGCAGGAACGAGGAACAACATCGTAACATCGGTCCTTCCGAAATTATGGAAATGACCAACGCTACACCGATCATATGATTTCGACACTTTTGCACTCGTTAATCATAGTAAAAAGGATTCACATACTCCGATGTCGACAGCGACGCCGAATGTGAGTCACTTTCGTTTTGACCCCACCGACATCGCACCTGCGATGTCGTAGTGTGCAAAGTACCCCTAAGGATAGGCCATCAATGTAAAAGTATTGGACAACCTCTTTACAGGAAAAAAATATGTTCTGTAGAGAAAATTGGATGTATTTTTTTTTTTTTTCCTCCCCTCACATTTCTGAAATCTGTAATTTGTAAACGGTTACTCCATGTTTTGTTCCTAAAAATGACTCGTTTAATTTGGAGGAAGTTGTTCACTTTTGTGTCACTTGTTACTGGGCATGTTGTCACAACATTAATGTAGCAATAACCGTTCTCGACTGTGTTTTTGTTTTTTTTTTGGGGGGGGGGTTATGTATTTACATGTTAATGTTGAGCTCTATAAAATAATCACATACATTCTTTATTGAAAGTTAACAGAGGTTCTTTGTGACATGTATATTTTGCCTCCACGAACCTCAATGCTCCTCACAAATTAGAAGACACTGGCACTTTACTTTACTTATCTCTGACATAGGTGGCGCAGCTCTTCTATGTGGCTGTTATATATGGTCGCTGTGCACATCTCCCACACTTTGGGCCGCTTTACATGCTACGACATCGCTAGCAATTGCTAGCGATGTCGAGCGTGATAGCAGCCGCCCCCGTCGTTGTAACGATATGTGGTGATCGCTGCCGTAGCGAACATTATTGCTACGGCAGCGTCACACACACATACCTGCTCTGCGACGTCTCTGTGTCTGCCGAACAATCCCTCCCTCAAGAGGGAGGTGCGTTCGGCGTCACCGCGACGTCCCTAAGCGGCCGCCCAATCAAAGTGGAGGGGCGGAGATGAGCGGGACGTAACATCCCGCCCACCACCTTCCTTCCTCTTTCATTGCCGGTGGACACAGGTAAGGAGAGGTTCCTCGCACCAGCGGTGTCACACATAGCGATGTGTGCTGCTGCAGGAGCAACGAACGACATCGTTACTGCAGCAGCAACGATAATTGAGATTAGGGGGCATGTCACCAATTTAGCGATTTTGAACGTTTTTGCAACAATTCAAAATTGCTAATAGGTGTCGCACGCAAGGACATCGCTAACGCGGCCGGATATGCGTCACAAATTCCGTGACCCCAAACGTGTAAAGCCACCTTAAGGCCCTGTGCGCACGCTGCGGATTTTGCCAAGGATTTGCTGTAGAAAATGTGTCTAACGTTGCTGCAGTCATTCCCCAGCAAATCCTATGGGTTTAAAAAAAAAAAAAAAAAAAAAAAAATGCTGTGCGCACACAGGGTTTTTTTTTTTGTTTTTTTTTTTTATACCCGCGGATTTACCCGCGGATTTTCCGCTGCGGAATTAATGAGCATGTTACTTCTTTTCCGCAGGTACCTGCGGTTTTTCAATTGATAATGGTAAAAATCCGCAAGGACCAACCTGCAGAAAATCCGCGGCAAACTGCTGGAAAACCACATGTGGATTTGGGACATTTTGTGGGATTCTTTAAGAGGGTGTGGATTTTCCTTAAGAAAAAGACACTTTCTAGTGCGCACATGGCCTTATATAGGAATAATTGAGACTAGCTGTACCAGCATAAACACAGCGTGTCATATGGATTGATGGGGTCCCAGAGAGCAGTGTGCTGCCACATCATGCTCTGCTGGTGGTATATCAGGGATGCCACAAAAAATGTTTGCATGCCTCCATTTATTTATTTATTTTTTTTTTTACATATATACTTTTTAAAATAAATGACATAAACCTAAAGCACTGAATGTGCCAAGGTCAAAGGTAACATCAGAAAACAAGGTAATATCAATATAGATTGTCATGAAAATAGGAGCTATTGATTTGACATTGAGAACATTCAGACAATCCTCACTTGTGCAATAAAAAAATGTACCGTAATTAAGAATTCCATGACCACTCAAAGCGAATGAATTCTCAAAATCATAAAAAGAAATCTAATAAAAGAAGGAGGAAGAAGACAAAGAAAAAGGAACATGAGAGAAAGGGAAGTATGGAGAAAAGGGGAAAGAAAGGAAATGGTATTCTGGACAGGGGTCCTATAATTCAGTTTTCCCCAAAAGAGCAGGCACAGTATTTAACAGCGTATCGAAATGCCAACCAATAGTGCCTGGTTTTGTGGAAAGGTTCATAGGAGTTATTGATGGTAGAGGGGAGCTCCTCCATCAAAATGGCATTATTCATTTTAGAGAACCAGAGGTACCGTATATTGTCTGAGGGATGCACGCGCGGCAATCACAATTAAGTACCTTTTAGTATAGAATGCCTATATATTTTTAGGGGTATGTCGCAGTGATGGAGGACAACAGCTGGGTTTAAGTGTATTGTGAAATCTGATCTTAATTATCACTAGTTTCACTTTTTCCCCCAAAAAAGTGAGGAGCCTTTAGGAATAGAATGTGTGACCGGTCACCTTCCTCATCTCCACATCTACAACACATGGCATTGATGTCAAAGGGAAAGGGAAAAAGATGTGTAGGCGAGTTGGGACTGTATGACTCCATTTAAAGGAGAAAAAAAACGAAATGCATCTTCCTTGTGTTCTGCATTACACATTATGTAATTCATTTCTTCATGAAAAACCCAAAGCTGTGAAATTGAGGTGCTTAAATTGTAGATTTTTTAGAGTTTACACTATAGCATTCGAAGTAGACAAGACTTCACTATTAATCTCCCTCTAATATTATCCTTTTTTCTTCTGTAGGTGGATCATGCCAAGGTTCTGCACTACATTGGAGCAGGAGTTGCCTTTCCAACTAGTATGATGTTCATCTTCTTCCAGTCTATTTTGACATACCGTATGGCACATGCCCATTGGTACTGTTGGACTGGTCATCTACGCTGCATTCTGACGCTCTTTGGTCTGGTCATACTAGTGCTCAGTATCCTTTTTCATATTCTGCTTATTAGAAGATATGTATAAGAGAATGTTATTGTGTCTACTAAGATGTCTATAAACTTGATTTTTCCCCTTTAAACTATTTATTTAATTTAAATTAATCATGACAAATGTCCCATCTTAACTTCAATTTAGACAACTACTAACAAGCCTTACTGGAGGTTTCTTCAGTTGCCCTGTAAACCAGTGGATGTGTTCCCAAGAGGAACTGGAGGCTCATGCAACTGGTATTAGAGGGCACTGACAGACGCTGTAATGTAAACAGTCTTGTTCCACATAGAAACTACAAGATCCATAAAATATATTTGAGCTTTCTTCGTAATAAGCTGCACGCTTCCACCCCAACTTGAGGTCTTTGTCATGCTGGACCTTGATGAAGACCTTGGTTCAAGGTGGAAACAGGTAGCTCATTACTAATAAAGCCCATAAATTTATATATCTTTTTTTTTTATGGGTCTTGTCATGTGGATCAAGACTGTTTATAATCACAGCGTCCATCAGCGCCTCCTGATAGATAATGGATCTTTGAGCCTCTGTAGTTTCTCATGGGAACAAAGACACTAATTCTCTGTTGTTCTCACTCAAAAGGGAGTCCGATCTTGAGACCAGGCAGCAGAGATGTAGTGTTTTGTTGTGTGGATCATGCATACATTTGGTGTTGTGGCCGAAGCACAACCCTAAAATGTGAGCAGTATCAGTGTTTCTTTTTTCCACGCATAGTCATTGTGCTATGGAAACACTATTTGTATTTCTTATTGTCGCTGCCAGTAGTGTTGGGCGGACCTGGACTGTAAAAGTCTAAATCTGCGCGGTTTCAAAAGTATTTGAGTGTCGGGCCAGAGTTCTCAAAGAACTCTGGCCAATTCTGTCAACTCGGGGAAATTAAAAAAAAAAAAATAAATAAAATTTAAGCAAGCACACTATACCTAGAATCTCCAGCTGTAACTGCTGCTCACTCTTCTTTCGGTGCCGCTCATTAGCCTCATACATTCACTGCTCCCCCACCCAATGGCCGTGCTGGCGGCTGTGATTGATTATAGTCAGACGCATCCCAGCCTGTGTGGCAGCTTATCTTGACTGTGTATCAAAATAAGAGGAACCACATTTTTTTTGTTTGTTTTTTATAATTATTTAAATAAATAATTAAAAAAAATTTCGACATGCGCCCCCCTCCAATTTTGATACCTAGCCACGATAAAGCTGACAGCTGGAGGCTAGTATTCTTAGACTGGGGAGACCCATGCTTATTGCCCCCCTCCCCCAGCCTAAAAATAGCAGCCTGCAGCTGTCCAGGATTGTCACATCCATTAGATGTGAGAGTCCTGGCACTTTACCCAGCTCATCTCGATTGTTAAGCCAATTCGGTTAATAAGGGGTTAATAGCAGCTTACAGTTGCCACTAAGCCCGAGATTAGAAATGGGGAGCAGTCCCCTCTATTTCTTTTTACTTCCAGATTAATAATGAACACAAACACCCAAAAATCCTTTAATTGTAATAAAATACAAAAAAACCCTCAAACACCCAGGTCCAACATAAGCCACATGAGGTCTCACGACAATTCCAGCTCTGCTACATCTGAAGTGACAGGGGGTGGCCATAGAACATGACCTCCCACTGTGAGCTTCAAGCACAGACTGAGCAGTGCAATGAGCTCCCACAGTCCTCCACCTGTGATCGCAGGTAACCTTACTTCAGACTTGCATCTCTTGACAGAAAATTGCGGGGGGGGCAGAAGGTGTAGATTGGGTGCAGGAATATGGTGTAAAAACTTAAGCACCAAATCTGCATCTCTTGACAAAAAAAAAAAACACAGCGGTTTTATGCCAGGAGAAGCAGGTATGTGAACTCAGTGAGTTTACTGAAGTTACCTGAGGTCAGGTTACCTGCGATCACAGGGGGGAGCGCTGTGGGAACCTCCAGCTGTGACCCCCAAGTAGCATGAGTGATGTCACCTCTCATCCCCCGTGGCTCATTCATTCTCTGCCTGAAGCTCACAGCGGGTGGTCATGTTCTATGGCCCTGCAATGTGCCTTCAGATGTAGCAGAGCTGAAATTGACGATGGCCCTCGTGTGGATTACGTCTGATCTAAGTGCTTTGGGGGTTAATAAAGCATATGCATAATAAAGAATATGCATTAGTGATAACGAGCTTCCCTGGAAGTAGAATAAGTGACCCAGAAGCAGTTACAGCCGTGCCGGAGACTGGGTAAGTAGAGCATGCTTTCTCTAATCCCCCTGTCCCTTAATCCACCATTTTTACGTACCAGATTTTGGTCCCCATCAACTTATATGGGGACCGGCATTTTGCCAGATATCTGGGATCAGTTCTGGGCCAGAACCATTTATTTATTTATTTTTTTGCCCATGAAGACTAGTGCT
The DNA here is from genome assembly GCF_048569485.1 of Anomaloglossus baeobatrachus. Classification (NCBI taxonomy): domain Eukaryota; kingdom Metazoa; phylum Chordata; class Amphibia; order Anura; family Aromobatidae; genus Anomaloglossus; species Anomaloglossus baeobatrachus. The sequence continues at coordinate 129,925,183 of NC_134357.1, forward strand.
GATTCTGGAATATAAAATCTTGATAATCCCTCTAAGGCCAGAGTCACACTTGCAATTGACTCACGTGTGACTCGCACGAGTCTCTCATCGCATCACCCGGCACGGCCTGCTACTCTCTGGACAGGAGTGTCTCAGCTGCATAGAAATACATGAAGCTGACCAGCTCCTGTCTACAGAGCAGCTGCAGTGTCGGGTAATGCATCAAAAGACTCGCATGAGTCACGCACGGGACAATCGCAAGCGACTCCAGCCTAAATCTTCTCATCCTCTACCATCGAGAACCCGCATAGATGCAGAAACCCAGACGTTATTTAGATGATCAATGATTAAACGTATTTCAAATGTCCTAGGACATGCTGCACGTACATAGTTGATATTCACTCGGAAAGTGGTTACTAAATTAACTATTTTATAGTTATTATATTTTGACAGGTAATGGAGCAAAACAAAAAAAAGATCATAACTACTAAGGTTTAGTCTTTGATCGGCTAGCAAGTGAGCAAAGTCTCTTCGCTACAGCTTGACTTCAGTTGGCTGTAATAAAAAACCATGTGCAAAATTTTTTCTTTTGAGATGGTTATGTAAAGTAAATCTAAAGTTTTACATTGAGCATGAATAAAATGTTTGCTGGGGAATGCACAGTATGTGTACCTAGTGGCCTAGTTTTAGCACACTGCACCGATCTATGGACTCCAGGGCCCCTTTTCTTTTACTTAAGGTGAATTCCAGCTTCTCCAAGTGCAGTGTTAGTCTCAGACCTTCTTCTCAGCTCTTGTGTACACCAATGCTTATTGAGGTCTTTGCCTCCTAAACCCTTAGGCTCTGTTCACATTCGAAAAAGGATTTTTCTCAAGAAATTTCTTGAGTCTGAAAGATTAGCGCACTTGCGTTCAAAAACGCACCAATAACGCACCAAAAACCGCATGTGTTTTTGATGCATTTTTTCCGCAGGTTGGTCCCTGCGGTTGTTTTACCATTATCTATGGCAAAAATCGCAGGTACCTGCAGAAAAGTGACATGCACATTCTTTTCTCAAGACATTCTGCAAAAAGAATTTTCTTGAGGAAAAAAAAAGCAGTGTGCGCACAGCTATTAATTTTTTTCATAGGTTTTGCTGGGGAATATCTGCAGAAAAGTTACAACCATTTTCTCAAATTTCAGCAGCAAAAAATAAGGGTAAAAACGCAGTGTGCGCACAGGGCCTTATTGTGTTTCTTTGAGTCCTAGGACATTTTGATCTTTAGCGCTGTTTAAATTGATTTTGCGCTGAAAAACTCAAACTCCTAAGCTAAATATTTACACAGCGCTCATATGCCATATTTTTGCTGAAGAGTTTTGTTTTGTTTTTTTTTTTGTTTCAGAAAACCCCTGTTATCAGGCCCAGTTTGTTTTGTTTTTTTGGTTTTGTTTTTTTTATACCAAAAAGCAAACGCGTTAATTATTTATTTATTTTTTTTTATACACCCTCTGCTCCATGGGTCTAGCATAGACTTTCTGCTGCTGCCCTCATTGTTACTGACTGCAGCAATGACTTCACATTGACAGTGCCACAGCCGATTGCTGAGGCCACAGACTGTGCGGAGTACCGGCTCACTGCAGTGCTGCCTACGATAAGACAGAGACTGTGCTGGACCCAGGGGACAAGATTTTTCTGGATAAAAGACCTTTTAAATACAGCTTGGTATGTGAACACAGAGACCTGGCCCACAGACAGACTGGGACTAAAATTCAGAAATAAAACCCCCTAATACTCCCCTAATCCAGATTTTACTAGCACCACAGCCACCGTCACCTCTCCAATCCTGTCTTGTAGTGGATGCCAGTGGCATGATACAGTGAAGTCAGCATGTCGCATAATGTCATCTGTGTTGTGCTGGCCTCTAGCAGGATGCCAATACTGTTAACAGTGTTGCAATTATTGCGGCCCACTGATGTGACGGACTGGGCTATCTAGCATTTGCCAGAATTCCCAGATGGACAGTCTGCCCTTGGCTGGGGCTATTATTTTATTACGTCTCAATAAGATCCTGAATTTATCTTCTATTTATCAGATGTCCTTTGGGAAACGAGACAAAATATTTATGGCCTAGCATTTTGTTTCTCATGGTATTTGTGGTCTGATCAATATCTATACTAATTTTTGGTGAGGTTGGCCTTGTTTGTAGCACAGATTCGTCTGGCTCTTCGATAGGTAGCACGTTTACCTCTGAGTTATGCATGAAATGTATGCTCCCCACCCGTTAAAAGTTACTTTGCTGTTAGATGCCAATAGAGCTCTTTAGCCAAGATTGTGCTAGCAGTGCTGTGCCAGGTACTGTGAGGGTGGCATTTCAGTACACAATTTTTTTCTTATGTTTTTCAATGTTCAAGCTGCTTAGTGTGTGCTCAGCACCATTTGGAGCCAGGTGGTCAGCACAACACCAAGTGTACCAGCCTGTACTAATCCTCCTAAGAATTTAGTAGCTGAAAGAGTCTTATCTGGAGTTTCTCAAAGGATTCAACTACCTTTTCCTAAGAAACTTGACAATAAACAAACTTTCGTATGTGTTTAGGCTCATTGTATTTTTGGAAGATTTTAACAGCTTCTTTCTCCAGACTTGTAAAAACGTCTGTAAGCTCTTGTTTACATATGGCAGAATAGTGATATGGTTAAAGAGTTCAGAACTTTATCTGACAGGGAGTCTGCCAGCACAAAATAACTCTTAAGACTAAGCAAGTGCTCTTGTTGCACCCTTGGCATGGCCAATCATGAACTTTCTCATCTTGTTTTTCATCAATCTCTATCCTCCTATGGATTCTGTAAAGCCAGAGCGGTCCATCATGGAAGAGAGTGGTGATGGACGCAAATAAAGTAGGTGGGAAGATACACTGAAAGGGAACCAAACATCAGGATTTTCGTATATAAGGTAAAGCCAGTGCAGTACTGGCACTATCAGGCAGATTCTCTACATACAATTAGTGGTCAGCTCAGATGTTTAGGCTTTCAAATCCAAGAAAGTGAAGTTTAAAAATTCGGCAACTTTTTGATTGACAGTTGCACTAAGCAGATAATATCCGGGCGGGTTATGCACATGATTCCTGCCCCCCCTCCCACCGCCTGTTCCTCCCTCTCTCTGGCTCTATGCTAATTTTTCTTTTCAGTAACATGGCGTCGGAGTTGGCGCCTGCACATGGCGCTTATCTCCGGCGCCATCTTTCTTAAGCCCGCTTTACCGCCTGCTGTTCTAATCTTCCAACTGAGAGGGCGGCACATGTGCCCTCACTTCCTCTGCTCTCTTGTGACCGCGGGAGTGCGCGGTGACAACAGAAGAGAACAGCTCATCGGAGGAAAACGTGCAGCCCCAAGACACCGTGCCAGCGCCAGGTTGAAGACACAAGACCAGGATCGTGGAGGGGTGAGAGGGAGTTATAAACATGGAGTACCTAAGTGTGCCTGTGTATTTATGTCTAATAAAGTGGGTTTGTTTTTTGTTTTTTTTCCCCTTTATTAGAGAGTCCTAATGGCCGTGTCAAACTTGGCCTGACATTAAGAATCTCGGGCTTTATATCAGCTGGTAAAACAAAGCTGGTATTAACCCCTTATTACCAAACGTGCCACCCGGGCCACTGGAAGAGTTGGATACAGCGCAGCTTCTGGCTCTGTATCCAGCTCTACTAGCAGTCCTGGTGGCGGGTGGCACACTGGGTAATAAGGGGTTCATACCAGCTTTATTTTACCAGCTGATATAAAGCCCGAAATTCTTAATGTCCGGGAAGGTTGATCCAACCATTAAGAATCTCCAATTAAGGGTTAAAAAAAATACACCACACAGAAAAAAAATACTTTATTAGAAATAAATACACAGACACACTTAGGTACTCCATGTTTATTACTCCCTCTCACCCCTCCACGATCCTGGTCTTCTGTCTTCTTCAACCTGGCGCTGGCACGATGTCTTGGGGTTGCACATTTTCCTCCAATCAGCTGTTCTTCTCTTCTGTTGTGACCGCACACACTCCCGCGGTTACAAGAGCGCAGAGGATGCGAGGGCGCATGCGCTGCCGCCGCCCTCTCAGTCAGAAGATTAGAACAGCAGGAGGTAAGGCGGGCTTAGAAAGAGCTGACGCCGGAGATGAGCGCCATGTTACTGAAATGAAAAATTAGCATAGAGCCACAGAGAGGGAGGAACCGGGGGGGGGGGGGAGGGCAGGAATCATGTGCATAACCCGCCCGGATATTATCTGCTTAGTGCAACTGTCAATCAAAAAGCTGCCAAATTTTTAAACTTCACTTTCTTGGATTTGAATGGCTAAACATCCGAGCTGACCATTAATTGTATGTAGATAACCTGCCTGATAGTGCCAGTACTGCACTGGCTTTACCTTATATACAAAAATCCTGATGTTTGGTTCCCTTTAATACACTCAAAGGGTGCGTTGAGCACTTGCAGGCATAAAATGACTGGCTAATCCAAACTCCAAATCCCTTTAAAAGTTATCAATACATTAAAAAAACCCATTTATTTTTAAACTGAGGAAATAATATGCGTGTAAAACATACATATACAGATAGAATAACGCCAAACTGATGTGAAACCCCATGGTTCATGCCTGAAAATCTCTCAACTTGCCGACAAGTTATGACTTTTAGGCTGTGGCCACACGGTGATTACTGTCATCCCCTCGCATGACACTCGGTTCCCGCTGGCAGTACAGCACAACTGAGTGTCCCTGCAACTGTGGTCCATTCGTGCGAGCGGACCTCAGCTGCAGAGGGGCGGGACGGCGCTGCGGAGGGGAGGGAGGGATTTATCTACCTCTCTCCTCCGTAGCCGGCTATTGCCATTCTTGCCCTGCACTCGCGGTACACCGGTGTACCACGAGTGCAGTGCAATTTTTCTCTCGCCCCATAGACTTGAATGGGTGCGAGAGAAAACAGGAATGCATTACAGTTGCAGCATGCTGCAATTGTTTTCTCGGTAAGATTAGGGCTGAAAAAATAATCACTCATGGGTGCTGACACATACTCTAATGCTGGTCCGAGTGGAATGCAATTTTATTTATTTATTTTTTTTAATATATAATCGCACTCCACTCGCACTGATTTTCATGCCATGGGACTTCGGCCTTACAGAAACTGTATTAAACCAAGATTAATAAGTGCTCATGTATGCTGCCCATAGACTGCACACCACAACAGCAGGGCTTCATAATTTTGTCTAAAAATAAATTATTTTATGGGGAGAATATTTCATAATAGCCAATCTATTTTATTCAGAATCTGTTAAAGAAAAAAAGTAAATCATCAATTTTTATATTCGAGATAGTGTAGATCATGATGTTGAGGGTGCCTTAACAGGTACAGTGTGGCACTTATCCCAAATACTTTCAGCCTTGAGGCTTTAAAGTTGTTTTCAAAAGAATTTTCATTGATTGCTTTACACTATGCGATCCGTGGACAAAAATAATAGCCAATTGGCAACATCAGGTTTGCTGATCTGCAGTGATGAGCGAGCACTACCACGCTCAGGTGCTTAGTACTTGTTAAGAGCAATTTGACACTCAGACATGGTCGACTATTTTACAGAATATAATGGAAGTCCTATGGGGAACTCGAGCATTTTACCAGAAAAATGCTAGAGTTCCCCTTTGACTTCCATTATATTCTGTACACAAGTGAAGTCCGTCTGAGCGTCAAATTACTCATTACGAGTACGGAGCACCTGAGCATGGAAGTGGTCGCTCATCACTACAGATCTGAAGTTGATTCAAATCCTATATATACAGGCAGAAATGGATTGTTCTGTGTGCATAGACTGCCATTGTTCTCTTGAACACAAGCCCTGTTTACACAGGTAATGTGCTGATGAGAAGAACAGTGTATTTTCTTTTGATTTGCTTAAAAAAATAAAAATAAATCATTCCACCCAACAAATGAACATTTGCTTGTTGGTTGTGATCAGCATCTTATTTACTCTGCACACTTATTGAGAAATAAGCAGTGGCACTTGATGAGGCACTGTGATTTCTTCACTGCTCTTGGATTGTAATTCCAGCTGTGCTTGTTATTATATGTATCAAGTGAAAGTGTTGAGATACAATATGTACAGCAATGAATCAGTATTGCTTTGCAAATTGTAACTGAACCAATCAGCAATTGCCTCCAAGTAACCCACATCACTAGGAGCATGTGCCGTGCAAACAGACATCAGTTGTGAAATGTTATCTTGGAAAATACTATACAAGATGTGATTTTGGAAATTTCTTTCAATAGTAGTGCTATAGATAAGCCTACATAGTGTGGTGATAGCACAGAATAGGCATCAGCACTCAGAATAGTTAACCCAAGTAGGATCTGCCCAAACAGTTGTCATCTACTAAAAAAAACACCTTAATTTTGCTAATCATCCAGAATTTGTTTCTTTATAGTGAACCTGTCAAGTGCAATATGGACCCAGAACCACGATCAGTTCTGGGTGCAGATTTCTAATCCCCGCGTAACCGTTCCTGTATACACTAGCACAGATAAAGAGATTTTTAGAAAAAGTATTTCTAAAGATCCTTTATGATATGCTTATGAGAGCAGGGACTAGTCATAAGGGTGTTAGTTCTGCACTCATTCCGCCCTATTAGCATGTTAGCATGCCCACTGGGGTGTGCAAACATGCTAATCGATGCAGTATCACCAGCAGCACCCAGGACTGCTCATGGTTCTGGGTGCATATTGCACCTGACAGGTTCACTTTTAAAAATGTTGTATACAAATCAATTCAGTCTAATGCAGCCGTAATATTGGTATAAAATCTATATACCTGCTATAAATGGATGAGTGCTTAAGCGGGATGACTGGTAGGAATTCCAGAAACGTGGTAAAAATTAAACTCAGTTGGACTAGAAATTATATGAAAGAATTATAATTTGGAAACTGTACGGCTTCTCTTCAGCCATCAATCAATGCTTTTTACATGCTTGATCATGTTGCATGAGATACCTAGTGACACTCAAACACTTGCTGGAACGAGAAGCAAGTCATAAGTGTAGGTTTTACCCACAATGAACGCTTAATAGTGCAGAATTATCACTGCCTAATAAATTCTTACTAGAAGAACAAGTCTATTTAAGATGGAGCAAGTCTGATAATTGAGCAGGGAATCTGGCCAATTTACATTTTCTGGAAGCTAATGGATTTATAATGTAATGGCTGACACACTGCAACTATATGGGAGCTGCAGAAGCACCAAAGCACTCTTATGAATATGTATTATTAATTTATTTTTTTTGTTTTAAATTTTCTGAGTTTCAGTGCAGATAAGTGTTTTGTGTTTTTTGCTATGGTATTCTCTTATGTCACATACTTGGTATTCTGAGTTCTTGCTATGACTGTTCCTAATACCTTACAGGTAACAATGTTCCAGGTATGAGATGTAGTCTTAAAGGGGAGGCCCGAAACACAAATTAATTTTCATCCTAAATGCCAATCTGTTTAATGCCATAATGTACGCTATTTTCTAATATATTTAATTAAACATTCCTGATCCTACCCTCTCCAAACTAAGTACTTTTATCTTTTTCCTACTTCGCATGTTTGTGGTTTTTTTTTTGTTTTTTTGTTTTTTTATAGCGTCCTACGCTGCTGCTGGGGGTGTGAGGGGGGCATTTGCCCCTCTGCCGCCCCTCCATCCAGCCCGCCCCTGCATATAGCTATCTTGCGCTACACCAATCTTGATGAATCTACCCCATAGACTGTAAATCCAAACATTGATCTATTGTCCCTAAGCCAAATATTAGGATTTTATTTATTATTTTTATATAACAGGCGCTTGTGTACTTTGTCTTGCATGTCAGGTAAGGAAAATCTGTTTTTTTTCCCTTTTTTCCATAAATGAGTCACTGAATGTCACTAGTTAGTTAAAATACACAGCAATTGTTTGTTTAAAAGCAAGTGATTAACTAGACAAATGATTCTCTGGTCTCGCTACAAGGACAAACTACAAACTTCGGCCAAGACCTTTCTATTTTATCTTGTCTTTTTATGATCTACAACTGTTTTTGTTTTTTTTTTTTTGTTTTTTTTTCCATGTTGCAAACAGTGTTGCCTTATCATTGCAGTCTCAAACCAATCATTCAAAAAAAGCTGTGAATTCTGCTTTAGCATATCCATGCATGCTCAGATTGGCCAAACGTGTATTTACTGGCATTGATAAAAGGAAGATAATCTTGATGCTGGGACACTGTAGAAATAAGTCATAAGGCCCCTTTACACACTGAGACTTTCAGCGATCCCACCAGCGATCCCAACCTGGCCGGGATCGCTACAAAGTCTCTGGTGAGTCTCTGGTGAGTCTCTGGTGAGTCTCTGGTGAGTCTCTGGTGAGTCTCTGGTGAGTCTCTGGTGAGTCTCTGGTGAGTCTCTGGTGAGTCTCTGGTGAGTCGTCAAACAGGCAAACCTGGCCAACGACGCAACAGCGATCCGGACCTGCAGAACGACCTAGCTAGTCAAACACTGGAAACGAGTGATGTGTCACAATATCTGTCAAGAAATATTCTCTGTCAGTCGGTCTCTCCCTCTCGGTCTCTATTCTCTCTCTGTCGGTCCGTCACTATCGCTGTCCCTCTCTGTCTGTCGGTCATTTTCCCCTCCTCTCTCATACTCACCGATCCCCGATCCCTGGCGCGGCGCTGCACGGCATTCACACTGCTGCGGCGGCTTTTACTATTTTGAAAAAGCCGGCCGCTCATTAAACAATTTCGTATTCCCTACTTTCCCCGCCCACAGGCGCCTATGATTGGTTGCAGTGAGACACGCCCCCACGCTGAGTGACAGGTGTCTCACTGCACCCAATCACAGCAGCCGGTGGGCGTGTCACTATGGAGTATAGAAATAAATAAATAATTAAAAAAAACGGCGTGCAGTTCCCCCCAAATTTAATACCAGCCAGATAAAGCCATACGGCTGAAGGCTGGTATTCTCAGGATGGGGAGCGCCACGTTATGGGGAGCCCCCCAGCCTAACAATATCAGTCAGCAGCCGCCCAGAATTGCCGCATACATTATATGCAACCGTTCTGGGACTGTACCCGGCTCTTCCCGATTTACCCTGGTGCGTTGACAAATCGGGGTAATAAGAAGTTATTGGCAGCCCATAGCTGCCAATAAGTCCAAGATTAATCATGTCAGGCGTCTCCCTGAGATACCTTCCATGATTAATCTGTAAATTACAGTAAATAAACACACACACACACACACACACACACACACCCGAAAAAATCCTTTATTAGAAATAAAAAACACAAACAAATTCCCTCATCACCAATTTAATCAGCCCCAAAAAGCCCTCCTTGTCTGGCGTAATCCACGGACCTCCAGCGTCGCTTCCAGCTCAGCTGCATGGAGGTGACAGGAGCAGCAGAAGACACCGCCGCTCCTGTCACCTCCACGCAGCTAATGAAGACAGCCGCCCAATCGTCTGAGCTGTCACTGAGGTTACCCGCTGTCACTGGATCCAGCGGTGGATGCAGCGGTGGCCGCGGGTAACCTCAGTGACAGCTCAGCTGATTGCGCTACTCACCTCAGTTGCTGCCTGGAGCTGACCGGAGCGGCGGTGAGTAGCGCCATCAGCTGAGCTGTCACTAAGGTTACCCGCGGCCACCGCTGCATCCACCGCTGGATCCAATGACAGCGGGTAACCTCAGTGACAGCCCAGCCGATCGCACGGCTGTCTTCATTAGCTGCGTGGAGGTGACAGGAGCGGCGGTGTCTTCTGCTGCTCCTGTCACCTCCATGCAGCTGAGCTGGAAGCGACGCTGGAGGTCCGTGGATTACGCCGGACAAGGAGGGCTTTTTGGGGCTGGTGATGAGGGAATTTGTTTGTTTTTTATTTCTAATAAAGGATTTTTTCGGGTGTGTGTGTGTTTATTTACTGTAATTTACAGATTAATCATGGAAGGTATCTCGGGGAGACGCCTGACATGATTAATCTAGGACTTATTGGCAGCTATGGGCTGCCAAAAACTCCTTATTACCCCGATTTGCCAACGCACAAGGGCAAATCGGGAAGAGCCGGGTACAGTCCCAGAACTGTCGCATATAATGTATGCGGCAATTCTGGGCGGCTGCTGACTGATATTGTTAGGCTGGGGGGCTCCCCATAACGTGGAGCTCCCCAGCCTGAGAATTCCAGCCTTCAGCCGTATGGCTTTATCTGGATACCGCGCCTGACAGCCCACGTACACCTTGTTCACTACGTATGTGCTACTGATGAAGGTCCAAATAGGACCGAAAACGTTATAAAGCACATAAATAAATTTTCATGCAAAGCATTTTGGGAGTGCCTTGTCTACTTTTCACTTTATGGCTTTGGAACCTAAAGTGCACCCCAATATCTTGTTGACACACTGACAGGAGGTGCCATCCTTTTTCTTACCGTATGGCTTGATCTGGCTGGTATTAAAATTGGGGGGGAACCGCACGCAGTTTTTTTTAATTATTTAATTATTTATTTCACTGCACAGTATAGACCCGCCCACCGGCTGCTGTGATTGGGTGCAGTGAGACACCTGTCACTCAGCGTGGGGGCGTGTCTCACTTGCAACCAATCATAGGCGCCTGTGGGCGGGGAAAGCAGGGAATACGAGATTGTTTAATGAGCGGCCGGCTTTTTCAAAAGAGTAAAAGCCGCCGCAGCAGTGTGAATGCTGTGCAGCGCCGCGTCGGGGATCGGTGAGTATGAGAGAGGAGGGGAAAATGACCGACAGACTGTGAGAGAGGGACAGAGATAGTGACGGACCGACAGAGAGAGAATAGAGACCGAGAGGGAGAGACCGACTGACAGAGAATAGTGATTGACAGATATTGTGACACATCACTCGTTTCCAGTGTTTTAAGTCCCCTTTACACACTGAGACTTTGCTGCACAGCGGGAAACAAAGGACCAAAGAATGGTCCTGAACGATTTGTAGCGATCAGCAACTTCACAGCAGGGGCCAGGTCGCTGATGTGTTTCACACACTGCAATGTCGCTGGGGAGGTCGCTATTACGTCACAAAACCGGTGACATTACAGCGATGACGTTTGCGATGTTGCAGTGTGTAAAGCCACCTATAAGGGGAGAGATCTGCAATAAGATTTCACATCGAAGCCAAAATCACAGACCAAGAGTCCACAACTACCCCATAATCATGTATGGGGGTATGCTCACTTTCTTTAATCAGAGAAAGGGGGGCCACTGTCGACCTGCCTAAGCACTTGCTGCACATTGGTTCAGTCTTTTGAGCTAAGTGGTTAAAAGTAGTGGTCTGACCATTCTTCAAGCTCCTCTAATTATACAATAAAAAAAACAGATTCAGGACAAAAGACGCTGACGTATCCTTAAGCAGCTTACTCTTGAAAAACCTAGTGGGTTTGCTAGTCTATAAAAGTTATTGTGGACACATATCCTTAGGGTCCATTTATACTGTATGACCACCGAAAGCTTTACCAATTGGCAGTTATTTAATAGATTGTTTATACAGAAACAAAAGTAAACGATACGCACTGAGTGATCTGTAATAGATTGTTCAGTGCACCTAGCCTACCATAGTTCTCGGCCGTGAGAGCCTTGTTTACACTTGACAAATCACCCCCAAGAATGGTAATCTTTTGCACTTTATCGAGCGGTTTGCTCTAATAATCAAATCTTGCACTTTTCGCCCAGCCTGTTGGAGCTAATTTAGACTACCTTCCTGTTTTGAGAAATCAACACATTTTATCCACGGTGCTCAGACCAAAACCCTATGTTTTGCATTGAAGCCTCTAATGAGCTTGTCAAAGGTCATTGCGAAGGGAGGGTGTGTGGTCTGCTGTGACATCGCCTACTGTGATTTGATGGATCCTGTGTGATCAGCTAATATAGAAGTGTTACCCGTTATTGTAATGAGTCTGAAAATTGCAAGATTACTATGTTTTTAATGAAGATAGTGATGTGAAAAAAAAATCGGAAAAGGTTTCTATTTAATAATAATAATAATTAATAAAGTAATCTGAAAAACTAATTTAAAGCCTCACTCCTTTCCTGAAAAAAACCAAACATGTCCTGTGCCCTTTGTCATACACTCACCTTCCAGCGCCTTCACCTTTTTTCAGCGTTGCTCCGGTCCAGTGGCACCATCAGTGTCTTCTGACTGGCCCAAAGTGACAAGTTCTGTCACAAGATCTCAATGCAAGTCTCTATGAGAGCCAGAATGAGGCTCCCATAGAGATGTATTAAGTTGTGAACTCCGGCATGCTCCCATGAAATACTGAAGCTGCCAGCAGGTTACAAATCACTGGGGAGCGACAACGCAAAAAGATGAAGCTGCCGGAAGGGGAGTACAGGACTGGGCAGGGGACTTAAATTTAAAGCAACACTTCAGTGGTCCAATAAAAACACTGCTGGAGTACTGCTTTAAGCAATAGGTCATTTTCTGACTACACGTTCCCTTTAGGTCCCTTTCACACGTCAGTGATTCTGGTACGTTTGTGCTTTTTTTTTTTATACGTACCAGAATCGCTGACATACACAGACTCTTTATAATCAAGGGGTCTGCTCACACATCAGTGATTTTTCACTGAACGTGTCTCCGTGCAGCGTGCACCCTTGGCCGTGATTCTGCACGGAGACAAGTCAGTTTTTGTCTGGCATCACTGATGACCCACGGACCACACTATGGTGTGATCCGTGTGTGATCAGTGAAACACGGACATATTAAATATTAAAAATTTTCAACTCACCTTGCCTGCGATTCGCTCTGCAGCCTCTGCTTTCGGCAGCTCCTGCCTGGCTCATGAATATTCATGAAAGCAGGAACTGCCGACCAGGAAGTAGGAGCTGAGAGCGGTGGGCGGACGCTGGAGACCCGAGGAGATCAGCACCATGGACAGCAGCAGTGAAGGCAGGGGAGTAATGTCCGTATGCAATCACGGATCACGGATTGCACATGGACAACCCACGTGTGCCATGAATCACGAAACACGGAGGGACATGTGCGTGTTTTACACGTCGGTGAAGAACGTCAGTGTTTTTCACTGACGTGTGAAACGGACCTTATTGTGTGTGGCCAGCTTCAGTTTGATTTTTTTTATTTATTTTTTCTTCTCTATTCCCAGAGAGGGAAGAAGTACAAAGCTTATAATCTCTCAATTTTTTGGCATCAGTTCCCTTTTTTTCCTGGGAACAAAAAGCTAGAAGTGTTTATGGAAACACTATGTAAGTTTAGGTGAATTCCCACTTGGCAGTTTTGTTGTGAAAAGTTGTATTACTGAAGATCTGCTCCATTTGTCTGAATTCTTCCTTATGAGACCACTTATGTTGAGACTGAACTTTGGCATATCACTTTACGTTCTTTGGCGTATCATTTTACTGTTAACAAGGGAAAGTACTTTTAGCTACAAAATCATCCCTAAACCTATTGTTTCCAGTTGTCACTGTGTATGGAATATTCACAATCTATTTTATTCCATTCAGAATATTCACATTCTATTTGCAATTTGACTGAAACAAGCAAAATTGCTGATGGATTGTGCTGCTTGGATTAATTTATATTGTACAATGTAATTGCTATGTTTTCCTTTTTCCCCAGCGGAAACCTTGATAATACCGGGAGGATTACTGAGCTGGGAACAGGCTAATCAGATTTCTGACTACAATGCTTTCTCTTATATTTTCTGGTCGTCCTGAGAAATATTAAATGCAATTCTTAGTCTGGATATTTGCCATATTTTTGTTCTGGGTATTATAGGCTGACTTATCTTTATTTTTAATACCTCACAAAATAGACTTGGACAATCCTGTTGATCTGATTTTAAGATTTGGCAAAAGAAAGTAACAAATATTTGCTTGTCGCTTTGTTTAATTTGAGGTTAGTTTGCGTTATTGTAAGATTGTCTGTTTTTGTTTGCCTTTTTTTTGTTATATTTCCTTAACTCTGACTTTTCAGGTGGTGTCTTGTTCATACAGGAAGGCTTTGTGCTTCAACATATGGCTGCGCTGTGTGAATGGACATTTATAATAAACGTTCTGATTTACTATGGGACTTTTGCCTTTGAATTTGGGGCAATCTCTACTGATACCTTTCTGGTCCTTCTAAAAGCAAGCAGGGCTCCAAAGAGCTATAAGGCAGGAACCAGCACTCCAGCAACGCCTCATGCTCACAGCACATCCGAGAACATGGCTATGATATGACCACATCACCGTGTTTGTATGGACGTCGTATACACCATTGAGCCGCCTTATGATCCTTTGTAATTACAAGCACATCTGCACTGGGGGCTCACTACCTTCAAGAGCTCATCAAAGTACCAAAAAAGATGAAACATCTGAAAAGCGAATTACTTTTTCTCATAAACACTTGTGAAGCTGGTGGGCTAGCATATGAAGTCTATAGTCTATGTACAGGGCATTAAGGAATCGGCCATAAAAATAATTTGTATATTTTTTTATATAGTTCATTTCTATAATCGAGAGACTCCACAGCAAAAGACCAAGGCCAAAGTTATTTCTTGTCCGATCTAGAGGGAGCTACATTATGGTATGTGAAGATGCATTACAAAGTAGTGTTGCTTTAAAAGAAAAAAAATTGGTACATGCTAACATTTCAGGTGTAATTTGGGATTAGAGAATTTATGCCACCTAGGGGGCCTTATGAATCTGAACAAGAATTGCAGGACCAACAAAACCAGTTTGCCTTAAAAGGACCACACCATCCTTCATAGACTCATTACACAGGTATCTGCAGTATACATGTGCAATGAATTCATTGAGTTCTGTAGGGGTTAGGAATGGGTCTTATTTGCTTCAGCACAGAGAAGGCATAAACTTTCAAATACAGTCCACAGCCCCCCCCCCCCAAAAAAACCACCGAAAACTTCCGAACACATTGATAAAGCGTGTATAGCTGAAGGAAGCCAAGGTTTTTAGGGCTCTGATTTGTTCCAGTGTTCTAGTGAGCCTGTACAGTCAGACACGGCCATTACACAGTACACAGCAGGGGCACATATATGATTTCAGCAAAGGGCCAATTTTTTTTTTTTTTTTTTTTTTAAAGCCTATCCAAGCTTGGAAATTATTATTCCAGGATCTATTGATTAAAATTAACTTTGTTATTGCCACAACCCATTTACGGTGACAGATGATTTTAGCATTTGAGCCAACATTGTTATGGTTGATGCTTACACAGAGAAGGGGGCTGGCTTAGCTACTGAAATGAACAGTATCTTTCTTACGCTACTCTGGTCATGTTTGTTTCGACATTGCGCAGCATCTCCTGTGCCAGCACCGGATCTTCACAGTATGAGAAGTGGGTGGCTGACCATAGCAGTATGAGAAGGGAGCTGGCTGACCATAGCAGTATGAGAGGGGGGCTGACTTGGCTATTGAAGTGAACAGTATGTTTCCTTCATACGCTGCTCTGGTCTTGTTTCAACATTGGGCAGCATGTCCTTTGCCAGCACCTAACCATAGCAGTATGAGAAGGGAGCTGGCTGACCATAGCAGTATGGGAAGGAGGCTGGCTGACCATTTAAGCTCAGGACTATAAGTGAAGCTGCCAGTACCAGACAGTGGTGGCACCTGACATAATTGTTCTTTGATCTCTATTAGTATGTTCTGTAACTTCCTATTTAAAGGGAACCTGTCAGGTCCCATATCCGTTCTGACCTACAAGCAGGGTGATGTGTGGCCTAGTAACCCCTTCCTATCCATCCCTGTGTTGTAATATTGTGTATTATGGTTTTATTAAAAAAAGGGAACATGTAAGTTATAAAACCTATGTAAATAGGAGAGGTTCTAGTCCCCTGGGCGTTTCATCGCCCTGTAGGCGTTTGCATGCTTTCCTTGCTATCATACCCCTGTGGGCGTGATACCATGGATTTACATGACTGACGTGCGCTTGTGAAGCCGGTAAGTAAACACCCGGGTATGAAGGCTGCAAGAACGGCAAGCGCGCACACGCGGGATCTCCAGGAGTTTTCCGTGGTATCATGGATTTACAGTTCAGTTCTTGGAGATCTCACGCGTGCGCGCTTGCCGTTCGCGCAGCCTTCATGTCCAGGTGTCTACTTGCCAGCTTTATAATAGCACTGCGCATTATCGGAAGACTTTGGTTCTGACCATGCGCAGAGCGCATCTAAAGCCAGCAAGTAAACACCCGGACATGAAGGCTGCGCGACGGGATCTTCAGGAGCTGCCAGTGACATCGCTCATGTAAATCCATGGTATCACGCCCACAGGGGCGTGATACCACGGAAAGCATGTAAACTCCAACGGGGCAAAGCAGTGCCCAGGGGACTATTTACATAGAGAACATGTAATTTATAAAAGTTTTTTTTATAAAATCATATTACACATTATTGTAACACAGGGATGGGTAGGATGGGGTTTCTAGGCCACACATTACCCTGCTTGTAGGTTAGAACGCATATGGAACCTGACAGGTTCCCTTTAAAGCTTATTTTATTTTTTACAATTGGTCCCATGGAACTGTTAAGTGAATTGGACACCTTATTTCTAACAGATGATTCCTCAGCTCTAGGCGTGGCTATTTCCTTCTCTTGTAATGAAGATGATTGTATTTCAGTTTCTCTTGCTGAAGCAAATCAGGCCAGTAATATGGAAAGTCATGAAAGTTTATGCCTTACCAGAATTGTTCAAAAAGACTCCCAAATATTTTCCATTTAGGCCGGTTTGTTACCCATTGTAACCCCTCATACAGTATTGAAGCGCAGATCACCGGTGATACAGTATTCATGAAATGCGATTTTTCCAGTATGACATATTAAACACTACAGGTTTACAGGACACAGCGCTGCTGCCTTATTTTTGCATCTGTAGAATTCTGCCAATAGATTTTCTTAACAGTAAATAAAGATTCCAGAACATTTCAGGATAACATGTAATAAAGTGTTATACTATGTAGCAAAGCAAGCTTTCTCCACAGGAGGTGCCTTATTAAATTCCAGAACTATGCAAAACTGCATTCTTTTTAGTGAAGATTGATGTATAATGGATATTTGTTGATATGTTGCTCTCTATGTACCTTTTTTTTTTTGTCCTTTTTTTTTTTTTACGCTTATATTTGGATCCAAAAAATGTAGATTTTCCTGTATGTAAAGGTATTTTTGAATTATGAGCTACAATAACAGATGTTGCGCTTATTTAACAAATTTCCCTCCACATCTGTCTGTCATGCCAACCATTACTGGTGCCCTGCTGGCCTGTTTTTTTTCTTTGATATCCAAGATGGCACAGCAGAGTATGCCAATAACCAAGCTAATGCAGTAATGATGGTGGCCATGGATGTAAAGAATGAGTACTTTTTTTTATATTCTGAATCTGTTTATTTGGCTTTTTTAAAAAAAAAAAAAGTAGGGTTGAGAACTCCTTTTTAGATACAATATCTTGCCCCCTCCCCCATGTCATACTTGTTAGGGTCCAGGGAATCAAAATATAGTGATATTTATTCATTTTTTTAATATATCCAGTGACCTGCTATTAACAGTTACCCACTACTACCCCTTTTTTAGCAGCCAAAGTGCCCCACATAAAATGAAAACCTTTAATAACAAATATATTCTTACTTCCCGGAACGGCACTGTTTCTCCAATGTTTCCCCCCCCCCCCCAAAAAAAAAATAACATTGCCCCCACTGGCATGAAAACACCAAAAGCTCCAATAATTTGGCATAACTTCATGTTGTGCCAAAATTTAGCAACCTTTTGAAGTAGATTCTGCAGAAAGCTGGTATAAACACAATGATGAATTGGGCCCCATAGTCTCAGCTAGCTTTCCAAAATGTGTTTCCACTGACACGTAGTATCACTTATCTGACTGCAGTCGTTCAGCCAATGTCTGATTCAGGCTGCTCATGGTTCGGTCAGCATGAAGTTGATAATCTATTTCTTTTAAAATGTACGTGTAAACTGGAAAAAATTGCTGCTCTCAAGTTTGCCAATCCTCAGTCTTACAAAAAAATATATATATATATAATATCCTGGATTCCTACAGTGTTGCATGAGGAAGGGGCTAAAATATTGAGATTGGGATTAACAAAGTACCGTACATTTTCAGGTTTTGGGCTTGTTTCTTCAAGGTGAACATAAACAGCCGTATTATAAGCTTAATAAATATGCAGCAGGCACTGGCGTATTATGGAGGTATCCGACATATGCCCAAGCATAACAAATATACAAAAAGCATTTTCACAAGGAAAAGCCTTGAAAAATGTGTGTGCCAATCTATGTTCAGAGTATGAAATCCCGCAACGCTCAGAGAGAAATATAAGCACTTCATCTTTAAAATGAAATGATATATATTGGATTATTTCTCCGAATATAACTAGTCTCCCTAAAGATTTGTATTTCTTGTCCTCTTAGGCTACTTTCACACATCAGTTTTTTGCCATCAGGTTCAATCCGGAAAAAAACGGGTAAAACGGATCCAGTACCGCATCCGTTTTTTCCCCATAGACTTGCATTGTTACCGGATTGTACCGGATGGCTTTGCGGTGCATCCGTTTTTTTCCGGATGCGGCAAAATAAATAAATGCGGCGGCCGGAGGCAACGTAGCTTGCAACGTTTTTTTGTCCGGCAAAAAAAACGCATCGCGCCGGATCCGGCGCGATACGGCGTGTTTTACAATAGAAGCCTATGGACGCCGGATCCGGCGTAATGCGGTAAAAAACGGATGCGGCCGCCGGATCCGTTTTTGTTAACTGCGCATGCACCAATGTAATTAACAAAACGGATCCAGCCAAAAACCGGACGAAAAGGATGCAAAAACGGATGCAAACCGTATCCACCGGATCCGTTTTTTAACGGATCCGGCATAACGGATCCGTTAAAAAAACGGATCCGGTGGATACGGTTTTCACTTTTTTTTCAGGATCCGTTGGATCAGGAAAAAAAAGGACTGTGCCTGAATACAGAAAACTGATGTGTGAAAGTAGCCTTAATCCATAGAAACCATAATGTCTCATATTACTGTATAGTTTATTCATGAAGATTGATTTGTAAAAAGAATATGATAAAGTATACATGAAATTGAATTCTATTGTCATAGGACCAACCTGGCTCTGTAATTCTGGTTACACTTGAACAGTCATCCTTTATCTTTGTAAATCAACCAAATGTATTATCTTTTAAAGAATGACCAAAGAAATATTTGTATCCAACTGCTCATTTGTCAAGTGGTTTTTTTTTTTTTTTTTGTAGGTTTTTTTATTCTTCCAGTGGCTTATTGATTAGGCTTTGAAATCCAGCATTCTACATGTGTCACTACGATCTTCACTACTTTCTCCAAAATGGTAGTGCAAATATGCAAATACAACCTAAATGCATTTATCAAGTGCAGCATTACATGTTACCGGATATGATTTGCATAGCCAGCTTTTCTTAAGACTAGAGCTGAGTGAACCCGAAAAGTAAATCGGACACGGACTTTCAAAAAAAAAAAAAAAAAAAAATCCTCAGTTTTATGAGTTTGGGTGCTTTACCTATGCTGACCACTTTCTCTGTGCTCAGGTAAGCTCAGTGTTTGGCCTAATTGAGAGCCGCTTGTAGTGTTTTGCAGTATTTGGCTCTCACTGAGCATGAAATCCGCGTTATCAGATGTAGCTTGTAAAAAAGAAAACTGGGAAAAAAACCCCTCCCTCCCCGGGAAGTGTTCAATTTATGGCTGGCCGCATGTAGGCGGAGAGCCTAACTGCCCAATCAATGATTTCAAATGGGGTCAGAGTTCAAGTCCGGGTTCTGAACTGAAATTTATCAAATGTTTGTCTGAACCCAGCAAACCCGAACGTCCATAGGCCCGCTCATATCTAATCACGACCACCCAACCACACCATCACACTGCTTTCAAATAATCCAAACTCTAGAATATGTTAGAATGGAACAACATTGCCCTTTATTTTTTTTAAGACCAAAATAGTGTATAATTAAATGTACGTTTTGTTTACAGCACTTTATGACTCCAATTCAAAATATTTGCCCTTTTTGATGCCAAATTCTTCAAAATGGCACACTTCATGATTTTGGCACAAAGTAAAATATAAATATATATTTCGTTTTTCTGTCTTGAACTGTTTAGGCTCCAAAAGTCACACATTGTGCAAAATGACAAAAAAATTGCGCCAAAATGATGGCGTACTGAAAAAATACCCTATGGGAGGGGTATTGAAGTGGAGCTGCACCAAATTTTGTGCACCTATATAATTGACTGGCACAAAGGTGCAAATCAAGTAATGAATTAGGTGCAAACAAATAAAGGCGCATAGAAATGATTACTCGGGGCCTATATGTTTAACTCCTTGAAACGCTGGAGAGGAACAAATAAATTTGTAACCAGTCTTCTCCCTGATGGCATCCCCAGCGCCTCTTCTAATTTGTAGGCATGGCACATTGTCGTTGTTGCGGAGAGATGCCCGCATAATGTTGAACCAGTCCTATTAATCAGAAAAGGTGCCGGGAATCCAATGAGGTAGTAGTTGATACTACGTGCTTCTGGCAGGCACAGAATACTGGCATGATGGCCCAGAGTCCTACAAATCGATTCATCCATCTCTGCTTCTGACTTCTATGCTCTGACTGATTTGACATTTAAGACTGGTATCCATCGCCCATAGTTTCATTGTTTAAATATGTATCTGGTTAACGACTGTGTTTTGTGTTTATTTTTCCCCTGGGTTTTTTCAAGATTGAACGTAGTCTACTATACAATTCTAAATGTATTTATATTCTTTATAAAACCTCCATTTGGTATTATAGCCTTATGAAAACTTTAAGCTTTAGTGTTGTACATGCTAGACATAGGGCAAAAATGCGGAGTGAACATAGCATTACAATAGTCAAAAGTTTTTTGTTTTTTTTTTAAATTTTATTCTATTCTACCTTTCCTTCAAAGGAACATCAATATCGTGGTAATATCCTGGAGCCCTAGCATTTGTTTTTTTTCAAATTTATTACTGTGTAACATTCCCTAGATCTTCCCAAATTTAAGACCTTTGGTTGCCATGATAGCGTTAAACAGCCAACTCTTCTCCTGATGCATCATCATTATTTCTACCCAGTGCAGACATTGACTAACCTGATTAGTGATCACGATTCTGCTTTTAAGTATGCTCCAGTGTTCTTTTTCCATTTCATGACCATCAAATCTGACAAATGTTTCTGTTCCATGCCTGCTCGCATTACAAAGCTATTTGCTCTGTTATTTTTCTGTATCCTGCGTAAGGCTATGTGCCCACGCTGCGGATTTTGCGCGGATTTTGCCGCGGATTTGCCGAAAATCTGCAGCAGCAGCACTTCCAAGCCATTTCAATGGCATTTTGGAAATGCTGTGCCCATGCTGCGGATTTTTCCGCTGCGGATTTGCCGCGGATTTTGATCCGGAAAAATCTGCAGCATGTCAATTGTTTGGTGCAGATTTGGTCCGGATTTTTGGTTTTGAATGGGGGAAAAAAAAAGAAATCTGCATCAAAATCCGCGGCAAATCCGCGGGTGCGGATTTTCAGGCAAAAAAATCTGCAGGGACATTCTAGCGTGGGCACATAGCCTAAGGGTGTTTCTGAATCTCATGGCTAAAAACCACATTGACGTAGCATCTGATCAGGGAGCCAGTCTGGTTGTACCCCAGTGCAGAGTGCGCCTCTAACATGGTGGACGCCCTACTGATGAATATGCCACCAGTTTGAAAAACATTTCAGAAGAGACCAAGTGGTCTCCTAACAATTGAAACATCTTAGATGCCTTAAAGAACACTTGGCAGGATAGTCAGCCCCTAAATAAAAGTATGTATATAGCCACTTCAATGCTTATATTTGTACCTTGTTTGTAGCATATCGTTGAGGTGTTTTTGAGAAATCTCATGCATTGCATTTTTAATCGCAAGTGCAGTAGGGTGGCTACTACACTTCCACCTTCCTGTGTGATTGTCCTTTTGTCCACCTACCACCAGCATCAAGTCTTTGACAGGTCGCTCATTGAGTGTCCTGTCTACTCTGCGCAGGCTCCATCATTGCTTGGATTCATCTAATTAGAAAGGACAGCACATGCTTAGTGAAGGGACCAGCTCAGCAACATCATGAGGCACTTAATGCACATGCACTGCCCCTTCTGATGAGATGAATCTGGGCAATGACCACAGAATCTCAAATAGAGGAGACAGGTCACCGATCAAGTCAAAGACCAACAGTGGACAGGAAAAGGGAGATCACACAGCAGAGCTGGAAGTGCAGTGCCAAACACGCTTCACTTGAAAGGATTAATTTCTCAAAAAATGCCCCAATGAAATACTACAAGCAAAGTGAAAGTAATAAATACTTGTGCCTTTTTAGTTAGGTCAAATATCTTGCTGATGGCCCTCTTTAAAGGGGTATTCCCATCTCCAAGATCCTATCCTAATATGTATTTGGCGTAATAATTATATTAACAAATATCTCAAATTAGAAATGTAGTATAGTTCTGATACAGCCATGTCTCTTATCTATTGTTCAGAGCATAGCAGCTTGGTTATCCATGGTTACATCCACTCATATAGTGAGTTAGTTGATTGTTGTTGTAACTATGGATAGCTATGCCTCAATGCCCTACACATGAGGTAAGGGCCGTTTCACGGCCCTTCGGATCCGGCACGCATGCAGTACAGCAGATTCATTTACAGTGGAAGCGCGACACCATGTGGTTGTGTGCTTCAAGCACAACCGCATTTGTCCACAGTGTCGCACTTCCACTGTAAATGAATCTACTGTACTGCATGCGTGCTGGATGTGTGAAAAGGGCCTATCAGTAGAATTATACTACATTTCTAATTTAAATGTTGTATAGCACAAGTGAATTTTCCCTTTTTAGCACCACATTTACTAGGAATAATGTACAACTTTTCTTTTGAAGACTGCATTCTTGCAAGAGCTGATGAATAGAAATCAAAATTCTGTCTGAAAAGTGAGTGAATTCATTAGGCCAGGTTTAGGCACCTGTAATTCTTGGATGATGTATAGATGCGATGCCCTGAACCAAAACTTACCGCCTCATAGGTACATATAAGGCTCTTTGCAGTGGTCTCCTCACCCAAACATTGTCTTGGCATTGTGTTCTGGGCCATGAAATACTGCCTTCTGAAGCCAACCGTAGGGTGCATGCAATCCCTGCATCCCCAACAATCAAAGACAGAAGGGCTGGGCTGGCACCCATATAGCAGGCGCAGAGATTGGTCTGTTCCAATTCAGCACTGATTAACATCCAGGGAGAACAATATATGAAATTAATTTCTTCAGGTATGCTGGGCTGCAGGGCTGTTAAGGTCCTTATGAATTTGTCCATGACAAACTCGCCGATTTCAGTTATTTTGCATTTGGTTTCTAACCAGTCCATTTACCCCTATTCCTGACCAGGTACATCTTTGTCGTTCCCCCCCCCCCCCATACATGGGGTTTAAAGAACGTTTTAATTTTTTTTCTCCTCAATCAGATATATACAATACTTACAGCACCTGATTTGCGTTGTCTATAAAGCGATTGAGAAGGCAGATACACCGATAACAAACCTTTTCTGTATGGTTGATTCAACTGAGTAGGACAGCTGGCTCTGCCGCTGCACGATAGGTTTGTGTTCTACTATGGAGTGTTTAGTTTCAGAGCGTCTCTACAGCATAGGATGTGGACTGGCACAATGGTTATCTATAGGCAGCCAAGAAGTGATGAAAACTGAAGCAAACAGACTTTTTGTACTTCTATTTATTATTATTATTATTTATTATTATAGCGCCATTTATTCCATGGCGCTTTACAAGTGAGAGAGGGTATACGTACAACAATCATTAACAGTACAAGACAGACTGGTATAGGAGGAGAGAGGACCCTGCCCGCGAGGGCTCACAGTCTACAGGGAATGGGTGATGGTACAATAGGTTATCCATTGAAGCTTAGCAATGGATCAGTTAAAAATAGGTTAAACACACATGGAACACTGAAGTAAAAGGTACATCTTCAGGGTCTCATTCAATTTATACTGATCCCCATGAACATTAATGGCAGAATTTAATTGGCAAAATGGATGAGAACAGGACATGTTCTGAGTATCAGGGACTGGACATATGAATCCAGTTTTAAACAGATGTGTGTATGGATCAATGACACTATATTGATGCGTCTGCTGTCCAAGAAGAAAAACCTGACCACAAATGGACATGTCCCACCGATGTGGGAACGCAGCCTTACTAAGTCAGACACTCCTGGTGACCAGTTCCCTTTTAATGATGTAATTTTCTACTAATTCCTCATTTCTAGGGATATTACTGTGAACTACTTATGAGGTAAACTGCAGATCCTGTTCCTCTGATATGTGACCACAGCAGGAAATACCAAGACTGCACCCAAGGCTTTCAGCAATTCAGACATTCACTCCACTATAGCGAACAGTCTGACTGTGGTACAGAAGGTACTAAATGAAGCAAAATTACTTAAAGGGAACCTGTAACCAGAAAAATCTTGTGACCGTTTTTGTCTAACAGCATACATAGCTCTCCAAATGGGGAAACCAAAAAGAACAAACACTGGAAAAAAGGGAACTGGAAATTGGTAATAGGTTCAGAAATATGGGCAATGTATGGAAATGGCACAATCTTTATATGGCCATAGTCACAAGTTGAGTATTTTACCTCAGTATTTGTGTTCCACTCCTGGTTTTGGCTTAATCAGAGGAAAAGGCCGGGGCCACACGGGGGCTACTGTGATCCTCGCATGACACTCTGCTCACACTGGGAGCACAACGGGAGCAGAGTGTGATGCGAGTGTCATTGCGACTGAGGTCCGATCGTGCATAGACTTGAATAGGTGCGAGAGAAAGAGGATCGCATTGCACCCGCAGCATGCTGCGACTGTTTTCTCGGTCCAATTAGAGCAGAGAAAATAATCGCTCATGGGTGCTGGCACATAGGGTAATATTGGTCCAAGTGGAATGCGATGTTTTATCACATTCCACTCGCTCCGATTTTCATACTGTGTGTCTTAGGCCTAATAGAAACGCGAGCACCACATCTGCATATATATATTTTTTTCTTTCTTTTTCTTTTTTTTTTTTTTTTTTACCTACTCCTGGTTTTGGCTTACAAATACTGATGTAAAATACTACCCAAATACTGAATGTGAACGTGGCCTTACAAAAACTGTCAAGGTAAAAGCATACGTCAAATAGCTTAAAAGGTGTCATTTTCAAAAGGAGAGGACAATAAATAGGGCCAATAATGGACACTTTATCGGTGAAAGTATAGTTGTAGCCAAAAATAAATAGGATCCACTTAACTAGTAAAAACGTCTGTGACCCGAAATGTGCATGGGGATGGCATAATTTCATGGTTCTGTTTCCCACTTGGCAATTCATCTGTATATTGGCAAACTGCATACTTGCATACGCCTGAAATCCAGCATGTTAGGTCACAGCCCTAAAACTTTTTGGAGCCATTTATATGTATAGTATACATTTTAATACCTTTATTTATTCCTCTTTCTTTTGGCTGCTACTATGCTTTCACTGATATCGCATGTCCAGTAATAACCTTAAGCAATGAGTGACAATAAGTGTGACCTGGACGCGCCACAGCAGAGGGAGGAGGTCGGCGCCATCTTTGTGCAGCTCACAGTGTCTGCTGTAATGCCCCTCTCCCCCCGCTGCTGCTAATGTCTCCAATGACACCCCCCCCGCTCTCCATCATCTCCCTGTCAGTTTCCCCGTCACCCATGCAACCTGTGTGAGTACTGGCGCCCCTGAACCCGCCACCGCTGTACTGTCTCCCTGTCAGTTTCCCCCTGTCACCCATTCGGCCTGCCCCAGAGCATTGCATGCATGCAGAGCATTGCATGTGGGGGTGTGTGCATGCAGAGCATTGAGTGCGGGAGTGTGTGTGCAGAGCATTATATGCATGCAGAGCATTGCGTGCGATCGTGCAGAGCATTGTGTGCGGGCATGCAGAGCATTGCGTGCGTGTGTGTGAATGCAGAGCATTGTGTGCGGGCGTGTATGCAGAGCATTGTGGACGTGCAGAGCATTGCATGCAGGTGTGCAGAGCATTGCGTGTGGACATGCGTGTGGCAGAGCATTGTGTGTGCGTGCATATGGCAGAGCATTGCAGGCGTGCGTGTGGCAGAGCATTGTGTGTGTGTATGTGGCAGAGCATTGTGTGTGTGTATGTGGCAAAGCATTGTGTGCGTGCATGCATGCATGTGGCAGAGCATTGCGGGAGTGCGTGTGGCAGAACATTGTGGGTGGGTGTGCTTGCGGCAGAGCATTGTTGGACCGGACGTGCAGAGCGCTATGTGGGGAGCACTATGCAGCTGTCCTTGGTGACACTTTAGACGACCATAATGACCGCGGTCACAGAGGTCGTCACTGCGACTGGGCCCGGACTGCAGGGGGCCCGCTGGCCCTAGCCCCTGATCTAGAGAGATGTGTGTCGGAGGCTGCGCATGACACTGACACAAGCTGGTCAGTGCCAGCATGCCAGCATCGTAGGAGGAGCGCAGGGTAGAGAGTACTATGGCCAACAGTCACACAGGGCCCCTTCCAGCAGACAGCAGATGGGGTCCCGCAGGGAGCAGCATATCACTGTCATTTGCTGCTCCTGCGGTGCACAGGCTCCAGAACAGGGCACTCTCCTCTCCTGTGTGCTCTGTGTCCTGTCTGCTCCCGTCTTCACCACACAGAGAGATGGGAGAGGTGCCTGCACTGCTGCGGCCGGAGAAGCTGCTTCTAAAGACCCCCTGAACTCCAGGAGGCCAAGAAGGAGGTGAGTATAATGTGAATCGTGTTATGTGCTGCCTGTATGTGTTATGTATAAGGTATGTGTTATTTATAAGGTATGTGTGTCCTGTATAGTGTGCAATATGTACACTCCCGGTTGGTATCTGGTGAGTATGATTGCGGGGTCTTCTCTCTTCTTTCTTCTCTCTTCTGGGGGTGTCTGCTTTCTATAATGAAGTGTTCTGCAGTATCTTTAACTTTTTTAGCTGCACGGACACTTATTGAACCACAACTAGGTCTTATTTTCGGGGGATATCTTATATTTAGGCCTTGCTGAAAACTCCTGCTAGGTCTTATTTTCGGAGGAGGTTTTATTTTCAAGAAACACGGTAATACCACCACTGTGCCCCTTACATGGTAAAATGCCTCCTTTGTGCCCACTAGATGGTAAAAAATATTAATGGTAGAAAATATTAATGCCCTGAGCAAGTGCCCTAGGAAAGTGATAATAATTCCCCATGTGCTCCTTTGATGGTTAAAATACCCTGAGTGCCCCTATAACAGTAATTGTTCTTAACACTAGAAGTCCCAGAGAGGGGTCATTTAACATTTCTACCTTTGGAAACCAGAGATGGGTCGAATGACCTGAAGAATTTTAGCTAACTTCCTATAATCACCGTCTTTTGTTCTGTAATTAAGGCCATTACTGTCGCACCACAGGTTGTTGTTTTCCATTGAGTTTAGCCATTTAGTTTCTAGTTAGTTCTATTCAGTTTATTGTATTTGTCATTTGACCTTCTTTCGGGACTTCAGGGGGAGCTCAAAATTTCTGGGACTTCTAGTGTTAAGTGCCTTCTTAACATTTACTAATGTCTCCTAAGTCTTGCCATGTACACCTCCCCTATCCACAGTATGATGCATCTACACCTCCACTATAGACAGTATGATGGGTCCACAGCTCCCCAAAAACAATAGTCCACACACTGTATAATGGCCACCACAGTAGCCGACACACTGATTGTCCCAATAGTAGTCCCCACATTGTATAATGGCTTCTACATTAGTCCCCACACTGTATGAGAACCCCCAAAGTAGTCCCCACAGTATATGACAGCCCCCCACATTAGCTTTCATCCTGTAGAAGTGCCCCCTGCACTGTATAAGTGCCCATTACACTGCATAACTGGGAAGGGGGATCTGTATTTCCTGGGGGGGTGAACTTAACCCAAACCATGTTACCCCGAAAATAAGACCTCCCCCGAAAATAAGACCTAGTGTTTTTTTTCGGGACAAAAAAAAAAAAAAAGATAGTGTCTCTTGCTCTCTGCGCCTGCACCTGACAACGTGCTCCTCTACTACTACCGAGCAGCACACCACTCTGCTGTAGTGCCTGACAGCGCCCCTACCGCCCCTTACCCCTCTTCTACTGCACCTGGCAGCACACCACTTGTGCCTGGCAATGGTCCCCTTTCTCTCTGCTGCTTGAGCCCGGCACTGATGCCCACATCCCTCTGCTACTGCGACATGCCACAGGTCTAGGTCTGCATCTACAGAGTAGCTGCTGGCCAGAAGAGTGAGCTTGAGGCTAGGGTGGCTGAATCAATCCTAAATGAAAAAACTGTGTACTGCGACGCTCTTGTTAGGACCTGTCTGAGGCCGTCACCTCAAAAAGGCTTCCTAGAACCGACTTGACATTAGCCACTCTATCCTACAGGTTCCAAAGGAACCCTGGCCTTCACTTTTACACCCCTGTACAGAGATAGAGACTTACCACAGGCAATAGGTTGCATCTACAGAGTAGCTGCTGGCCGGAAGAGCGAGCATGAGGCTAGTGGTTGATTCAACAGTAAGTTAAACATAGCAAACGAAAAGGCAACAGTATTAATCTGCTCAGGTCACAGAAACTGATGGACTAAAAGGATACAGCAGTGCTCCTTGATAAAGATGAAGGCATCACAGGGGCAAAATACTGATGACACAACCACTCACAACCTACCAATTCATGGAGGGGGTGATTGCTCAGTATTAAAATTGCACAGGCATTATGCTTGTATACGGGGCGAGTAATTTAGTGCACAGTGCGCCTGGCTTACAGCCTATTACTGAAGCCTCTACTATTAGATCAAACAGACTACCCAACACTCTATCATTGCACTCCACTGGAACAGACACCCTAGTTTACAAGACCAACATAGATGGGATTAGCTGTAATAGAGAATCGTGTACATAAAAATATAAATAAATGAGGTATTGGTTAATATTTTGGCCAAAATACGAAAGCTCACAACCAAACGTCAATGGTCCTCATTGTTTTGTGAGTCCCTATAAAAATATAAGCAAAGGCACAGAAAAATTAAAATTTCCCCAAATTTCCTAAGTTCAATATAGCAAAAAAATCCTGTTGTATTTACCTGCCCAGGTGACAGAATGTAATGCAGTAGCCGGATGGAGCAGCTCTCCTTGATAAATATGGAGGTAACACAGGTGCAAAACACGGATGAGACAACCACTCACAACCTGCCAAATCATGGAGGTGTGATTGCTCAGTATTAACGTTGCACACAGAGAAGGCCTGAATAGGGTGCTGGTCACACACATGAAGTGCACAGTGCCTGGCTTCAGCCTATTAGTGACGCCCATAGTATTAGATTAGGCGGGCTGCCCAGCACTCTTATCAGTGCACCCCACAATCACAGACACCCTACTTTACAAGACCAACATAGATGGGCTTGATGAGCTTGGCTGCATCCGGCATAAAAAGAGATGTAATATTCAAAAAATATATAATACATTTATGTGACATGGGTCAATATTTTGGCCAAAATATACAAGCTCGCAACCCACGTCAAGGGTCCTCATTATCTTGCGAGTCCCTACCTAAAATTAAATGAAAACCCACAGAAAAATGAATTAAAATTCCTCGAAAGTTCAATATAGCAAGAAAAAAAACCTAAATCTTTCTGTGGCTTTGCTTTTAATTCAACCTTAAAGGGGTTTCCCCACGAATAAAGCTAAAGGGAACATGTCCCGGAGAACAGCGCCGCCCACCGGGCCAAGCAGCACCGCAGTGACCGGTTTAGGTGAGTATTATAAAGTGTTTTATGTTCTCACAGCGGCCTGCGCTCTTATATACAGCATGTTAGAATGCTGTATATAAGAGCCCACTGGTGGTGGCCGCAGCTTATAGGCCATAAAACTCGTGACTGGTTCCCTTTAAACTTAATTGAACAGGATCACAGCTGATTCTTTTTGTGAGGTAAAACATTTCACTACTTGCTTTTAAAAAAATATTTTTCCTCAAAGAATAATTTGTGTGCTGCAATGCCTACATACTTTTTAAGTCCTCCCCTGCCTAGGAGTATGATCAGACTATGTCCCTGTATGGTCAGACACATCCATTATACAGGACATAGCAGGGGCACATATATAGGATTATCTCACCACAGGAACATTTTTTTTAATTGCATCCAATTCTGGAAATTATTATTATTCCAAGTTCTATTGATTTAAATTTGTTAAAATGAAGTTTGCTCATGGGAAAACCCCTTTAACTAACTAAAGCTTTTCTCCCCCCCCTAAATGTTGGGATATGTCTAAGGACATCAGCTCAAAAAAGCTTCCTGGGATAGACGGAGCAAAACACTCTATTAATGCTGCTCCCAAAGAAACCCCGGCCTACACCCTTGAGCTCAATACAAAGACAGTTTCATAGCTTTAAGATTGAAAGACACAAGTCCATCAAGTTCATTCTAAAAGCTAATGTGCTGATCCAGAGGAAGGCAAAAACCCCATGAGGCAGATGCTAATTGCCCCATATTAGGGGAAAAATTCCTTCCCGACTCCACATATGGCAATCAGACTAGTTCCCTGGATCAATGTCCCATAACAAAATCTAGTAACAATAACCTGCAATATTCTATTATTCACAAAAAGCACATTTATGCCATCCATGAAGTTTTTTCTTTCAGCCGGGGTAGTAATGGAGGTGTCTGATAGATACCTCTCCATTACTAACCCCTTGGGTTGATGCCAGCTGTCAATTTACAGCTGACATCGGCCCCAAAAGTATTAATCCGATTGCCACTACACAAGGGCAATCAGGAAAAGCTGGGCAAAGCGCCAGAATTGGTGCACCTAATGCATGTGCCACTTCTGAAGTGGCTGGGGGCTGCTATTTTTAGGCTGGGAAGGGCAAAATAACCATGGGCATTCCCAACCTGATAATACCAACCCCATTCTGTCTGCTTTGCCTTGGCTAGCTATAAACATATGGGAAAGCCGCATGCAGGTCCGTTTGCACTGAGGGACGCACAGTGGGCACGGGATTTCTAGAAATCCCATCCACTGTGCTTGTAATGTACAATGCAGCGTTTTGGAGCACGCTGCTTCCAAAACGCTGCTAAGCCTGATCGTGGGCATGCAGCCTAAGGGTACCGTCACACTTTAGCGATGCTCCAGCGATCCCACCAGCGATCTGACCTGGTCAGGATCGCTGGTGCGTTGCTACATGGTCGCTGGTGAGCTGTCAATCAGGCAGATCTCACCAGTGACCAGTGACCAGCCCCCAGCCAGCAGCAACGCGTGGAAGCGATGCTGCGCTTGGTAACTAAGGGAAATATCGGGTAACCAAGCACTTGGTTACCCGATATTTACCTTGGTTACCAGTGCACACTGCTTAGCGCTGGCTCCCTGCACTCCTAGCCAGAGTACACATCGGGTTAATAAGCAAACCGCTTTGCTTATTTACCTGATGTGTACTCCGGCTACTTGTGCAGGGAGCCGGCAATGACAGCGTGACAGCGGCGGATGCTAGTAACCAAGGTAGATATCGGGTAACCAAGCAAGGGGGTTCGCTTAGTTACCCGATATTTACCTTGGTTACAGCTTACCGCAGGCTGCCAGACGCCGGCTCCCTGCTCCATGCACATTCAGATCGTTGCTCTCTCGCTGTCACACACAGAGATGTGTGCTTCACAGCGGGAGAGCAACGTCCAAAAAATGAACCAGCACTGTGTGTAACGAGCAGCGATCTCACAGCAGGGGCCAGATCGCTGCTCAGTGTCACACACAGCGAGATCGCTAATGAGGTCACTGGTGCATCACAAAAACCGTGACTCAGCAGCGATCTCGCTATGTGAGAAGTACCCCTAAGTTCACTCCTCAAGCAGTTTGCACCAGAAATTTTACAAGGGGAACTATTTACTTTAAAAGGGATTTCCCGTCGTGGACAATCATTTTAATATATTTAATATATAATGAAATGTAATTTTTGTCTTAAAGAGGATGTCCAGGCTTGAGGTTAGCAACAGGCTTTTGAATCCTAACAGGAACTGCACTGTCCGCTGTGAGGATTCGCCTGTGTTGGTAGCGGGCAGTCGTGACCACGTATGTGACTTGCATACATGCGTTCAGGTGCAGACACCTAGAGCAACTGCAGACTGTTACCTCAAGCCTGGAAAAGCCTTTTAACAAACCTGAATTAAAATTTTGAAAAAAAAAAAAATATTTACACGACTTATAACCAGAAAGCTCATAAATAAAATCTCTAATTGTTTTGCATATTTTACATTGCACCCTGTACATGAGTCTTCCAAAGAGCTGAAGATACAGGGAGAAGTCACAAGAGACCCTGATTCCAGCGATGTTTCACTTACTGAGCTGTTTGCTGTCATTTTGATAAAATCAATGTTTTCTCTGCTGCAGATCTAGCAGTTATACAGAGCTCATGAATATGCTGGACTACCCGGTAGCACTCCAAGTAGTCCTGTAATGATAATCTCCTGCTGATTACACAGTGATTTTATCAAAACTACACTAAGTAGCCCAGTAATTGACACATCACTGGAATCAGCATCTCTGCCCCTACGTTATGCAGATTAGGTGGCAAAAACCTCCTGATAGATTCCCTTAAAAAGATGAGCTAAATTCATTAAGAGGAAATGAATTTGGTGCATCTGACTCCCAATGTGCGCTTCATGAAGGTTGGTATAGAAAAACACCAGCCTTGATTAAAAGCCACCAAGGGGTTACATGACACTAGCAGATACAGAGCAGGGGAGGGGTATACGTCACCAGGTTCACATCATGGTCCTGGGTCGTCCTTCATCCGCTCTTTTTTCATTCTGATGAATACGTAGCATTCTTATCCTGTTTATCTCCAAAATGGCAATAAGGGGCATGGCTCCACGGTTTATAATCCAAAGGCTCGTTCTTGTCCTTTGTCCTATATAAGAAAGTAATATTATTTCAGGGCTCCACGTTAATATTCCTAGAGCTCCACTTACGTCTTTCTGGCTGCCATGGTTCTGGCTCTATCGTCCTGCCTCTATAGGAAAAAAGTGAGAAATGGCTGTAAGGCTCCCAGGAGAGAATTGTTTAGAGCCTTTGATCATTGTGACATTACAAAGTGATGACATAGCAAACGGACGGGCCACCTTTATTAGTCATTGAATGTGGTCAGATACAATTTGCATATTCTATGAAGTTGGATGGAATTTGCATATTTCATGATGCCATAAACCTCTGATGTCATCACAATGAGAACAGACATGAACATTGCATTTGGGGTCCGGCCATCATCATCATCTGAACCATTCATGACTGCGGCCACAGATGTCAGGGTTCAGTTTTCTTGTCTAGTTACAAAGACTTAGTGCTATAAAAAGCGAATGTGCAATCAATGGTTCCCCTGAATTCACAGCTCTGGAGCTGGAGGATCAGCCACTAAGGATTCTGGGAAAGTTGAGTGACAGACGTTAAAGTAAATAAAAACTCAAAATTTTTAGAAATCTGAGAGACCCTGGAGATGTAATGGGGGCCATGTGGTATACAGCCTTGTACGAAAAACATAAAATATATAAATGGTACGCTCCAATAAACTATATTATGGGTGTAGTGTCTCACAACAAGTCTCTTTTTGGTGATTTTGGTTCTGCAGTCATGCTTTGCATGCTTCTCTTATCCTGTTATATACAGCCACTTACTGCGGTACATCACTCCTGTCAGCCCCATCCTGCAGTACATGGCTCCTCTCATCTATATACAGCCCCATCCTGCAGTACATGGCTCCTCTCATCTCTATACAGCCTCCTCTAGTACATGGCTCCTCTCATCTATATATAGCCTCCTCCTCTAGTACATGTCTCCTTTCATCGCTATACAGCCTCCTCCTCTAGTACATGGCTCCTCTCATCTATATATAGCCTCCTCCTCTAGTACATGTCTCCTTTCATCGCTATACAGCCTCCTCCTCTAGTACATGGCTCCTCTCATCTCTGTACAGCCTCCTCCTCTAGTACATGGCTCCTCATCTATATACAGCCCCCTCCTCTAGTACATGGCTCCTCTCATCTATATACAGCCTCCTCCTCTAGTACAGGGCTCCTCATCTATATACAACCCCTCCTGTAGTACATGGCTCCTCCCAAGATCTCCTTCTATCCTCCTCTCTCATTCGCTCCTCATGCAACCGACTCCAAGACTTCTCCCGAGCATCCCCAGTCTCCTGGAACTCACTGCCTCAACACGTCAGACTATCTACTACACTCGCAAGCTTCAAACGGAACCTAAAGACTCATCTGTTCAGAAATGCCTATAACCTTCAATGACCTCACTGCTTCACCACCGTGCGGAGCTGCCGCCCCACCACCGTGCGGAGCTGCCGCCCCACCACCGTGCGGAGCTGCCGCCCCACCACCGTGCGGAGCTGCCGCCCCACCACCGTGCGGAGCTGCCGCCCCACCACCGTGCGGAGCTGCCGCCCCACCACCGTGCGGAGCTGCCGCCCCACCACCGTGCGGAGCTGCCGCCCCACCTACACCCCACCTACTGTCTCCTCCCCAAAATCCTTTAGGATGTAAGCCCGCAAGGGCAGGGCCCTCTTCCCCCTGTGCTAGTCTGTCTATTGTAACGTGTACATGTATTCTGTATGTAACCCCCTCATGTACAGCACCATGGAATCAATGGTGCTCTATAAATAAACAATAATAATAATAATAATAATAAATGGCTCCTCTCATCTATATACAGCCTCCTCTAGTACACGGTTTCCCTGCCTAATCCTCCCCTTGTGCAGGACAGCACCGCTATCCATTCCTCTTCAGAGCAGTTGAGTCCGGTGCGTTGATACCGGTGACTCTGCCCCCTCCTGCGATATCATCATCGTTGTAGCCACGACCGAGCTCCTGCGCTGTTAGTTCACTTTCCAGTAGTAAAAATGGCAGAGCATATAGACATGACAGCGGGAAAACTGAAGAAAACCTCCTCTATGATCTGCTGATAAACACAGAGTGGCCTCCGGAGCCAATGAGCAGGTGAGTGGTTAATACCAGAGAGTTGTGATCAGTCAGCACTTCTCCAGTATCAGCCTCTCTCCTCCCAGCCTCTCCCAGCATCAGCCACCCCCAGCATCAGACTCTCTCCTCCCAGCCTCCCCCAGCATCAGCCTCCCTTAGCATCAGCCTCCCTCCTCCCAGCCTCCCCCAGCATGAGCCTCTCTCCTCCCAGCCTCCCCCAGCATCAGCCTCTTTCCTCCCAGCCTCCCCCAGCATCAGCCACTCTCCTCCCAGCCTCCCCCAGCATCAGCCTCTTTCCTCCCAGCCTCTCTCCTCCCAGCATCCCCCAGCATCAGCCTCTCTCCTCCCAGCCTCCCCCAGTATCAGCCTCCTTCAGCATCAGCCTCCCTCAGCATCAGCCTCCCTCCTCCCAGCCTCCCCCAGCATCAGCCTCCCCCCTCCTAGCCTCCCCCAGCATCAGCCTCTCTTCTCTGAGCTTCCCGCAGCATCAGCCTCCCTCAGCATCAGCCTCTTTCCTCCCAGCCTCCCCCAGCATCAGCCTCTCTCTTCCCAGCCTCTCCCAGCATCAGCCTCTCTCCTCCCAGCCTCCCCCAGCATCAACCTCTCTCCTCCCAGCCTCCCCCAGTATCAGCCTCTCTCCTCCCAGCCTCTCCCAGCATCAGCCACCCCCAGCATCAGCCTCTCTCCTCCCAGCCTCCCCCAGCATCAGCCTCCCTTAGCATCAGCCTCCCTCCTCCCAGCCTCCCCCAGCATGAGCCTCTCTCCTCCCAGCCTCCCCCAGCATCAGCCTCTTTCCTCCCAGCCTCCCCCAGCATCAGCCTCTCTCCTCCCAGCCTCCCCCAGCATCAGCCTCTCTCCTCACAGCCTCTCTCCTCCCAGCCTCCCCCAGCATCAGCCTCTCTCCTCCCAGCCTCCCCCAGCATCAGCCTCTCTCTTCCCAGCCTCCCCCAGTATCAGCCTCTCTCCTCCCAGCCTCTCCCAGCATCAGCCACCCCCAGCATCAGCCTCTCTCCTCCCAGCCTCCCCCAGCATCAGCCTCCCTTAGCATCAGCCTCCCTCCTCCCAGCCTCCCCCAGCATGAGCCTCTCTCCTCCCAGCCTCCCCCAGCATCAGCCTCTTTCCTCCTAGCCTCCCCCAGCATCAGCCTCTCTCCTCCCAGCCTCCCCCAGCATCAGCCTCTCTCCTCCCAGCCTCTCTCCTCTCAGCCTCCCCCAGCATCAGCCTCTCTCCTCCCAGCCTCCCCCAGCATCAGCCTCCTTCAGCATCAGCCTCCCTCCTCCCAGCCTCCCCCAGCATCAGCCTCCCCCAGCATTAGCCTCTTTCCTCCCAGCCTCCCCCCAGCATCAGCCTCCCTCAGCATCAGCCTCTCTCCTCCCAGCCTCCCCCAGCATCAGCCTCTCTCCTCCCAGCCTCCCCCAGCATCAGCCTCCCTCAGCCTCCCTCTTCCCAGCTTCCCTCAGCGCCAGCCTCCCCCAGCATCAGCCTCCTCCCTCCTAGCCTCCCCCAGCATCAGCATCCCCCAGTATCAGCTTCTCTTCCCCCAAGTCTCCCCCAATATCAGCCTCTCTCCCCCCACCACATGCGCAGATCTCCAGTCTGCATTAGAGTCCCGGGACTGTCACATCTAATGGATGTGGAAATTCTGGGCGGCTGCTGGCTGATAGTTTTAGGCCGGGGGGCTCCCAATAACATGGGTCTCACCTGCCTGAGAATACCAGCCCCCAGCTGTGAGGCTGTATCTTGGCTGGGTATCAAATTGAGGGGGACTGCATGCCGTTTTTTTTACATTTATTTATGTATTTTATTCTACGATATAGATGCGCCCACCAGCGTCTGTGATTGGTTGCAGTCAGACAGCTGTCACTCAGCGTGGGGGTGCATCTGACTGCAACCAATCATAGGCGCCGGTGGGTTGGAGAAGCAGTGAATATGAAATGAGCCTAATGAGCGGCCGTCACTTTCAGATGCAGAAGAGGCCACGGGAGCAGTGTGACAGTCGTGCTGCACTGGTAATCGGTGAGTATGAAGCGGAGAGAGAGGGAGAGAGAATGGAGAAAAGTTGGTAACCTGCGTTTTTGTTGACAAAAATGCATCCAAAACACAGTGAAAATGTACAGCTAACATTTTGGTTGCGTTTTGACACACCTCATTCATTTCAATGGGTAAGAAAACGTGACCAGAAGGCAAAAAGAATGAACATGCTGCTTTTTTTGTAAACGATTTTTACATATATTTGTGAAACAAAATGTGCGGATGGAAATTGTGATTTCTCATAGACTTTGCTGGGGAAACAAGAGCATGCAGTTTGTCAATGACAGTGCAGTTTAAATGCAAGAAAAAACGCAACGTGCGGACAGACCCTAAAGGCCCCGTTACACGAAGCGACGTATCTAACAATATATCGCCGGGGTCACGGATTCCGTGACGCACATCCGGCATCATTAGCGACGTTGTTGCGTTGTGTGACACCCAACAATCGGCCGTTAATGATGTAAAATACTCACCATATCATCCATCGTTGACACATCGTTCATTTTCAAAAAAATCATTGATTGTTGAGGACGCAGGTTCGTCGTTCCCGAGGCAGCACACATCGCTACATGTGACACCTCGGGAACAACGAACCACAGCTTACCTGCGGGCGCCGGCAATGAGGAAGGAAGGAGGTGGTCGGGATGTTACGGCCGCTCATCTCCGCCCCTCCACTTCTATTGGGCGGCCGCTTAGTGACGCCGCATGAACCGCCCCCCTTAGAAAGGAGGCGGTTCGCCGGCAACAGCGACGTCGCTAGGCAGGTAAGTCCGTGTGACGGCTCCTAACAATATTGTGCACCAGGGGCAGCGATTTGCCCGTGACACACAAACGAAGGGGGCGGTGCTTTCACCAGTGACATCACTAGCGATGTCGGTGCGTGTAAAGCCCCCTTTAGTGTTCCCAGTTGGACAGCATAAAAGGAACGCTGAAAACTCACACATTAGATTAATGGCTTTCGAATTCACTGATTTCTATAGGTTCAACCGACAGTCTAATGTGCATGGTCCGCTGGCCGACTGATGGCCAAGGGTGATGTCGATTGGACATGTCTGATTTCGGACTGCTGATCGCATTATTCATCTGGACATAAGCCTATGGCCAATGTGTCAGCCGGCTGCTTTTTTTTAAAATTTTTGTTATTCAGTGTGTGGTGGTCTCTGGTTTTTGGGGGAGCTGTGGGCCCATCATGCTGTTATAGGGGAGGTGTACATGGGGAGACATTATTAAATGTTAAGAAAGCACTTAACAATTGTTGTTATAGGGGCACTCAGGGTATTGTGACCGTCAAAGGAGCACACAGGGGGCATTATTACTTTCTAGGAGCAAAATGTGGACACTTTTCTAGGGCACTTGCACAGGGCATTAATATTTTCCACCATTAATATTTTTTTACCATGTAAGGGGAACAGTGCTGACATTACTATGTGGGGCAGTAAGAGGAGCACAGTTTTTGTGCCACACAGCTGGTGTAGTAATAGGGGCACATACAGCAGCACCAAGACAAAATGGGTCAGCTCACCAGCAGGAGAAGACGTCCGCTGCAGCGGAAACTGGGTGTCAGCAGTAGAGTTGAGCGCGGTTCGTGGTTCGTGGTTCTCCAGTTCGCGGCTCAAGTGATTTTGGGGGCTGTTCTAGATCGAACTAGAACTCGAGCTTTTTTGCAAAAGCTCGATAGTTCTAGATACATTCGAGAACAGTTCTAGCAGCAAAAAAAACAGCTAATTCCTAGCTGGCTTTCCGCTGTAATAGTGTAAGTCACTCTGTGACTCACACTATTATGACATTTCAGTGTATAGTGTGCGGGAACAGCGCATTCAGATCACTGCTGTATGTATAATGGCGATCACCATTTTTTTTTTTTCCTTGTCTTCCTTCCCTAAGCGCGCGTGTGTAGTGGGGAGGGCCAGCATGTCAGCCAATCCCAGACACACACACAGCTAACTGGACTTTTAGCCAGAGAAGCAACGGCATGTGTGATAGGATGTCCATGTCACATGTCCCTGCATTATAAAAACGAGTATCTGCCCGTCCGGACGCCATTATCTCTTCTGCGTCCTTGGTGTCAGACATCACTGGCGCAGCTCCTATCGCCGATACAGCTGTATACGCTCCATACACAGTGCTGGACAGCATAGGGATAGCACTTTCTATCAGTCCTTTTAAGGGCTCATACCGGCAGGGTCAGAGCCATAGGTGACAGGTCCTGAAAACAGAGTTTAACAGCTACACAAGATGACAGCGTCTGTGTAGCTAAGGTCAGGGATTTCCTCGCTGCATTTCCCCATTAGGAGGGATAGAAAGGCAGGCTTCCTTTCCTCTACCCAGAGACCCACAACCCTGCCACTGTACCCTCCTGCCCTTGGCACACTCCAACTCATTGTTACTAAGCCATTATACTAGCAAACACTGAGGAAACTTAGTGGCATCCTAAACGTGGCTATTGGACTTCTGTATAGTCCCACTAGTGCAAAGATATTTGCAGCACGTCTGCCTGCATTGCACACTCAAACTCATTGTTACTAAGCCATTATACTAGCAAACACTGAGGAAACTTAGTGGCATCCTAAACGTGGCTATTGGACTTCTGTATAGTCCCACTAGTGCACAGATATTTGCAGCACCTCTGCCTGCATTGCACACTCAAACTCATTGTTACTAAGCCATTATACTAGCAAACACTGCGTGAACTTAGTGGCATCCTAAACGTGGCT
The DNA here is from genome assembly GCF_048569485.1 of Anomaloglossus baeobatrachus. Classification (NCBI taxonomy): domain Eukaryota; kingdom Metazoa; phylum Chordata; class Amphibia; order Anura; family Aromobatidae; genus Anomaloglossus; species Anomaloglossus baeobatrachus. The sequence goes on from NC_134357.1 coordinate 129,964,941, forward strand.
ATTGGACTTCTGTATAGTCCCACTAGTGCACAGATATTTGCAGCACCTCTGCCTGCATTGCACACTCAAACTCATTGTTACTAAGCCATTATACTAGCAAACACTGAGGAAATTTAGTGGCATCCTAAACGTGGCTATTGGACTTCTGTATAGTCCCACTAGTGCACAGATATTTGCAGCACCTCTGCCTGCATTGCACACTCAAACTCATTGTTACTAAGCCATTATACTAGCAAACACTGCGTGAACTTAGTGGCATCCTAAACGTGGCTATTGGACTTCTTTATAGTCCCACTAGTGCACAGATATTTGCAGCACCTCTGCCTGCATTGCACACTCAAACTCATTGTTACTAAGCCATTATACTAGCAAACACTGAGGAAACTTAGTGGCATCCTAAAAGTGGCTGTTGGACTTCTGTATTGTCCCACTAGTGCAAAGATATTTGCAGCACGTCTGCCTGCATTGCACACTCAAACTCATTGTTACTTACTAAGACATTATAATACCAAAAATTGAGTAAACTTAGTGGCATACAAGAAGTGGCTGTTGTACTCCATTAGTGCCCCACTGGTGCAAATCTATGTGCAGCACCTCTGCATGACACCCTCCTGCTCTGTTTTTAATAACCTATAATGATAGCAAAAAATAATCCATTTAGTGGCATCATAGAACTGGCTGTTGTATTTCATTAGTGCCCCACTGGTGCCAAGCTATTTCTAGCACCTGTGCAGGACACCCTCCTGCTCTGTTTTTAATAAGCTATAATGATAGCAAAAAATACTGCCATTTAGTGGCATCATAGAACTGGATGTTGTATTTCATTATTGTCCCACTGGTGCCAAGCTATTTCTAGCACCTGTGCAGGACACCCTCATGCACATTTTGCTACGCTAATGTTATAGCAAACTCAGGGAATTCATTGCTGCATTTGATAATTCGGAGGGATAGAAAGAGAGGCTTTCTTTAGCTTTTCCTTCTGTTCATAGACAGCATCTCCAAGTCCACACCCGAAGAGCAATTTCTCCTCCACGTGTAAGTGTGGAGAGGCAGCTAGTGCGCATGCGTGTGCCGATTTACCCCAGCTGCAGCCTAACTACAGTGTTTCGTCTAGTGAGTATGCTCAGCCTGACTGTGCCATTCCTGACGCTAAGTCTTCATTTCGGGATACAGCGCATGCTCCCACACTTAGTGTGAAAAGCCTCTTTGCACAGGTACTTGCATTCCGTGCCGGGTCTAAGTCCTGTTTTGTGCCGAGACACCATGCTAAAGCTGATAGTCTTTTTTCAGAGACTCTATTTCATGCAACTGACCATGCTCAGGCACTTACTGCATCAGAAACTAGGTCCGGTAATGAACTCTTTGGCCCTGCCCCTGATGTGGGGGGGCCCATATAGACCACAGGGCATCAGGTGTCCTGACGATGTGGCCAGGCCACTCCCAAATGGCTTGCAGAGGCCCGCCCCTATGACTTGTCACCTCATTATTGATGGTCAGACGATGACTGGTGAGGTGTTTGTGTCGTGGCAGCCATGAGGTCATTATTGAAGTTGCGGTTCCAAATAGGACGCTAGTTATGCCACTCATGACGTGTCACTCTGCTTTTGTCTCCAGGAGGTGCATTGTGGTCCACCCTGGTTTGGGGCGGACCCAGGTTATAAAACGGGCTGGAGCCAACAAGGAGGTGCGCAGTCTTCTATTATGCTCCGAAAGAGCACACCTCCATGTGTTGAACCCATTGCGGCTTTAGGCCAGAGGTAGGCAGGAATAGGGCGTCGATGCAGGCCGCCACCACAGTTGGTAACGCAGAACGGTTAAGACCAGCTCCTGTCCTACAAGTCCTGCTTGTGCAGCCCAGTGGCATTAACAGGCCTGCTGCTGCTGATGCGCCTGCTGTCCACAGGTGTGGCCCCAATGCACATGGTCAGCGTACTCAATGGCCTCTGTGATGTTAACAGGGAGTTCCTGGGCTGGGTGGGCGTGTGGACCCTGTGACGCTAACAGGGCTCCCAGTCTCAAGATCCGAGTGGCGTCTAACTCGGTTCAGGCAACTATTAGTTTCATAGCCACACAGATCTGTATCCTCCACCTAACCTTCCATTTGCCAACCTCTCCTTTTCCATCTGGGAGCACGGTGGACATTGACTGCTGATGGGGATATATACCTTTCTCTTTCTTTTCTTATTAATTTTCGTTATATACCGCTAACATAGTATATACCACCTTATCCAAATCTGCCAGTCCCACCGTAACAGATGGTGTTTCTTCATCAAATGTTACTTTTGCTTAACCACCAAACCCACGGACAAAAACTTTTTTCCCCTTTCCAACACACCTGTTCCCCTTTCCACCAGCATTTGTCCTTTTTCAACTCATTTGGTATATGACCAAAAGTGCAACTCTGCAGGGACACCGTACTCAATGCCATCTCAGCCCAGCAGCCAGCCCTCGGTCCCTCAGTTGTGGACAAGTAAAAGCCCATTTCCTCCTATCCATGACAAAGCGTTGAGATTCACTCTGTGCAGCATTGGTGTTTACTGGAAAAGCAGATCTAAGAATCTGTACCACCTTCTGCAGATACTCCTGTATACGTGCGTCCCTTTCTATGGCTGGAAATATTTCACCAAATTTTGTCTTGTACCGGGGATCTAACAGTGTGGCAACCCAGTAGTTAGCATTACTTCGAATTCGTACAATCCGAGGGTCATGTTGTAGGTAGTGCAGCAAGAAGGCGCTCATGTGTCTTGTGCATCCAGGAGGACAAAGTCCTTGGTTTGTTGGTGGCAGAGAGGTGAGAATCGTGCCTCCTTCCTCTGCCCCCTCCCCCCAACCTCGCACAACCGAAATGTGAGCAAGCTCTCACCCATCTGCTGAGTCTTCCATGCCCATCGCCAGTTCGTCCTCCATTTCTTCATGGGCTCCTGCACCTTCCTCAACAATTTTTGTTGATACTATGCGCCCTTGTTAATCCCTCTCCCCCACCGTCCCTTGACTTCCGCCTAGGTGCTGCTCACCGTCTGGACCTTGTAGATCTTATTATCCCTTCTGCATATGACTCCTCCTGTACTTCCTCCCCTTCCTCTTGGACCAACACCTGACTCCGAATAATGCATACAGTGTGCTCCATCTTGTAGATGACCAGAATTGTCACGCTGAGAATGGCATCGCCAGTGCTAAAGATCTTCGTCGATATTTGTAAACTGTGTAGAAGGGTGCATAGGTCCTTGATCTGACACCACTCCAGCAGCGTGATCTGCACCACCTCTGGATCAAGTTAGCCCAGGGTATACGTCATACCGTATTTCAGCAGGGCTCTGCGGTGCTGCCACAGACGCTGAAACGTGCAGATTCAAATTCCTGCGTGTCGGAACATCGCATTTCCGGCGTTTAACCGCCAGACCCTAAGACTTCAGGAGCGATGAAAGTTGTTGAGCTGCTGGGTGCGAAGGATGAAAGTGAGCACATAGCAGCGTGCCCGCTGCACAAGGCCATGTAGGCCGGGATGGTATTTTAAAAATTGCTGGAGAATCAGATTCAACACGTGAGCCATACAAGGCACGTGTGTCACATTGCCCTGACGAAGGACCGCAGACAGGTTTGCATCATTGCCGCACACGGCTGTTAAGTCACCAACGTAGTCCACTCAATCAATTTGTACTCCGGTCGCCAGGTGACAACGTGTTCCTTTCGTGCATAGTGCCGATGATGGGAGAGGAGTCGATACCAGCGGCGCAGGTGGACGCAGGTTATGGTCACCCACTGGGTTGCGTTACCTTGACAGATACAGAACCACAGGCTGAATGTAGGTGGTGGGTATCTCACAGATGAAGTACCATCATTCAGCTACAACCAATGGGAAGACACCACACCCTTTTTTAGGCCCCTCCTGTCTGCAGACCACTGCCAGACAAAGCTATGAACCTTTTGTTACTGTTACCCCCAGTTCAGTTTTATGAGTTTGTGTGCTTGTTACCTGACTACTTTTCCTGCTTGCTGTTTATGTACCTCGTTGGCCGATCCGCATTTCACCTCTGCTTGTTTTCTGATTAAGTCCTGGCCATCCCATTCTGTTCTTCTTCCTCAATTAATGTTTTTGACCCTGCATGACTACTATTCTCTGGAACTGCAGCCTTCCACAGGTATTGATCAACTTGGGCCCTGTGTAATTCCAAATCACTGTATAGGAGTTAAAGGATTTCAGGGTTCTGGGTGTCCAGCTTGGTGAGTGGCTTGCCTCTAGCCTATCCTTTACAGCCCATATGAGTGTGTCGATCCAGGCAGGCGTTACACCGTGCCCTCTGCAGAAGGCCATGTAGGCTGGGATAGTGTTTTAAAAATTGCTGGACAACCAGGTTCAACACGTGAGCCATACAAGGCACGTGTGCCACATTGCCCTGAAGAATGGTCGCAGACTGGTTTGCATCATTGTCGCACCCGATCTTCCCTGGCTGCTGGTTGAGTGGAGACAACCATTGATGAAACTCGGTCTCACTCTCCAGAGCTAACCGTCCACAATTCCTCAGCGGTGTCTCACATTTCAACTACATTTCAAAGTTAACATTTGACCGCCTGATGGCCTTGAGCTCTGCTGCCAGCATAGTAAGGAGGTGTGTGGGATTCCCTGGGCGCAGTTACAAGGAAGGGTGGACTGACCACACAGGGTTTGGGCCGAGGTGGAGGACCCACACGAGGTTGAGGAGGCAGAAGCAGTGGAGGAACTTGTACATACAGAGGAAGGATTGACACACAAGTCGTGGGAACGGCAAGACTTGTACAGCAAACTCTTCTCCATCTCTCACCATAGTTACCCAGTGCCCAGTCAGCAACATGTAACTCCCAGGTCCATGCTTACTGGTCCAAGTATCTGTGGTGAAATGCACCCTGTCACACACAGAGTTTCTCAAGGAATCGGTGAGGTTGTGTGCGACCTACTGTGGTAGCGCGGGCACGCCTTTCTTGGAGAAGGAGTGACGACTGGCCATCGGCTCTTGGGGCACTACAATGGGCATAAGGTCTCGAAAATCCTCGGTCTCAAAAGGGTGTAAAGGCAGCCTTTCTGTTGCCAACAAGTTGCAGATGATTAAACTCAACCTCTTAGGCATGTCATGCCCTTCGAAAATCATGTAAAACACAGCGAGGGGACTCCAACCACAGTCTCCCTCGTTGCCACTAATTGGGCCACACACACCCCACTTGACTGGCATCACTTGATCCCCCTTTTCAAAATGAAAAAGATGCTTTGCATGAAGCACTCTCAAAAATACGCGTGCCTTTCCCGTCCCCTGGCTGACCCAGGGGAAGAAAAGTCCTCTGAGAGCCATGACTTGTTCATCTTGGTTCTTTTAGAAACACAGCGAGGGGACTCCAACCACAGTCTCCCTCGTTTCCACTAATTGGGCCACACACACCCCACTTGACTGGCATCAGTTGACCCCCCTTTTGAAAAAGAAAAAGATGCTTTGCATGAAGCACTCTCAAAAATACGCGTGCCTTTCCCGTCCCCTGGCTGACCCAGGGGAAGAAAAGTCCTCTGAGAGCCATGACTTGTTCATCTTGGTTCTTTTAGAAACACAGCGAGGGGACTCCAACCACAGTCTCCCTCGTTGCCACTAATTGGGCCACACACCCCACTTGACTGGCATCAGTTGACCCCCCTTTTGATAAAGAAAAAGATGCTTTGCATGAAGCACTCTCAAAAATACGCGTGCCTTTCCCGTCCCCTGGCTGACCCAGGGGAAGAAAAGTCCTCTGAGAGCCATGACTTGTTCATCTTGGTTCTTTTAGAAACACAGCGAGGGGACTCCAACCACAGTCTCTCTCGTTTCCACTAATTGGGCCATACACACCCCACTTCACTGGCATCAGTTGACCCCCCTTTTGAAAAAGAAAAAGATGCTTTGCATGAAGCACTCTCAAAAATACGCGTGCCTTTCTGCCTCCCCTGGCTGACCCAGGGGAAGAAAAGTCCTCTGAGAGCCATGTCCACATTGTCAGTGGACAGACGCGTGTGCTTATCTGCCAGCAGACCCCCAGCAGCACTGAAGACAGGTTCTGAGAGAACGCTGGCTGCAGGACACGACAAGATCCCCAAGGCGTACGTGGCAATCTCAGGCAATTTATCCAGATTGGAAGCCTAAAATGAGCAGGGCTCAAGTTACACAGTAATGGCATCTATGTTTCCTTGCATATACTCATATATCTGTGTGTCCTCCTCTTTTTCCTTGTCCAGCTCTTTTGTTTTCGCATGAGTATATGTCCTTGTCACTTTCCCATGTGTTTGTGTTGTGTTGTGAGTTGTTTGTCACCTTTTGGACACCTTTGAGGGTGTTTTCTAGGTGTTTTTATGTGTTTGTGAATGCCTGACATTGTTTCCTATGCGGTTCGAGTTTGGTTCGTCGAACGTTCGACGAACCGAACTCGAACGGGAGCTCCGTTCGGCGAACCGACCTCGAGCCGAACCGCGACCGGTTTGCTCATCTCTAGTCAGCAGGAGCACAAAGGAATAGGAATATCCAGCAATCGGCGACTTATTAAAATTTCATCCTTTTATTTATCAAAAATTTCATAAAAAAAACTTGTAACATCAAGACATAAAATCCAAAACATAATCCATGGTACGTAGCCTATGAGCAAATCGCGTTTTGTTCATAGGCTACCTAACATGGATTTTTTTGGGGGATTTTATGTCTTGAATAGCTGTAGTACCGGGTGTTGCCTGAGATAGTAACTGTCTCTCTGTTTAGCTCCCTTACTATGTCCGTCTGTATCTCTCTACTTCTCTATGTCTCTGTCTCTTTTTCTCTAGCTTCCTGTCTGTCCCTTTCCCTGTCTGTCTCTTTGTCTGTCTCTCTCACCGGTTTGTCTCTGTCCCTCTGTCTGTCTCTGTCTCTCTGTCTGTCTCTGTCCCTCTGTCTGTCTCTGTCTCTCTGTCTGTCTCTGTCCCTCTGTCTGTCTCTCTCCCTCTGTCTGTCTCCCTCTGTCTGTCTCTCTCCCTCTGTCTGTCGGTCTCTCTTCCTCTGTCTGTCTCTTTCCCTATCTGACTGTCTGTCTGTCTTTCTGTATGTCTCTTTCTCTATCTGTCTCTGCACCAACATCATATTACCTCACATATAAGCTTCTTTATACTAAGATGTCCTTTGTTGCCTATAGCAACCAATCACAGCTCCTATTAATGATCTGTAGCTCCCAGTGCCATTGACTTTAATGTAACCTTTGGTGAATAACTGAAAAGCGCAGGGTTAAATCTTCCCCTCAAAATGTAGTCTGACATTCCCTGAGTCACTTGAGGTGGCTGTACAAAATTTTGTGATTGTAAATGCGACGATGCGGATTCCTTTAGCGGACATAACACACACATACCTACATACACTCAGCTTCAGGGGGGCGTAATGACCGTGGTCGCAGAGGTTGCCATTGCGACCAGGCCCGACCGGTTAGGGGCCCCACCCTGCAGACCAACAGCCTGCTCCTCTCTGTGACATAGGAGCCGCACTGTTCTGTGGCATACTACGTGAGTCAGGGGGGCCTGGTGACAGCAGCACGGGCCCCCCTCGCCAGTCATCGTGCACAGCAATGATGAAGCATGGAGCGGCCCCCGCCGCTCCATCATTCTCCCCCTGTGCCTGCGCGGTGACGTCACTCCTGTGCGACTGCTGTGCTGAGGCATGCAAAGCACAGAGCGCAGGATGGGAGGACACTGACAGAAGCAGCGATGAAATGAGGAGACGCGAGTACTAGTTTTTTTTGTTTTGTTTTTTTTTTAAATCAGTGAGCACACGGCCAGACGCCTAGAGGGCTGCAATATACATGGAGGCCTGGGAGGCTGGCTGCATTATACATGGAGGCCTGGGGGGCTGGCTGCATTATACATGGAGGCCTGGAGGGCTGGCTGCATTATTCATGGAGGTCTGGAGGGCTGGCTGCATTATTCATGGAGGTCTGGAGGGCTGGCTGCATTATTCATGGAGGCCTGGGGGGCTGGCTTCAAAATACATGGAGGCCTGGGGGAACTGGCTGCATTACACATGGAGGTCTATGGAGATGCATTATAGAACATGAAGGTCATCATATAGAAGGACTATAGGGGTGCATTATACATGGAGGAGTATGGGGCTGCATAATACAATATGAAGGTTTATGGGGCTGCGTTATAATACATATAGGACTATGGGGGCTACATTATAATATATGGAGGACTATGGGTGCTACCCTTTACATGGACTATGGGGGTGCATTATAAAGCATGGAGGACTATGGGGGTGCTTTATAATATATGGAGAACTATGGGGTGAATTATAATACATGGAGAACTATGAGAAATGCATTAAAATAATTGGAGGGCAATGAGGGCTACTTTATACATGGAAGACTATGGGAAATGCATTATAATACATGGAGGACTACAGTTGGGTCCAGAAATATTTGGACAGTGACACAATTTTCGCGAGTTGGGCTCTGCATGCCACCACATTGGATTTGAAATGAAACCTCTACAACAGAATTCAAGTGCAGATTGTAACGTTTAATTTGAAGGTTTGAACAAAAATATCTGATAGAAATTGTAGGAATTGTACACATTTCTTTACAAACACTCCACATTTTAGGAGGTCAAAAGTAATTGGACAAATAAACCAAACCCAAACAAAATATTTTCATTTTCAATATTTTGTTGCGAATCCTTTGGAGGCAATCACTGCCTTAAGTCTGGAACCCATGGACATCACCAAACGCTGGGTTTCCTCCTTCTTAATGCTTTGCCAGGCCTTTACAGCCGCAGCCTTCAGGTCTTGCTTGTTTGTGGGTCTTTCCGTCTTAAGTCTGGATTTGAGCAAGTGAAATGCATGCTCAATTGGGTTAAGATCTGGTGATTGACTTGGCCATTGCAGAATGTTCCACTTTTTTGCACTCATAAACTTCTGTGTAGCTTTGGCTGTATGCTTGGGGTCATTGTCCATCTGTACTATGAAGCGCCGTCCGATCAACTTTGCGGCATTTGGCTGAATCTGGGCTGAAAGTATATCCCGGTACACTTCAGAATTCATCCGGCTACTCTTGTCTGCTGTTATGTCATCAATAAACACAAGTGACCCAGTGCCATTGAAAGCCATGCATGCCCATGCCATCACGTTGCCTCCACCATGTTTTACAGAGGATGTGGTGTGCCTTGGATCATGTGCCGTTCCCTTTCTTCTCCAAACTTTTTTCTTCCCATCATTCTGGTACAGGTTGATCTTTGTCTCATCTGTCCATAGAATACTTTTCCAGAACTGAGCTGGCTTCATGAGGTGTTTTTCAGCAAATTTAACTCTGGCCTGTCTATTTTTGGAATTGATGAATGGTTTGCATCTAGATGTGAACCCTTTGTATTTACTTTCATGGAGTCTTCTCTTTACTGTTGACTTAGAGACAGATACACCTACTTCACTGAGAGTGTTCTGGACTTCAGTTGATGTTGTGAACGGGTTCTTCTTCACCAAAGAAAGTATGCGGCGATCATCCACCACTGTTGTCATCCGTGGACGCCCAGGCCTTTTTGAGTTCCCAAGCTCACCAGTCAATTCCTTTTTTCTCAGAATGTACCCGACTGTTGATTTTGCTACTCCAAGCATGTCTGCTATCTCTCTGATGGATTTTTTCTTTTTTTTCAGCCTCAGGATGTTCTGCTTCACCTCAATTGAGAGTTCTTTAGACCGCATGTTGTCTGGTCACAGCTGCTAGAGGTGGGGAGACAGAAGGCGCAAATAGGGTCTTACCCGGTATGACTGGAGATGACAGAAATAAGAGTACACTCACCTGATCTGGTTGTGCCAGTCACAACTCCTGAGATCGCATGTGAGTGTCAGATTGGTTTGAAAGCAGCGGCCCCGTGGCTAGCAAATGTCAAATATATAGAAATAGGAAAACGGGTTTTAGCCGCGCTGAAAAACCACTGGTACAGGATTAATAAAGAGGTTTCTTTTTTATTTCAGCATTTCCAACGCGTTTCAGAGACTGGAACCGTCTCCTTCCTCAGGGAAAAAAGAAATCATGATGATTTCTTTTTTCCCTGAGGAAGGAGACGGTTCCAGTCTCTGAAACGCGTTGGAAATGCTGAAATAAAAAAGAAACCTCTTTATTAATCCTGTACCAGTGGTTTTTCAGCGCGGCTAAAACCCGTTTTCCTATTTCTATATATTTGACGTCTGGTCACAGCAACAGCTTCCAAATGCAAAGCCACACACCTGTAATCAACCCCAGACCTTTTAACTACTTAATTGATTACAGGTTAACGAGGGAGACGCCTTCAGAGTTAATTGCAGCCCTTAGAGTCCCTTGTCCAATTACTTTTGGTCCCTTGAAAAAGAGGAGGCTATGCATTACAGAGCTATGATTCCTAAACCCTTTCTCCGATTTGGATGTGAAAACTCTCATATTGCAGCTGGGAGTGTGCACTTTCAGCCCATATTATATATATAATTGTATTTCTGAACATGTTTTTGTAAACAGCTAAAATAACAAAACTTGTGTCACTGTCCAAATATTTCTGGCCCTGACTGTATGTGGTGCAGTATAATATATGGAGTACTATGGGTTGCATTATATATGGAGAACTATGGGGTGAGTTATAATACATGGAGAACTATGGGAAATGCATTATAATACAAGGAGGATTACAGGGGTGCATTCTAATATATGAAGAGTTATGTGGGACCCGTTATACTATATGCTATACTATAGGCTATATGGGGGCCATTATTGTATTTAGAGAACTATATACGAGGGGGACAAAGATACAAGCATGGGATAGGAACGTTTTGTGCTGAGAGAAAAAGGCTCTTTCCCTCAGCACCCAGCTTCCCCATGCTCTGCTATACATCTTCTCTCAGCACCCAGCTTTCTCATGCTCTGATATGGGAAAGCTGGGTGCTGAGGGAAAGATGTATAGCAGAGCATGGGGAAGCTGGGTGTCGAGGATGAGATGGGTATCAGAATTTAGAAAAGCTGGGTGCTGACAGAGGGATTTCAGATCATGGGAAACCTGGGTGCTGGGGGTAAGAGCCAAGTGTCAGTGTCATTATCCCGTACCCCAAGTGTCGGTGTGCATGGCTTGGGGGGCCCAGGTCCAAACATTGCCCCGGGGCCCATCAAACTCTAGTTACGCCACTCACTTTAGACATGTGTGGTCACTAACAAAATGGCTCCGCACTGTGATCCTAAGTGTCATCTTCCCTTTGGACACACCCAGATTTTTTTTATATATTGCTCTATTAAAAACAAATAAAATTTAAACAAAACATTAAAACATTAATTCTTTATATTTTTTCAGTTATTGAATTTTTTTTTTTTCGACGACACCTTCCCTTTAATGTCCGCTCACAACTGCCACTAAGCCCTATATTAGTAATGGGAGGTGTCTGAGTCCCCCCATTACTAATCTGCAAATGAAAAGAAATTAACACAAACACCAAAATCTGTATTTGATTTAAAAGACAAAAGCGCTCTCTTTCACCCCTTTATTAACCCCAAAATCACCCCTGCAGGTCAAACATAATCCACAAGAGATCCCACAATGATTTTAGCTCTGCTACATCTGAAGCTTACAGCAAGTGCCATAAAACAATGACAGCCCGCTGTGAGCTGCAGGCAGAAAGACTGAGTGAGCCATGCGATCAGCACTGACGTCACTCAGGTGATTTGCGGTCAAAGGTGGAGGACCATGGGGACCTCCGGCTGTGACCACAACTAACCTGAGTGATGTCACTACTGATTGCGTGGTTCACTCAGTCTCTTCCTGCACCTCACAATAGACAGTCATTGTTTTATGGAGCTTCAGATGTAGCAGAGCTGAAATCATCATGGGACCTTGTGTGAATTATGTCGGACCTGCAGGGGTATTTTGGGGTTAATAAAGGGGTAAAAGATGGCTCCACCTCTAGGCGGCCATCCATGGTCCCACCCTAGCTAGGTAACATTGTATGGGGGATTGTTGGGGAAAACTGAGATTACCTGGGTTTTTGGTGTTACCGGCACTGGGGTTCTGGGTCCCTAAGGGGGTAGGCCCTCCATCCTTGTGGGGATGCAGAACCTTGTAGCACCCTGAGGGCTTCAGGGGTGCTACATTTATTTAATGCATATATAAAATGCGGTGTACCAATTTTAAATTGCTGCAGTCCGGAAGTGCCGTCATTTTCTGTGGGGGAGTGTGGCACCTATGAGGCTTCAGTTGCCACAGAGTATTGCACCCAAATTTGGGTGTAATGCTAAACCCGGTTCCTGGGGAGGACAGTCCTGGTTTCAACACATTACACACTCAAATACACACCAGGTTGCCCTGTTCCCACTGGGGACTGGGCTATGGTAGGGTAATAAAGGGGTCATCGACAGAGTGGTATTTATAGGATGCCCTCAACAGGGGCCCCAGTCCCACTAGCTTAGGACCTGGAAGGGAGGAGGTGCAGCCACCAGGGGGAGTCAGCAAGCAACACAACAATTAGAGAGTTCTCCAGCAGGAGAGGAAGGGAGCAGTCGCATCTTACAAGTGCTCCAGTGGGAAGGAGGAGAAATTCACACGATTGCCGTGGGGAGAGTGAACCTGCTTCCCACGGAATCGACGCCACACAGGGAGGCAGGATCCTAGGGAAGATCATACTTCATGGTGATTTTCCAGAATCTGCCTGGATGGGGAAAGTTTCAAGCTTCCTTGACCATACAGCGCCCAACAGCACAGTGCCATATAGGATCTGGGGCCTCGCTTCAAGCCGGACCCCACATCGGAACCGCAGCACCTGCAGATAGGGACAAGAGTACATCTTAACCCAGGGTCCCCTCGTAGCTTCAAGCCAGGGGATCCACAGACAGGCGTTACAAGGAGAAACCCACCAAACACCAAACCGGACTGATCTCTAAAGGGCTTCGGGTTCGACGGAGCCCATCATAGCAAGTGACCGGTATTACCCGGGTGAGCGGCACAGCACTAAATGTTAGTAAACAACCTGGAACCACAGCCATAGACTCTGACTCTTTATTACCGGTACTGCCGCTCCGAGCCGCCATTACTACTCCTCTCATCATCCTCCACGGGGCCTGCTCCACCTGTGGGGAGCAATACCATCCCTGGCTGCTACTACCATCAGCCCCGGAGGACAGCGACAGCAGCGGCGGCCCATTCCCTGGCCGCATACCACACGTGGCATCACGACAAACACCTCACAACTACCCCCATCATCCTTCCCCAGCCTGGCGACGAGTAGGTTAAATGCACCTGCCCCGTGGGATGCTACAGACCTACATCAAATTTTAGGTTCTGCTGAAGAAACTTTAGCTCATATTCACAGAGTGCAAAGCTCCTTTAAAGATTGAAGCACTACAGCACAAGTGTTTGCTCAAACAAGAAATAAAAAAATTGAAGAGCCCCTACTGTTTGCAGTGTTCCCATGCATAGAATACTGGTTTACACAGGACAAAGTGCTGCTGATAATGATTTATTGTCCAGGGTCACAGGAGTGTAGAACATTAGATGCGATATGCTAATGACACTCTGCTCAATCTCTACTGGCCGCGTGACCGCGTGTCAGTCACTCTGCTCCGATTCTGTCGCATGTGAGAATCTGAATCCAAGACAAAAGAAAAGAGGGTGTGTAACAAATGGGATTACCAAATATTTCTCAAAAATATGAAATTATTTTTATTGACAAAAAACACCAAAAAGCATGTTAAAAACATTAAAACACTCAGAAAGTGAATAAACATACTGGAGTTTGCATATAATGAAGCACAATAATCCCCAAATGTGAGAATCTGATCACAGGTGAGGAGAAGAGGGAGAGATTAATTTCTCCATTGTCTGTCTTGGCAATTTATTTTCTTCTGCCTGATGAGAGCTGAGGATAAACTCGCAGATTTGACCTGCATCATTGACTAACATTGGAGTGCAATCCAATTTTTTTTTTTTTATTGGTTTGCAATCGTCTGACCCCAGAATTAAACAAGTGATTTGCTTGTTTGCTGTTTGCCCACCTATGTAGCTGGACCGATGATGGAACAACTGCCACAAACACCTGTTTATTGTGATCATATCTAAATGGGCCCTTATGAACATTACTGTTGTCAGTTAAACAAAATCTGGAAAAGAAAAATGGGAATTGAAGCCAGAGGGGTTTAACCCTTTAAGGATGAAGCCAGTTTTGTACTTAATGACCAGGCCATTTTTTGCAGTTCTGACCAGTGTCACTTTGAGGCTATAACTCTGGAAATTTTCAACAGATCTCAGTGATTCTGAGATTGTTATTCGTGATATATTGTAGCTCAGGATAGTTATAAAGTTAGGATGTGATTTTTTTGCTTTTATTTGTGAAAAAATTGGAAATTTGACGAAAACTTTGAACATTGCGCAACATTTTCCCACATGTCTTCTTTACATCAGCGCAATTTTTGAACCAAATTTTTTTGGGGTTAGGGTGGTAGAAGGGTTCAAAGTTCTTCAGCAATTTCCCATTTTTTCATCAAAATTCACAAAATCATTTTTTTAAGGAGCACATCACATATAAAGTGACTTTGAGAGGCCTAGATGACAGAAAATACCCAAAAGTGACACCATTCTAAAAACTGCACCCCTCAAAGTACTCAAAACCACATTCAAGAAGTTTATTAACCGTTCCTCACAAGAACTAAAGCGATGTGAAATGAAAAAAAAAATTGCCTACAAATGTTGCTTTAGTGCCACAAAAAAATGGAACTCAAAATTTGTGACCCAATTTCTTCTGAGCGCGCTGATACCCCACATGTGGTCAGAAACCTCTGTTTGGAAAAATGGGAGTGCGCAGAACAGAAGGAGCAATATTTGAATTTTGGAAAGCAAATTTGGCTAAAAAAGATTGTTGGCTCCATGTTGAATTTGTGGGGCCTCTAAGGTACCTAAACAGCAGAACCCCCCTCAAGTGACCCCATTTTGGAAACTAGACCCCTCAAGGAATTTTTTTTAGATGTTTGGTGAGAACTTTGAACCCTCGGGAGCTTCACAGAATTTTATAATGTTGAGCTGTGAAAATAAAAAAAATACATTTTTACCACACAATTGTTACTTCAACCAGGTAGCTTTTTTTCAAAAGGGTATCGTGGTAAAAATGCACCAAAAATGTATTGTGCAATTTCTGCTGAGTATGCAGATATCTCATATGTGGTGGAAATCAACTGTTTGGGCGAACGGCAAAGCTCGGAAGGGAAGAAGTGGCATTTGACTGCAAAATTGGCTGGAATCTCTAGCACTGGGTCTGCTTCCTGCTGTGACCTGGACATGCCCCTTGGGCTGTCCAGATCACAGCTCTGGGAGGAGACTGCCACCATCTTTGTGGAGCCTAAAGCATCCACTACGCGGCTGTGTACTCTACTGTACTCCTAAGCATGGTGACGGTGATCTGTGGCTGATCCTGGTGTAGTGCTGTGGAAGTCGCGCTGCAATCACCGCACCCTCTGTGTGTGCTTGCCTCGGGCATCTGCTCCTGGCAGCTCCTAGTCGCTGCTCTGTGCTCTGATCGATGACAGGAGGAACAGGCCAGACACCAGGCTGACAGGAGAGGGTGCCGGGGGTGTGTGACAACAAAACCCTAGTCACCCCCCCCAGGGTAGGAAAGGCACACCAGTGGGTGGGACTAGGCAGAAGGGAAACTCCCACCTAGGGGTCTAGAGAACCCGGGACGGGAAAAAGTGTAGAGTTCTGTCTGGAGTGCAGTTGAGCTGAGTTGGAGGAGAAAGGAGAAAGTCAAGTTCAAGTGAAGCCAGAGAGGAAAGGCGTCGGGGTTGGAGCCCCGGCGTACTGGATAGGTGGCAGATGGTGGTCAGTGTCTGTCAGGAGACGGGAAGACGGCTGCCGGAGATCCGAGGTGGACCGGGACAGGGTAGGAGTCCGCCGGTACCGACACCGGAGAACTGACCTGGAAACCGTGCACATAGGGGGTACCTGGACCCTGAAGCAGAGATCGGAACCAGTTGAGGACAGGATTACAGGTCCTGTCCCACCCAAAGTCCCAAAAGCAGACCAGCAGTCCAATGCGGGGGATAGGGCATCCGCCAGGACCCCTTTAGATCCCACGGGTCAGCGTCTGCGGGCAAGGCTCCCACCAGTAGTTCTGGGAGCGGACTCCCGTGTTCTATACTGAGAAGTCCAAGGAGAACTAAAACTAGTGTAGAGGAAAGTGACATAGACCATCACCCCGGGTGAGGGACCAGAATACACCTGGTCGCGGTGGCCGGCCACCAACACCTTGGTTTACCATTGGACTCGTGTGATTAATTTTTACTGTGAGTCAACCAGCATCCCACCGGTCTGACCGGGCGCGCCGCCCCCTGCATTCACCATCCTCAGCACAGAGACTCTGGGCCCCGGGGCATCCATCCCTACCCACGGAGGGGTTAATATCCAGCTGCTATCCCATCGCCCCCGGGTGCTCCCTAACAGCAGCGGTGGTGCTACATCTCACCACACACCGTAGGTGGCGTCACCAAGTGATTACGGCGATCCCCGTGTATATACAGTTAGGTCCAGAAATATTTGGACAGTGACACAATTTTCGCGAGTTGGGCTCTGCATGCCACCACATTGGATTTGAAATGAAATCTCTACAACAGAATTCAAGTGCAGATTGTAACGTTTAATTTGAAGGTTTGAACAAAAATATCTGATAGAAATTGGAGGAATTGTACACATTTCTTTACAAACACTCCACATTTTAGGAGGTCAAAAGTAATTGGACAAATAAACCAAACCCAAACAAAATATTTTTATTTTCAATATTTTGTTGCGAATCCTTTGGAGGCAATCACTGCCTTAAGTCTGGAACCCATGGACATCACCAAACGCTGGGTTTCCTCCTTCTTAATGCTTTGCCAGGCCTTTACAGCCGCAGCCTTCAGGTCTTGCTTGTTTGTGGGTCTTTCCGTCTTAAGTCTGGATTTGAGCAAGTGAAATGCATGCTCAATTGGGTTAAGATCTGGTGATTGACTTGGCCATTGCAGAATGTTCCACTTTTTTGCACTCATGAACTCCTGGGTAGCTTTGGCTGTATGCTTGGGGTCATTGTCCATCTGTACTATGAAGCGCCGTCCGATCAACTTTGCGGCATTTGGCTGAATCTGGGCTGAAAGTATATCCCGGTACACTTCAGAATTCATCCGGCTACTCTTGTCTGCTGTTATGTCATCAATACACACAAGTGACCCAGTGCCATTGAAAGCCATGCATGCCCATGCCATCACGTTGCCTCCACCATGTTTTACAGAGGATGTGGTGTGCCTTGGATCATGTGCCGTTCCCTTTCTTCTCCAAACTTTTTTCTTCCCATCATTCTGGTACAGGTTGATCTTTGTCTCATCTGTCCATAGAATACTTTCCCAGAACTGAGCTGGCTTCATGAGGTGTTTTTCAGCAAATTTAACTCTGGCCTGTCTATTTTTGGAATTGATGAATGGTTTGCATCTAGATGTGAACCCTTTGTATTTACTTTCATGGAGTCTTCTCTTTACTGTTGACTCAGAGACAGATACACCTACTTCACTGAGAGTGTTCTGGACTTCAGTTGATGTTGTGAACGGGTTCTTCTTCACCAAAGAAAGTATGCGGCGATCAACCACCACTGTTGTCATCCGTGGACGCCCAGGCCTTTTTGAGTTCCCAAGCTCACCAGTCTCCTTTTTTCTCAGAATGTACCCGACTGTTGATTTTGCTACTCCAAGCATGTCTGCTATCTCTCTGATGGATTTTTTCTTTTTTTTCAGCCTCAGGATGTTCTGCTTCACCTCAATTGAGAGTTCCTTAGACCGCATGTTGTCTGGTCACAGCAACAACTTCCAAATGCAAAACCACACACCTGTAATCAACCCCAGA
Source organism: Anomaloglossus baeobatrachus (assembly GCF_048569485.1). Classification (NCBI taxonomy): domain Eukaryota; kingdom Metazoa; phylum Chordata; class Amphibia; order Anura; family Aromobatidae; genus Anomaloglossus; species Anomaloglossus baeobatrachus. Next base: position 129,982,798 of record NC_134357.1, read on the forward strand.
CCTTTTAACTACTTCATTGATTACAGGTTAACGAGGGAGACACCTTCAGAGTCAATTGCAGCCCTTAGGGGCACTTTGCACACTGCGACATTGCAGGTGCGATGTCGGTGGGGTCAAATTGAAAGTGACGCACATCCGGCATCGCATGCGACATCGCAGTGTGTAAAGCCTGGATGATACGATTAACGAGCGCAAAAGCGTCGTAATCGTATCATCGGTACAGCGTCGGCGTAATTCATAATTACGCTGACGCAATGGTCCGATGTTGTTCCTCGCTCCTGCGGCAGCACACATCGCTGTGTGTGAAGTCGCAGGTGCGAGGAACATCTCCTACCGGCCTCACTGCGGCTTCCGTAGGATATGCGGAAGGAAGGAGGTGGGCAGGATGTTTACATCCTGCTCATCTCCGCCCCTCCGCTCTGATTGGCCGCCTACCGTGTGACGTCGCAGTGACGCCGCACGACCCGCCCCCTTAACAAGGAGGCGGGTCGCCGGCCACAGGGACGTCGCACGGCGGGTGAGTGTGTGTGTGAAGCTGGCGTAGCGATAACTTTCGCTACGCCAGCTATCACCACATATCGCTGCTGCGACGGGGGCGGGCACTATCGCACTCGACATCGCAGCATCGACCTGCGATGTCGTAGTGTGCAAAGCCCGCCTTAGAGTCCCTTGTCCAATTACTTTTGGTCCCTTGAAAAAGAGGAGGCTATGCATTACAAAGCTATGATTCCTAAACCCTTTCTCCGATTTGGATGTGAAAACTCTCATATTGCAGCTGGGAGTGTGCACTTTCAGCCCATATTATATATATAATTGTATTTCTGAACATGTTTTTGTAAACAGCTAAAATAACAAAACTTGTGTCACTGTCCAAATATTTCTGGACCTGACTGTACGTCCCCCTTTATTTGAAGTGTCCGTGCGACCCCCAGGTCCGGAGAATCCCTCGAGCCACATTGCAGATCCAGATCCGAGTAGCCCAGCTGCTGCTGATGTGGCATCTGTAGTTCAATTGCGGGCTCAGGCTGCAGATCACCCCTCTTCGCTGCATGTCTGTCACCTCGGACCTCTGCTCCCGGCAGCTTCTCTTGTCAGCCTGATGTCTTAGCAGTTCCTCCTTTGTGCTCAGAGCACAGTATATGGTGGCACAGAAATATCGGGGCACAGTATATGGGGCATATTATACAGTGGGGCACAGTATACAGTGTAGCACTTTGCCAGCCATCCTTGATTAGGATCCCTTTGCCATCACCAACAAAATGGCTCTACACTGTGATCCTAAACTTCATCTTCCCTTATCCTTTTGGTAACACCCAGAAGAGAAAGGGGAGATGTGACATCCCACACAGAAGAGCAGATTCCACCCACTTTTACTACAGTTGTAATTTGAGCTAGTTGTACACTAGGATTTCAGCAGTTGCTCCGCCTAGTGGTTAAGAGTGGAAAATATCAAACTTTTAAAATTACTTTTTTAAATTTTGCTCAATTAAAACAAATAATATTTAAACAAAACATTAAAACATTAATATTTTACAGTTTTTTCAGCTATTGAGATTTTTTTTTTATCACATCTCTTTAAATCAGATCCTGGGTGGCAGGGAGGTTTGTGCAACTCATGTATTAGCAAATATGCAGTGCACAGGTTATATTTCACTTTACAGGGCAGTAGAAAAATAACACATTTTTTTCAGGCTATCTGCAAATTTAATGACAGCTGCCCAATTGTTTCCCTACATAGAGGAGATGCTATCCTGCACACAGGAGAAGTGAAACTGTGCTGTGTGTGTTCTTCTGTCTGAAGCAGAGCGGGCGCATGCACAGTGCTATGTTCATGCCAACATAGCACTGCGCATGCTTCGGCTGTCCCCTCGGCCAGCCCACACTAACGTCATCGTGAGGGAACAGAGAGGCGAAGAACCGCCCGCTCACACCCACGTGTCATGATGAGGGAGGTCTGCAGCATGCGGACATCACATGATCTGAAGATGGCTGCGCTTGTACGGAGATTGCTAACCGCCATGCTGTGGTGCAGGGTACTAGCTGTTTGGGCTAGGGTTGCGAGATGTAGGGGTTTGGCTTCTGCATCAGGGAGGTCTCCATGGAGACTGCACTGTGCTGTGTATTTAAAGAGGCCGGCAGTGGTGTCAGGGCAGGATATCTGTGCAACTGGAGGAGGATGATCTGCTGAAGCAGGTACAGCAGTGTGGGGTCGGCCGAGGTCACTGACGTCACTGCACTGACCACAAGGATGCGCTGCTGCTCTGTTATCTGCCAATACACACACGGCCAATTCACTGACACCACCTGCGCCAAACACTGCACGCTGCTGCTCTGTTATCTGCCAATACGTACATACAGTACATACATATATTCACTAATTCACTGCTGAACATGTCCTGTTTCAAGCTGGGATCAAACCTTTTCGCCGGTACGTGTGCAGCGCTATGTTCACGTTGTAGTTGAATTCTTAAATAAAATGGCACCGGAGTCAGCACTTGCACATACCACTAACTCCGGTACCATTTTATTGAGGAGAGAATTATTGGGAGTAGGTAGAATAGGGTTATCAGACTGCAATCGGTCTTTATGTAACTATGGACACAGATCTGTATAGGTGCTGTAAAACACAAAATGGTAAATTATTTTTCTTTAACCCAGGCTAATTGTAAAGTTTATTTCTTTTGGAGACATTGTAGTAATAAAAAAAAACAGTGCAAAGATTGGCATGGTGTAATTTTTTTTTTTTTAATAAAACCAGAAAATCCCTTTTAATGGTCTGTGCATACAATGTCTTTTTGAGGTGAGCTTGCTCTCTAATTTACCTGAAAAAGCACTCTGGAAATGCTCAAATTGATTTCTATATAAAAATGTCTTGCTGCTCATGTATTCAGTCTTTTGATCGTCTTTGAATTATTTCCGATTTCTAAAAATGATACGCTTGTTAACCGAAGTAACCATACCATTCTAAGGGCTCATGCGCACGTTGCATCCTGGCCCGTGCAGAAATAAATGCACCCTCTGGCAAACTTGACGCTGCGTGTTGACAAAAAGAATGCATCCAAAACGCATGTATTTTGGATGCATTTTGCATGCATCTTACATGCGTTTTGGATGCATTTTTGTCAGTGCGGTCCCCCGGCAATTCAGCTCTGCTACATGCCCGCTGACAGCAGACACAGACAGAGCCGGGTGATTAGAATGAACTTGGATGAATTTCACCCTACTTCATTGTCATCCTGCGGCTTTGTCTCTGTGTGCTGTCTTGAACGCAGATGAACCACCGAGGTCAGTGCCCGCAGCAGTGACGTCAGAGCTTCACCCGATTTCACTGACATCACGCGGCTTTCTCTCTCTGTGTCGCAGCCTGATTTGCGGTCACACGTGAAGGACTCACCTGTGATCACAAATCCCCTGAGTGACTGCAGTGAGCCGCGCGATCAGCTGTGCTTTCACTCAGGTTACTCGTGGCTAGAGCTACAGTCCTCCACCTGAGAGCGGTAGCCGCGAGTATCCTCAGTGACAGCACAGCTGATCGCGCGACTTACTTCAGTTGCTGCATGGAGCTCACAGGAGCGATGGTGTTCTACTGCCGCTCCTGTCAGCTTACAATGTAGCAGAGCTGAAAATGTCGTGGGACCTTGCGTGGATTACGTCGGACCTGGAGGTGTTTTTAAGGGGTAAAAAAAGTGGTGAAAGAGGGGTTTTTTTTGTCTTTCATTACAAATAAAGGATTTTTTGGATGTGTGTGTTTATTTTCTTTAACTTACAGGTTAATCATGGAAGGTATTTCGGGGAGACGCCTGCCATGATTAACCTAGGACTTAGTGGCAGCTATGGGCTGCTGCCATTAACTCCTTATTACCCAGTTTGCCACCGCACAAGGGCAATTCGGGATGAGCCGGGTAGAGTCCCGGGACTGTCTCATCTAATGGATGCGGCAATTCCGGGCGGCTCCTGGCTGATATTGTTAGGCTGGGGGGCTCCCCATAACGTGGATCCTGAGAATACCAGTCTTCAGCCGTGTGGCTTTACCCTGGCTGAAAAAATTGGGGGGACCGCACGTCGTTTTTTTTCAATTATTTATTTTTTTACTGCTCGATATAGGCACTCCCACCGGCAGCTGTGATTGGTTACAGTGAGACAGCTGTCACTCAACGTGGGGCATGTCTGACTCCAACCAATCATAGGCGCCGGTGGGCGGGGGAAGCAAGGAATACGAGATTAATGAGTGGTCGGCATTTTCAAAAGAGGAGAAGCCGCCAAAGTGTGAATGCCGTGCAGTGCTGCGCCAGTGATCGTGGATCGGTGAGTATGAGAGAGGGGGTCGGAGGGAGAGACTGACATGGACAGAGAGAGAGAGAGAGACCAAAAGACTTGCGTTTATTATGTTAAAAAACATGCGGATCGCAACAAAAATGCAGTGCGAACGCACTGCTTAGCATTTTGGTAGTGTTTTTCTACAACTCATTGATTTCAATGGGTGTAGAACGCTACCAAAATGCTCAAAAGAAGTGACATGCTGTTTTTCTAAATGCAGAGATTTTGACAAATTTTTGACAATCAAAACGCTGCGTTTCAAAAAGCATCGTGCGCATGGATTTTGTATGATTCTCATAGACTTGAACCAGAACGCATGCACTTTGACAATGTGACGCTGTTGCTCAAAACGCTGCAGAAACTCAAAAAAATAAGCAACGTGCGCAAGAGCCCTTAAAGCATTCTCCACCAAGAAGAGTTTCTGTTTTACAATACAAGTCAGTAAGGCTCAAAAAGCACCTGGATGTCTTTTGGAGTATTTTTTTGGCGTTTTCACTTCAACACCTCCCAACAGTTTCTTAAAGGGAATCTATCAGCAGGTTTTTGCTATGTAAGCTGAAGACAACATACTGCAAGTGATAATCTTCTTCTTTATTTATTTTTTTGATATTCTGCAGCGCTTTACATACATCAGGAACACTGTCCCCATTGGGGCTCACAATCTAGAGTCCCTCTCTGTATGTCTTTGGAGTGTGGGAGGAAACAGGAGTATCCAAAGGAAACCCATGCAAACACGGGGAGAACATACAAACTCCTTGCAGATGTTGTCCTTGGTGGGATTCGAACCCAGGACCCCAGCGCTGCAAGACTGCAGTGCTAACCACTGAGACACCGTGCCCCCCAGATAAAGCATAGAATTCAGAGATGTCTGTCTTGTCATGGTCCGAGATCTTTTTATTTGCTATGTGTGTTTAAGCAGCAGGATTTATCATCGCACTGACTACAATGTCACCTACATGGCAGTCCGGCACGCCTGCTCCTCTGACACTTCACTGTCAGTGCTCAATCTCTATTGAGAGCCTGGTGTGGGTGGGACAACTCTCAGCTCTGCTAGATGGCTAAATTTAAAAATTATGATTGTGTCAGAACAGCTGCACCCAGTAATCTAAGTAATACATCATTGGAGTCAGGATCTCTTTGCCTACATCAAGCTGCTCTCAGATGAGGTAGCAAAAACCCACAACAGATTCCCTTTAATTGTTGAATGGAGAGGAAAAACAGTTGGAAAATGGCAGTAAAAAAAAAACAGGCCTCCCCCCCCCCCAAAAAAATAAAAAAATGCTGGAAAAACACTACAAAAAAAACTCCCCAAAACTGCCAGTGATCAAAAAAATTTAGGAAATTACAAAAAAAAAGCTAAAAACAGATGCTTTGGGAGAAAAAAAAATGATGTGTCTACCTTTTGGGAAAGTTGTCAGGTTCGCGCACATACCCTGATGACTCCTTCTTACGCACAACTTGTAAGTTTTCAGGTTGTTTTCGTAATGTTGTGTACATGACTTAAAAAAATACTTTTATAAAATGACACAAAGAAAAAGTTCTGATGATAAACATTGCTGGTTTCATGAAATCTCATCCATGTGGTACAGAGAAAATTTTCAGTATAAAGTGGCCGGCGGTGCAGAGGGTGAAATGTGTGGGAAGTCTGCAACATTCAGCTGATGAAGATTCTGCTCTTGATTTTCAGCTGATACGACACATGGGACTATATCCTATTTTCTTATTTCACAATGTAACATCTGCACACACAGACACCTAAAACTGACCTTAGTGAGCCGAGCCCTACATGTGTTTTCAATGGAAACTTTAGAAACATGTATGAAACTGTTCCTTTATCATTTTTCGGTATTATTTAAGCAGTATTAAGGCTTCTATCACACAAGGTTATTTATTGAATATTTCATTCATTTTGTTTTCTGTCTGTAATATGGATCCAATGTAAATCTGACTGTATTCACATGGGTCTAAAAAATCTGATCAGATTTTAAAATGGAAGCATTCACCACTTATATCCATGTATTTCAGATATAATGCACCATTTTTTCAAAGTGGCTGTAGTTCAATCTCCTTCCTAGAAGACGGCGATATGGTTTCTATAATGTTACTATTCCATTTGTTGAGCTCTGTCTGAGATTTGATAATTCCAGAAGGCTGTGCTTTCTTTTTGTAATAAAATGATGGCCACCGTTCCAGAAACCTAAAAACCTATTATAGTCGATAGGGCTGGGTAACGTATGTCCATCATCGGATGAATCCTTCCCCGGCATTAATTCCATTTTTCTGTTCATAAACAGAATTCCCAGCACAACTGTGGACATGGCCTAATGAGCCCAAATTGTGAATCAGTATTATGGATACTTGGCGTAGCTTTGAGAAAGAAGCATTTCAAGAAAAAGTCCAAAAGTACAGGACAAGCTGTAAATGAATGTTAGGCCTCCTTCACACATTCGTGTAAATAAAAAAACTAAAAAAAACCAACACGTTTTGGATATCCATATGACCATCCTTGTTACACGTCCGTGTGACCGGTACCGGAAAAAAACCAAACATGATACTGAAATGAATGATTGATTGTTGTGTGTGTAAAAGATGTGCAGTCAGAAAAATGATAGATAAATGCTAAATAAATAGATATATAGCGAGATAGCTATATAGCTTGTACAGCTATTTAGCAGCGTTAATAAATAATTTATGGAAAAAAAGTGGGGTTCACCCTAATTTCCATGATTAACACAGGTACAGCAGCAGCTGCGGGCTGCAACCCTCAGCTGTCAGCTGTACCTTGGCTGGATTGGAAAAATAGAGGGAATCCTACACTGATTAATTTAATTATTTGAACAAATAATTAAAAAAAAAGGTGTTCCACCTATTTTTCAGAACCAGCCAAGGGACAGCTGACAACTGGGGGCTGATATTTTTAGGGTGGAAAGGGCCATGGTTCTTTGTCCCTTTCCAGCCTAAAAATAGCAACCCGCAGTCGTCCAAGTTGTTTTGCATCTATTAAATGCACCATTTCTGGCACTTTACTCAGCTCTTCCTATTGCCCTGGTGCGGTGGCAAACAAAGTTAAATATGGTTTTGATGTCAGCTGTGAATTGTCAGCTGGCATCAAGCCCTGGTATTACTAATGGATGGGTGTCTGTCTGTGAGACACCCCATTACTAATCCAGTAGAAATATTAAAAAAATATATTTGAAGAAACACCCCCCATCTACACAAATTTATTAAAAATGTATTTTAAAAAAGTACTCTGTAATCCATAGCGACATTCCATGAGATTCCCCAAAAATGAACCTGAGAGACATAAAAAGAGAAAATGAGTAAAGAAATAAAGACAAAAAACACCATCATTCACCAATTTATTTTCCTGCAAAAACCCAAATCCATGGTACAATATTCCAAAATTCACTGTCCCAGCCAATGAAGAACAGATGGTTCCACATTGGCAGGGAGAGCAGATTCTGTAGGCTCACACAGTGCTGTGTGAGAATTACTGCAGTAAACTGAGATGACCTCATGAGGTCACTGTGTAGCACCCCACGGGGCAGGCGGTTAACGTATTCGTCGTCAGGCCGTTTCAGGTCGGGTCAGGCATTGTCACGGGGTTGCCTTGCCCGGTTCCATTGACCCGAGGCATACAGTAAATGGTGGGGGAAGTGGGGTATTGGGAAAAGTTTGTCGAGATGCCACCTATGGTATGCGGCCAGGAGTAGCCGCCGCTACAGTATCCCTGTCCGGGGCAGGTGTTAAGGCAGCCAGGATGGTATTGCTCCCCACAGGCAGAGTGCTCCCCGGGTGGATGAAGAGGGAAGGTAACGGCCGTTGGCGCCTTAGTGCTGGGCGTCGGCACCGGCGGTAAGGACGAGCCAATACAGTCTCTGCTGTTGTGAATTTCATCCGAGTGGCTGCTGGTGTGGCGCTCACTCTGGTGGCCAAGAATGGTAATGAAGCTGAGTCTGAATCTGTTACTCAGACAGGTGTTGGAGTTAATTGGGAATTTAGGAAGTCCTATTGCAGATCAGCTTAGTATATTTAGGAGAGCATTTTCTGCCTGGCAGCCGCCGGTAGTGAATGTTTTCCTGCTTCTTCTGAAGAAGGCTGGAGTTTTCCCTTCAGTTTCTCCCATTTATTCTGTGCCTGAATCTACTCCAGATAAGTTTGCTAGTTTCTGTGCTTAATTGCTGAAATTGTACTTAAGGGTGTTCCTGCTTATTCTACTTGGTTCTGTGCTTGGTTTCTTGTATGTGAGAATCTGTCTCTCTGCTTTTATGAGCAGGGCAGTTCCTCCAGGAAGAAACGGAGCTTTCTCCCTGTTCATGTTTGGATTATTTGCACTTTAGAATATTGTTTGTTCTGTGATTTTGTTTCTTCCCATTATATTTGCAGTTCACTTTGAAGTGTCTGGCACAAGAGAACCTGATATAGCAGGAGAAGACCCAGTGGTCTTAGAATTTTTTTCCTATCAGGAGTTTGGTATTTTTTGCAGGGTTTTTTGCTGGCCGCGAATCAGTTATCTGTCCTGTTCTGTTGTATCTAGTAAGTCTAGCCTCACCTTTGCTAATCTATATTTTCTATCTGTGTATTCTGTTTACTTACATCACCGTTGTTGCATGTTGGGGGCTTGCTATTTCTTTGGGGAATGCTCTGAGGCAAGTTAGGATTCCTCATTTCTATCTTTGAGGTGTAACAAGTTTCTCCGGCAGTGACGAGGTGTCTAGGTGTGTTAGGAACATCCCACTGCTACGTGTAGTGTTGTCCGATAGGGGAATGCAGTCAGCTTGGTTTCCAACTGCTCTTGTGGATTTGTTTTTTCCTGATTAATGGGATTTTTTGTGATTGTCCACGGTTACCAGTTCATAACACTCTGCGGCTTCAGGGTGTAGTTTACGTGATGGGCTCAGGTCAATCCCAGATCCGGTAAGGGGTCACCACCAGTATTTTGAGAGGGAAGGAGTGAGAGTCGTATTTCTAGGGTGTCCCCCTCAGCAGTTAGGTACCCTGGCTGAGCTCCCGCTCCAAGCCTCGGGCCCTGTAAAATCCAAGTTTTCCAGAGATGTCTTGCCAGAACTATGGTCTTGACGGGTCTGCTCTTGATGTGAGTGTGTTGCGCCTATTTCCACTCCAGTCGGAACCCGCCTCCCAGGTGGCTGGCTTTAGTGACCGGGAAGTCCCATGACCGTTATGACCATCCCCCTGCCTACCCTGAGCTAACCCCACCCTATGTGAAGGCTCCTAAGCTGTATGTAGTGTGTGAATGTGGAACACCGGTGATTAACCCCCTCCTTACCTGAGATAGATAGCGCACCTTAATTGAGGTGCAGTACCCTGTAGCGACCAGAGCCTCAGGGCCACACAACTGTAACTGGGTCACCAAGTAGTGTGTGATGACCATAGGCAGGGACAAGCATGAGCTCACCGCAGTTCAATGCCTGCGGCTCTCGCACCAAGACTCAGTGGGATATGCAGGTGTTTCACATGGACACACGGCCCCGGGTGAAAATGCTGATGTGTGAATATCTCTATTGACTTTATTTAGTATGGGTGTGAACATGCCACCGGTAGGTGTCAAAACGGACACCATATGGACTGGAGACATGGAAGTGTGAAGGAGGCCTTAGGCTGTGTTGGCACATTGTGTTTGTGCAAATTGAAAGCTGCTTTTTCCAGTGCCAGTGAAAGCTATAAGATATCAGAAATCTCATGCACGCACACACACACACACACACACACACACACCTGCTTTTTTCCCCTGACTCAACTGGAAACTGCTGCGTTTTTTAAATAAGGAGTATGGCAGTTCATTCAGCGATTCGTGCAACGATTTTTCACCATTGAAAGCATAGAGTGCAAAAATGCAACCACTGTGTTTTGGCTGCTTTTGTGGTGAATAAAACTAACTTTATTAAACATGCACTGTAGACAAATGACAAACAAAAAAAAACGCATCAAAACCTGCTGTTTGGAAGCACCTGTTTAACTACCAAGAGAGCAGGTTTTGGCTGCAGAAAAAAATGCAGCAAAAACACAACGTGTGATTATAGCCAATGCGTTTTCAATACATTATTTCTATTTTTTCAGCTCTTTAAGCACTTGAGTTGTTTTCCCCATAGAATTAAATGGCAATCTATCATGCTAATGATCTTTGACAAAACTGCTCTTCCCTGCACCTGATGGGTTAATGTTCTGTAAGATGCTGCATTCCTTCATTTCACATACAGACTGCTAAGCAATGGCGAACATTCCTAAGGGCCTTTGAGTGTTTAGAGTGTATACGTCTCACTCAGGTGCCAGATTTAATGAATTACATGGTACTGCTTGGAATAAGGCTCTAGTCACTAGGCAGGTGCAGTAATTTGGGGTATAAAAGTTACCATGGTATTAAACTGTTTAAACCTATTATGCAGCCAGATTGGTTTAATAACATTCCTCTCCTATTAAGTCCCCAAATTTCGATTCCAATCCACGGTAATACTTGTGCATGTGATTTTGATAAATCCTTTTGATTTCTGGCCAGTTTAACACTTGAGTTAACATCCATGTGGACTGGATTATTCTTGTTACTGGATGGTGCCTGTTACTTATTTTTTCCTTTGGTTTTGCAGTTTGTAATTTTCATTTGAAGTGTTGCAGGTTTCGTATGATATTGATATAAACAGCAATGTAAGTAGATTCTACAAAATCATCGCAATGGAGAATTTGTAGAATGATTTTAAAAGGAACCTGTCAACAGAAGTTTCCATGGGAGTATTGATATGGCTGGATAAGCCATCTATTATTGTAAGAGAAGTCTAACGCAGAAGGTATGGAGAATAAATGTATAATCCCCAAACTAAAATCAGCGTTTTTACTTCAACAAACCTTCCTCCACTAAAATAAAATGAATAAATAAATGCTCACAGGTGATGGGCAGCCAACTCTTCCGGGTAATCTGGATCATTCGGCTTTGCTCACCAGAAAGAACTGGCTCTTTTGGATCCTTAATAATGGGGTTGTCACATGACCAAAGAACATTTTAATGCATAGACCTTGGAAAAATAATAAATTCACCAACTGGATGTGTTAAACAAAACCTGTTCCTGTGCTGAGATAATCTTATATATGTGTCCCTGCTATGTACTGTGTAATGGCCGTGTCTGACCGTACAGGGACAGAGTCTGATCATACCACATCTCCTGGACAAGGGGGGAAGTAGTATAAGTACATTTTAATAAGTGAGTATATAGGCAATACAGCACGGGCTCACAGCTGCTGATTTCTGAGGTGACCCATTTCCCTGTCTGTTTTATCACAGGAGTGAGTGTTTCTACTGCTCCCACGCGGACGATATTAGGATTCCATAATGTTGGAAGAGGGGAAAAACCCCTCCCTTACATGATGTCAGCAGAAGTGGTGGCAGCAGAATTATTGTTGTGTAGAATTATTGGGGTGCTCTCATTAAGGATACCGAGGTATATATATATATTCCATTAGCAGGAATCGATGATACATACATTTACCCTTGCTGTGAGACCTCCAATTTTTGGCATTATTAGCTCAGCAGCCTCATTTACGTCTCCAGCCCTCTGAGTTCATCATGACTCTAATCAGTGACATAGGAGCTCCATCAGTCACTGAGCTTATAGGACAGTGACTTGATTTCTGATCTCACTGAACTGGTGGAGAGGCAGACACACTCACTCCTGTGATGAAATAAACAAAGAAATGTGTTACCTCAAAAAGTAGCAGCTGAGAGCCCCCAATGTTTTGTCTGTATACTTATCCTAAGTGACTTATGCTCCCCCTAGCCAGGAGCTGTGGTGTGTGCCAACCATGATCTGGAGAAGCTCTGCACGGTCAGACACAGCCATTACACAGTACATAGCAGGAACACATATAGAAGATTATCTCCGCACAGGAACATTTTGTTTTAACACATCCAATTGTGGAAATTATTATTATTCAAATATCTATTAATTAAAACATACTTTATTCATTGGCTAACCCCTTTAAAACATCCACCGTAAAGGTACAGTGCTGCAGGAAGTGCGTTCCCGTGAACCGTCGTGCATGTCCAGCCCTACAATTGTGCCAAGCTGGCATCACTCAGCAGTAATACCCATGATTGTAAGCATTTAGCCCCTCCGGTGCCTCTGTCAATAGTGACAGCAGCATCGATCTACTTACCAGAGGGAGGGGGCTCCGTCTTTTCTCAGATTGACACAACACAGTTGCGATCTTGTTGTACCGATGTTCTCCAGGGTGACCCCGAATAATGGCAGTGGTATGACTTCGGTACAATGCAGTGGCCTGTGTGCCAGTCACTAATCAAATGCTCTGCAATACAAAAGCACTAACGTGAATTAAAACGAAATGCAAAACGAAAACGAAATGGCAACATTTTTATAGCTATAATATTATAGGAATGTGGTATATATCTTGGTCTACACCATGACCCAATATATAGCTGCAAAAATAGGACATAAACAAAAAGGACACTACAGTAAATGTGTGCAAGGAAGGGCGATAAAACGTCCATATTCTGTGAAAAAATATCAACCTTTATTGAATATCACAATATAAACCACAGTAGGTGTGCACATTATGTTGAAAGGCAGGGGACAGGGATCTGAACTAAATACTTCCACCCCATAGCATGTTATGCAAAATTTACTGGGTGGTGTAGCTATCACCAACCACCAGTAGATGGCACTGGTATGCTGGGACTGAAAGTCTATACATAGGTGCCATATAATATAATAGCCTACCACATATTCCTCAACCAACATATTTAGTCTGAAATGTATCAAGGCAGGCAAAACAGATGATAGACATTCAATACCTGGTGGTGGGGACGTTGGTGGAAGGAGCGGGGGCAGAGTCTGAGTCCCACGCGTTCTAGCTGTGCGCCTTTGTCAGGGGGTGTGACCACAAACAGGAAAAGATGATTTAAAAATAGAGTTCTGGCCAATCTGTGAACGGCACTCTTTGGTGATGCATTGTTGACACAACTCCCACCCGATGCCAGCCGGCCACCGCATCATGAGCCAGGTGACGCCGGGCCACGCACACGTGACCAGGCGGCATTGGGCCCGTACAGACACAGTAAGCTGGATCACTGACTGACAAAATGGGATAGCTCCACAATAATCACGTGATAACACCATATTACCTATGTCTACAAACCAAGTGCATTCAAAGGTGATTATTCAAGCAGTATATAGCCACATGTGTATTAAAAAATATAATACACCCCCATCAATATGTTAATTAGAAATACAGTGGACTAAAACCTATCATCCATAATAATGCCATTAAAAGTACATATGTGCCGCCCAAGCGCAGGCCGGGGTGCTTGGATCCGGGGTGGTCGTGGCTCAAGGGGTCCGGACCTGGGCTTGGAAGACACTCAGATCCTTGAAAAGGCGATTATTTACAGGGGAGAAGCTCGCTGCGCCACCTGCGGGTTGCCGTAATGGGAGTACGCCGCTGCTGGAAGGAGTACCGGGGCAGATTGTGGGCAAGCAGCAAGGTGTTAGTCCCTCCGTAGGTAGGAAAAGCCCCAGCCTCTGGGGTTGTTGGTGAGATGTATGGGAGCGCAGGGTGCAGGGGAGCCAGGTTACTCACTGCGGGTAGTCGTGGTGCAGGATGAGGATTATAAAGCAGACACTCACACTGGAGATAAACCAAAGTCTCTGTGCATCACAGTCTCTACGGGGGAAGCCTGTCCAGGTGTCCGCTCCCACCGGTATCACTGGGTAATCCGGAGCCGCTTCCGTACACAAGTTAGTTCTCTGTGTGGCCCCTCGGTTTGAAGCTGTTGGGGCCCCTTTCACTATGTTGTTAGTGTAGCTGTGCTCTTGATGGCTGGCACTTACTGGAAAGCCCTCTCCCCCGTGTTGTGCTGTTGCCTTCAATCTCTGAGCTCTTAGGGAAGTTCATAAAGATACTCTCCCTCCCAGGTTAATTATCAGGATGATGAACTGGCTCCTGATCTAGGGTCCTATACCCCTTCGTGCTCTGTACCGGTCAGTTCTTTTGGATATCTGATGCCGACAGTCTTCGAAGACTATGTCTGTCGCACCCTTCCAATGTCGCTGCCACCGGTCCTCGACTCCTCTGGTCCCGGACTACCGACTGCGACACAACCTCGGTCTAGCTCCCTGGGAGCTACTACTCCCCAGCTCCTCACTCTTTGAGGGCTCTCACTCCAATTGAAAACTGACTTCCTTCCCTCCCACCAGTCTGCCTGACCCCTAGGTGGGTGGCCTTATTCCGCTTATCCAACCCACTGGTGTGTCTGACAGGACAGGATGTGAGGTGTGATTGGGATTGGTGCTGATGTTAGTGACACCGGTTTGTTAAGAACCTAGAACCATGGGGGGTAGGTCCTGCACCCTAGGGATGCAGTACCCTGTGGCACCCTGATATACTCAGGGGCGCCACACATATAATTATTTAACTGTACATGACTTAGTAGGGAAAAAAAGAAAAACACCAATACATAAATACACTGTTTGCAGAATTATTAGGCAAATGAGTATTTTGATCACATGATACTTTTTATACATGTTGTTCTACTCCAAGCTGTATAGGCTTGAGAGCCAACTACCAATTAAGTAAATCATGTGATGTGCATCTCTGTAATGAGGAGGGGTGTGGTGTAATGACATCAACACCCTATATAAGGTGTGCTTAATTATTAGGCAACTTCCTTTCCTTTGGCAAAATGGGTCAGAAGAGAGATTTGACGGGCTCTAAAAAGTCCAAAATTGTGAGATGTCTTGCAGAGGGATGCAGCAGTCTTGAAATTGCCAAAATTTTGAAACGTGATCACCGAACAATCAAGTGTTTCATGGCAAATAGCCAACAGGGTCGCAAGAAGCGTGTTGGGCAAAAAAGGCGCAAAATAACTGCTCATGAATTGGGGAAAATCAAGCGTGAAGCTGCCAAGATGCCATTTGCCACCAGTCTGGCCATATTTCAGAGCTGCAACATTACTGGAGTATCAAAAAGCACAAGGTGTGCCATACTCAGGGACATGGCCAAGGTAAGGAAGGCTGAAAAACGACCACCTTTGAACAAGAAACATAAGATAAAACGTCAAGACTGGGCCAAGAAATATCTAAAGACTTATTTTTCAAAGGTGTTATGGACTGATGAAATGAGAGTGACTCTTCATGGGCCAGATGGATGGGCCAGAGGCTAGATCAGTAAAGAGCAGAGAGCTCCACTCCGACTCAGACGCCAGCAAGTTGGAGGTGGGGTACTGGTATGGGCTGGTATCATCAAAGATGAACTTGTGGGACCTTTTCGGGTTGAGGATGGAGTGAAGCTCAACTCCCAGACCTACTGCCAGTTTCTGGAAGACAACTTCTTCAAGCAGTGGTACAGGAAGAAGTCGGTATTGTTCAAGAAAAACATGATTTTCATGCAGGACAATGCTCCATCATATGCATCCAACTACTCCACAGCGTGGCTGGCCAGTAAAGGTCTAAAAGATGAAAAAATAATGACATGGCCCCCTTGTTCACCTGATCTGAACCCCATAGAGAACCTGTGGTCCCTCATAAAATGTGAGATCTACAGGGAGGGAAAACAGTACACCTCTCGGAACAGTGTCTCGGAGGCTGTGGTGGCTGCTGCACGCAATGTTGATCGTAAACAGATTAAGCAACTGACAGAATCTATGGATGGTAGGCTGTTGAGTGTCATCATAAAGAAAGGTGGCTATATTGGTCACTAATTTTTTGGGGTTTTGTTTTTGCATGTCAGAAATGTTTATTTCTAAATTTTGTGCAGTTATATTGGTTTACCTGGTGAAAATAAAAAAGTGAGATGGGAATATATTTGGTTTTTATTAAGTTGCATAATAATTCTGCACAGTAATAGTTACCTGCAAAAACAGATATCCTCCTCCGCCAAATCTAAAAAAAAAACCCACTCCAACTTCCAAAAATATTACGCTTTGATGTTTGAGTCTTTTGGGTTAATTGAGAACATAGTTGTTGATCAATAATAAAATTGTTTTCTAAAATACAACTTGCCTAATAATTCTGCACACGGTGTACAAGCCATACACCGCATCTGTATGCACAATTTGCTCTGATGGATAGTGTGCATCCCATATTGGTGTAGGAGATGTTTCATGCGATGGGTGCTTCAATAACGAAGAATGCCTTTCAGGATCAAATCCAGGACCATACGGAAAAGCTATATAGAAACACCGAAAATTAGAAACTAAAATACTTAAAACCAACACCCAGATGGGTGATCAATAGGTTAAAAACAGAATACCTAAATAATCAATGTTTTATAGAAAGGAAGCAAAATTCATGTATTTATTTAGACCAGATGGATGTACAGTATTGAATGTCTACATCTATCTGGTCTCTGAGCAAGATGTTAACTAATCCCCCCACCCCGAATCTCAACATCCAATATATCAGGTCCCCTCACCTTTAGGAGAGAACAGTTTGAGTTATGGTACATTTTGAAATGCCTAGGTATTGTCTTGAGCATGGACATGTCTGCGTGGTCAAATGCAGCCGCAATCCCCAATACATGTTCCCGTGCACACGCCTTTAATTGATGGGTAGTCAAACCCACATACAGTATATTTTTGGGCATTGTCAGGTAGCAGAATATATCATGACTTTAGAATTGCATGTGATATGTTTCTTAATTTGAAGCGCCTTACTGCTCATGGAATCAGTAAATGTGCAGTATTACTGCGTTTTATATTGGGGAATGTGACGCATCTGCCACACGGAACACATCCATGCATTGGGATGGAATTGATAGTCCCTAAATAAGTATTATAAACTTCACCCCTATGGTACAGATCAAAAATATTTCGCCATCACAATTAAGGCAAACTAGTGAACCATACTAAGTGCTGGTAGTCAGCGCTACCCTGAACTGTTGATCATATACAAAAATTGTGTAACGTGACTAGATAAAATAAAATTATTTTAGTGATGAGAAAAATGACAAATACACAAAAAATATATATATTGATAATAATAATAACAATGATGGACAGTTACAGGGCAGAAAAGCCACAATGAGACCACAGCAAAAAATCCAAAATACACTGTTTTTACAAAATTACAGCTCACAAAACAGACATGAATGTATGTAAAGATTAAATAAAAAAAAAAAGAAGCAATCAATATAGACCCATAGTAATAGTATAGTACATTAATGCTCAGACAGTCATATGGAAATCAATGTAATATAGCTCTGTAGTAAATAATTATAAACAATATGACACATGGACTATAATATCCCTGATACAACCACTAGAGGGCAGACCTATACTACACTTGAAAAGTCCAGATATAACGATCAAATGTAAATAACCATATCTATTTTAGCCTAACAAATTTAGAAGAGCATTAGAGTGCTGAGTGCATAATCACTGCCTAGTGTATGCATACCTGGTAAGGTGCTATGGTGCCACTGACTCTGATCCCGATGCACGTTTCGGCATTTGTGCCTTCTTCCTCCTAAATTTGTGAAGAGTATCTTCAGAGCCTTGCCAGATCAAAAAGATGTTGTCGATGTACTGTGCCCAAAAAAGGAAGCGGTCAACATATCCTGATCTGACAGGAAAATCCCCTCAAAGCTGGATCCTCTTCCCTCCCACACCTCAAACTCGCTTTCAATATTCGAGCCTGTCACAGAAGAAGTGACCGATTCCTCGCTTTTTCTCGCTTGACAACCTGCACCAGTGACCCTATTCCCTCACATTTCCTTCAGGTTCTCTCCCCAGCTGTCACTACCTATCTAACAAAAATGCTTAACCTCCCTCTTTCATCAGGTACCTTTCCTTCATCATTTAAACATGCCATCATAACCCCTCTAAAAAACCTTCCCTCACCAGAAATGCGCTGCTAACTACAGACCGGTCTCTAATCTTCCCTTTATCTCAAAACTCCTAGAACGCTTGGTCCACTCTCGGCTAATCCGCTATCTATCTAAAAACTCGCTTCTCGATCCCTCTCAATCTGGTTTCCGCTCTTTACACTCCACTGAAACTGGTCTCACTAAAGTCTCCAATTATCTAATAACAGCAAAATCAAATGGCCAAGATTCCCTATTGTTTCTCTTAGATCTCTTAGCTGCTTTTGACACTGTGGATCACCAACTCTTCCCCACCATGCTCCGTTTTATTGGCCTCAAGGACACCGCTCTTGCTTGGTTCTCCAATCTCTCTGATCGCTCCTTCACTGTTTCCTTTGTCGGCTCTTACTCCGCTTCTCTCCCCCTCACCTTCGGGGTTGCTCAAGGCTCAGTCTTGGGTTCCCTACTCTTCTCTTTATACACCGCCCCTATTGGACAAACCATCAGGAGATTTGGTTTCCAGTATCACCTCTATGCTGATGACACCGAATTACACACCATCTCCAAACATCAGTGCTGCATTATTACAAAATACCAGGGATTGTCTGCCTGCTGTCTCTCAAAGCATGTCTGTCCTTCCTCTGTCTGAAAATGAATCTCTCCAAAACTGTTTCTTGTGTCTCCTCCCTCTACTAACCAGCCTATACCCGACATCTCAATTACATTCGATGATTTAAAAATTACTCCCAAGAGCATGCTCGCTGTCTTGGGGTTATACTTGACTCAGAACTTTCCTTCATTCCCCATATACAATCACTCACTCGCACATGTCACCTACATCTCAAAAACATCTCCAGAACCCGACCATTTCTCATCTTCGAAACTGCAAAAACCCTTACTGTTGCTCTTATACATTCTCTTCTGGACTATTGCAACTCTTTACAGATCGGTCTCCCTCTGACCAAATGTTCTCCTCTCCAATCCATCTTGAATGCAGCAGCGGGGGTCATATTCCTGTCCAGCCGCTTCACTGATGCCTCCCCCTTGTGCCAGTCACTACACTGGCTACCTATCAGCTACAGAATACCATACAAACTCATATCCCTCACCCACAAAGCTCTCCACAGTTCTGCTCCACCTTATATCTCATCTCTCATCTCAGTCTATCATGCTACCCACTCCTTCCATTCCACAAATGAGCTAAGGCCCCTTTCACACATCAGTGTTTTGCCATCAGTCACAATCCATTGGCTCGATGGATCCATCACAGATTGTGGAAAAACTGATGCAACGGATCCGTCGAAAAAACGGATCCGTTGCATTCGTTTTTTCAGCCCAACAAGTGTTTTTACACCCCATCTGAGCATGCTCAGTTAAAAAGAAAGGAATTTGATGCCGGATTCCGTCATTTGATGGATTACGACGGATCCTGCGCCCATAGGCTTCCATTATACTAAATGACGGACGGCAACGGATCCGTCACTGTCCATTTTTTCGACGTAGACAAAAAATGTTACTTTGGCCGTTGTCTCCGTCCGATGGACAAACAATTTTCGACGGATCTGTCTAACGGCGGATGAAACATGAGGCCATCCATCGCAATCCATCGCTAATAGAAGTCTATGAGAAAAAAACGGTTCCAGCGGCATCAGTCGCCGGGTCCGTTTTTTTCATAATTCGACGGATTGTGACTGATAGCAAAAAACTGATGTGTGAAAGGGGCCTTATACTAACATCCTCCATAATACAAACCTCACACCTCCGTCTCCAAGACTTTTCTCATGCTGCGCCAGTTTTCTGGAATGCACTACCCCAAAGAATGTGACTAAATTCCAGCTCCCAAGTTTTTAAGCGTGCATTAAAAACACATCTCTTCAGACAAGCTTATCATCAAAACTTAGTAACCTAACTCTCCCTTGTCTCACCTTCTAAATGCTATTTCTAACCTTCTCCCTCCTATTTCTGTCCTCACAACCTCCATACAACCAATAGCTCGTAACTGCCCCTAAAAGTTTACTGTATAATGATCGGATCATTAATCTTTATATGAAATTAATAAATTATCATAACGATGGCCGGGCCATACACAACAAGCACGCTTTACCTTTTGTGTCCCCCTATTTTTTAAGCTTTCGAGCAGGGCCCTCATTCCTAGTGTAGTTGCTGAACTATTTGCTATTTTGTTTTGTTTTTGTCTGTACAAGCCCTCACCTGATTGTAAAGCGCTGCGGAATATGTTGGCGCTATAAAAAAACATTATTATTATTATTATCTTTGACCTCTCCAAGGATTTTCTGTAATTTTTCCATGAAAGATGTTAGTGGGTTAAATATTAGTTTTTTGCAGCATGTCTTATTCTCAAGCTGTCTGAACACTTCCTTGTCATACATTGAAGTAGGCCAGATGACGATATTACCACCTTTGTCTGCTGTTCCTTCTCTGCGGGAAACAAGGTGTGTAAGAACTCATCAACAAAATGTTTCTTAAAAATCAAGGATCGTGAAAAAATATGCAGATTCTTGATTGCAGAAAAGGTCTTAAATTTAGAAACTAGAGCAAAGGAAAGACCCTTCTCCAGTAAAGAAATATCAGTATTGGTGTGCGCTTAGATTAATGACCTTGTTATCATTCATCCAATAACCTGATGACCTATATGAGTGACGTTTGTATGACTGATTTAGTTAGTGGAAAATCAAATAAAAGTTTAATTCCTAATGTGTGTGTATTTTTGTTTCTATAGTTGACCTTTTCAAGTTTAGCACACACTGTTGGTTGATCAAAATAACCTTTACATAGTCATATAGATAATTGGACATATCCCTGTTTTCGTATAATTTTTAAGACAGGGGCGGATGTTTGTGAAAACGCAGCCAAGATCTTATGTTCTCGTACTTTACGTTTTCTATTTTTTTTTTTAAATATGTATTATTCACTTTAAACTTGGCAATGCTGCCATCTATGGATAAATAAGAGATATTACAGCTACATGCTTTATTTTGTGTCTAAGGCTACTTTCACACATCCGGTTTTTGCTCTGCGGCACAATACGGCGCTCTGCAGAAAAACCGCAACCTTTTTTTTTGCCGCCGGTTGCGTTTTTTTTTTGCATAGACTTACATTAGTGCCGTATTGTGCCGCATGGGCTTGCGTTCGGTCCGGTTTTTGCCGCATGCGGCAGATTTAGCCGATGCCGCGGCCGGATGGAACGTTGCCTGCAACGTTTTTTGCTCCGGCAAAAAAAAGCGCATTGCGCCGCATCTGGCCGCTGCGGCGCATTTTTCAATGCATGCCTATGGACGCCGGATGTGGCGTGATGCGGAAAAAACGCATCCGGCCGCCGCATGCGGTTTCTTCCACTGCGCATGCTCAGTAGCGTGCCGCAACCGGGAAAAAACGGACGGGCCGCATGTAAAAACTTATTCAAAGGATGCGGTGTTTTCGCCGCATCCGTTGCATAGGTTTCACAGCCGGATTGAGCCGCACAGCTCAAACCGGATGTGTGAAAGTAGCCTTACTGTTCATTATTTGTTGTTTTCATCCAAAATGCATAATTGCCATTTTATTTCGCGATATTATTCTTGTGTTTTTTTGTTTGTTTATTTTAAGTATTTGATTTTAATATCACTTTTAATACAGTAAAAAATGAACACACAGCCAATTGTATTTTTTCCATTATTTTTACCCATTTTTAGAATATTTAGTATTCATATCCCATTATGTCATTGTGCACGTGTCAGGGTAAATCTGCGACGTTACTGCAACTGCAATATTTTCTTTCTGGAAAAAAAATAGTTTAAAAAAACCCCACTACATAAGTTAAGACTTTAGTTTATACTTAAGTCATGTTAAGAGCACATTTTGTTATTATTATTTATTATAGCTCCATTTATTCCATGGCGCTTTACATGTGAAAAGGGGTATACATAAAAAACAACAATCATGAACAAAACAAGGCACAGACTGGTACAGGAGGAGAGAGGACCCTGCCCGTGAGAGCTCACAGTCTACAAGGCATAGGTGAGGATACAGTAGGTGAGGGTGGAGGTGGTCGTGCGGTGCTATAGTGGACTGAGTATTATTGCAGGTTGTAGGCTTGTCGGAAGAGGTGGGTCTTCAGCCTCCTTTTGAAGCCTGTCAAGGTAGGCGAGAGTCTGATATCTTGTGGTAGAGCATTCCAAAGTATGGGGGATGCATTGGAGCAGAGCTGTATCTAGGCTTTCTGGTACTCGGGGCAAGACTTCAGTTTGGCGCCCCCCCCATGTGACCAATCATTTATATGTGATTTGCACACTCAGTCACGTGATGACGAGCTGCTCTTAATAATTTAATTCTAACAATGTTCAAAGAGAAACATAGGAAGAAAAGCCAGTTGTCACATGCAAGCATGAAAATCACATATGAGTGGAGTGGCCAAATGATGACTGCTGGAACCAGAAGCAGAGCTGAATCCTGACAGGGAGTATATTAGAGTCATATGAAAAAGTTTGGGCACCCCTATTAATGTTAACCTTTTTTCTTTATAACAATTTGGGTTTTTGCAACAGCTTTTTCAGTTTCATATATCTAATAACTGATGGACTCAGTAATATTTCTGGATTGAAATGAGGCTTATTGTATTTACAGAAGATGTGCAATCCGCATTTAAACAAAATTTGACCTGTGCAAAAGTATGGGCACCCTTATCAATTTCTTGATTTGAACACTCCTAACTACTTTTTACTGACTTACTAAAGCACTAAATTGGTTTTGTAACCTCATTGAGCTTTGAACTTCATAGGCAGGTGTATCCAATCATGAGAAAAGGTATTTAAGGTGGCCACTTGCAAGTTGTTCTCCTATTTGAATCTCCTATGAAGAGTGGCATCATGGGCTCCTCAAAACAACTTTCAAATGATCTGAAAACAAAGATTATTCAACATAGTTGTTCAGGGGAAGGATACAAAAAGTTGTCTCAGAGATTTAAACTGTCAGTTTCCACTGTGAGGAACATAGTAAGGAAATGGAAGAACACAGGTACAGTTCTTGTTAAGACCAGAAGTGGCAGGCCAAGAAAAATATCAGAGAGGCAGAGAAGAAGAATGGTGAAAACAGTCAAGGACAATCCACAGACCACCTCCATAGACCTGCAGCATCATCTTGCTGCAGATGGTGTCAATGTGCATCGGTCAACAATACAGCGTACGTTGCACAAGGAGAAGCTGTATGGGAGAGTGATGCGAAAGAAGCCATTTCTGCAAACACGCCACAAACAGAGTCGCCTGAGGTATGCAAAAGCACATTTGGACAAGCCAGTTACATTTTGGAAGAAGGTCATGTGGACTGATGAAACAAAGATTGAGTTGTTTGGTCATACATAAAGGCGTTATGCATGGAGGCAAAAAAACACGGCATTCCAAGAAAAGCACTTGCTACCCATAGTAAAATTTGGTGGAGGTTCCATCATGTTTTGGGGCTGTGTGGCCAATGCCGGTACTGGCAATCTTGTTAAAGTTGAGGGTTGCATGGATTCAACTCAGTATCAGCAGATTCTTGGCAATAATGTGCAAGAATCAGTGACCAAGTTGAAGTTACGCAGGGGATGGATATTTCAGCAAGACAATGATCCAAAACACCGCTCCAAATCTACTCAGGCATCCATGCAGAGGAACAATTACAATGTTCTGGAATGGCCATCCCAGTCCCCAGACCTGAATATCATTGAATATCTGTGGGATGATTTGAAGCGTGCTGTCTATGCTCGGCGACCATCAAACTTAACCGAACTGGAATTGTTTTGTAAACAGGAATGGTCAAATATACCTTCATCCAGGAACTCATTAAAAGCTACAGGAAGCGACTAGAGGCTGTTATTTTTGCAAAAGGAGGATCTACAAAATATTAATGTCACTTTTATCTTGAGGTGCCCATATTTTTGCACCGGTCAAATTTTGTTTAAATGCGGATTGCACATTTTCTGTTAGTACAATAAACCTCATTTCAATCCAGAAATATTACTCAGTCCATCAGTTATTAGATATATTGTTATGAAGAAAAAAGGTTAACATTAATAGGGGTGCCCAAACATTTTCATATGACTGTACATGCAGTTATGATTGGGCTACAGTGCTTAAATTTATAAGTAATGGGGTTTTCCAGGTTTGAGATGAAAATCTGCAGTCACTATGTGACTGCAGACTTCTGAATTCTCACAGTGCCCACACTGCCCACTATCAGGATTTTCTGGTGCCGATGGTGAGAGTGGGAGGTCACAAAACTGCAAATATGTGCTTTACATATATGTGCTCACGTGCCGACTATACATGTGTGGCCTCGCTCAAAATGAATTGAGTGAGGCTGGACACATCAGATCAGAATGTGGCCAGAAATATGAAAATCTCATACTTGCACTCACATGACCGTCCACTATTGTCACTGGCACCGGAGAATCCTAAAAGTGTGCAGAGCATGCATTGTGAGAATTCAGAAGCCTGCAGTCACCTAGAGTCACTGCAGAATTTCATCTCAAACTTGGACAAGTCCTTTACTTATAAAATTAAGCAGTGTATCCCAATTCTAAGTTAATGGGTTGTCCAATCTTAGAATTTATGAATTGTTACTCGTGTAGAGGTTCAGAACTAATAACAGCACCAGAACCAGCAGAGGTACAGAAATACATAATTATAACACCCAACGGTACAGAACGCAGCATCACAACCACCAGCAGTGCAGAAATTCATCATCATAACCACCAGCAGCACAGAAATACATCCATATAACCCCATCAGTTCAGAAACACAGTATCAAAACCCTCATCGGTATAGAAATACATAATCAGAGCCACAAGCAGTACATGGTACATCAATTGTAATGTCAGGTCAGACCCATACACATTTGTATTGCATGAACCTACAACTTCCAGTACATTTAGGGTCGGCTCCAGATTTTGTGGGTGGTCCCCGGGCGAAAGAGTCTCAGTCGGCCCCATACACACACATAGAAATGCACATATACATATTTAAAGACAAATTCACAAGAATACATCTAAATAGATAAATCTATACACAGTCATATACACTGTCATACATAGATACACATCATACATGCACACACAGACACATTAGAGGTATTAATATGCGCTCAGTCAGCCTCATTCACCTCCCCCGCTTGTCTCCCATCCATCTCCTCCTGGGCATGTGGCTGTACCGCGCTTATTGGTGGCCATGGCTAACAGCCATGGCCTCACACAGTGCACACTGCAACTGCTATATACATCACAGGAGAGACTGGAGACAAACAGCAATGGGGCACATACAGCTCCAGAGGGGGGGGGCATACAGCTTTGAAGTGGCATACAGCACTGGGGTGGGAGGGATATACATCTCTTGGGGTATACAGCACTGGGGTGGGGGGAGATACAGCTCTGGGTGGTATACAGCTTTGGGGTGGTATACCACACTGGGGTGGGGGGACAGACACTTCTGGGGGGTATACAGTACTGGGGTTGGTGGACAGACAGTTCTGGGGATATACAGCACTGGGGTCAGGCAGTCCTGGGAGCATACAGCACTGGGGTCAAGGAACAGACAGTTCTTGGATATACAGCACTGGGGTCAAGGGACAGACAGTTCTGGGGGGTATACAGCACTGGGGTCAAGGGACAGACAGTTCTGGGGGTATACAGCACTAGGGTGGGGGGACAGAAATTACCGGGGGTATACAGCACCAGGGTGGGGGTATACAGCACTGGGGTGGGGGGACAGACAGTACTTGGGGTACACAGCACTAGGGGGGGGGGTATACAGCACTGGGGTGGTGGGGACAATTAGTTCTGGGGGTATACAGCACTGGGGTAGTGGGGACAAAAAATCACCTGATTCAACTACTCTCGTAAAAATACATTTTATTCAATAAGTGCTTAAAAACAGAACAATTAGAATGTTCTCTCTTTTTAATCCTAAAAACCACATATAGGACAAAGACAGTTTGTGCAAGTGTCAGTCAGTGTTCAACCCACGCCAAAGGTCAGCTCAGGGCAAATGGTTCATAAGGGAGAAATTATCTTTCTGGATAATGGCCGCGCTTTGACCACGCTACACTGTACCCTGGAGGAATCAGATGTTAACTCCCAGCGTCATAGAGTGGCAGACACTCGGGACTTACAGTCCTTGCTGGTGGAATTCTCTACCCGGGAATACGAGTGACCTTATTGCCAAAGGTTTTGTCTGATAAATCCGCAGGACAGGGAGCTATTTCCTCCTCTGCTGCATATGGTTTCCTTTACAGGGATTAATTATGGCCATGCATTATCCAGGTCAATGAGGAGACGCACAGACACGTCATTAGAATTGAAAAGTTGTTCCGTGTATGTTGCTTGACTCCCTTGACAGGACTCAGCCTCATTTGCTGGATTTTAGAGTGGACATAAGCTCGTCCGTCTAGACAACCTAACCACCACTGCGTGCACAAATATTTTTATGACTTCCTAGCTCAGGGACTAGTCAGTAGTAACGGACAGGACTAACAAGTCTTCCCTTAACGAAGCCACACATCAAATAAGGATTAATTGTTATTGATTGGCTTGAAAATCAAGAATAGGTCCCTGTGTGTGACAATTTAGGAAGTGAATCAGAATTGGTCCCCTGATGATCCCCTGTATTGCGTTAGGGGGGGTGAAACGCGTCGGGAGAGTCTAAGGGGGTCCATAAGATAAGTGGGCCTCTTGACTCTTACCTAACAGATCTATACTCATACTAGGGATACCATGTCCCAATGAAGAACCTTGATAACTAACGCATGATTTATGTTGTTTGATTAATTGTGGTTCTGTCCTGCACTACATGTTCTCACTTCTGGTGATGGTCACCCCCGCCTAAGCTACCAGGAGAGTGAGGGTGAGTGTATTATAGGAACAGAGGTTGAGGACCCTGGGAGAATGTACAGGGGGTAAATAACTAAGACATATGTGACTCAGGATCACCCTGTTATCTATCTTAGAAACCTCTGAACCCTGTTCTCCCTTACGAACCATTTGCCCTGAGCTGACCTTTGGCGTGGGTTGAACACTGACTGACACTTGCACAAACTGTCTTTGTCCTATATGTGGTTTTTAGGATTAAAAAGAGAGAACATTCTAATTGTTCTGTTTTTAAGCATTTATTGAATAAAATGTATTTTTACGAGAGTAGTTGAATCAGGTGGTTTTTTGGATTAATTACTACCTCTTACATTGAACTTGTGGTTATAGTTTGTAGTGGGGACAAACAGTTCTGGGGGTATACAGCACTGGGGTCGGGGACACAAACAGTTCTGGGGGTATACACCACTGAAGTTCTGGGGGTATACAGCACTGGGGTGGTGGGGACAAACAGTTCTGGGGTATACAGCACTGGGGTGGGGGGACACAGTACTGGGGGTATACAGCACTAGGGTGGGGGTATACAGCACTGGGGTGGGGGGGACAAACAGTTCTGGGGGTATACAGCTTTGGGGTGTGGGGACAAACAGTTCTGGGGGTATACAGCACTGGCGTGGTGGGGACCAACAGTTGTGGGGGTATACAGCACTGCGGTGGGGAGACAGACAGTACCAGGGGTATACAGCAACAGGGTGGAGGTATACAGCACTGGGGGGGACAGACAGTACCAGGAGTATACAGCACTAGGGTGGGATATACAGCATTGGGGTGGTGGGGACAAACAATTCTGGGGGTATACAGCACTGGGGTGGTGGGGACAAACAGTTCTGGGGGTATACACCACTGAAGTTCTGGGGGTATACAGCACTGGGGTGGTGGGGACAAACAGTTCTGGGGTATACAGCACTGGGGTGGGGGGACACAGTACTGGGGGTATACAGCACTAGGGTGGGGGTATACAGCACTGGGGTGGGGGGGACAAACAGTTCTGGGGGTATACAGTACTGGGGTTGGTGGACAGACAGTTCTGGGGATATACAGCACTGGGGTTAGGCAGTCCTGGGAGCATACAGCACTGGGGTCAAGGAACAGACAGTTCTTGGATATACAGCACTGGGGTCAAGGGACAGACAGTTCTGGGGGGGTATACAGCACTGGGGTCAAGGGACAGACAGTTCTGGGGGTATACAGCACTAGGGTGGGGGGACAGAAATTACCGGGGGTATACAGCACCAGGGTGGGGGTATACAGCACTGGGGTGGGGGGACAGACAGTACTTGGGGTACACAGCACTAGGGGGGGGGGTATACAGCACTGGGGTGGTGGGGACAATTAGTTCTGGGGGTATACAGCACTGGGGTAGTGGGGACAAAAAATCACCTGATTCAACTACTCTCGTAAAAATACATTTTATTCAATAAATGCTTAAAAACAGAACAATTAGAATGTTCTCTCTTTTTAATCCTAAAAACCACATATAGGACAAAGACAGTTTGTGCAAGTGTCAGTCAGTGTTCAACCCACGCCAAAGGTCAGCTCAGGGCAAATGGTTCATAAGGGAGAAATTATCTTTCTGGATAATGGCCGCGCTTTGACCACGCTACACTGTACCCTGGAGGAATCAGATGTTAACTCCCAGCGTCATAGAGTGGCAGACACTCGGGACTTACAGTCCTTGCTGGTGGAATTCTCTACCCGGGAATACGAGTGACCTTATTGCCAAAGGTTTTGTCTGATAAATCCGCAGGACAGGGAGCTATTTCCTCCTCTGCTGCATATGGTTTCCTTTACAGGGATTAATTATGGCCATGCATTATCCAGGTCAATGAGGAGACGCACAGACACGTCATTAGAATTGAAAAGTTGTTCCGTGTATGTTGCTTGACTCCCTTGACAGGACTCAGCCTTATTTGCTGGATTTTAGAGTGGACATAAGCTCGTCCGTCTAGACAACCTAACCACCACTGCGTGCACAAATATTTTTATGACTTCCTAGCTCAGGGACTAGTCAGTAGTAACGGACAGGACTAACAAGTCTTCCCTTAACGAAGCCACACATCAAATAAGGATTAATTGTTATTGATTGGCTTGAAAATCAAGAATAGGTCCCTGTGTGTGACAATTTAGGAAGTGAATCAGAATTGGTCCCCTGATGATCCCCTGTATTGCGTTAGGGGGGGTGAAACGCGTCGGGAGAGTCTAAGGGGGTCCATAAGATAAGTGGGCCTCTTGACTCTTACCTAACAGATCTATACTCATACTAGGGATACCATGTCCCAATGAAGAACCTTGATAACTAACGCATGATTTATGTTGTTTGATTAATTGTGGTTCTGTCCTGCACTACATGTTCTCACTTCTGGTGATGGTCACCCCTGCCTAAGCTACCAGGAGAGTGAGGGTGAGTGTATTATAGGAACAGAGGTTGAGGACCCTGGGAGAATGTACAGGGGGTAAATAACTAGGACATATGTGACTCAGGATCACCCTGTTATCTATCTTAGAAACCTCTGAACCCTGTTCTCCCTTACGAACCATTTGCCCTGAGCTGACCTTTGGCGTGGGTTGAACACTGACTGACACTTGCACAAACTGTCTTTGTCCTATATGTGGTTTTTAGGATTAAAAAGAGAGAACATTCTAATTGTTCTGTTTTTAAGCATTTATTGAATAAAATGTATTTTTACGAGAGTAGTTGAATCAGGTGGTTTTTTGGATTAATTACTACCTCTTACATTGAACTTGTGGTTATAGTTTGTAGTGGGGACAAACAGTTCTGGGGGTATACAGCACTGGGGTCGGGGACACAAACAGTTCTGGGGGTATACACCACTGAAGTTCTGGGGGTATACAGCACTGGGGTGGTGGGGACAAACAGTTCTGGGGTATACAGCACTGGGGTGGGGGGACACAGTACTGGGGGTATACAGCACTAGGGTGGGGGTATACAGCACTGGGGTGGGGGGGACAAACAGTTCTGGGGGTATACAGCTTTGGGGTGTGGGGACAAACAGTTCTGGGGGTATACAGCACTGGCGTGGTGGGGACCAACAGTTGTGGGGGTATACAGCACTGCGGTGGGGAGACAGACAGTACCAGGGGTATACAGCAACAGGGTGGAGGTATACAGCACTGGGGGGGACAGACAGTACCAGGAGTATACAGCACTAGGGTGGGATATACAGCATTGGGGTGGTGGGGACAAACAATTCTGGGGGTATACAGCACTGGGGTGGTGGGGACAAACAGTTCTGGGGGTATACACCACTGAAGTTCTGGGGGTATACAGCACTGGGGTGGTGGGGACAAACAGTTCTGGGGTATACAGCACTGGGGTGGGGGGGACACAGTACTGGGGGTATACAGCACTAGGGTGGGGGTATACAGCACTGGGGTGGGGGGGACAAACAGTTCTGGGGGTATACAGCTTTGGGGTGTGGGGACAAACAGTTCTGGGGGTATACAGCACTGGGGTGGTGGGGACCAACAGTTGTGGGGGTATACAGCACTGCGGTGGGGAGACAGACAGTACCAGGGGTATACAGCAACAGGGTGGAGGTATACAGCACTGGGGGGGACAGACAGTACCAGGAGTATACAGCACTAGGGTGGGGTATACAGCATTGGGGTGGTGGGGACAAACAATTCTGGGGGTATACAGCACTGGGGTGGTGGGGACAAACAGTTCTGGGGGTATACAGCACTGGGGTGGAGGGGACACAGTACTGAGGGTAAACACCATTAGGGTGCGGGTATACAGCACTGGTATACCCGTTTGAGCCCCTGACTGGTTCTTCTAATTTCTGACATTTAAAGTTGCTCTGTAGGTGGCCCTGACATCAGCTAGACGAGTCAGCGACCTTTATGCCCTCTCGGTGAACCCCCTCATACGCAGTTTTTTGATGACCGAGTACTCCTGCAGACTGACCCTGCCTATTTACCCAAGGTGGCTAGGTCTTTTCATAGATCTCAGGAAATTGTCCATTCTTCTTTCTGTCCAGCCCCTAGGAATCTTAAGGAGGAACGATTACATACTTTGGATGTGTCTAGGGCCTTAAGGCCCTGGCGGAAAAGTCAGGCTCTATTCCTGTGTTTTCAGGGTCCTAGATGGGGGTGTTCTGCTTCCAAGGATTTGATAGCTAGATGGGTCAAGGAGGCGATTAAGGCAGCTTATGTAGCCCAGAATAGGCCAATCTCGCAAGGTATCATGGCTCATTCTACCAGAGCAGTGGTGACTTCTTGGTCAAAGAGAGCGGATGTCCCCTTGGATCTCAAATGTAAAGCAGCTACCTGTTCTTCTCCTACGACCTTTTTTCAGCACTACCGTTTAGAATTGTCGTCCACGGTGGATCTGACCTTTGGTAGAAGGGTGCTAGAAATAAATGCAAAAAGAGGAAAGGATCCGGCACAAACTCCTCTGGATAAAATGTCAAAGCTTTATTAGCAAATATTAAAAAGGTTCCATCCGTGTAAACAAAAGGAGGGAGTTATCCCATGGAAACTTTACGCGTTTTGGACTTCCATATTAAAAGCAAAGAGTCCTTAATCATAAGTAATCCATGTACACCACACAGCTACTAAAATAGACTAACTCACTATGTGGACACAGAAGGAAAGCCGGCCATCACTAATTGCAAACAACTGGCAGTGGGTGTAAACCTTCATACATAATTGCAAAAGGATGATCTAGCAAGACTATATAAAAATATATACATATCAACTTAACACAACTGAATGGAGGAAGGTTGAACTAGATGGACCTAGGTCTTTTTTCAACCTAAGTAACTATGTAACTATGTAATACATCAATCATAATGAAAAAAGTCATTAATCCCACCGTCCAGACCACCAAAACCACATAAATATGACAGTGAATATACAAATGTATGCATGAGTGAACAATCAGGTATGAAGACAGCTTATATTAAATCACATCATCAGATGGGCAAGAGTTGTAATGAAAATGCATGTGTATATCAGAAAAGGAGAATTCTCAAATGTAAGCACATAACCTCCAATATATTCATAGATTATATGAAAAAACGTATATAAAAGAATTATTTTTTAATTTTTATTTCTTTACTTCTTTATTTATAATCTTTTATTTTTTCTTTACCTATACATATATCTCCGTGCGTGTATATAAACAAATAATTATTCACTAAAGAGAGGAACACATCCCAGGACACAAATTGATCTCAAATCACATGCATTTTCATCTATATGTCATGCTCCTTAAAAAAAAAAAAAAAAAAAAATATACTTATTTTTTTCTGTCAAATTTTTTTTTTTTTTTTCTCTCTCATAAAACATGGCAAATACCAATATAAACCTGCATTACGGCTAACTACAATTCATGCGCTCATCAATAAAGGGAGAAAAATCCCTCTAATGGATGTAAAGAAGAAAATATACCAAATGCCATCCGCTGGTAAAAAACTTTTGAGAAATCGGAATCAGAAAATATATCGCAGATCCGAGCGGTAATTAAAACCGCCTGGGTATCTTGAATCCAGCCGCAGGATCCATTTGGCCTCAGCTAATAAGAGAGCCTGAAACCAGTCACCCCCACGGGGGGGTCTAGGCACAGACTCCACACCCGTGATCCTCAATGATGAAAAATCCGCTGAATGACATTCAATATAATGCCTAGTGAGACCAGATAATGAACGCTTTTTAACCAACGCTACATAATTTAAAGAATTACTATCCAGGGCTGCTGACGGGATTCGGACATGTTAAGAGATCCTAGCTCTCAAGGCTCTCGAAGTGCAACCCACATAATTTTTAACGCATAGTGTGCATGTGGCTACATAAACCACATGTGTCGAAGCACAGTTAATGAAGGATCGAATGTTGAAAGAATCCTCACCATTAATCACAAGGGATTTGTTATTACACATAAAGCGACAAAGGCCACAACGATTAGATCCACATTTATATGAGCCAGTGACGCTCAACCAGGTTTTATTAGTTTTTTTTGAAGAAAATAAACTAGGAGCCACTAGATTGCCTATAGTATAAGCCCTTCTAGCCACAATATTAACCCCTGAATGGAGAATCCTATCTAAAATGGCATCCTGTCGCAAAAGGGGAATAAAACGTTGAACAATCCGTTTGATTTGAAAAAAGTCAGTACTAAAGGGAGTAGAGAAAGTAACCCGATTATTAGTGGTGGTCATAATTGCGCGATCCTTCAGTAAATCAGATCTACTTCTACTGGCTGCTATGGAAGTCACTCTATTGAGAGTACGGTTGGAATACCCTCTCTCACTGAGTCTATGTTTAATATGTGCAGCCTCAGTATTGTAAGACTCCTCTAATGTACATGCACGCTTCGCTCGCAAAAATTCTCCTACAGGTAAATTGAGCAGTGTGTGGGGCATATGACAGCTGCCGGCGTGAAGAGAAGCGTTCCCACAAATAGGCTTCCTATAAAGGGAAGAATGTATAATTCCAGATACAGGATCACCAGACAGCAAGATGTCTAAAAAGGGGGCCGATTCCATGTGCAAATTCATTATAAATCTCAAATTAAGAGAATTACCATTAAAATAAATATTAAGGGCTTCCATGGCCTGCTGGGGGGAACTATGACCATCAATTTTGCAGATAAGGATCTGGTCATCTCTGTATCTTGCGTTCCAAAAAATCGTATCCAGAAATGGATTATTATCTATATAGACATATTGTTCCTCCCAGTAAGCCATGTAAATATTGGCCAAAGCACATGAAAAACTTGCCCCCATAGGCCAACCAGCTGTCTGGAGAAAAAAAGAACCATTAAATTGAAAAAAATTGTGGGTTAGCAAAAAACCAGTGGCCATGAGGATAAACTCCTTAGTAATATCATCCAAAGGACTATATTTCTCCAAATGAAAATACAGAGCTTGGAGTGCCTCTCTGTGTGGTATGCTGGGATACAATGAACAAACATCGCTCGTTATCCAAAAGAAATGATCAGACCACGGTATTTTATCCACACACTGTAATAAGCTTTTAGTGTCCCTTATATAACCAGTAGTCCGCTTCATGAGGGGTTGTATGCAATGGTCCAGCCAATCACTCAGATTACTGGTAAGGGATCCAGTGCTGGCAACTATTGGTCTAAGGGCGGGGGGGGGGGGGGAAATACCTTTATGTATCTTCGGAAGACCCTGGAATATGGGGCAAACTGGAGATTCAACAAGAAGATATTCAAAGGTTTTCTTATTAAAAACCCCCCATTCTAGTCCCCGTGATAACAAAGTATGCATTTTCGTGGTAAAATCAGAAGTGGGGTCACTGGTTTTTTGCTAACCCACAATTTTTTTCAATTTAATGGTTCTTTTTTTCTCCAGACAGCTGGTTGGCCTATGGGGGCAAGTTTTTCATGTGCTTTGGCCAATATTTACATGGCTTACTGGGAGGAACAATATGTCTATATAGATAATAATCCATTTCTGGATACGATTTTTTGGTACGCAAGATACATAGATGACCAGATCCTTATCTGCAAAATTGATGGTCATAGTTCCCCCCAGCAGGCCATGGAAGCCCTTAATATTTATTTTAATAGTAATTCTCTTAATTTGAGATTTATAATGAATTTGCACATGGAATCGGCCCCCTTTTTAGACATCTTGCTGTCTGGTGATCCTGTATCTGGAATTATACATTCTTCCCTTTATAGGAAGCCTATTTGTGGGAACGCTTCTCTTCACGCCGGCAGCTGTCATATGCCCCACACACTGCTCAATTTACCTGTAGGAGAATTTTTGCGAGCGAAGCGTGCATGTACATTAGAGGAGTCTTACAATACTGAGGCTGCACATATTAAACATAGACTCAGTGAGAGAGGGTATTCCAACCGTACTCTCAATAGAGCGACTTCCATAGCAGCCAGTAGAAGTAGATCTGATTTACTGAAGGATCGCGCAATTATGACCACCACTAATAATCGGGTTGCTTTCTCTACTCCCTTTAGTACTGACTTTTTTCAAATCAAACGGATTGTTCAACGTTTTATTCCCCTTTTGCGACAGGATGCCATTTTAGATAGGATTCTCCATTCAGGGGTTAATATTGTGGCTAGAAGGGCTTATACTATAGGCAATCTAGTGGCTCCTAGTTTATTTTCTTCTAAAAAAACTAATAAAACCTGGTTGAGCGTCACTGGCTCATATAAATGTGGATCTAATCGTTGTGGCCTTTGTCGCTTTATGTGTAATAACAAATCCCTTGTGATTAATGGTGAGGATTCTTTCAACATTCGATCCTTCATTAACTGTGCTTCGACACATGTGGTTTATGTAGCCACATGCACACTATGCGTTAAAAATTATGTGGGTTGCACTTCGAGAGCCTTGAGAGCTAGGATCTCTGAACATGTCCGAATCCCGTCAGCAGCCCTGGATAGTAATTCTTTAAATTATGTAGCGTTGGTTAAAAAGCATTCATTATCTGGTCTCACTAGGCATTATATTGAATGTCATTCAGCGGATTTTTCATCATTGAGGATCACGGGTGTGGAGTCTGTGCCTAGACCCCCCCGTGGGGGTGACTGGTTTCAGGCTCTCTTATTAGCTGAGTCCAAATGGATCCTGCGGCTGGATTCAAGATACCCAGGCGGTTTTAATTACCGCTCGGATCTGCGATATATTTTCTGATTCCGATTTCTCAAAAGTTTTTTACCAGCGGATGGCATTTGGTATATTTTCTTCTTTACATCCATTAGAGGGATTTTTCTCCCTTTATTGATGAGCGCATGAATTGTAGTTAGCCGTAATGCAGGTTTATATTGGTATTTGCCATGTTTTATGAGAGAGAAAAAAAAAAAAAAATTTTGACAGAAAAAAAGAAGTAAATTTTTTTTTTTTTAAGGAGCATGACATATAGATGAAAATGCATGTGATTTGAGATCAATTTGTGTCCTGGGATGAATATTCCTCTCTTTAGTGAATAATTATTTGTTTATATACACGCACGGAGATATATGTATAGGTAAAGAAAAAATAAAAGATTATTAATAAAGAAGTAAAGAAATAAAAAATAAAAAATAATTCTTTTATATACTTTTTTCATATAATCTATGAATATATTGGAGGTTATGTGCTTACATTTGAGAATTCTCCTTTTCTGATATACACATGCATTTTCATTAGAACTCTTGCCCATCTGATGATGTGATTTAATATAAGCTGTTTTCATACCTGATTGTTCACTCATGCATACATTTGTATATTCACTGTCATATTTATGTGGTTTTGGTGGTCTGGACGGTGGGATTAATGACTTTTTTCATTATGATTGATGTATTACATAGTTACATAGTTACTTAGGTTGAAAAAAGACCTAGGTCCATCTAATTCAACCTTCCTCCATTCAGTTGTGTTAAGTTGATATGTATATATTTTTATATAGTCTTGCTAGATCATCCTTTTGCAATTATGTATGAAGGTTTACACCCACTGCCAGTTGTTTGCAATTAGTGATGGCCGGCTTTCCTTCTGTGTCCACATAGTGAGTTAGTCTATTTTAGTAGCTGTGTGGTGTACATGGATTACTTATGATTAAGGACTCTTTGCTTTTAATATGGAAGTCCGAAACGCGTAACGTTTCCATGGGATAACTCCCTCCTTTTGTTTACACGGATGGAACCTTTTTAATATTTGCTAATAAAGCTTTGACATTTTATCCAGAGGAGTTTGTGCCGGATCGTTTCCTCTTTTTGCATTTATTCCTAGACCGGCTGGGACTTGCCGGTGGATCCCTGGCACCCGCAAGGACTGGCAGCCCGAGGACCAGGTGAGCTGAGGATACCCTATCTCTAGAAGGGTGCTAGAGACTGTGATCCCTCCCTAAGGTTGTTGTCTTCAGAATCTCTCTGGTGGCGCTGTCGTGGTGAAAGGAAAATCTTAAATTACTCACCGGTAATGATTTTTTCCAGAAGTAACCACATCGCCACTGCTTCCCACCACTTTCTTACTTATCACCCTTCGGCTTCTTGGTATCCACGGTCCGACAGATTTTCATTTTATTTGGTGTAGGTGATGGTAATGTATTTATTTGATTTATTGTGTTTCTGGTATTCCTCTTTGTGCTCTGTAACCAAACTGATGCGGTAGAAAGATGCCGCCCTTTTATTTCAGTGAGTTTCCTGTCCTAAGATGGGCGGTCCTATCTCTCTGGTGGCGCTGTCGTGGCTTCTGGAAAAAAATCATTACCGGTGAGTAATTTAAGATTTTCTCCTTCAAACTTTGCTTTAGTCAAAGAATGCTCCCTTTGCAGCAATTCCAGCTTTGCAGACCTTCGGCATTCTAGCTGTTAATTTGATGAGGTAATCTGGAGATATTTCACTCCATGCTTCCAGAAGACCCTCCCACAAGTTAGATTGGCTTGATGGGCACTTTTTGCGTACCATACGGTCAAGCTGCTCCCACAACAGCTCAATAGGGTTGAGATCTGGTGACTGGGCTGGAAACTCCATTACAGATAGAATACCAGCTGCTTGCTTCTTCCCTAAATAGTTCATGCATAATTTGGAGGTGTGCTTTGGGTCATTGTCCTGCTGTCGGATGAAATTGGCTCCAATCAAGCGCTGTCCACAGAATATGCCATGGCGTTGCAAAATGGAGTGATAGCCTTTCTTATTCAAAATCCCTTTTACCTTGTACAAATCTCCCACTTTACCAGCTCCAAAGCAACCCCAGATCATCACATTTCCTCCACCATGCTTGACAAATGGCGTCAGTCACTCTTCCAACATCTTTTCAGTTGTTCTGCGTCCCACAAATTTTCTTCTGTGTGATTCAAACACCTCAAACTTTGATTCATCTGTCCATAACACTTTTTTGCAATCTTCCTCTGTCCAATGTCTATGTTCTTTTGCCCATATTAATCTTTTCCTTTTATTAGCCAGTCTCAGATATGGCTTATTCTTTGCCACTCTGCCCTGAAGGCCAGCATCTTGGAGTTGCCTCTTCACTGTAGACGTTGACACTGGCGTTTTGCGGGTACTATTTAATAAAGCTACCAGTTGAGAATCTGTGAGGCGTCGATTTCTCAAACTAAAGACTCTAATGTACTTGTCTTGTTGCTCAGTTGTGCAGCAGGGCCTCCCACTTCTCTTTCTACTCTAGTTAGAGCCTGTTTGTGCTCTCCTCTGAAAGGAGTAGTATACACCATTATATGAAATCTTCAGTTTCTTGGCAATATTTCGCATGGAATATCCTTCATTTGTAAGAACAAGTATAGACACTCGAGTTTCACATGAAAGTTCTTTTTCTGGCCATTTTGAGAGTATAATGGAACCAACAAATGTAATACTCCAGATTCTCAACTAGCTCAATGGAAGGTCAGTTTTATAGCTTCTCTAATCAGAAAAAACTGCTTTCAGCTGTGCTAATGTCGCGAGCGGAGGAGGGGACGCCGCGCTCATCCCACTGCTCGGGTCCAGATGCCGCTGCTGCTGCGGCCACTGCTGCTGCTCGGTGGTGGCTCTAGCGGTGGGCCGGATCCCGGGGACTCGAGCGGCGCTCCTCGCCCGTGAGTGAAAAGAAGTGGTTTGGGTTTTTGGGATATTGTCCGTGACGCCACCCACGTTTGTGGTGATTGTGTGGACACCACCGCTGCTCTGGACGGGGATCCCGGGAGCGGTGACAGGGAGCAGCTTTGGTTGTTAATCCTCCCGTCCGTGGGTAGGGGGTTGGTTGTCCCGGGCACCATTGATGGGATAGGAATGGATGACAGACGGGTTGCGGGGCCTGATGAGGTGCAGGGTCACAGGGGCAGCGCTGTGCTGCACGGCACGGAGGTACTCACTCAGCCCAATGATGATGACACAGTTCACGGTAAAAACAAGCGGCTGGATGGACGGGTCCCTCGGACGGCTGCGGTGTTGTTGTTCCCTGCAGGTTAGCGGTGACTGTCTTTTCCCTGCACCTACTCTGTCTGTACGGTTCCGATGGGTTCCTACCGGTAACCCGCTCCCCGACTTGGATATGGGCCGGAGGAGCCCCTTTTGCCCGCAGGCGCTGGCCCTGAGAAATGGTTGCCTTGGCGGTGGTGGTGTCTCTCTCACTGGGTTGGACTGTTGCCTTCTGTCGGGACTTGACTGTTTGGGAACCCGAAGGTCCCCTTCACTAACGGATTCGGCAACTTCACGGCGACTCCTAGCCTTGCCGGGGTTCGAAAGGCCCCTGCCACTGGTGCTGGCTTCTCTTTGTGTACCGGTCCGATACCGCCGGGCCACTACCCGTCCACGGTCCTTACGGTAGACTCCAATCGGCCACTCCTGCAGACGGTCACCACCGTCTGCCAACCTTGCTGTCTCGCCCGGGCCACACACCCGGACGCTCTTCAGACTGTTTGTTTGCTCTAGTACCACTTCACTTCCTCACTCCTCCAACTCCTGAACTAATCTGACTCTTTTCCCTCCTCCAGGACTGTGAACTCCTCGGTGGGTGGAGACCAACCGCCTGGCTCCACCCCCTGGTGTGGACATCAGCCCCTGGAGGAAGGCAGCAAGGGTTTTGTGTCTGACCTTGATGTGCCTGCAGGGAGTGTGGGGTGTGTTGGTGTTGTTCTCTGTGGCCCCTGGCTTGTCCAGGGCGACACACTAACATATTTGCACAAGGGTTTTCAAGGGATTTCTAAACATCTATTAGCCTTCTAACACAGCAAACACAATGTACCATTAGAGCACTGGAGTGGTGGTTGTTGGAAATGGGCCTCTATACACCTATGTAGATATTGCATTCAAAACCAGACATTTGCAGCTAGAATAATCATTTACTACATTATCAATGTATAGAGTGTATTTCTTTTTAATGTTAGTTTGAATAAAAAAAAATATGTGCTTTTCTTTGAAAAATAAGGAAATATCTAAGTGACCCTAAACTTTTGAACAATAGTGTAGTTTTCTTAAGTTTTTATATTTTAATTTAATTAAATCCTCATTCTTTTTGGATAGCATTATAAGGTCACATGCTTTTTGTATTATTGCTCATTTATATTTCAGTATATCTTTGAGATCTATTGGTATAGCACTGCAATCATATACTGCTAATTCATTTTTATATTTTAATCTGCAATCTTTTGTCTGTCTCTGTCTATCTCTCTACCACTTGTATAGATATTATATCTTGTCCTATATTGGATAGTATGGAGATTGTTTGTTTAAATCTCCAAGTATATAGTACTGTATATAGTCTTGGGGAGACTTAGTTTACTTGGTAGCACAAAAAATCTTTTTTTTTTTTTTTTTTTTTTTTTTTTTTTTTTTTATATTTTTAATGCTTTACATAGTGCCATGTGTGGGCTGCATAGTGCCTTTATGGGGGCTACATAATACTTTATGGAGGACTATGGGGCCTTCATAACACTATATGGAGGAATATGGGGGCTGCATACTACTATACCCCCAGAGTTGTATGTCCCCCCACCCCAGTGCTGTATACCCCCCAAAGCTGTATGCCCCCCCTCTGGAGCTGTATGCCCCCATTGCTGTATACCCCTTTCCTTAGTAATATGTATGCCCCCTAGTAATATACAGCAGTGTCAGTGTGCTCTGTGTGCGTCCATGTCTGTTAGTGAGGGCCACCAATCAGCAAGGCACAGACACATGCCCAGGAGGAGCTGGATGGAGACCAGCTCTGCGAGCACTTACCTGCTCTGGTGCCACGCTCCAGTGTAGGCCACCGCGCTCCTGCTCCTCTGGTGCCCGCGGACATCCTCCTGCTCTGGTGAGCCTCCTCTCACTTCTCCTCGTTCCCCCGCTGATCCGGTCTCCTCAACATGTCCACTGATGTCACTCTGACCTCTCAGCAGGCGCTCAGTGGTGACGTCACCACGCTCCGCTGCAGAGCTGTCAGAGGCTCAGAGGTCTGAGAGAGGACAGACGCTGCAGGAGAATGATGACAGAGGGAGCGCGCCACTACGTCTCTCATCATTGCTTTCAATTGTATCGGCACCTGCGATGCTGATACAATTGAAAGTGCGATCCTCGGCGAGGGAAGAGGTCGGTGACAGCACTGGCACCGTCCCCCCTGCCCGTGCGAGTGGGCCCCCCGGCAGCCCAGGGCTCCGGCATTTGACCGGGTTTGCCGGGTGCTGACGCTGGGCCTAAGTCAGGGTTCCAGTGATCGGACTCTCAGGGATCAGACATTTATCACCAATCCAATGGACACAAAAAAATGTAAGATAATTTTTCAGCAAAATCTCCCTTAACCTCTTCCTTTTATTTGATCCTATTGTTACATACTATAATTAAAACAGAAAAATCTATAAAGTAATTTTCTCTTGATCCCAGGAGTTCAGCTATGTTCTCCTTTTTACTGTCCTGTGTAGGGTTGTCACATGCCAAAAAATGTTAGTCAGGCACGTTTCCAGATCTGTGTTGGTCCTTGAACAAAAGAATCTTATTGGCCCATCATGGTTCCAGTAGAACCTTTTGGATTCAAAGTGGACTGAGATTCTTTTGTTCATGGGCCTACACAGAACTGGAAACGGGCCTGTTATTAATGTTATTAACATTATGCCTACGCATTTAGCTCACCAGCGTGAGCGAGAGCAGCTATATTTTCTGCTCTGCCCGCTATATGGCAGAGCAAACTGCACCTGCGCGAGCCGACCTAACTGCACAGGCACGAAATTTGAAAATGCGACGAGGATGATGACGGAGACGTCATCCCGTCAATCAAGAAATGAGGATGGCGATCAGCGGCAGGAGGGGTAACAGGAGCAGAAAATGAGCCCGCCCATTTTGCCAACACAGGTAATTAGCATACCTAACGGCCAAGTTTTATAAAGTTATTTTTGGGGTCTGGAAGGGAAGTCAGGGCCAAGGAGCACCTTCAAAGAAAGCAGCCCAGGAGCTGCAGAGGGGATTCTTTTAGTTTAATAGGGAAAAATCTGTTGACAGGTTCCCTTAAAATAATTTTAAAAAACGGCGTGTGCCCCCCACCAATTTTGATGCCCAGCCATGATAAAGTGTACAGCTGAGAGCTGGTATTTGTAAACCCAATTGGACCGCCAATCCCAGGTATCTGTGAGTCCGCCCATCACTAATAGTATGTCATCATTGTCAAAGGGCACTGCAATTCAATGGACACATCACTCATAAAAAATATGGACAAATTTCTTTTTTTACTTAAATGCATGCATTTTATTTTAAATAAAAATCATTTTTTTTCACTTTGGTTTTATTAACAATTTGCAACCAATAGAATTCTGCAGCCTCTATGTATCATAGTGCATTGTAACGCTCTTACCGGTATCCCCACGCTATCCTGCGCCTCTCTCCTGACGGGAACCCCGGCTCTCTCACCTTCTCCGCCGCTCAGCGGTCACTGCTCCCTGCCATTGACTCCCAAGGCCTGCGCACACTGCACATGAGTTCTCTTAGGGTGTGCACACTTTTTCTTAAAGGGCAAGTATGCACTAACCTAGAAGTGCGTCTTAGCCTATGGTATTTAAGGCACCTTTCTGTTAAGGGAACATGGCAATGTGTTCCTACGTTGCTAATTGTCAGGTACCTTAGTGCTGAGGCTGCTGTTTTGTGCTGTGTTTCACATTGCTAATACTGTTCTGTATACCAGTACCTGACATATCTGCTGCATCATACCCTATCTACCAAGTCCGCTATACCTGCTGAAATGTACCTTGTTTGCCAAGTCTGCCACACCAGCCCCTGCTGCATGGTACGCTATCAGCCAAGTCTGCTATACTGACCGCTGCTGCATCGCACCCTGTCAACCAAGTCTGCTATACTGGCCACTGCTGCATCGTATCCTACTGGCCAAGCCTGTTATACCGGTCGCTGGTGCATTGCACCCTATTGGCCAAGTCTACCTCTCTAGCTGTCCTGTCTGCAACAACCATATTGGGGACTGTTCATGTCTGTACCCCTGGGACC
The DNA here is from genome assembly GCF_048569485.1 of Anomaloglossus baeobatrachus. NCBI lineage: Eukaryota > Metazoa > Chordata > Amphibia > Anura > Aromobatidae > Anomaloglossus > Anomaloglossus baeobatrachus. The sequence goes on from NC_134357.1 coordinate 130,025,727, forward strand.
AGCTGTCAAAGCTTCAATCTTCCTGAGTGGCATCGGGTCTCACACCTGCAGCACAACACCCTGACCTGGTGTGTTTCCTTAGTCAAGCCCCTTTTAGTTTTTGGTGTGCTGTGGCCCAGTGAGTCCACCTCTTGCTCATACCTGCAAGCATAACACCCATGGTTACTGGGCCTTCCCCAGCCCAAAAATAGAAACCCGCAGCCACCTCCGAATTGGTGCAACCATTAGGCTATGTGCGCACGTTGCGTAGTGTCCAAGCAGAAAAATCTGCAGCAATTTGGCAGTGCATGTGCGCTTCAATTTGCTGCAGAAACACTGTGTAATGGATGCAGTGTGTCTGCAGAATAGATGCCGAATTCATGCGCTCAAGATGCTGTCTCTCCCATAGACAGAGTGGGAGCCCATCCAAAGTGCAGGGAATAATTGACATGCTGCATTTTTGAACGTAGAGATTTAGTCACATTTTTGACTCTCAAAACGCTGCGTTCAAAAAAGCATTGTGCACACGGATTATGCACAATCTTCATAGATTGTGCAGGGGACGCAGGATGCATGCATTTATGCTGCAGTGCTAGACGCAGCGTAAATGCATGAAATTACGCAACGTGTGCGCATAGCCTAAAGGCTACTATACACACTGCGATATCGGTACCGATATCGCCAGCGTGCGTACCCGCCCCCATCGGTTGTGCGACATGGGCAAATCGCTGCTCGTGTTGCACAACATCGCCTGGACACGTCACACGGACTTACCTTCCCTGGGACGTCGCTGTGACCGGCGAACCACCTCCTTTCTAAGGGGGTGATTCGTTCAGCATCACAGCGACGTCACAGCAGCGTCACTGAACTGCCGCCCAATAGAAGCGAAGGGGCGGAGATGAGCGTGACGTAACATCCCGCCCACCTCCTTCCTTCCGCAATGCGGCCGGGATGCAGGTATGGAGAGCTTCCTCGTTCCTGCGGTGTCACACGGAGAGATGTGTGCTGCCGCAGGAACGAAGAACAACTTCGTTACTGCTGCAGTAACGATATTTGAGAATGGACCCCCATGTCACCGATGAGCGATTTTGCACGTTATTGCGACGATGCAAAATCGCTCATAGGTGTCACACGCAACGGCATCGCTAAAGCGACCGGATGTGCGTCACAAATTCCGTGACCCCAACGAGATCACTTGAGTGATGTCGTAGTGTGTAAAGTCCCCTTTAGGGTATGTGCGCACGTTGCTTTTTACCTGCTTTTTACCTGCTTTTTTGCTGCTTTTTCTTCTGCGCTGTTTAATGCCAAAATGGATGTGTTCTTCTATTCAAGCAAAGTCTATGGGAATTTGGGTTTCTTGTTCACACTATGTTGTTCAAAATGTTGCTTTTTTGTGGCAGAACTTTGGTCAAAAACTCAGCTTTGCAGTGCAAAACCCAAATGGCAAAAACAATTGACATGTTGCTTCTTTGAAAAGCTGAGTTTTTGACCAAAGTTCTGCCTCAAAAAGGCAGCATTTTGAACAACATAGTGTGAACAAGAAACCCAAATTCCCATAGACTTTGCTTGAATAGAAGAACACATCCATTTTGGCATTAAACAGCGCAGAAGAAAAAGCAGCAAAAAAGCAGGTAAAAAGCAGGTAAAAAGCAACGTGCGCACATACCCTTAGAGTCGTCAATCCTGGCGCTTTACCCGGCTCATCTCAATTGCTCTGGTGCAGTGGCAATCTGGGTGATATATAGGGTTAAAATCACAGCTGTCATCAAGCCCAAGGTTAGTAATGTGTAGGGGTCTGGTAATCCGCCATTGAGTTCACCTATAACTATGGGCCTCTCTAGCCTGAGAATACCAGCCCCTGCTGTCTGCTTTATCTTGGCTGGGTGTCAAAATTGTGAGGGGGGGGGGGGGGGGGGGGTGGGGGGGGGGGGGGGGGGGGGGCGGCGCATGCCATTTTTCAAAATTATTTATTTAAATAATTAAAAAACAAAGAAGCTGCATGGGGGGTCCCTTGTATTTTAATACACAGCGAAGATAACACACACAGATGGGGGCTCAGCCTCCAGCTGTCTGCTTTATCTGCGCTGGATGTCAAAAATACAGGGGACCCTATGCCATTTTTTCCAATTATTTATTTTTATACTCCTCTTCAGGGACCCAGGCAGCTTGTGTCAGAGCAATCAATCATAGATGCTGGCAGTCTGAGTGCAACCAATCACAGATACTGTTACAGAGGATGGGTGGAGGAAGCAGTGAATATTCATAAGCTTTAATGAGTGAACCCAGAAGCAGTGTGACAGCCGCTCGGAAACTCAGTAAGTATACCGTAATTGATTTGCTTTAGTCCCCATTTTGCTTCTTTTTGCAGCCCCCTAGCCCTTACTAACACCATTTCATAACACTTAAGTTCGGGTCCTTTAGAGAAATTCAGTCCCGAACCGGATTTTTTTTTTACATATGTTTTTTTTTTTTCTACTCTGGCCGAACCCAAACCTCTACGGGTTTGCCCATCTTTAGTGATAAGTATTCTTTTAAGACAGCTGCTGTACATTTATAATGCTGTCATGGCTAAGAAGTGACAGTCTAGCTCCTGCTGCAATAGCTGGGATTAGAGAGAAATCTAATCCCTGTGGTTAAAGTCCTATACTAAGTGCAACATCTAAATCAGTGGTTTACATAGTGAGGAGGCTCCAACTGTGTTTTTCAACCAGCATGAAAAACCCTGCAAAAAAGCCCAGAACCTCACAATGACAGAAGAGATGCTTTTTTTTTTATTTTATCTCACCCCTATGGATTAAAAAATATCACTAATAAAAAATGTAAACAAAAAAGCCAGTCCTCAAACCAATGTAATGGGTGTTAAAATGGGAAACGGAAAAAAATGTGTTTTTATTGTGTAAGAGTAGAAAAATATAAAAACCACACAAATTTAGTATAACTGTAAATGATAAATATTTAGGCCCTGTGCGCACGCTGCGGTTTTTGCCACGGATTTGCCACGGTTTTGCTGGATGAATTGGTGCAGAAAATGTTCATAACCTTTCTGCAGTCATTCTCCAACAAAACCTATGGTAAAAAAAATGGTGTGCAGAATTTCTGCAGCAAAAAGAATGTGCATGTCACTTCTTTTCTGCAGGTACCTGCGGTTTTTGCCATAGATAATGGTAAAAAAACGCAGAGACCAAACCGCGGAAAAAACGCGGGTGAGGTTTTACTGCATTTTTTTTGCTGCGAGTGAGGTATTCTGCCAGAGGGTGCGGATTTTTCTTAAGAAAAGTCCATTTTCTAGTGCGCACATAGCCTTAAGGCCCGTTTACACACAATGATATCGCTAACGATATGTTGTCAGGGTCACGGAATAAATGATTCACATCCGGTGTTATTAGCGATGTCGTTGCGTGTAACAGCTAAGAGCGAGTGTTAACGATCAAAAATACTCACCTAATCGTTGACACGTCGTTCATTTTCAAAATCTCGTTGGTCGTTGTGGACGCAGGTTGTTCGTCGTTCCTGAGGCAGCACACATCGCTACGTGTGACACCCCAGGAACGACGAACAACAGCTTACCTGCGTCCTCCGGGAACGAAGTGGGCGTAACTTTCCTGCGGCTGCTCTCCGCCCCTCCACTTCAATTGGACGCCTGCTGTGAGACGTCGCTGTGACGCCGCACGAACCGCCCCCTTAGAAAAGAGGCTGTTCGCCGGCCACAGTGACGTGGCTTGGAAGGTAAGTCCGTGTGACTGGTATTAGCGATATTGTGCGCCACGGGCACCGATTTGCCCGTGATGCACAAACAACGGGGGCGGGTACGCTTGCTAGCGATATTGTAGCGTGTAAAGCCCCCTTTAGGCTGTTATTTTTTGTTTCCTGTCATTAGGTACATTTGATAAAGGATGGGGGAGATATTTGGTGGGGGAAATCACAAAAATGTGTGATAGCACTCTAAAGCCTGCTTTACATGTTACGATTCTGCATACGATCGTAACCGCCCCCCATCGTATGTGCGGCACGTTCAATTTTGTTGAATGTGCCGCACAAACGATTAACCCCCATCACACGTACTTACCCGTCCATACGACCTCGATGTGGGCGGCGAACGTCCACTTCTTGGAGTGGTAGGGACGTTCGCCATTACATCGACGTCACGCGGCATCCGGCCAATAGAAGCGGAGGGGCGGAGATGAGCGGGACGTAAACATCCCGCCCACCTCCTTCCTTCTGCATTGCTGGCCGGGAGCCACAGGACGCAGGTAAGATCTGTTCATCGTTCCCGGGGTGTCACACACTGCGATGTGTGCTGCCCCGGGTACGATGAACAACCTGACGTTCAATTTATGAGGAATGAACGATGTGCGTGCGATGAACGTTTTACCGTTCATTCGCAATCGCATGTAGCTGTTACACACTACAATGTACCTTACGATGCCGGATGTGCGTCACTTACGACGTGACCCCGCCGACACATCGTAAGATATATTGTAGTGTGTGAAGCGGGTTTAATACACAAAATATTATCACGGAGGTCATTATGGAGGTTATTATTATAAGGGCAGAAATTATGGGGGAGTGTTAAAGTGACGCCCTGGACTAGTCAGGTCATCACAGGGTTCTGCACAATCTTTCTCTTCCCGTGCAGGGCTCAACCCCCCATGGTTCTGGGTCCCTATCTTGCGGTACTACCTCCACCAGCATTCACGAATCCTAGTTACACCTCACACCACACCTGTCAGGCACACCAGTGGGCTGCTTAAGCTGGAATAGGGCCGCCCACCTAGGGGTCAGGCAGGGAGGTGGGAGGTGACAAGTTAGTTAGCTCCAGGTGAGCGAAGAGAACAGTAGTATCTCCCAGTGAGTGAGGAGCTGGGAGTAGCAGCTCCCCAGAGAGTCTGAAGTAGCCCTCGAGCAGTGAGGAGCTCGAAGAAGCTGGGAGTTGGAGCTCCCAGGGGAAAAGCAGACTAGGTCGCAGATGGTGGTCTGGACCAGGAGGAGTCGGAGATCCGGTCGCGGGAGATTGGGACTAGGTGCTTGGCTAGTCTTGGAGGATAGCCAGCAGCTGCAGTTCAATAGCCGGGCTGGGCCGAAGGCACGACGGGGTACACGGACCCTAGGTCAGGGAGAAGCTTCGGCAATTAACCTGCGGAGGACAGGGCCTATATGGACTGTTCCCACGAATCTCAGAGATCAGGGGCACTAGCGCAACAAGGGGGATAGGGCTTTCCAAGCAAAGCAGCCTACTAAAATCCCAAGTGTGAGCTCCTGAGAGCAAGCTCCTCTTGCTACCCATAGCAGGGAGTGGGGCCCTGAAAGCTCCAAGCTGACGGGCCACAAAGGACACTCTAAAATACGGTGCCAGGAGGCAGGTCACAGACCATCAGGCAGTACTGCAGGGGACGAGACCCGGAGACTTGGTTTACTATGTTGTCAGCATCTGCTTTCTTGCTGAATGAGTACCTGATTAACCCCTGCAACCAGCGAGCCTGCGCTCCCTCTGCTTCCCATCTCACCATCCGGGGTTCCGGGGCCTTTCCCTACCCGTGGATAGTAACGTCATCTAGCTGCCCCACTTCATCACCCCGGGTACTCCCAAAGGCAGTGGCGGTACTCCCTATTACCGTACACCACGGGTGGCGTCACAAACTATATCTCCCTTGTAAATACCCCCCTTCTTCATTCGGGTGTCACCCTTAGCTCCCGGGTCCGGAGACCCTCGAGCCACGAGCAGTGACATCCGGATCCGAGCGGTTCGATTGCTGCTGGGGTGTTACATTAACAGGAGTTGTGATCAGAAAGGCCGGACATCAGTAGCAAAAACAAAAATGTGCATGTTAGCAATCCACATATGTGAGGAAGATGGGGTAGTTTTTTAAAATAATTCATTAAATTCACATTATGACCTAGAAGATGGCTTTTTTAGCCAAAATGCGTAGTCGTGGGTGGACAGCTACATAGACTGTCAGGCTATAGCTCTGTATGTGTTACTTTAACTTTGGTTAATCTTCTGCACCGCCAAACCAGTCCAAATGATGTGGATAAAATATGATTTATTGGTCAACGCGTTTCAAAGCCCTCAGGCTTCTTCATCAGGACTTGATGTAGAAGCCTCTGAGGGCTTTGAAACGTGTTGACCAATAAATCATTTAATTTACATCATTTGGACTGGTTTGGCAGCACAGGAGATTAACCCTTTTCTTCCTCCCCTTGTTTTTCTCCACGTGGGTTCTGCAACAGCCTCAGGCATTTTATGGTAGTTGTGACTTGCGCAACCGCACAAGGTGAGTCTCTCTGAGTTGTTTCTCCTTTAATTTTAATTGGATAAGACCTTATTTTGCGTGATTTCTCTTTCCAGCTCCTATTTACTATTTTAACTTGCTGAAAATACAGACATTTTAGTATTCACCTGACTGTTCGCTGGACTGCTTCAGCTTTCCTGTTTGTTTAATTGGGTGGAGGAATCACACCCTTGTCCTCAGCGAAGACATCGGGCGGTGCTTACTGAGAATGCAGAGCAGATTACTGTCGGTAAGCTGGCTACATCTTGCTGTTTCTATGGAAGCAATGCACAGTGCAGTCTGGGCTCTAGCTGCCACCAGAGGGAGAAACTATAACAGGTGTAAGGTTTGCTTTCGCATCTAGGCCCTGGACCCTAGGGGTGCCACCAAAAGTTTCCTTTGGCCATTATGACAGGACCAGTACTATTTAAAAACCCATTATAGTTTGGGGGGGGGGGGGTCTTTGTTGAAGATTTTGCATTAGGGCCCATAAGCAGCAACTTATTACCACTGACAGTCACATTACACCAAATTTCGATAGAGGTGGGAATCGGAAGGAACACCTGGCTCTGTAGTAATGTGTGGCGCCCCTGACCTGGTCAGGCACCACTGAGTACTGCACCCATGCTGGGGACAGTACAACACAGGTAATCCAGAAGGCTGACCGAGGTGTGACTACACAGGCGCATAGTGATCAGGTCTCACACATGTACCTTTGAGAGGACCCCTGGGGATCCCAGGAGGGGGCAAAGCCTTCACCTCCACTGGAAGGGTGGAGGGGGCAAAGCCTCCATCTCCAATCGAGGGGTGTGGTGGAGAGCCTGGTTGCTAGGTGGCGTAGGCAGGCACAAGAGGGAGAAGGAGGAGAACAGTCTGAAGCAGAGTGGGGAGGAGTGAGGAGCATGGAAGTGGAGCTCTGACAGGAGCAGCAGTGCAGGTCCCTCGAGTGAGCCGGTTTAGTGTGCAGCTCAGGAAGAGCGGAAGCAGACCCTGGAGCTGTTGCAGTCTAACAGCGTCCGCGCAGTGACTACCGACGGGGGAGAACGGTCACCTAGTCGTGCTACCCGAAATCCACACACAGCTAAAGAGAGAGCAACGTAGTGGGAAGTAAGGAGACTGCTAGGGAGTTACCAGGCCCAAACGGGTAGTAGGTCCCAGTGCAGGGATAGATCCATCTTTCCTTGCCAAACCTGCTTGAGGGGGCACTTCACACCCCCAAGAACACACTACAGAGTCCGCAGCCACGTCGCCACAGTTAGGGCCCATAGTTCACAGGAGGCAAGCAGCCGGAGTGTCCTGGTCCAGGCTACAAGCAAACGGGCCAAAACGAAGGGGAGAGAGGCACCAGCAACTTCCCTGGGTGACCCCCATAGGGACTAAAAGTCGGGGTTACCCCAAAACGCAAAGGGCTAAGGAAGGCGAGTCGGTAGTCACCCTCATCAGTCAGCCTGACGGACACCTGGTTCCAGCCTGGTTCATCCCAGTTACGCCCGGGTTACTCACCCTGCCATCTTCAGTGAGTAAAACCCCTGAAAGACATTCTGCTTGTGTTGAGTTATTCTGCGCCTTGTGGTTCTACACACCTACACAGGGCCCTGGGGCTTGCCTCACTCTCAGGAGGCTCTTACAACTGACTGCACTAACCATCAGTCCCAGGCATCCCTTAATCTGCAGTGGCGGTCCCCACTGACCGCAATTCTGAGAGTGGCGTCACGACAATCCTAGAAGAAGGTTTCCTACCTGTGACCAGACGGATCCAGTGGAGTCCCTGAAGGTAATGCACCGACACGATACTTGTGGGGCTTCACATCTGGCGTCACGAACAGGATAAGGACTAGACCTGTTCAGACAGGTGACCATGTGCCTGGGCGGTCCGCTTGAAAAAAATTGGAAGCGCCGCCATATTGCCACCATGAAAAGCGCGCTGAAAAACAACAGCAGCCCGCGCTGGAAGAAGTTACCGCCCACGAAGAGGTGTGGCTACCCAGAGATCCCCTGCAGAGTCCTGACCTCGCAAGTGATGAGAGCGGAGGCGTTCAGAGACGTCGGGACAGAAAGGGAGCCAGAAGTCTGCTGTTAGAGGAAGGAGACGCAGAGAAAATGGCGTCTGGATGCAGAGACCCAGAGCCAGGCTCCGCTGCCTGGTGGGCCCGGGAGCTTGCTCAGTTCTGTGACCAACTGGAGACCAAGGTTCTACGGCAGATCAGCGAGGGACGCAAGGAGCTTCTGGGGATGGCTGCGGCGGTTCAGGCCTACGAGGGGAGAGCCACGCGACGAGTGCCAGACCGAGCGGCGACGACTCAGACCCCGATGATGCTACCGATGGGTGAGTCCTGTGTTGCCACTGCCAGCGCGAGTGCCCCGACCCCCGCTTCCACGCCCGCGGTCCCAGAAGAGGCGCCCGGTGCGGCGACGCTGAACCAGGCCGCAGCCACGCCAGGTGCGGCCCGCCAAGCCCAGATCGCTGCAGCGACGCCCAGCCCAGCCTGCACAGATCCCATCGCAGCTGCGACGCCAATCCAGGCCGCCGCAGCGATGCCCTGCCTGGCCCGCCAAGAACCGGCCACAGTAGCGATGCCCGCTAAGACTCCCGCTGCAACAGCGACGCTGATCCAGGCCGCCGCCATGCCAGGCGCGGCCCGCCAAGACCAGGCCGTCGCCACGCCAGGCGCGGCCCATCAAGACAAGATTGTACCACCATTTACCCCGGCCTGCAAGGCCAGAGCAGACACCGCTCCCCAGTCCAAGGAGGTCCCTGCTAGGAAGTCTACGCTGGGGGAGGACCCCGAATACCAGAAGCTGAAGGCTGACCTAGAGGCCCAGTTCCCAAAGGAGGTGGTGGACCGGTATCTGCTCCCTCCGCATACCCCCAAGAAGACTCTGGAGATATCCACGCCAAAAAGTTCACCGCCCTGGCCAGCTGATGAACACCCATCCCCAGCGCTGCCACAGCAGGAGTGCTCAGAAGAACTAAGGGGGAGAGGAGGCCAGGAAGCTGAGGAGCTGACCCCAGAACCATCAGCAGTGGACCTATGCCCAGAGCCCGAGATGTTGCCATATTCCCGCTGGGATGAAGAGAGCCTGACACCCTCCGCTGAGGAAGATCTGTCCAGGTACCTCACCTGGGAGCCTGCAAGCAGTGAAGCAGCAACCCAGCAGAATCCAGCCCGTAGGACACGGCGCCGTAGCAGAACAAAGTTTTCCCCTGCACCGCAGTCTCCAGAGAAGAAAGATGAAGTCATGGCCAGAGACTTGGAAGAGAAACGGTTCCTGAGAAGGGCCAAATCCCAGGTTAGAGGTCCACTTTGTCGTGGTGTAGTCGAAGACTTCAGCTTGAAATCAGTATATGGCTTCATAGTTGCACCTGGTATGAAAGAAGGCATATTTGTGAATAGAAGGGATGTTAGAGCCCATTTGCCTAGAGGACATCCAGGAAGAAATCTACGGACCGGAGACTCAGTGGAATTCACCATGCACCAAGGAGAAAGAGGATGGTATGCGCTCGACGTTACGCCATGTACCAGAAATCCTTACAGCAGTCCTGCAAAAGAGACAGACACAGAAAAAGAAACAGATACAGAAGAAGAAGAAAGGAAAGATAAAGGACCCACTGATGAGACTACCTCCGATGATGAGAGAAATGAAGAAAGCAACAGGTGCCGCAGCCCTACAGGCCCAAGCCCTGGTGAGGAGGAATCCATGTAAATAACGTAAGAAATACAGCAAGTTACCAGTTTTGAAAAGTTTGCAACGTTAATGTTTAAGAAATGTGCCCACATGAACTAATGTGAGAAACCCATGAACCTTAAGGCTATGAACTGGCTATAGCCACAAACTCTCGCAGTGTACATAGTTACCCCAGAGGTACCACCACCAGAGCCAGCCTGTTGAGGGGCCTGGCTCGCCTGCAACCAGGGAGCACGCCTGTTTATGGGGCCTGGCTCACCTGCAACCAGAGAGCACGCCTGTTTATGGGGCCTGGCTCTCCACCACAAAGAGGGTACCTGGTCAGCACCAACTGTGGAGGCCGCCTCTACATCCTGCCAGAAGAGGCTGAAGGCGCGGTTCCACTAGGCCAGGTATACCCTGAAACCACCAGACCATGAAAGCCGCCTCTACATCCTGCCAGAAGTGGCTGAAGGCGCGGCCAACGTGAGAGGGTTTTGGGTGGGTTAACGGACTTGTGGGTGGAGGGTGGTGATGTATGGTACCAGGTGGTTTTAAAATGTTTTACCATGTTTTACTGTTTTATGCATTTTAAAATGTTGTCTTGCAGCCCGAGGACGTGCTGGTGATAACTAAGGGGGAATGTGGCGCCCCTGACCTGGTCAGGCACCACTGAGTACTGCACCCATGCTGGGGACAGTACAACACAGGTAATCCAGAAGGCTGACCGAGGTGTGACTACACAGGCGCATAGTGATCAGGTCTCACACATGTACCTTTGAGAGGACCCCTGGGGATCCCAGGAGGGGGCAAAGCCTTCACCTCCACTGGAAGGGTGGAGGGGGCAAAGCCTCCATCTCCAATCGAGGGGTGTGGTGGAGAGCCTGGTTGCTAGGTGGCGTAGGCAGGCACAAGAGGGAGAAGGAGGAGAACAGTCTGAAGCAGAGTGGGGAGGAGTGAGGAGCATGGAAGTGGAGCTCTGACAGGAGCAGCAGTGCAGGTCCCTCGAGTGAGCCGGTTTAGTGTGCAGCTCAGGAAGAGCGGAAGCAGACCCTGGAGCTGTTGCAGTCTAACAGCGTCCGCGCAGTGACTACCGACGGGGGAGAACGGTCACCTAGTCGTGCTACCCGAAATCCACACACAGCTAAAGAGAGAGCAACGTAGTGGGAAGTAAGGAGACTGCTAGGGAGTTACCAGGCCCAAACGGGTAGTAGGTCCCAGTGCAGGGATAGATCCATCTTTCCTTGCCAAACCTGCTTGAGGGGGCACTTCACACCCCCAAGAACACACTACAGAGTCCGCAGCCACGTCGCCACAGTTAGGGCCCATAGTTCACAGGAGGCAAGCAGCCGGAGTGTCCTGGTCCAGGCTACAAGCAAACGGGCCAAAACGAAGGGGAGAGAGGCACCAGCAACTTCCCTGGGTGACCCCCATAGGGACTAAAAGTCGGGGTTACCCCAAAACGCAAAGGGCTAAGGAAGGCGAGTCGGTAGTCACCCTCATCAGTCAGCCTGACGGACACCTGGTTCCAGCCTGGTTCATCCCAGTTACGCCCGGGTTACTCACCCTGCCATCTTCAGTGAGTAAAACCCCTGAAAGACATTCTGCTTGTGTTGAGTTATTCTGCGCCTTGTGGTTCTACACACCTACACAGGGCCCTGGGGCTTGCCTCACTCTCAGGAGGCTCTTACAACTGACTGCACTAACCATCAGTCCCAGGCATCCCTTAATCTGCAGTGGCGGTCCCCACTGACCGCAATTCTGAGAGTGGCGTCACGACAATCCTAGAAGAAGGTTTCCTACCTGTGACCAGACGGATCCAGTGGAGTCCCTGAAGGTAATGCACCGACACGATACTTGTGGGGCTTCACATCTGGCGTCACGAACAGGATAAGGACTAGACCTGTTCAGACAGGTGACCATGTGCCTGGGCGGTCCGCTTGAAAAAAATTGGAAGCGCCGCCATATTGCCACCATGAAAAGCGCGCTGAAAAACAACAGCAGCCCGCGCTGGAAGAAGTTACCGCCCACGAAGAGGTGTGGCTACCCAGAGATCCCCTGCAGAGTCCTGACCTCGCAAGTGATGAGAGCGGAGGCGTTCAGAGACGTCGGGACAGAAAGGGAGCCAGAAGTCTGCTGTTAGAGGAAGGAGACGCAGAGAAAATGGCGTCTGGATGCAGAGACCCAGAGCCAGGCTCCGCTGCCTGGTGGGCCCGGGAGCTTGCTCAGTTCTGTGACCAACTGGAGACCAAGGTTCTACGGCAGATCAGCGAGGGACGCAAGGAGCTTCTGGGGATGGCTGCGGCGGTTCAGGCCTACGAGGGGAGAGCCACGCGACGAGTGCCAGACCGAGCGGCGACGACTCAGACCCCGATGATGCTACCGATGGGTGAGTCCTGTGTTGCCACTGCCAGCGCGAGTGCCCCGACCCCCGCTTCCACGCCCGCGGTCCCAGAAGAGGCGCCCGGTGCGGCGACGCTGAACCAGGCCGCAGCCACGCCAGGTGCGGCCCGCCAAGCCCAGATCGCTGCAGCGACGCCCAGCCCAGCCTGCACAGATCCCATCGCAGCTGCGACGCCAATCCAGGCCGCCGCAGCGATGCCCTGCCTGGCCCGCCAAGAACCGGCCACAGTAGCGATGCCCGCTAAGACTCCCGCTGCAACAGCGACGCTGATCCAGGCCGCCGCCATGCCAGGCGCGGCCCGCCAAGACCAGGCCGTCGCCACGCCAGGCGCGGCCCATCAAGACAAGATTGTACCACCATTTACCCCGGCCTGCAAGGCCAGAGCAGACACCGCTCCCCAGTCCAAGGAGGTCCCTGCTAGGAAGTCTACGCTGGGGGAGGACCCCGAATACCAGAAGCTGAAGGCTGACCTAGAGGCCCAGTTCCCAAAGGAGGTGGTGGACCGGTATCTGCTCCCTCCGCATACCCCCAAGAAGACTCTGGAGATATCCACGCCAAAAAGTTCACCGCCCTGGCCAGCTGATGAACACCCATCCCCAGCGCTGCCACAGCAGGAGTGCTCAGAAGAACTAAGGGGGAGAGGAGGCCAGGAAGCTGAGGAGCTGACCCCAGAACCATCAGCAGTGGACCTATGCCCAGAGCCCGAGATGTTGCCATATTCCCGCTGGGATGAAGAGAGCCTGACACCCTCCGCTGAGGAAGATCTGTCCAGGTACCTCACCTGGGAGCCTGCAAGCAGTGAAGCAACAACCCAGCAGAATCCAGCCCGTAGGACACGGCGCCGTAGCAGAACAAAGTTTTCCCCTGCACCGCAGTCTCCAGAGAAGAAAGATGAAGTCATGGCCAGAGACTTGGAAGAGAAACGGTTCCTGAGAAGGGCCAAATCCCAGGTTAGAGGTCCACTTTGTCGTGGTGTAGTCGAAGACTTCAGCTTGAAATCAGTATATGGCTTCATAGTTGCACCTGGTATGAAAGAAGGCATATTTGTGAATAGAAGGGATGTTAGAGCCCATTTGCCTAGAGGACATCCAGGAAGAAATCTACGGACCGGAGACTCAGTGGAATTCACCATGCACCAAGGAGAAAGAGGATGGTATGCGCTCGACGTTACGCCATGTACCAGAAATCCTTACAGCAGTCCTGCAAAAGAGACAGACACAGAAAAAGAAACAGATACAGAAGAAGAAGAAAGGAAAGATAAAGGACCCACTGATGAGACTACCTCCGATGATGAGAGAAATGAAGAAAGCAACAGGTGCCGCAGCCCTACAGGCCCAAGCCCTGGTGAGGAGGAATCCATGTAAATAACGTAAGAAATACAGCAAGTTACCAGTTTTGAAAAGTTTGCAACGTTAATGTTTAAGAAATGTGCCCACATGAACTAATGTGAGAAACCCATGAACCTTAAGGCTATGAACTGGCTATAGCCACAAACTCTCGCAGTGTACATAGTTACCCCAGAGGTACCACCACCAGAGCCAGCCTGTTGAGGGGCCTGGCTCGCCTGCAACCAGGGAGCACGCCTGTTTATGGGGCCTGGCTCACCTGCAACCAGAGAGCACGCCTGTTTATGGGGCCTGGCTCTCCACCACAAAGAGGGTACCTGGTCAGCACCAACTGTGGAGGCCGCCTCTACATCCTGCCAGAAGAGGCTGAAGGCGCGGTTCCACTAGGCCAGGTATACCCTGAAACCACCAGACCATGAAAGCCGCCTCTACATCCTGCCAGAAGTGGCTGAAGGCGCGGCCAACGTGAGAGGGTTTTGGGTGGGTTAACGGACTTGTGGGTGGAGGGTGGTGATGTATGGTACCAGGTGGTTTTAAAATGTTTTACCATGTTTTACTGTTTTATGCATTTTAAAATGTTGTCTTGCAGCCCGAGGACGTGCTGGTGATAACTAAGGGGGAATGTGGCGCCCCTGACCTGGTCAGGCACCACTGAGTACTGCACCCATGCTGGGGACAGTACAACACAGGTAATCCAGAAGGCTGACCGAGGTGTGACTACACAGGCGCATAGTGATCAGGTCTCACACATGTACCTTTGAGAGGACCCCTGGGGATCCCAGGAGGGGGCAAAGCCTTCACCTCCACTGGAAGGGTGGAGGGGGCAAAGCCTCCATCTCCAATCGAGGGGTGTGGTGGAGAGCCTGGTTGCTAGGTGGCGTAGGCAGGCACAAGAGGGAGAAGGAGGAGAACAGTCTGAAGCAGAGTGGGGAGGAGTGAGGAGCATGGAAGTGGAGCTCTGACAGGAGCAGCAGTGCAGGTCCCTCGAGTGAGCCGGTTTAGTGTGCAGCTCAGGAAGAGCGGAAGCAGACCCTGGAGCTGTTGCAGTCTAACAGCGTCCGCGCAGTGACTACCGACGGGGGAGAACGGTCACCTAGTCGTGCTACCCGAAATCCACACACAGCTAAAGAGAGAGCAACGTAGTGGGAAGTAAGGAGACTGCTAGGGAGTTACCAGGCCCAAACGGGTAGTAGGTCCCAGTGCAGGGATAGATCCATCTTTCCTTGCCAAACCTGCTTGAGGGGGCACTTCACACCCCCAAGAACACACTACAGAGTCCGCAGCCACGTCGCCACAGTTAGAGCCCATAGTTCACAGGAGGCAAGCAGCCGGAGTGTCCTGGTCCAGGCTACAAGCAAACGGGCCAAAACGAAGGGGAGAGAGGCACCAGCAACTTCCCTGGGTGACCCCCATAGGGACTAAAAGTCGGGGTTACCCCAAAACGCAAAGGGCTAAGGAAGGCGAGTCGGTAGTCACCCTCATCAGTCAGCCTGACGGACACCTGGTTCCAGCCTGGTTCATCCCAGTTACGCCCGGGTTACTCACCCTGCCATCTTCAGTGAGTAAAACCCCTGAAAGACATTCTGCTTGTGTTGAGTTATTCTGCGCCTTGTGGTTCTACACACCTACACAGGGCCCTGGGGCTTGCCTCACTCTCAGGAGGCTCTTACAACTGACTGCACTAACCATCAGTCCCAGGCATCCCTTAATCTGCAGTGGCGGTCCCCACTGACCGCAATTCTGAGAGTGGCGTCACGACAATCCTAGAAGAAGGTTCCCTACCTGTGACCAGACTGATCCAGTGGAGTCCCTGAAGGTAATGCACCGACACGATACTTGTGGGGCTTCACAAATGACTGATCAATCACATAAATCACTGGAGTGGGACCGCTCAAAATTGTATCTGGAAATTAAGTAGTGATTGAGATTGTCTCTCCAGTAAAGGAGACAAACTCTAGCGCAGCGCCACCTATTGGAAGTAGCGATCCTAAAAGTCACAAGTGGATTTTTAACAATCCTTTGCAATATGACTCAGGATATATAAGCCAGATCAGAATCCCAATTTGCAGACACGGTGTTTCGGGGTGCTTGCCCCTCGTCAGTGCAAAGTATGGGGTGTCTGATCTGGCTCATGAAAAAGCTATGTGGGGACCACGGGGGAACACTATTCTGCTTAAGGAGACTTTGCAAGCCAGTCTGGCTGCCAAGTAAGGGGACTTATAGTGATTGAGTTAATATGAAAGGGTCAGTTACTTCCTTCAAGGCTACTAAGAGGGAGAACCCAGACCGTGGCTTAATATTTTCAGTTTTGACATTTAGATAAGGGAAATATGATTTTTATGCAGACTACAGGTTTGTCTGAGTTTAAAAAAGTTATGCAACTTTTGCTGAAACAAGTAGGACTGCTATATGAGTCGCTTTGTCAGCAGGAGGAGCCAGGACACGGAAAGTAATACAAGACTTGGTGCCTCCACTGCTCCAGCTCAATAGAAATCACTTCTTAGGCTACTTTCACACATCCGGATTTTTGCTCTGCGGCACAATACGGCGTTCTGCAGAAAAACCGCAACCGGCTTTTGTAACGCCGGTTGCGTTTTTTTTTTGCATAGACTTACATTAGTGCCGTATTGTGCCGCAGGGGCTTGCGTTCGGTCCGGTTTTTGCCGCATGCGGCAGATTTAGCCGATGCCGCGGCCGGATCGAACGTTCCCTGCAACGTTTTTTGCTCCGGCAAAAAACACCGCATCTGGCCGCTGCGGCGCATTTTTCAATGCATACCTATGGAGGCCGGATGCGGCGCGATGCGGAAAAAAACGCATCCGGTCGCTGCATGCGGTTTTTTCCACTGCGCATGCTCAGTAGCATGCCGCAACCGGAAAAAAACGGATGGGCCGCATGTAAAAACTTATGCAACGGATGCGGTGTTTTCGCCGCATCCGTTGCATAGTTTTCACAGCCGGATTGAGCCGCAGTGCTCAAACCGGATGTGTGAAAGTAGCCTTATAAGCCCCTTTGGAAAATGAAAGAAGCTAATTGTTTACTAAAGGCAGCTGCTCTACTTTCTTTCTGAACTTGTTTTATTAAAGGGACCTCGTCAGATCTAGTAACAATATTATAACGTGCAGATATTGGGTAAGGCCCTGTGCACACTAGACGTTTTTGCTGCTTTTTTTGCAGCGTTTATACCGCATTTTTGTGCTGAAAACACTGTAACATTGCTTCCCCAGCAATGTCTATGAGTTTTCAGAAGTGCTGTCTGCACACAGCGTTTTTTTGTAGCTGCGTTTTTGTGGTGACCACAAAAACGCAGCATGTCAATTACTTCTGCGTTTTTCACTGCGTTTTTCACTCATTGAATGAAGTGCACAAAAACGCAGCCAAAAACCGCGTTTTTACCGCAGGTGCGGTTTTTCTTGCGTTTTTGAGCGTTTTTTGTGGACAAAAACGCACAAAAAATGCAGTGTGAAAAAAACGCCCTAGTGCGCACATAGCCTAAGTCTGCAGTTTAATAGCGTTATAAAGGTGTTCACACACTGTACTGAAAATGCGCCACCCAGGAGAAAATTAACTTTTATTTCTCCTGTGAGCCGACAGCTGTAGGTACGCTCAGAGCAGTTAGCCATTTCTCACAGCACTGTAACCACGCCACACCACTGATTGACAGCTGGCTCAGCAGTGGATCAGTACAGAGCCAGATGTCAATCAGTCCGATTGATCACATTGATCAGAGTCTGATCAGAATGTGATTAACATAGCGTATGATCCGATTTTCTCAGAAGATGGAAAAGTAAAGTTTTTCCATCTTCTCCATTCTATCAGTTCATGAAAATTGGACCGCAATCCGATATCATCCAACTCTTAATTTTTTTTTTGCATGACTGAAGGCGATCAGATTTACGGATGCAAATCAATCATGCTGCCATTTTTTTTTTCCTCAGACAGACTCCGTTCAAGGAAAGAATCAGACACTGCCTCATAAAATAACATTGGTCCAAGTGTGATCCGATGTTTTGTCAAAAATACAGTTGTGTGACCCTAGCCTTATCATAAGCAATCAATATTTGGTTGGTTGGGGTATGACCCCATGGATCCTTGATGATCAGAAGAATAAACAGGCCGTCAGGGAATGTGACATTACAGCAAGTACCACAGCTGCCGGTGAGGATGAGTCTGTGTCCATAAAAGCAATGAAGAGAATATGGCGCTGCATCACAAGCAGACCCATTGATTTGACCTCACCCAAAAATAAGTTATAAATATTTCAGTCTTGCAAAACACTTAACAAGGGTTGGATGGTGTAGAAAACTTTTTAAAATATGCATTATGATTTAAAGTGTAACTGTCAATTTAAGTAAATTTGCAGCACCTACCCTCCTCCCAGTTCACACTCCATAGACTTTTATGAGCAGCAGTTGCTGTTAACTGATCAATGAGCTGGCAATCTGTCTTATTTCACTAGGAAATTGATAGTGAAAAGTGGATGATCAGTAAAACACGGTCAGGACCTGTTGAAGTGCGCTCCAGCGTGAAACTGCCATTGTCCCGATCGTTGCCAGCATCTATCCTTCCACCGGCAATGTTTTAATTATTTGACGCAATGAAGAAGATTTTATGCATTGGTGAGTGACACCTAGATTTTGTTCTCCTTTCGATGTATATTGTCATGAGCTCTTAGTCAGAGGCTGTGTACCATCTTATTGCGATGTTTAGTCCATACCACCAGTCCACCTTTCACTTATCTTGGTCCCTTAGATCAGGGGTCCCCAACTCCAGTCCTCAAGGCCCACCAACAGTGCATGTTTTCAGGGTCTCCTTAGTATATTGCACAGGTGATAATTTAATCACCTGCACAGGTGATCATTCCAACACCCATGCAATGCTAAGGAAATCCTAAAAACATGCACTGTTGGTGGGCCTTGAGGACTGGAGTTGGGGAACTCTGCCTTAGATCATTGGTGCAGTACCGCTCCTCATATTTTGTTCACAGAGGTAAAATATGATATAGTACAAGTGTCTTATGTTCACTTATAATTCTAATGTCTAAAAAAAAGTAGTATGGACCTTTTACTAGGGACCTGCATCAATTAGTTAAAATGTAGAGGGCTGATTAGAAATTCAGTACATTATATGTGTGCTCCAATGATTTTAATAAGTGCCATGTAATCCTTTTTTTACCTCTGTTGACCTCCCCCCCATTATGTAGTACTGTCCCTCGCCCTGTTATAATGTCCCCCATCCTGGGCTCCTTCCTCATAAATATGTCTCCCATCCTGACAAGTATGCCCCCATCCTAGTATATATGTTCTCCATTCTAGCTTACATCCTGGTGTATATATAATCGCATTCTGGTAAAAATGTCCCCATCCTGGTATATATGTAACTATCCTGATATACATGTCCACATCCTGGGCCCCTCCTGGTGACTTCCTGGTGTATACTCTCTCCCTGCTGGGCCCCTCCTGGTTTATACTGTCCCCCTCCTGGTATATATGTCCCTATTCTAGTAAATGTCTCCATTCTGTCTAATGCAAAAACCATTATACTCACCATCCCTGGCTCCCATGTTGCGCAGTTTCCTCCAAAATCAGCGCACAGTGGCTGGCAGCTTTCATTGGTGTCGGTCCTATTGCAATGCATGATGTCATTACCATGCGCCGCTCTCCGTCACTGGGACACAAATCAAAGCTGCTGGCTTCTGTTTGGTTGGCAGCATTAGTTTGAGATTTCCCTTGAAGTGGCAGGGGTGGCTCAAAGAATTGATCAATTGTTTGCTAAACATCTCATTTTGTATTATAGTACAGTTGGAATAAATCTGTGAATTTGCACGTTTATATAATGCATGCCACTCTCAGATCGTGCTGGCTCTTCTTCCTTTATTTTTAGCGTGTATCGCAGTACAGGGACCTGATGGGTCTCTGCACCATAATGCATTTCAGCTTGATGTGCAGGCTTGGACACACATCCAGCTGAAGCAGGGGCTGGTGGGCCCCCTGCATCACCAGGCCCGGTTGCGATCCCTGCGACTGCGATCGTTCCGCCCCTGCCTGTCAGGTCCCCTATGCCCTCCAACCCATTCACATGTGTATGCCAAAAATCTCTGCCTAATCTGCCCTGTATAATGATATGTACTAAAATGATTGTTTAAGAAAAGCATTTAGAAAGTGCGCTGTTCCTATGCTAATTAGGCCTTTGACTAGTCAAAGGGGCATTAGTTCTCAAGACTAGTCAGCTCTCTTTCCATGTCAACACGTCCCTGTGTGTATGATACCATAATTTCTGCGTCATCACAGCTCCTGGAAATCTTGAGCATGTGCGGGGCTCATTTCGGCAGTGTCAGCTTCTGCACTTCCGATCATGCGCAATGCACCTCCGTGAAGCTGGGACGTGTACACTTGGCTTTTGAGGCGCACTGAAACTGCTGTGTTTTGGAGACACTACAAATACTGATCATAAATAGTGATGTGTGACTGAGGCCCTACCACAGTAGTGATTAGCGAAAAATGCTAGAGTGCTTGGTACTCTAGTCAAAGAGGTTGGACGTTTGGATGGGCTCGACTCGAGCACCGATTAGAATGGAAGTCAATGGGAAACTTGAGCATTTTTCCTGCAGACCCTGCCAGAAGGGTTGGGAAGGCAGGAATTTTTTTTAAATGGATGCGAACAGTGCTGAAATGCGATGGGAACAACATTGGAAAGACGTCTGAACGCATCTCTGACTGCCAGGTTACTGCTTGGGACAATTTTCTAAGAGTATTATTCCACTTTTACAGAGTGACAGTAAAACATACAAAACCAAAGATAAAATGGCTTTTTACAGGAAAAAATGTTAGGAAACATTATTTCCTGTGTAATGAGTTGTATATAAGGCAAAATTGAAAAGAGAAAAAAAAACATCTGCTCCACCCCTTAATAAACATGGTCAGACACATCCTACTTAATTTATGAAGCTCACAAAGCCTATGCGGACAATGCAAGAACTGCCAAAAATTAGAAGGAAGAGAGACTATGAGATACCATGTATTAGACATAAAGGGGGGCCTCATATACATTCTGTTAAAATTGTTAGGCAGCAGGACTCCTAGACTCATAAAGCACATGCACTGTGTAAAGGCTGCCAAAAATGAGAAGAATCGACTGCAATACACCCTGGCAGACACATAGAGGAGG
This sequence comes from Anomaloglossus baeobatrachus, assembly GCF_048569485.1. Classification (NCBI taxonomy): domain Eukaryota; kingdom Metazoa; phylum Chordata; class Amphibia; order Anura; family Aromobatidae; genus Anomaloglossus; species Anomaloglossus baeobatrachus. Next base: position 130,046,558 of record NC_134357.1, read on the forward strand.
GCCTCAGAAGTTTTTGTTTTGGTTTTTTTCCATGTTTTTAAGGAGTGAAACTCCTAGACTGGTAAAGCCTATGCAGTAAGTGCAAGGGATGAAAAATATTTACCCATGGGGGGTGTATATATGTAAGAGAATTGTAGAGGTAGGCCTCATACACATCCTAAAAAATTATGTAGTGCGACAAACACATTCGGGAAAAATTAAGAGCGAGTGGCGCATGATAACTTACTAAAAATTATTAGTGATGGCCGACTCTTTACCCTCTTAAAATTTGGAGCGAGATCCGCCTGATGACACTCTATAAAAATTTGGAGTGAGGGTTGTCTGTTTACCCTCTTAAAATTTGGAGCAAGGGTCTCCAGATGACCCCCTAAAAATAAGCAAGCACATAGCACGGGGGAAAAGGCTGTGGGGTGTCATCAGCAGACACTAATTGTGGCCCCAGGCATTTGGCCCACCTAATCAGGTGCTTTGATGACATGTGTCTGAGCATGCTGGTGGTGGTCAGACCCTTTCTTATCTTGGTATGGCACAGGTTGCAGATGACCAATCTTTTATCATCTAGACTATATTTAAAAAAAAAAAAGTGTCAGACTGGGGAAGATTCAGCCCTTGGCCTGGGAACTTGCAAAGTGTGGATGCTATGCGGAACAGTGTGCCGAGCATCACATCACCGGGTCTTATATAAGACCTAATGACATGATGCCAATCACAGTAATGCCAGTAGCCAACATGGCTACTGCATCACAGTGTACTGCAGACAATCCCTGCATGTTGATTGGCTACTCAATCGACTAGGGAATGTACCCGAGCACCTCTAGCTCATCACTACTTACCAGTTTTCTGAATGCTGAGCTCTGTATAACCCCACCCACACCACTCATTGGTAGCTTTCTGTATACACTGTACTTAGGCAGAAAGCTGCTAATCAGTGGCGGGATATACAGTTAGGTCCAGAAATATTTGGACAGTGACACAATTTTTGCGAGTTGGGCTCTGCATGCCACCACATTGGATTTGAAATGAAACCTCTACAACAGAATTCAAGTGCAGATTGTAACGTTTAATTTGAAGGTTTGAACAAAAATATCTGATAGAAATTGTAGGAATTGTACACATTTCTTTACAAACACTCCACATTTTAGGAGGTCAAAAGTAATTGGACAAATAAACCAAACCCAAACAAAATATTTTTATTTTCAATATTTTGTTGCGAATCCTTTGGAGGCAATCACTGTCTTAAGTCTGGAACCCATGGACATCACCAAACGCTGGGTTTCCTCCTTCTTAATGCTTTGCCAGGCCTTTACAGCCGCAGCCTTCAGGTCTTGCTTGTTTGTGGGTCTTTCCGTCTTAAGTCTGGATTTGAGCAAGTGAAATGCATGCTCAATTGGGTTAAGATCTGGTGATTGACTTGGCCATTGCAGAATGTTCCACTTTTTTGCACTCATGAACTCCTGGGTAGCTTTGGCTGTATGCTTGGGGTCATTGTCCATCTGTACTATGAAGCGACGTCCGATCAACTTTGCGGCATTTGGCTGAATCTGGGCTGAAAGTATATCCCGGTACACTTCAGAATTCATCCGGCTACTCTTGTCTGCTGTTATGTCATCAATAAACACAAGTGACCCAGTGCCATTGAAAGCCATGCATGCCCATGCCATCACGTTGCCTCCACCATGTTTTACAGAGGATGTGGTGTGCCTTGGATCATGTGCCGTTCCCTTTCTTCTCCAAACTTTTTTCTTCTCATCATTCTGGCACAGGTTGATCTTTGTCTCATCTGTCCATAGAATACTTTTCCAGAACTGAGCTGGCTTCATGAGGTGTTTTTCAGCAAATGTAACTCTGGCCTGTCTATTTTTGGAATTGATGAATGGTTTGCATCTAGATGTGAACCCTTTGTATTTACTTTCATGGAGTCTTCTCTTTACTGTTGACTTAGAGACAGATACACCTACTTCACTGAGAGTGTTCTGGACTTCAGTTGATGTTGTGAACGGGTTCTTCTTCACCAAAGAAAGTATGCGGCGATCATCCACCACTGTTGTCATCCGTGGACGCCCAGGCCTTTTTGAGTTCCCAAGCTCACCAGTCAATTCCTTTTTTCTCAGAATGTACCCGATTGTTAATTTTGCTACTCCAAGCATGTCTGCTATCTCTCTGATGGATTTTTTCTTTTTTTTCAGCCTCAGGATGTTCTGCTTCACCTCAATTGAGAGTTCCTTAGACCGCATGTTGTCTGGTCACAGCAACAGCTTCCAAATGCAAAACCACACACCTGTAATCAACCCCAGACCTTTTAACTACTTCATTGATTACAGGTTAACGAGGGAGACGCCTTCAGAGTTAATTGCAGCCCTTAGAGTCCCTTGTCCAATTACTTTTGGTCCCTTGAAAAAGAGGGGGCTATGCATTACAGAGCTATGATTCCTAAACCCTTTCTCCGATTTGGATGTGAAAACTCTCATATTGCAGCTGGGAGTGTGCACTTTCAGCCCATATTATATATATAATTGTATTTCTGAACATGTTTTTGTAAACAGCTAAAATAACAAAACTTGTGTCACTGTCCAAATATTTCTGGACCTAAGTGTACAGAACTCTTGAATATGGATGATTACATAACAGCAGGTTTACTACACTGTGTGCAGAATTATTAGGCAGATGAGTATTTTGCTCACATGATACTTTTAATACATGTTGTCCTATTCCAAGCTGTATAGGCTTTAGAGCCAACTACCAATTGAGTAAATCAGGTGATGCGCCTCTCTGTAATGAGGAGGGGTGTGGTGTAATGACATCAACACCCTATATAAGGTGTGCTTAATTATTAGGCAACTTCCTTTCCTTTGGCAAAATGGGTCAGAAGAGAGATTTGACGGGCTCTGACAAGTCCAAAATTGTGAGATGTCTTGCAGAGGGATGCAGCAGTCTTGAAATTGCTAAACTTTTGAAGCGTGATCACCAAACAATCAAGCGTTTCATGGCAAATAGCCAACATGGTCGCAAGAAGCATGTTGGACAAAAAAGGCGCAAAATAACTGCCCATGAATTCAGGAAAATCAAGCGTGAAGCTGCCAAGATGCCATTTGCCACCAGTTTGGCCATATTTCAGAGCTGCAACGTTACTGGAGTATCAAAAAGCACAAGGTGTGCCATACTCGGGGACATGGCCATGGTAAGGAAGGCTGAATAACTACCACCTTTGAACAAGAAACATAAGATAAAACGTCAAGACTGGGCCAAGAAATATCTTAAGACTGATTTTTCAAAGGTGTTATGGACTGATGAAATGAGAGTGACTCTTCATGGGCCAGATGGATGGGCCAGAGGCTGGATAAGTAAAGGGCAGAGAGCTCCACTCCGACTCAGACACCAGCAAGGTGGAGGTGGGGTACTGGTATGGGCTGGTATCATCAAAGATGAACTTGTGGGACCTTTTCGGGTTGAGGATGGAGTGAAGCTTAACTCCCATACCTACTGCCAGTTTCTGGAAGACAACTTCTTCAAGCAGTGGTACAGGAAGAAATCGGTATCATTCAAGAAAAACACAATTTTCATGCAGGACAATGCTCAATCACATGCATCCAACTTCTCCACAGCGTGGCTGGCCAGTAAAGGTCTAATAGATGAAAAAATAATGACATGGCCCCCTTGTTCACCTGATCTGAACCCCATAGAGAACCTGTGGTCCCTCATAAAATGGAAGATGGGAAAACAGTACACCTCTCGGAACAGTGTCTGGGAGGCTGTGGTGGCTGCTGCACGCAATGTTGATCGTAAACAGATCAAGCAACTGACAGAATCTATGGATGGTAGGCTGTTGAGTGTCATCATAAAGAATATATTGGTCACTAATTTTTTGGGGTTTTGTTTTTGCATGTCAGAAATGTTTATTTCTAAATTTTGTGCAGTTATATTGGTTTACCTGGTGAAAATAAACAAGTGAGATGGGAATATATTTGGTTTTTATTAAGTTGCCCAATAAGTCTGCACAGTAATAGTTACCTGCACAAACAGATATCCTCCTAAGATAGCCAAATCTAAAAAAAACCCACTCCAACTTCCAAAAATATTAAGCTTTGATATGAGTCTTTTGGGTTGATTGAGAACATAGTTGTTGATCAATAATAAAAAAAAATCCTCTAAAATACAACTTGCCTAATAATTCTGCACACGGTGTAGTCCTCAGGTGATAACCTCCTGTTGAGGAAAAATGATTTTTTTTTTATAAAAACTACAGCAATCTGTCCAATAAGTAACACATCACTGGTATTGGTATCTGTCCATACATTATGCTGCTCTCAGATGAGGTGGCAAAAGTAAAGAATAAAGAATAGTAAAGAGCAAAGTACAGTAAGAGTATAGTATCCGATAATTCTCTAATGCGAGAGAACTGGATGGATTATGGAAACGAGACTCTGCTCCGAGTGTTTGCCAAGTATCATTTTTGTTGATCCGATTCCTTTGCATGTGAGAATCTGAGCACAGTTGTGTAGAAGATGGAGAGCTTAATTTCTCCATTGTCTTTCTCGGCGTATATTAAACTGAACTTAGATGCTATCCGAGTGCAGTCCGATGTTTTGCACGTACCCTTAGATTTGTATGGGTGCGTGCCGTCCAATATTTGCTGCCAGTCGCAGCATGCAGCCATTTTTTTTTTCACGTGCAGAGAAAATGCTAGCCGACACTGCCCCATAATATAACATTGGAGAGAAACATGATGGCCCTCGTACGAGATATACACTAGCTATACGCTACTGTGAACATCCCCTAAATGCCAGGAGTTACTCATTCAGTATTGAGCTATGCTGATAAAAACTACAGTAGTTTTTTACTTGCTTCTGAAGAGTCCCGGGGAATATACATATCATGCACTGATTTAGCAATAGAAAACAAAAGTTCCATTTTCTTTTCTTCTTCCGCCCACGTACAATTATACAGAAATATTTATTTTAAGTAAAAAAATCCCTGTGAGTTCCACCAGCAGGAAGTTATTTTGCATGGTCAGAGAGCGGCAATGTCGTGTATACAGTATTGTGTAACTTCCTACACTGTTACTTCACATTCAGCAGTGAGGAGGAGCTGCAGGTCACATAGATCTGTGCCAATGTGGAAGAGCTGCGTACATAGACTGCATAGTAAGCTCACTGCCCTGCAAGCTTATGATCAAATCTTCCTTGTAATGGCCATCATTTTATTAGATGCAGTATTGATTTACTTCTATATTTACCTTGGAAAAGAGACTGTAAATCCAAAGATGTATCACTTAATTTACTGGATGCAGTGGTTCTGACAGAGTTATTAGATTTAGCATGTACAATGTCTATAGACAGTGAGCTGCTAATCTTAGCAAGAAGCTTGTTGGCCACCCAAGCATGAGGCAATGTAGTCTGAACAATAATAAAGTACTAGTGCTAAACCAAACATTATAGCACAACCTTTAAAAGAGAAGCATCTCTGAAATCTGTGTTTTAACCCCCCCACAGCATGCGGTCTTCAGATTACATAGCAAACACCTGCTGACGGATTTTCTTTAATGATGGGCATGCAGGAGGAAGAGACCCTTTTATCATTGGCGTGCGCTTCGCCAGAAATGTTGCTCCAGTCGTTCCTATATCCCATAAGGTTCACCACTAAAGTAGCTGCAACCTTTGAAGCGTTTGTCAGGTGGGTGCTGCCATGCCTCGTTGAAACTCTGCTCATTCTGGATCTGGCCAAGAATGGTGTGCAAGCTCCAAGTTGTGGGAAAATTGAGTGTTTCTACACCAGAATTCTGGCAAAAACACTGATGAATTGGAGCCACAGTTTTAAGAAGTTCTGTATCTGAGGAGAAGCTCCACTCTGGCTTCTCCCCGCCCAGCTCAGCTGATTGACAGGTCCCTCAAGAGATTTTATCAGTCTTGGGCAAAGAAATGCAGAGCAGCATAGAAGACACAGATCTAGGATAGTGAACCCCCTGCGCCTGTAGAGTTGTGCAGTGACCTTCCCCCCTGCGCCTATACAGAGTTGTGCAGTGACCCCCCTGCACCTGTACAGAGTTGTGCAGTGACCCCCCCTGCGCCTGTACAGAGTTGTGCAGTGACCCCCCCTGCGCCTGTATAGAGATGTGCAGTGACCTTCCCCCCCTGCGCCTGTACAGAGATGTGCAGTCACCCCCCCTGCGCCTGTACAGAATTGTGCAGTGACTCCCCTCCGCCTGTAGAGTTGTGCAGTGACCCCCCGCTGCGCCTGTACAGAGTTGTGCAGTGACCCCCCCTGCGCCTGTACAGAGTTGTGCAGTGACCCCCCCTGCGCCTGTACAGAGTTGTGCAGTGACCCCCCCCTGCACCTGTACAGAGTTGTGCAGTGACCCCCCTGCGCCTGTACAAAGTTGTGCAGTGACCCCCCTACACCTGTAGAGTTGTGCAGTGACCCCCCTGCGCCTGTACAGAGTTGTGCACTGACCCCCCCCCGCGCCTATACAGAGTTGTGCAGTGACCTCCCCTGCGCCTGTAGTGCTGTACAGTGACCCCCCCTGCGCCTGTACAGAGTTGTGCAGTGACCCCCCCCTGCGCCTGTAGAGTTGTGCAGTGAACCCCCTGCACCTTTACAGAGTTGTGCAGTGACCCCTTCTGCGCCTGCACAGAATTGTAGTGACCCCCCCCTGCGCCTGTAGAGTTGTGCAGTGACCCCCCCTGCGCCTTTACATAGTTGTGCAGTGAGACCCCCCTGCGCCTGTACAGAATTGTGCAGTGACCACCCCTGCGCCTGTAGAGTTGTGCAGTGAACCCCCTGCGCCTTTACAGAGTTGTGCAGTGACCCCTTCTGCGCCTGCACAGAATTGTACAGTGACCCCCCCTGCGCCTGTAGAGTTGTGCAGTCACCCCCTGCGCCTGTACAGAGTTGTGCAGTGAGACCCCCCCTGCGCCTGTACAGAGTTGTGCAGTGACCCCCCCTGCGCCTGTACAGAGTTGTGCAGTGACCCCCCTGCACCTGTACAGCGTTGTGCATTGACCCCCCTGCGCCTGTACAGAGTTGTGCAGTGACCCCCCCTGCGCCTGTACAGAGTTGTCCAGCGACCCCCCCTGCACCTGTACAGAGTTGTGCAGTGACCCCCCTGCGCCTGTACAGAGTTGTGCAGTGACCCCCCTCCGCCTGTACAGAGTTGTGCAGTGACCCCCTCCACCTGTACAAAGTTGTGCAGTGACCCCCCCTGCACCTGTACAGTTGTGCAGTGACCCCCCCTGCGCCTGTAGAGTTGTGCAGTGACCCCCTCTTGCGCCTGTACAAAGTTGTGCAGTCACCCCCACTGCGCCTGTACAGAATTGTGCAGTGACTCCCCTCTGCCTGTAGAGTTGTGCAGTGAACCCCCTGCGCCTTTACAGAATTGTACAGTGACCCCCCCCTGCGCCTGTAGAGTTGTGCAGTGACCCCCCCCCTGCACCTGTACAGAGTTGTGCATTGACCCCCCCTGCGCCTGTACAGAGTTGTCCAGCGACCCCCCCCCCCTGCGCCTGTACAGAGTTGTCCAGCGACCCCCCCCCCCTGCACCTGTACAGAGTGGTGCAGTGACCCCCCCCCAGCGCCTGTACAGAGTTGTGCAGTGACCCCCCTGCGCCTGTACAGAGCAGGACTCTTCCCATAGATGTATGTGGCGGATTCTCCGGAGTTTTGTGACAGCTCCGTCTACAGCTCAGGAGGAGCCGAGGCCTGCGCTTCCGCCTGTGTCATGTGACCCCGCACGTCACTGCTCGCAGCGCTGGTAATTTAGGGACTTTCCTGTGGCTCCTGAGTTCCCCCGTCCCTCCCTTCTGCTCTGTTCCCTGTACTCTGTGCACTTGTTTTTCCCCTGCTGCCCCGGCCGGAGCTCGTCACTGCCGCTCGGGCTGCTCGCACTGGGGGACGTGGGTGACCACTCGTGTACCCGCCAGAAGGAAGGGATTCAGCATGTCGGTCTTTAAAACAGAGCCGTATGATTCCGTGAGTATGAGATTATTCACCAGAGCACTCAGCAACTGTGGAACTACAAGTCCCAGCAACTTTCTACAGGTTTTAGTTGTTTGCAGACTACAACTCCCAGCAGAAGTGACTATAATTTACAATTGTGGAGGGACTGTTTTCAGTAGTTGGAGGACTGTAAGGCCTAATAGTGGTGAGACTATAACCTGCAGCTGTGGCACTACAAGTCCCAGCATATTGACTGTCAGCGCTGGGGGTTCTCTGGCTGCAGGTAGCTGGTCACCCTGGATATTTCTGGGGTATCACCATATCTGCTGCGATATTACAATCTTTATATCACCCCTCTGGGGGCGATCGCTGCTGCGGTCATAGTGTGTTGTCGTCGTGTGGCGCTGCTGCGGTCATAGTCTGTTGTCATTGTGTGGCGCTGCTGCGGTCATAGTGTGCTGTTGTCGTGTGGCGCTGCTGCGGTCACAGTGTGCTGTCGTCGTGTGGCGCTGCTGCGGTTACAGTGTGCTGTCGTCGTGTGGCGCTGCTGCGGTCAGTGTGCTGTCGTCGTGTGGTGCTGCTGCAGTCAAAGTGTGCTGTCCTCGTGTGGCGCTGCAGTGGTCACAGTGTGCTGTCCTCGTGTGGCGCTGCAGCAGTCACAGTGTGCTGTCCTCGTGTGGCGCTGCAGCGGTCACAGTGGGCTGTCCTCGTGTGGCGCTGCTGCGGTCACAGTGGGCTGTCCTCGTGTGGCGCTGCTGCGGTCACAGTGGGCTGTCCTCGTGTGGCGCTGCTGCGGTCACAGTGGGCTATCCTCGTGTGGCGCTGCTGCGGTCACAGTGGGCTGTCCTCGTGTGGCGCTGCTGCGGTCACAGTGGGCTGTCCTCGTGTGGCGCTGCTGCGGTCACAGTGGGCTGTCCTCGTGTGGCGCTGCTGCGGTCACAGTGGGCTGTCCTCGTGTGGCGCTGCTGCGGTCACAGTGGGCTGTCCTCGTGTGGCGCTGCTGCGGTCACAGTGGGCTGTCCTCGTGTGGCGCTGCTGCGGTCACAGTGGGCTGTCCTCGTGTGGCGCTGCTGCGGTCATAGTGGGCTGTCCTCGTGTGGCGCTGCTGCGGTCATAGTCTGTTGTTATTGTGTGGCGCTGCTGCGGTTACAGTGGGCTGTCCTCGTGTGGCGCTGCTGCGGTCACAGTGTGCTGTCCTCGTGTGGCGCTGCTGCGGTCATAGTCTGTTGTCGTCGTGTGGCGCTGCTGCAGTCAGTGTGCTGTCCTCGTGTGGCGCTGCTGCGGTCACAGTGTGCTGTCCTCGTGTGGCGCTGCTGCGGTCACAGTGTGCTGTCCTCGTGTGGCGCTGCTGCGGTCTGTCGCGTGTGCACACAGCCGCCTGTCCAGGATCCTTTACCCCATGTTTCGGGTGGATTGTGTGTCTTCACCCCCCTTGTGGCAGTCGGGGTCGCCGGCCGTTGTCGCACAGCATTTCCGGGCACATGTGATGACGGCGTGCTGTGTATTGCAGCTGTTGTGCTCCGCTGTCCAGGGAATATCTCTTTATGAAATGACATCTGACTCCCAAGTGTTCTCCTGATTCAGAGGCGGCAGACGTCATATTATGGACGCCAGCAAATTGCTCCCGGAATCCATGTTTTTATCATAATTGTGCAATTCTGGGATTACAAGGAATGTTCTAACAGGATTATTTCTAGACTAGTGCACATTGTCCCGCTCCGCACTGGTGCAGCACATCGGTGCACATTGTCACGCTCCGCAGTGGTGCAGCACATCGGTGCACATTGTCGCGCTCCGCAGTGGTGCAGCACATCAGTGCACATTGTCACACTCTGCACTGGTGCAGCACATCGGTGCACATTGTCCCGCTCCGCACTGGTGCAGCACATCGGTGCACATTGTCACGCTCCGCAGTGGTGCAGCACATCGGTGCACATTGTCGCGCTCCGCAGTGGTGCAGCACATCGGTGCAGATTGTCACGCTCCGCGCTGGTGCAGCACATCGGTGCAGATTGTCACGCTCCGCACTGGTGCAGCACATCGGTGCACATTGTCACGCTCCGCAGTGGTGCAGCACATCGGTGCACATTGTCACGCTCCGCACTGGTGCAGCACATTGGTGCAGATTGACACGCTCCGCGCTGGTGCAGCACATTGGTGCAGATTGTCACGCTCCGCACTGGTGCAGCATATCGGTGCAGATTGACACGCTCCGCGCTGGTGCAGCACATTGGTGCATATTGTCACGCTCCGCGCTGGTGCAGCACATTGGTGCAGATTGTCACGCTCCGCACTGGTGCAGCATATCGGTGCAGATTGACACGCTCCGCGCTGGTGCAGCACATTGGTGCATATTGTCACGCTCCGCGCTGGTGCAGCATATCGGTGCAGATTGTCACGCTCAGCACCCTATATATACAGATTCAGCCTTTATATGTTTGTGCCATAATAGTATGTATTGACTTTTTGAGTGTTTACACCTATAAGAGAAAAAAAGCATCTTAAGAATAAAACCAGTAAAGGTGGGGAGAACGTCACATGTGGGGGACACAGATTTTGAAATAGTGCCCTAAGGCTTCAGTTACACGGCTCCCTGCACAGTGCCCTTAATCACTGTAGCAGTTTTTGTTTTAAAGGGATTTTCCAGCTTTCTGTAAATAAAGCTTAAAGGGGATTTCCCACATCAGATCTGCATCATCAGCACTGCTCCATGCCTCCTACAGAGTATGGTGCAGGCTACCTGTGGTGGGTACGTGCCCGGCCCCCTCCTCCATATCTGATCAGATCTGTATGGGGAAATCCCTTTTATCCAGTGTATAATACGTTTAGTAATATCCTCTCTCATATTCTTTGTGCTTCAATTTCTTTCCATTTTCAACCTTTTTATTTTTTTCTCTTTATATCAGAATGTCTGCCTTCATTCTGTACAGTGTGCGGTATGTGTTGGGAAGGGTCCTGACACATGCATAGACCTCCATCCTCACCGAGGCAAAGAGTAGAATTGTGGTGTCATACTGGTGAACATCAATCTGCCATTATTTGCATCTTTGTGGTGTCCCCCAGACTGCTGGCTTATGCAATACAGCAGTATAATGGGGAAGAGTAGAATGCTTGTCAAGGAGTAGCAGATGGCACCACTCGCCAGTAAGCCCTCGAGGGCAGGTGCCTGGGGCGGCAAAATGCCGGGGCAGCAATATGATGAGTGTCATTTTTTTTTCTTTTTTGTTTTTCTTCCCTTACAAAATAGCTGCTGTTACAGAGGTCAGTCAGTCATTTATGGGTTATTTGTGACCGGATTTATGCTTCCAAATCTGAGGGAAGCATAATATAGAAAAAAGACCTTGATTATTGATTTAATTTGCTTTCATTTTTTTATGTAGTTTGGATAAAATCAGTGTATATATCTGCTGCAGATGTACCTGTTCTCTGAATGTCACGGATTTGCAGCTTTCTGCTATACACAGAAAACGGTCAATCGGTAGTAGGGGGAGGGAAATCACCTCCTTGAGATATGGGTATAATCTCAAGAAAAGAACTATGGAACAGTGTCATATACAATGAGTTTATTGAAAACTATTATTTTAAAAGACATAATATAATAGAAAATGCTTTAGTGAAAGGGACCTAGTGTAAACCTGGACAAGATGTAATATAGACAACATTGCATAGTATATAGAGAAAACAAATAACACCAGTATATACAGATAATATGCCCTTTCCATCATAGTGGGAGCGTACCAAAGTTTTAGTGGTCAAATGGTACCCAGTGCAGCCAGTATAGAGCCAGGTAATAGTGCGGATATAAGTACCCCAGAAGAAGCGAGGCGAAACGTGCTCTGGGGTGAAGGGACACAAGCATATTCCCAGCACTAAGGACTTTACTAATGGAAGTACTTCTATCCACACTATTACCTGGCTCTATACTGGCTGCACTGGGTACCATTTGACCACTAAGACTTTGGTACGCTCCCACTATGATGGAAAGGGCATATTATCTGTATACACTGGTGTTATTTGTTTTCCCTATATACTATGCAATGTTGTCTATATTACATATTGTCCAGGTTTACACCGTGTCCCTTTCACTGAGGCACTTTCTTTTATATTATATCTTTTAAAATAATATTTGTCAATAAACTCAATGTATATGACACTGTTCCATAGTTCTCTTCTTTTCTTCAGATTATACCCATATCTCAGGGAAGTGTTTTTCCCCCACTACTGATTGACAGCTTTCCGAGTACACTCTGCATAGGCAGAAAGTTGCGAATCAGTGGCATTCAGAGGACTGGCGTCTATCGGAGGTGTATGATGGGTAGTTCTTGAGAATTGACCCAGATGATGACCTGCTGAGCAGTATTTTTTTCACAGCTGAGAGGTGGATATTGTATCTAGACATCTAAACTGCAGCAATGTATCAATATATGCACAGTGTAGCAACCGAACATGAGCAGAGAGCAGTTTGTGCTGCCGCTAATGTATGTACCCCACTACCATTACCTATATACTAAGCTCGCTGCGAGAAGCATAAAGCCCACATGAACCTCTGTATGGACCCCCAATCATCCCGCAGTGCAGACCCTCTATGGCCCGCAACACACATCCGTGCCTCCGGTATGTGTTTGGTACGTTTTTGCACATACCGGAGACACGTTGACCAATGTTACCCTATGGGTGATAGCACACACGCGTAAAATCACACGGAACGTGTGTCCGTGTGGTTAGTACGTGTGTGCGTTTTCCCGCACGGATGACATGTCCGTTTTTGGCGATCAGCACGCAGGCACGGACCCGCTAAAGTCAATGGGTCCATGCCTGCACGGACGGCACACATAGCATGTCCGTGTTCAGCACGTACCGTCCGTGTGCGTTTTTAAACGAACGATGTTGTTTGTTTTTTTTTTGTTAAATGTCAGTCTACTTACCTTTTTTTCTGCTGTTCTCAGTCATCATCCCTTTGGCGCGCGGTCTGTATCTTCCCCTGTCGCATACTCACCGATCCCCGATCATCAGCGCGGCGAGGAACAGCTGTTCCAAAGATACGCGGCTTCAATTAATTTGAAAATGCCGGCCGCTCATTAATCAATCTACTATTCCCTGCTGCCCCCGCCCACAGGCGCCCATGATTGGTTGCAGTAAGACACGCCCACACGCTGAGTGACAGCTGTCTCACTGCAACCAATGACAGCCGCCGGTGGGCGGGTATATACTGTGCAGTGAAATAAATAATGAATTAATTAAAAAAAATCGACGTGCAGTCCCCCAATTTTGATACCAGCCACGGTAAAGCCATACGGCTGAAGGCTGGTATTCTCAGGATGGGGAGCTCCACGTTATGGAGAGCCCCGCAGCCTAAAAATATCAGCCAGCAGCCGCCCAGAATTGCCGCATCCATTAGATATGATAGTTCTGAAACTCTACCCATCTCTTCCCGATTTGCCCTGGTGCGTTGGCAATCGGGGTAATAAGGAGTTAATGGCAGCAACCCATAGCTGCCAATAAGTCCAAGATTAATCATTGCAGTCGTCTGAGACACCCCTAATGATTAACCTGTAATTTAAAGTTAATAAACACACACACAACGAAAAATCCTTTTATTTGCAATAAAAACACTAACAAATACCCTTGTTCACCACTTTATTAAGCCCCAAAAACCAATCCATGTCTGGCGTAATCCACGGAGGTCCCGTGTCGCTTCCAGCTCTGCTACATGAAGGTGACAGGAGCTGCAGAAGAACACCGCCGCTCCTGACAGCTCCACGCAGCAACCGAGGTGAGTAGCGCGATCAGCTGTGGCTACTCAGGTTACTCGTGGCCACCGCTGGATCCTCCACCTGTGACAGCAAGTCGCCCAAGTGACAGCGATGAAGTCGCAGGTGAGTTGCGGTCTTGGAGGGAGGACTCCAGCTAGCCAGGGGAAACCTGAGTGACAGCAGCGCTAATCGCGCTGCTCACTTCAGTCACTCAGGGGATTAGCGGTCACCGGAGAGTCCTGTACGGGTGACCGCTAATCAGTACGCGACACAGACAGAGCCGCGGGATGACAATGAAGTCGGGTGAAGTTTACTAAAGTTCATTCTCAGCGCGTGACTCTGCTGTCAGCCGACATGTATCAATGACATTGTGCATCACACACGGATCATTTCACACGGACATTACACGTACACATACACGGGCATTCCACACGCACACACGGCCAGCATATGCCATCACACGGATGTCATACGTACCGGAGAAACGCCCATAAAAAACGGAACACGGACCCGAAAAACGGGACGCGTGACACGTACGTTTTTTATGCGGAACTGTGTTTTAGGCCTGTGACAGTAAGGTATGTGCGCCTGCTGAGTATTTGGTGGAGAAAGTTTCTGCACCCAATCTGCATCTTTTGGTAGAAAACCACGCCAAGAACTGACATGCTGCAGATTATTTTCTGCACCAAATCTACATGAAAATATAAGCAACATGCGCACAACACTTCACAATTCTCATTGACTTTGCTGGCATGAGGATAGGCATGCGACTTGTGACAAAACTGCACCAAAAAAACGCACATGGCCTACTTGGCTGAGGCTGGATAGTACTGTGACAAATTATGGAAAATAATTGAATTACAAATGCTAATACTAACTCCCTCAAAGTGAGCCTGACCTACTCTCCCCTCCCCCAACCAAATACCAGAACATGAGAACATGTCCTTATTGAATTGCTGGTCGATACATTCCTTCCCTCGTAGTGTTACTGCAGGGAAATCACTTTTTTGTGCGATTGATGCTGGAAGCGCCTTTGGGTGCATTTCAGGTGGGATTGAATTTACTGCCTCTGTCCTTAGGGCATGGGCGGACATACAATTGGTACAACTTGTGCAGCCGCCAGAGGCCCAAGATGTTCAGTGGCCAAATCACCTCCAGTCCAAAGCAATATGATGAGCCATTGGACTGGGCAGGGCCCATATACTGTCCCTGCACAGGAGCCTTCTTCAGTCTGTGTCCGCCAGTGTATTAGCCTGGGGTTATAATCTCTCACCATTATTAGGTGTCTTCTGCTGTCAGTGAGTGGAAAGAAATGTGATGAGGAAAATGTCACCAGGTTTTCACTATGTAAAGTACAGACATCACCATCGGTGCCTTTTATTACCATATACTGGAATGCTGTAAAGAAAAAAAGTCCCCATCCAGTCTGCCGATCACAAAAAAGACCTTTTATTATAGTCCCCTATGGTGCGGTCCGGTCCGTAGGACGTCTCTGGTCTCGGTCCAGCGCCTCCTTTCTTCTTATGATCGCCATCCTCCTTCCCTGCTCCGTGTGGATGACTCGTACTACATCATCCGCACAGTGTCCTCCTGCGCAGGCGCACATCTCTGCCCTGCTGAGGGGACGATCAAAGCATTGTAATGCGCATGCGCGGGGAAAGGCCAAAGAGCGCCAATGACTCGGAAGTAAAGCCGGTGCTTATAAACTACAGTACATTGTTCTGGTCACATAAATGGGCATTTTATTGGACTGGACACGTAAAATTCTACTCTGAAGTTACATGCGCACGCTGCGTCTTTTTGTGTTCACAAACTGCAGCCAAAACTGCACCTTGTCAGAGAGAGCCTGGAAATGTCACAAACAATGCTTGTAATTGTAGGTGCGTTTTTGCTGTTTTTGTGACAAATATTGACAAAAACGCAGGAAGAATGAACATGCTGCATTTTTTTTGTCACAAACCTTTGACAAATAAAACGCTGACAAATAAACTGCAATGTGCGCATGACAAATCTGACTTCTCATAGACTTTGCTGGGAAGTCAGATGTCAGAAAGTTCTCACAACAAAACTGCAGCCAAAAACGCAGCATGCGCAGGTAGCCTTAATGTTAGGGATTTATGTTGGGAAATCTGATGCCTGATCCACTTTACTATGGCACAGATAACCTAGCTCTGAATGCCTCACATTCTGTTTCTTCCTTGCACAAGTATCACTCACCTCCAGTGCATTACATGAGCTCATACAGTGCCTACAAGTAGTATTCAACCCCCTGCAGATTTAGCAGGTTTACACATTCGGAATTAACTTGGCATTGTGACATTTGGACTGTAGATCAGCCTGGAAGTGTGAAATGCACTGCAGCAAAAAAGAATGTTATTTCTTTTTTTATTTTTTTTTTTAAATTGTGAAAAGTTTATTCAGAGGGTCATTTATTATTCAACCCCTCAAACCACAAGAATTCTGTTTGGTTCCCCTAAAGTATTAAGAAGTATTTCAGGCACAAAGAACAATGAGCTTCACATGTTTGGATTAATTATCTCTTTTTCCAGCCTTTTCTGACTAATTAAGACCCTCCACAAACTTGTGAACAGCACTCAAACTTGGTCAACATGGGAAAGACAAAGGAGCATTCCAAGGCCATCAGAGACAAGATCGTGGAGGGTCACAAGGCTGGCAAGGGGTACAAAACCCTTTCCAAGGAGTTGGGCCTACCTGTCTCCACTGTTGGGAGCATCATCCGGAAGTGGAAGGCTTATGGAACTACTGTTTACCTTCCACGGCCTGGACAGCCTTTGAAAGTTTCCACCCGTGCCGAGGCCAGGCTTGTCCGAAGAGTCAAGGCTAACCCAAGGACAACAAGGAAGGAGCTCCGGGAAGATCTCATGGCAGTGGGGACATTGGTTTCAGTCAATACCATAAGTAACGTACTCCACCGCAATGGTCTCCGTTCCAGACGAGCCCGTAAGGTACCTTTACTTTCAAAGCGTCATGTCAAGGCTCGTCTACAGTTTGCTCATGATCACTTGGAGGACTCTGAGACAGACTGGTTCAAGGTTCTCTGGTCTGATGAGACCAAGATCGAGATCTTTGGTGCCAACCACACACGTGACGTTTGGAGACTGGATGGCACTGCATACGACCCCAAGAATACCATCCCTACAGTCAAGCATGGTGGTGGCAGCATCATGCTGTGGGGCTGTTTCTCAGCCAAGGGGCCTGGCCATCTGGTCCGCATCCATGGGAAGATGGATAGCACGGCCTACCTGGAGATTTTGGCCAAAAACCTCCGCTCCTCCATCAAGGATCTTAAGATGGGTCGTCATTTCATCTTCCAACAAGACAACGACCCAAAGCACACAGCCAAGAAAACCAAGGCCTGGTTCAAGAGGGAAAAAAATCAAGGTGTTGCAGTGGCCTAGTCAGTCTCCTGACCTTAACCCAATTGAAAACTTGTGGAAGGAGCTCAAGATTAAAGTCCACATGAAACACCCAAAGAACCTAGATAACGTGGAGAAGATCTGCATGGAGGAGTGGGCCAAGATAACTCCAGAGACCTGTGCCGGCCTGATCAGGTCTTATAAAAGACGATTATTAGCTGTAATTGCAAACAAGGGTTATTCCACAAAATATTAAACCTAGGGGTTGAATAATAATTGACCCACACTTTTATGTTGAAAATTTATTAAAATTTAACTGAGCAACAGAACTTGTTGGTTTGTAAGATTTATGCATCTGTTAATAAATCCTGCTCTTGTTTGAAGTTTGCAGGCTCTAACTTATTTGCATCTTATCAAACCTGCTAAATCTGCAGGGGGTTGAAGACTACTTGTAGGCACTGTATCTAGGGAGATGTGCAGAATAACAGGCTGTGGGGTGGGTGTGAGGCATCATGTGGGGTGGGTGTGAGGCATCACCGAGGAGTTTACTACTGGTCATACACATCCTGTTGTGTCAGTGCTGAATCCCCATTACTGAGCAGCACAGATCCCTGTAAAATCCCCGGGGAGTCCATGGCTGCTCTGTACCCCTCATCTTATTACAACCTGACTCATTTCTTGTGTTTCTTGCTATTTTTCATTTTTTTTTTATAAGGAATAGTGTTCAGTAGTATCATATCTCTCTTTAACTTTTTTTTTTTTTTTTCCACTGGTAATTTCCGTAATTCAGCAACACAAAAGCAATCAGCTATGAATTACAGCTATAAAAAAAGAACCCGCCCTCTAGCTGCGTGCTGTTATCTGCTGATGGCGTGATACTGGGGACACATCTCACAGCACTGATTTCACTATTCCCAGCGTGTTCACAATATCAGTCTTATGTAGTTTGAATCTAGTATTTTGTCTGGTACATATTTGTGAGGCCGGCCGGTACAGATGGGCCAGTTTTACCTTCATGTTCATTGACCCCTATTTCCTGGCACAGAAGTGATTTATAAACAGTAGAACAGGAATGGCAAGTAAATAAATAATAATAATAATAATAATAATGTAATATTTATTCATTTATAAAGCGCTGTTAATTCCACAGTGCTTTACATGCAATAGCAACACTGAACACTGTCCCCATTGGGGCTCACAATCTAAGTAAAGTGCAGTGTAAATGGCTTATTTTACAAATATCCTTCATTTTCTTATTTTTATTATTTCCCCAAACAGCCTTTTCACAACGGGGATCTTGATGAAAATGGTTATGGTTATCCCCATCTAATGGACCACCATGTGCCTGATTCGGATATTCGTAAGTTAAAATGAATGTTCCTGTTATATCACCTATTATAGATGTTTTTTTCTTTACGGATTCTGTTATGTTCAAGCCCTAAGGACATTACTATGATTCTGCAACCTCCTGACTATGGAGCAGTAATACAGGTCCCATACATTTCAGTGGGCTCTCCTGTACCAAAATGTTCCTCCAATGCAGCTTGCCATGTTATTTTTTCCTTCTATTGGATAAAAATGTAGCGTGCGAAGGAAAAGTACTAACACTGCTTTACAATGAGCACCGTTGGGATAAAATGTACAGTAGCCTGAACTACAAACTGATACAGTAAAGTAAAAAAAAAAAATGCTAGAACTACCTCCAAGAATGGTGCTGTTCCTCCGATGTCTGTCTGAATTGTGTTCAGAAAACCGCTGCAGGCAATCGAAAGTCACCGATCACCTGCAGCATTCAGTATTCCGTTACAGCGGACTTTCAGCTGTGCCCACCGGGGAATACAGTGTCATCATCTGAAAAATGTGTTTTTGTATATGTTACTCATGTGACTTTCTGTCTTGTTGTAGAAAATGGCCCATATTTGTCAATCATCGAACAACCCAAACAGGTAAATACATTTATACTTGTAAAGTGTACAAAACAGGTGGTTATTTATTATTATTATTATTATTATTATTATTATTATTATAGCGCCATCAATTCCATGGCGCTTTACATGTGAAAGGGGTGTACATAATAGGGACAAGTACAATAGAGGTTGACCTCTATGTTTATTTATTTTGTAAAAAAAATGCCATGGGGTGTATTAAACCAAGGAAGAACATATACTCAATGCCCTGACACCCCCCCACCACACACACACACACACACACACACACACACACACACACACACACACACACACACACACACACACACACACACACACACACACACACACACACACGTTTAAAGGGAATCTGTCACCAGGTTTTTGCCACCTAATCTGAGAGCAGCATAATGTAAAGATAGAGGTCCTGATTCCAGCGATCTGTCACTTACTGGGCTGCTTAGTGTAGTCTGATATAATCACTGTTTAATCAGCAGCAGATTATCATTAGAGGACTACTTGGCGTGCTGCCAGGTAGTCCAGAGTATTAATGAGCTCTGTATAACTGCTAGATCTGCAGCAGAGAAAACATTGATTTTATCATAATGACAGTAAACAGCTCAGTAAGTGACACATCGCTGGAATCAGGGTCTCTCTACATTATGCTGCTCTCATATGGGGTAGCAAAATCCTGGTGACAGATTCTCTTTAAGGGCATAATGTCCCATTCTCCACTGTGGAGCAGCACAAGTAAACACTGTCCCTTCACCATAGACATGAATGGGAATGTCAAAATCAGCCATGGGGCAACTCTTTCTTAACAATTAGAAAAACACACCTGGGCATTATATTTAATCTGCAAGTATTACATTGATTTATATGATATATAATCAATCAATTTTATTTATTTCAGCGTGGCTTTCGGTTCCGCTATGTTTGTGAGGGGCCGTCTCATGGAGGACTACCTGGAGCGTCCAGTGAGAAAGGAAAGAAAACCTATCCAACTGTTAAAGTAAGTGTATCATTACATTGTATTGGAATTTAACATGTGACTTTTTATTAATACTTACACTGTACAAACACTAATTTAGTGACCTATCTTTACCCATTGCCATAAAAATATATTTGGTAAATTCACCAAACACGGATGTGTTCATCTTCGTTAACCAATTAGTGGCACATGCTATATGGTTGTGGATTTTTATTTCAGACACTGTTCGGCGCACACCTATCCGTCAGGCACTGTTCAGCGCACACCTATCCGTCAGGTACTGTTCGGCGCACACCTATCCGTCCGGCACTGTTCGGCGCACACCTATCCGTCCGGCACTGTTCGGCGCACACCTATCCGTCCGGCACTGTTCGGCGCACACCTATCCGTCCGGCACTGTTCGGTGCACACCTATCCGTCCGGCACTGTTCGGCGCACACCTATCCGTCCGGCACTGTTCGGCGCACACCTATCCGTCCGGCACTGTTCGGCGCACACCTATCCGTCCGGCACTGTTCGGCGCACACCTATCCGTCCGGCACTGTTCGGCGCACACCTATCCGTCCGGCACTGTTCGGCGCACACCTATCCGTCCGGCACTGTTCGGCGCACACCTATCCGTCCGGCACTGTTCGGCGCACACCTATCCGTCCGGCACTGTTCGGCGCACACCTATCCGTCCGGCACTGTTCGGCGCACACCTATCCGTCCGGCACTGTTCGGCGCACACCTATCCGTCCGGCACTGTTCGGCGCACACCTATCCGTCCGGCACTGTTCGGCGCACACCTATCCGTCCGGCACTGTTCGGCGCACACCTATCCGTCCGGCACTGTTCGGCGCACACCTATCCGTCCGGCACTGTTCGGCGCACACCTATCCGTCCGGCACTGTTCGGCGCACACCTATCCGTCCGGCACTGTTCGGCGCACACCTATCCGTCCGGCACTGTTCGGCGCACACCTATCCGTCCGGCACTGTTCGGCGCACACCTATCCGTCCGGCACTGTTCGGCGCACACCTATCCGTCCGGCACTGTTCGGCGCACACCTATCCGTCCGGCACTGTTCGGCGCACACCTATCCGTCCGGCACTGTTCGGCGCACACCTATCCGTCCGGCACTGTTCGGCGCACACCTATCCGTCCGGCACTGTTCGGCGCACACCTATCCTTTGTTGTAGTGTGTAGTATGGCCATTAGACACTGTGTAGGGCACACCTATCCTTTGTTGTAGTGTGTAGTATGGCCATTAGACACTGTGTAGGGCACACCTATCCTTTGTTGTAGTGTGTAGTATGGCCATTAGACACTGTGTAGGGCACACCTATCCTTTGTTGTAGTGTGTAGTATGGCCATTAGACACTGTGTAGGGCACACCTATCCTTTGTTGTAGTGTGTAGTATGGCCATTAGACACTGTGTAGGGCACACCTATCCTTTGTTGTAGTGTGTAGTATGGCCATTAGACACTGTGTAGGGCACACCTATCCTTTGCAGTAGTGGCCACTGTGTTCATCTTGTAATGATAGTTTATTTTATTTCATTTCAGATCTTCAATTATGTTGGCATGGCCAAAATCGAGGTGGATTTGGTGACCCACTTGGACCCCCCTCAAGTCCATGCTCACAGTTTGGTAGGAAAACATGCCAAAGAGAATGGAACGTATGAGGTTACTGTCGGGCCTAAAGATATGACTGCGCAGTGAGTATTTCCTCTTGCCAATATATCAGTTGTTGAAGTATGTCATAAAGTCCATTGACTGAAGTTCAGTGATTTCAGTAGAGCTGATAGTGCTTGATGATCCAGATCACAGCCTTTTTCTATATCTCAATGACATGACAGTAGGTGGCTGGGGGTGACGGCGTGCTAGACCCCACTGCTTGGGTTTAGGGATGCGATGTTTGGGAAAGGATTCCATACATGTTGTGTATTGACCTTGCCATTCTCCGATGTTTCTTTGGCAGTATAAATTATTATATACCTTTTGGTTTAGACCAGGCGTGTCCACCCTATATACTGAAGGCTGCATACATCCCATGGTTGTTAATGTGGCCCAGCGCAGATTTCGTGTGGGCCCCAGTGCTTAATTGCATAGTAGGCTGAAGATGCTGGTTTTCTGTTTCTGTTTTAGTTTTTTTTTTTTTTTTTTTTTTTTTTATTCTTGCACAGAGAATTGTACAAGCTCCCAATGTTCTGTACTGAGCGCCCCAGCACTCACAAGACCGGCTTAAGTCTGACACTGTCAGTGCTGGCGTCAGGACATTCCCTGTGGGCGGAGTTAGCGTGCTCCTCCTATCCTGCTCCCGCCATTGTAACTCTGCACCATCTCCAAGGTCTAGGGGAGTCTAAATGCAGCAATCTCATGTATGCTATGTATATACAGCAGGGTAGGTTAGCGCCTTATTTTACATATTCTATTAGTGATCACAATCTTGGGACCTGCTCAATGATTTTAAAACTCTGTCCTAATGGGTCGATGCAAAATTAGGCAAAAAAGTCTTATCTGTGGTGGCAGAAATCACATAAATTATACTCATTATGCAAATAAAAAATCTATATACTAAAATAACCGGCCGCAGCTTTAACATATGATTTTTTTACTGTGGCCACTTGATGTTCCCACCAGAAGAGAAGACTTATCAGTTTTATTTAAAAACAAAAAGAAACCCCTTTCTTTTGGGCTGTGCTTGGGCACTCTTGAAGTAAGAAGCGCCTGACAACTGTCCATTTTCAGAACAAATTGAAACAATTAGATAATATCATCATGATAAAAAAATATTACCCGTTTCAGGAAGAGCCTGATTCCAGCGATATCACTTTGGGCCGTGTACACACGTTGAGTATTTGGTGATTTATTTTATTTTTTTTTTTTCCTTCAGTATTTGTTAAAGGGAACCAATCATCAGGATTTTCGTGTATAAGCTGCAGCCAGTGCAGTACTGGCACTATCATGCACAGTGTGTACATACCATTGGGGTGCAGTTCGGGTGTTTAGGCAGTGAAATTCATCTTTATACAGTTTGAAATTTCGTGCACTTTTTGATTGACGTGTGCACCTCTCTGTTAATGTCCGGGCGGGTTATGCAGGAGTTCCCCGCCCCCCCACCAGCCTGTTCCTCCCTCTCTCCTGATGTCCGGGCGGGTTATGCACGTGTTCCCCGCCCCCCCGCGCCGCCTGTTCCTCCCTCCCTCCCTCTGGCTGTATGTAAATATCTAATCTTCAGAAACATGGCGCCGGAGTGGGCCTCTGCACACAGCGCTTATCTCCGGCGCCATGTTTCTGAAGCCCGCATAACACAGCTTGGTGTTAGAGGGCGGCGCATGCGCCCTCGCTCCTTCAGATCCCGTTGTGACCGCAGGAGCGAGCGCGATCACAACAGGACTGCAGAACAGCTGATCGGAGGACGCGATTACCTGCTGCTCCTGTATCGTGCCGCCCCAGGACACCGGGCCAACACACCAGCCGGTGTGACATCGCTGTGGCGCCGCCCTCTCAGACACCAAGTTGTGTAATGCGGGGGCTTCAGAAACATGGCGCCGGAGATGAGCGCTGTGCGCAGAGGCCCACTCCGGCGCCATGTTTCTGAAGATTAGATATTTACATACAGCCGGAGGGAGGGAGGAACAGGCAGCGTGGGGGGGCGGGGAACACGTGCATAACCAGCCCAGAGAGAGGGAGGAACAGGCTGGTGGGGGGGCGGGGAACTCCTGCATAACCCGCCCAAACATTATCTGCAGAGGTGCACACGTCAATCAAAAAGTGCACGAAATTTCAAACTTTATAAAGTTGGATTTCACTGACTAAACACCCGAGCTGCCCCCTGATGGTATGTACACACTGTGCATGATAGTGCCAGTACTGCACTGGCTGCAGCTTATACACGAAAATCCTGATGATTGGTTCCCTTTAACCAAAACCAGGTAAATTATTATATTATACTTTTCCTCTGATTGTTCCACTCTTGGTTTTGGTGTACAAATAATGTAGGTGGAAAAAAAAACTCACCACACTCTGTGTGTACACATGGTCTCACTGGACTGCTTGGTTCAGTTTAGATAGAATCACTGTTTTCTCTATTGTAAATGTAGCAGTGTTCAAAATGCTTAGCAATGTGTAACCCCAATAAACCCACACCCTAGACCGGCCGCTTCCTGGTTACACGGTCAGCAAGCAGCTCAGTGGTGGGGGCGGGGTTACGCAGATTAGCCTGACACTGCTCAAACAGTGATGATCTTCCACTGATAAAACACTGATTTTTTCGAAACCACAGCACACAGCTTAGTAAGTGATACATCCCTGCAATTAGGCTATTAGCCCCCACATCAAGCTGCTTTTAAATTAAATAGTAAAAACCTGCTGCCAGATAACCTGAAAAGCTGCTGTCGCTGCAGCACGGACTGCCTGCTGCTTAACAATGTGTTTTGTTTTTTTTTTTTTTGTTTCTTTTTTTTTTTTTCTTTCTGGGCTGCAATAGTAATGTCCTGTCTGCAACACATGACCACTGCCACCAATCAGTGGAATCGTCAATATTGTGCTGTTGACTGACTGACTGACTGCAGAGGTCAGTTCCACCCCCCACCCTTCTAGTTTCACGATAAGCTCTTTGTGAGGGCCACATTAATATGCTTACTAGAAACGGTTTGTTTCTAATCATGTAATTAAACTCAATGGAATTCTTTTTCTTTATATTTAGGTTTAATAACTTGGGCATTGTCCATGTCACAAAAAAGAGTCAGATTGAGATATTGAAAGACAAAATGAAGCGGCAATACATGAGAAGTGTCAGGGAGAGGCACTCGTTCACAGGTAAGAGGTGACTCCTCGGCTTTGGGGGAACATTGTTTATGCCTATCTCTAGAGGATGAGCTGATATACTGTTAGTGGGGGTCACAGGTCACATTACAAAGAATCTGTCACCCAATTCATGGTGCCCGAACTAAGGGCAGCAAGAATCACAGCCTGGCTGCTTGAATGTGTGCTCCGGTGTTCCAGGGAAGATCGAGCTGCAGGATCCGGACGGGGAACATGGCTGGAGATGACACTAGTCCGCTGACACCCATGGCCAGCTTCTTCCAGCATCACGCCAGTTGAATTGTGAGCCTGCATCAAAGGCAGAGAGATGACCCATGATGTATATAGTATGTCGTTAAGGGGTTAAGTCAGCTAACTCTTACATTTACAAATCATGAAGAGAAAACCACTTTCTCACTTTTAGTTATTGATGACTTTGTGCCTTTTATTATCACATTCTTCGTGTATAAATACCAATGGTCCACGTTCTGCTACTCTACAGCGAGGTTCCTAGCTGGGGCTCTGTAGTCTTCCAAGACCATGTGGATACATTTCAGGTGATTCTAAGACTTGCATAGTATAAAAGCTGGTAAGGCATTGTCAGATTGTGTCCATGCAAAATCCCAGGTATTCCAGTAACAGATTAGTTTTCTAAATTCCAGCTGGAGCTCATTACTGCTTGACAGAAATATAATACATCTAGTCTTGGAGATGGATATTACTTATTGCTCTACTTCCACAGACCTTGAGGAGCGGAAGATTGAAGCACAAGTTAAGGAGCTGAAGAAGGTTACAGACCTAAGTATTGTTCGCCTTCGGTTCACCGCCTATCTGCCGGATAGCTCAGGAGCTTTTACGTTGTCCTTAAAGCCAGTTATTTCCGATCCCATCCATGACAGCAGTAAGTAATGATGAACCCTCTCCCCCTACGCATGATGCATCTTTACTTCTTTCTTTACACTATTTATACTTTTAATGTCTCCACTTTGCATATTCTTCAGAATATATGTACAACATAATACATATGTTATATTTGTGTTTAAACGCTTCCCATTAGTGCACAGGCTTTTTACCCTAATAGACAGGGTCACTTTCCATTAGCTAGTGATAATGGAGCACCTCTTTAAGGATGGGGATCCTGGAGCTCACTGCTTTCTTCTAGCACAGACCCTGCAGCGGGGAGTGAGCTCTGTCACCAGTATAATGAGCATCTTACATGCTGCAGTCAGTAGGGGCCGCTGCATGTAAACAGTTTGACAGAGGGATACCGTTCCCTTTGGCACCCAGGATATGAGGAGCTGGCAACCAGAAGCCTATCGCTAGCGAGATCATGAGACTGCATATTCAAGTACCCTTATGGGACTAATAAATATTTAATAAAAATAAATGAAAAAATCTCTCGCTCTCGATATAGATATAGATATGGATAGATATGATAGATATAGATTTTGTTGTGTGTAGTTGCCAAGTGTGTGTGTAGGGTGCTGTAAATGTTCTGGGTGTGGGGTGTGTGAGAGCGGTGTTGTTTGTGTGTGTTGCGTTGTTTGTGGAGTGCTGTGTGTTTGCAGCGTTGTGTGTTTGTGTGGTGCTGTGTGTGTTGCGCGGTTTGTGTGGGTGTGTGGGTGTTTTGGGGGAGGTATGTTTTGTGCAGTGTGCGTGTGTGTTGGAAGAGTAGTCCTGGGGGAAAAGGAGTATAATAGGAGGAGTAGTCCTGGGGGGAGAGGAGTATAATAGGAGGAGTAGTCCTGGGGGGAGAGGAGTATAATAGGAGGAGTAGTCCTGGGGGGAGAGGAGTCTAATAGGAGGAGTAGTCCTGGGGGGAGGTGTATAGGTGCCCAATGTGTGCGGGGGGTGTGGCCGAGCGGGCAATGTGTGCGGGGGGGCGTGGCCGAGCGAGCGGCTAATGCAACGGTTGTCACTATAATGACGTCATTTTGGAGCAAGACACAGACAGAATAAGGCAATTTTATATATATAGAGAGAGAGAGAGATAATATATATAGATATATATCTTTCTATATATCTCTCCTATATATTTGTTTTAAAAAAATAAATTACTGCAATTAAAGATGCTAAAGATGAGACCTTCCTCCTCTGGTATAACGGCATCTGTAAGAATTGGAATAAAGCTGTATCATTAGTTATCCAATACGATGAACGCCGAAAATAGTAATAAAAAAAAACCCAAACACACCCCAATTGCCTATTTTGCTTATTTTGCCTCTTAAAATTGGCAAAATGTATTAAGTCTTATTTATCCCAAAATTATCCATATATACCACAGTTTTTTATGCCAAAAAAACAAGTCTTCATACAGCTGTGTAAGGGAAAAAAATGAAAACGTTAAGGATATCAGAATATGCCGCAAAAAAACAAACAAAAAAAACCCCCTGTGGTAAAAAGCTATAGATTGGGTATCGGTGTAATCATATTGCCCCATATAATAATCCTTCATTATTTATCCAGAATGATGACTGCTGATGTATCCCTCCTTACTAAAATTGAAATAACATGATCAAAAAGTTGTGTTCCCCCCCCCAATGGTATGCTTAAAAGTATTCATGTTTTTCACTGACCGCACTTGTACCTATACTAGTGAATTGGAGTGGACATCTTTCTTAATAATAATATAATAATATTATTATTATGTCTTATCAAAATGGTAAAAAAAAAATGGACAGCACTCGGATACCATTTAAGGTTTTCTCATGGCCTGTTATATGGGAGCTGGAGAAAACTTTGCTGTGGTCATGTAGGTATTTAAAAGCAGTTGACACCATTTATATCTGTGGAAGCATTGCCAAGTAATCAGCATTTTTAATTAATGTGGAAATAAAGCTTGCTCTGGACATGATCGAAACTTAACAAGTCACTGTCTTCCTCGGTTGTTTCCCAGCTCAGCACCGGCCTCTTATTTTTATCTGATTAATAACTTACTGTCTTTCACATCAGGCAAGGAAATCAGACAGTGACCCATGAAGCAGGCTAAGAGGCCGCTGCTGGGCGGGGAAACCACCCATGGGAGGCGGAGGTTTGGGAAGTTCTATGTCACGCCCCAAGCACTTGCCACTTAATTTGCTTATGAATTAATCTTTGCCTATCCTGAGTCCACCTCCCCCCCCCCCCCGGGGGGGGGGGGGGGGCATTCCAAAAATTCCATTAAGCTCCTTTGTCGGGCCACTGCCTTGTTTATCATTCACAAGTGAATAAATTGATTTCCTGTTGATTTATTTTACAAAATTCATTCATATCGCAAAATTTTGTATTGACGTTTTTTCCCAATTTATAATAGGATTTCAGTGGTCAGAACAGGAAATTTTATTTAATAGGAAAAGGTTAATTACTCTGGAAGGTAGCAACAGATTGACAGGAAAATCCAACAAAACTTATATCTTCTATGACCTGCTCGGCCATATATGCGGTTTATGGCAAGTGATATAAATTGAAAACTATATTTTATTTATTATGTGACAAAATTTTATCCCTTAAGGAAAACAAAGAAAGGCCACGAAATGCAAATCAAGACATCACATATCACATCGACAGATTGTGTGTAGAAATACTGTACGTGTAACGTGTGCAGGACATAAGAAGGCCGTATCATTTACATCTAAGGCCCTGTGCACACACTGCATTTTTACCCACGTTTTTTTTGCATTTTTGCTGCAGAAATTTCTTGAGAAAATGGTTGTACCTTTCTGCAGACATTCCTCAGCAAAACCTATGGAAGAAAAAATTAGCTGCGCGCACACTTTTTTTTTTTTTTTCTCAGGAAAATTGTTTCAGTAGGTTTTCTTGAGAAAAAGAATGAACATGTCACTTCTTTTCTGCAGGTAGCTGCGTTATTCACTCCATTGACTGTAATGTAATCATTAAATCCTGCAGGGAATAACGCAGGTAGCAAATTATGTGCGTTTCATTGCGTTTTCCTGCGTTATTCCCGCATTATTTTGCGTTTTTCGGGACATAATGTTCATCACTGCCCTGCGGTTTGCAGGGAAGTGATGTCATTAGGAGAGGAAGAGGAAGCAGAGCAGAGTAAACACACACAGATCACACTCACACACTGACACAGACATATAGAATGCACATAGAAATTAAACGTACATATTAAAAATAAAAAACCAAAAAAAAAACCGCAGGCTCCGTCATATTTTTACCGTCCAGCCAAGTTAAACACAAAGCGGCGGCTCAGTATTCTCAGGCTGGGGAGGGCAAGGGCTAGGGTTAATGCCCCCCCCCTCCCGCAACCAAGAATATCATCCCGCAGCTGCCTCGAGAATGTCGCATCCATTATGCGACTGTCCCAGCCTGTTACCGGCTCTTCTCGATTGCCGTGATGCAGTGGAAATCTGGGTTAACGGCAGCTATGCTCTGCCACTAAGTCCAAGCCTAATCATGGCAGCGTCTATGAGATTGCTTTCATGATTAACCTGTAAGTAAAGTAAATTAACACCCACACCGGAAATCCTTTATTTTAAATAAAACACATAAAAGCCTCTTTCACCACTTTATTACCCCCCCCCCCCAAAAAAAAAGAACACGCATCCAGCCACGTCTGACACATACTCAATGCAGCCTTGTTCAGTGAGCGATGCTGCAGGGGTAACTACAGGTCATTTCTCACGTTCGGTAATGTGAACACATTACCTCTCGCGAGAACTGCAGTGTGTCCTCACAGGAACTGTATCTATTGATTATCTTTCTATCTATCTATCTATTTAACTATCGATTATCTATCCATCTATCTATTCATCTTTCTATCTATGTATCTATCGATTATCTATCTATTTATTTATCTATCTGTCTATTCATCCATCCATCTATCTGTCCATTATTTATTTATCTCTCTATCCATTATCTATCTATTCATGTATCCATCTTTCGGTCTATCCATCGGTCTATCCATCGGTCTATCCATCCATTATCTATATTATTTATTGCTGTTAAAGCATTAAAAAACGCAGGGCACAACCTGCAAAAAAACGCGGTAAAAACGCATGCGTTTTTCAATGCGTTATTGGTGCGTTTTTTTAACGCAGGTACGCTTATCCTTCACTCTCAAGAAATTTCTTAAGAAAAATCATTTTTCTAGTGCGCACATAGCCTAATACATTTTCCAATGTATCCGGCACCTGGTGGTGAGCGCCATACATTGTATTACATGTGATCTTGTAGTTGACTCGCATTGAAGCAGTGCAAGGTAGGGTCGTCCCAGACTCTGCGACAGACAGGCCTGCTATTTATAGTTGGCAGGAAGACGTGTACTTTCCAGCAGCGAGCAGGGAATTACACTGCTGTGAAATGAGCTGGCAGGAAACAATGTTACCTTTTTAGTTTTTCATAAAGACACACATCTTCAGAAATTAGTCAGTGTTGTGGAAATGTCACTGCTGACAGTAAGCAGCCGAGATTAAAGGAGCTTGTACAAGTCGACTGCTGGGTTTCAGTTTCTTTTTGATGTGATGGGTATCTCGTGCGCTAATGTGCTTGTTTGCTTGTTTTTCATATGTATTTATGGTGAACTAAATAATGTACACAGCGCATAAAAATTCTATTTCTCCACATGAGCTTAAAGAGGTTGTCCACTACTTTTACATTGATGGTCTGGCCTTGGGATAGGTCCTCAATGTCTGATCAGCAGGGTCCGACACCCCACACCCCCGACGATCATCTGTTCTCGGAGCAGGCAGCCGGAAATGCTCCGTTCTGGAGCTGCCCCATCATCTGATAGCAGCTGCGGCCGGGTATTGCATATCCGCCTCCTATTGATTTGAATGGGAGACTACAACAGAATCAAATTTATCCCAGTTTCCAAAGTTTGCGACTTCAGCTTTCATAGTAGCAAATTGCATCAACTATAAATTGTTGTGAAGAGTGATCAGCTGAATTGCAAAGTCATTCCTTGCTACGAAAATTGATGTAATCACAAAACTCCTATTTCCACTGAATTTCAGTCTTGCCACAAAATTACTTATTTACATCATTTCACTGATCTTACTAGCTCAGGGGAATGTGTTAACAAGGACAAGGTAGCTAGCTAGTATCACTGTCATGCAGATTAAATTATAAAAGCAGCTTTTTAAGAAGGGGGCTAGTGCTTGAATTCCCTGTTTTCACCATGGTTTCCTAAAAATAACACCTTCAGTCATCATTGCTTTACATCAAATGGGTTTCACAGGCAAGGACATTGCTGCTTGTGAGATTGCCCCTTTATTAACCATGTATCTGATTATCAAAAACTTAAGGAGGGAGGTTCATTTGGTGTGAAGCATGTAAAATATAATCCAGTAAGTGCCAGTACATCTTAGAAAGTGGATTTTGCTTTGGGAATGGTTCAACACCAGTTCAGAGCTTGCTCAGGAATGGCAGCAGGCAGATGTCAGTGCAACTGCACTCACAGAAAGGCAAAGACTTTGAGACTGGCCAGTTGTCAACAAAAAAAAGGCAGCAAAAAAGCCACTTTTCTTCAAGAAAAGACATCAAGATACTTACAGGCTGATATTCTGAAGGAAGTAAAGGGATTAATGCAGATTCCTGGGGTAAAATTATATTCTTTGAGCATCCTTCAGACTGATTGGAAGATCTAGAAGAATAATCCATTGGACAATAAAGGGTGAGCACTCCCATGGGTACTGTGACAAACAAAGCATCCTGAGACCATTCATGTGTGGGGGATTTTCATCCATGGAGTGGACTCGCTCACAATTTTGACTAAAAGCACTGCCATGTATAAAGAATGGAATCGAAACATCCTCCAACAGCAACTTCTCCAACCATCCAAGAGCAATTTTTGATGAACAATACTTTTTCCAGCATGATAGAAACCAGGTCACAAGGTAAAAATAACAACTAAGTGGCTCGGTGAAAAAAACATGGAAATTTTGGGTTCATGACAAAGAAACTCCCCAGATCTCAATCCCATTGTGGCCAGTCCTGACAAACCAGGTGGACAAACAAAAACACAAAAAGCCTATATTCACAGTCTTTTTGCTGAGGTTTTGGAGCAGTAATTGAGCAGAAACTTCACGTTTTTGAGGAGTTTTGAGATTTGGAGACTTTCATTTAAATTTCAGCTCCAAAACATCCGCAAAAAAATTCTATACATATCCAAATTGTTATGAAACGCCACAATATGCTGTCATCAGTCAGGATTTGTCCCAGAATCTGATATCCAGCTGCTAGCGAGAATTGGAGAAGTCTTGAAAAATAAGAGTCA
This sequence comes from Anomaloglossus baeobatrachus, assembly GCF_048569485.1. Lineage (NCBI taxonomy): Eukaryota > Metazoa > Chordata > Amphibia > Anura > Aromobatidae > Anomaloglossus > Anomaloglossus baeobatrachus. The sequence goes on from NC_134357.1 coordinate 130,078,546, forward strand.
ACACTAAGTATCGAGTCTTTACATAAACTTCATGCATTTGTCAATACAAGTGTAAAAACGTATGAAATGCTGATAATTGTACTTTAGGAACTAGAGAAACCTCTAAGAGATCTAAAAACAATGAAGCCGGAAAACTGCGTGAAAATCAAAATTTCTGTCCGTCTCAAAATTGTTATCTATGACTGAATATGGACAAAGGCAGATGACTATGGGACTTTTCCCATGTCATTATGAGAGTACTTCTGAAATTCAGTGAGCGGCCATTGGTTGGCAGTGGAGCCGTCACCGATCAATAACTGCGGCTCAGGTGACATTGATCCAGGAAGCCGGGCTGATTGCTACATTCCCTGCTCGGAAGGAATTCCCCTCTCCCCTCCCCCTCCTGATGAGTCACTGGGGCTTTTTGCTCTGCCTGCTATCGTCATGTATATAATACGTCTTCAGTTATTTATAGGTTTAACTTAAGGGACCTTTTGTCTTTTCTAAGCTTTTTGACTAACTGTTTTTTACAAATATGGCTCCTGGCAATCTGTAAGGTATCTAGGTAGGATTCACACAAATTCTTTGTGACCTTCTATCTTTGGAGTGAAAAAAAACCCAACAAATGGCTGCAGGTGGAAAGCATTTCTGTATTCCATACAAGGGCCATCCAAATGCTTCCTATTATTGCCGACCTTACAATTGTGGGGCCTGGATGGTCACTGCGATCATAGTGTAACGCTCTGCGGGGAGCTCCTGTCTTATGTACATGAAGTCTTCATTATTTATCTTGAGCAGGTATAAGTTGTTTGCTAATATTTAGGTAGTTCTTATTGCACCAACATATTCTGCAGTGCTGTACAATAAGTGCTGACATCGCAGCCACAGATTAGGGAAAATGGAAGGAAACAGAAAAACGGCATATAGATGTCATCCTTGATGGGGTTAAAGTGCTGTTGCCTATCTTATCAGTGTGTTTCATATGCTGCAGATTGGGTTTTCCCAGCAGATCAGTAACTATAGGCACATGTAGAATAGGCTGGCCTGTGACTCCTCTGTTCTCTCTGCTGCAGTGATAAAAAATTACTCAGATTATTGTGAAAATTACATTTTTAGGCCCTTTGCGCACTTGCCGTTTTTTGCCGCGGACTTCCTGCGGTTTTGCTGCATGTTTCGCTGCAGAAAATGTTCATAACATCTCTGCAGTGAATCACCGGCAAAACCTATGGGAAAAAAAATGCTGTGCGCACTATGCGGATTTTGACAGCTGCATGTTTTGCTGCAGGATTCCCGCAGCAAAAACAATTGCATGTCGTCATTTCTTTTCCGCACGTCGCTGCGGGATTTCACTCCATTGACTGCGATGTAATCGTGAAATCCCGCAGGGAATAACGCAGGCAGCAAATTCTATGCGGTTTATTGCGTTTTCCTGCGTTATTCCCTCCGGTATTTCGCGATTTACCTGCGGTAATGTACATCGCTGCCTGCGGTTTACAGGGAAGTGATGTCATTATGACAGGAAGAGGAAGTGGAGCAGAAAGTAAACACACACAGATCAGACACACACTGACACTCACACATACACATACACATACATATAGAATACACATAGAAAGCAAACGTACATATAGAAAAAAAAACACGTGTGCTCCGCTGTATTTTTACCGTCCAGCCGAGGTAAGCACACAGCGGCGGCCCGGTATTCTCAGGCTGGGGAGGGCGAGGGCAGGGTTAATGCCCCCTCCTCCCGCAGCCGAGAATATCAGCCCGCAGCTGCCTTGGGACTATCGCATCGGCTCTTGCTGTTGCCGTGATGCAGTGGCAATCAGGGTAATATAAGGAGTTAATGGCGGCGGATCACCGCCACTAAGTCCAGGCTTGATCATGGCAGCGTCTATGAGACAGCTGACATGATCAACCCGTAAGTAAAGTGAATAAACACAAACACCGAAAAATCCTTTATTTTAAATAAAAGACAAAAAGGCCCCTGGTTCACCCCTTTATTAACCCCCCCGAAACACACAGCTCCGGCGTAATCCACGTCCTGCGATGCTTGCATCCAGCCGCGACTGACACACAGCGCTGAATGCAGCCTCGCAACGAGACAGCAGAGAGGTAACCACAGGGCATTTCCCACGGCCGGTAATGTGAGCACACATTACCGCTCGGGAGAACTGCAGCGTGTGCTCACAGGGACTCTATCTATCTATCCCTCTATCTATCCCTCTATCTATCCCTCTATTTATCTATCCCTCTATTTATCTATCCCTCTATTTATCTATCCCTCTATTTATCTATCCCTCTATTTATCTATCCCTCTATTTATCTATCCCTCCATCTATCCCTCTATTTATCTATCCCTGGGTCTATCCCTGGGTCTATCCCTGGGTCTATCCCTGGGTCTATCCCTGGGTCTATCCCTGGGTCTATCCCTCGGTCTATCCCTGGGTCTATCCCTGGGTCTATCCCTGGGTCTATCCCTGGGTCTATCCCTGGGTCTATCCCTGGGTCTATCCCTGGGTCTATCCCTGGGTCTATCCCTGGGTCTATCCCTGGGTCTATCCCTGGGTCTATCCCTGGGTCTATCCCTCGGTCTATCCCTCGGTCTATCCCTCGGTCTATCCCTCGGTCTATCCCTCGGTCTATCCCTCGGTCTATCCCTCGGTCTATCCCATCTATCTCAGAAGGAAATTACTTTTTTTTTTCTTCTTTTTTTTTTTTCAATGTGCTTTATTGCATTGAATGCATTAAAGCACATATACCAACCCGTATGCGGCAAAACCGCGGTGATACCGCGAACAATACCGTGGTAAAACTGCGGCAAACCGCATGCGGTTTTCAGGTGCGGTTTGCCGCGTTTTTTTACCGCGGGTGCAGTAATCTTTCAGACCCTGTGGAATTTTCTTCAGAAAATTCTGTTTTCCAGTGCGCACAGGGCCTAAAGACCTTTTTCATGGAAACCGTACCCTGTGTGAATGCATGGCATTGTCTGTTACCACTGAGCAGTTCTGTTAAGTATTCCCCAATTTTAAAGATAATAATAATGGTCATATGAAGTGGCATAATTCAGTAAATATCTGTACACCCCTTCTTTATTGTGTAAGGTTATAGATGAATCATGTTCATATTTGGATTTCAATGTTCTTTTATATAGCTGGAGATGAAGTCAAAGTGTCAGGGCAGTGGGCAGGACGGCAGGTGACCGTCATTCATTTCTAATATCTCGAAAGGGACTTTGCTTCCAAGGCACGCAAACTGAGTCTCACTATTATAGATGTTGTAAATACTCCATTCATTGTGTTACATGTCTGCCCTCTAGTGGCTGCTTAGTTAAAAGCAGCTAGCTGTTCAGTGCAAGTGATTCTGTGCATCACACTCAAAGGGAACCTGTCAGGTGCAATATGCACCCAGAGCCACGAGCAGTTCTGGGTGTATATTACTAATCCCTGCCTAACCGTCCCTGTATACACTATCATAGATAAAGTGATCTTTAGAAAAAGTATTTCTAAAGATTTTTTATCGTATACTAATGAGCGAGTGGACTAGTCTCCTAAGCGTTAGTTCCCCTGGCTAATCGACTCCATTAGCATGTTAGTACGCCTAACATGCTAATGGGCGTGCTAACATGCTAATTAATGTGCAGTGTTAGAGGATGACCTCACTCGCCTCTTCGCTGCTATCGCCACCTGACGCTGGATTTCAGCTCAGAACGCATGACCCCGCAGTTTGGGTCATGCGCACTACTTCAGTTTGAAGCCAGGACACGTACACTCAGCTTCGCAGTGCGCATGACCCAAAATCCAGTGTCAGGTGGCGATGGCAGCGGAGAGGTGAGTGAGATCATTCTCTGACTCTGCGTATTCATTAGCATGATAGCACGCAGGGGCATACTAACATGCTAATGGGGTCGACTTGCCAGGGGAACAAACACCTAGTGGACTAGTCCCCGAGCTCATTAGCATATGATAAAAGATCTTTAGAAATACTTTTTCTAAAGATCTCTTTATCTATGCTACTAGATACAGGGACGATTAGGCAGGGATTAGTAATATGCACCAAGAACTGCTCATGGTTCTGGGTGCATATTATACCTGACAGGTTCCCTTTAAGGTTTTCCCACTAACAAAGTTTATTTTAATCAATCAATCTTGGAATAATAATAATTTCCACAATTGAATGTGTTCTAAAAAAAAAAAAAAAAAAATGTTCCAGTGCTGAGATAATCTTATATATGTATTCCTGCTATGTACTGTGTAATGGCTGTGTCTGACTGTACAAGAACATGATCTGATCATACCAAAGCTCCTGGACAGGGGAGAAAGTAAAAAAAGAAAAAAAAAAAAGTATACGGACATTAAAGTACATGATCACAAATAATTCTTTCTTTGAGGTAAAACTTTTTTTTTTTTAAAAAAAAAAAAAGCAGGGAAATGTTTTACCTCAAAAAAAGAATCCGGTGTAATGTCTGTATACTCCTTTTGTGACTTTCCCAGCCGCAAAGGAGCTTGTGTTATGATCAGACTGTGCAGTCAGACACGGCCATTACACTGTACATATAGAAGATTATCTCAGCACAGGAACATTTTTTTAAACCTCCAGTTGGGGAAATTATTATTTTTATTCCAGGATCTATTATTTGAAATTAACTTTTTTTTCTAGGAACACCACTTTTTCTGGATTAGTGACGTTTATAGAGAAATCTTATTTACCTGGTTATAACCTTTTTATTCACCTACAGATGAGAGGATCAGTCCAATCTAATCTTATAGTAGAATGCCTGTTTGTATCCTTTGAGTGGGAAATAGTCACTTTTCTTTACTCTTCGCAGAATCTCCTGGGGCCTCCAATCTGCGCATTTCCAGGATGGACAAGATATCGGGCTCTGTGAAGGGAGGAGATGAGGTGTACCTGCTGTGTGATAAAGTGCAGAAAGGTGCGATAAGGCAGTTTACTCCCTGAATTTGAGAGGTCTCCATCCACCAATTTTATCACAATGTAGAAAGCGAAACACAAGCAAAAAAAATGTCCACATTCTGAAATGTAAAGATCCTCACTATATAAGCCCGGCAGAACAGATCGCAACACCGTTATAAGCCTAGCCTGAAAGGATTATTCATCTCTGTGAACTCTGATTTTTTTACCCCTCCACTCCACCCCCCATCAAAAAAAAGAAAAGTGGTAAACGTACAGATTGAGTAGGGGTTGTCAGAGTAGTGGACAACCCCTTTAATATTGAGTTTTGGTGGAGTTTCTGGCCTCAGTACAAGGTGACAGAATGATTATTGTGTAATACCAGCCATGTTCCCCTGCTCGTTTTCTGGGGCCTACACCAGACCGGAATCGATATTCTCCCATTATGACTAGCAAGTGTGATCATGTGACCAGTTTGGTGTGCCATCGATGATGGACTGATCCAGTCACCTGACTGTACCTGCCACGTCTAAATTTCACTTTCAGGCCATATGGTGACGGAGCCATTTTTTGCCTTTGCGGCCGAGACCATTTTTTTTTCAACTCTACCATGTGTCACTCTTTTGTAATTTTGAAATCTTATTTTTTTGTGACACATTGTACTTTGTTAGTGGTAAATGCAGGTCGCTTCTGATTTGCTTCTATTTCTAAAAAAAAAAAAAAAAATAATCTGTATAATTTGAAAAATGATGCCCTTGTTACTATTGATCAGTGCTAACACCACCTGTGGCCTGAGCAGCCACTCACCGTGCACCTGACACTATCCACCCTCAGCGGCATAACAAGGCAGTGTGGAGGAATAAGGATCTTTAAATGACTGTCTTAAAAAGGCAAATCAGTGGTTTTCAAAGGGTGAATATATAACCGTATTCAGTTAGCTAGCACATTAACATTTAAAGGGGTTGTTAACTGGTGTGCAATACCTGTTAAGTAGTGATGAGCAAGCACTGCCATGCTCCAGTGCTTATGAAGAGTGGTTAATGACCAGATGGGTGTGACTTGGGTACCAGAGTGTAATGGAAGTCAATGGGGAACTCTAGCATCTTTTTCGGGCAATCTTCTGCAAAAATGCTCAAGTTCAAATTCAAATTCAAATTCAAATATGCTTTATTGGCAGGACCAAAATACAATTAGTGTTGCCAAAGCAAGAGAAATACAGTAAGTGTGGTGGGAGGGGATCAGGGTTATGGGGAGTTGGGGGGCACAATTTGGGCTCTGACAGTCCATTTAGGGGTCTTAGGTTCCCCTCAGCTTATGACATGTGGTGACATATTGGGCGGCGATCTCCACCATTGATTCCTCTTCCCCCAGTAGGAAGCGGAGTTTCCCATTGACTTCATTATACTCTGGTACCCAAGTTGCACCCATCTGATCATTAACCACTGTTAATGAGTACCTAGGACCTGATCATGGTAGTGCTCGCTCATCGCTGCTGCTTATTCAATTTAGTGCCCAATAGAAAATAAAAAATCACTGGATACTCATCCACTGGAAACGGCAGCGCCAACATCACTGCATGGGCAGCACTGCAGGTGGGGTGATGTGATATTCAGTTGATTGCTGATTGGCTGCAACAGTCTTGTGACTCAACAATGTCACGTCGACCACCAGGAGCAGTAGTGTTGCTGGAATGGCAGTGCTGCAGGTGAGGCGTATCCAGTGTTTTTATTGGATGTGAGGCGCTGAATCGATTAAGCAGGGGGTGGACCGGTAGTGCACAACCCCTTTTAAAATAACTCGCATACAAAGCTGTTGCAGTCAGAGCTTCGTTCTTCTAATGAAAATCTCCCTAAATTTGAACATTTTCTCTCATAGATTATTTTTCATATCATATTACCTATTGCATGTATTCATCCAACGATCTTTAGAATGATATTATATTAGTTTTTTGGGGGGGTTTTTATCCATGGGCAATCAAAGGGGGCATTTTCTCACTGGGTTTTGTTTATCTTCATGTGGATTCCTACTTATTACAGATGATATAGAAGTGCGATTTTATGAAGATGATGAAAATGGATGGCAAGCTCTTGGGGATTTCTCACCAACTGATGTCCACAAACAGGTAAGTTCCTAATTCCCTATCCTTGTTACACCCTTTATAACCTAATAAATACCACAGTTTTGTCACACAGGGGAATATAAAACGTAGTGTCCATTGGTGTCAATGCATCATTGCATACCCCATACAGTTAAATGGAAATGGCTATAATAATTGAACGTATATACCCCTACAAACTAAAAAATAGCCAATACAAAATATATAATAATGAAAGTTTATTAATGAATAATTAAAAAAAACAAGATAAAAAGCAATGAAGGTAGTGCAAAGTGCACCACAAAATGGCATGGCAAGGAACAATGAGATATATTTTTTTGAGATATTTTAAGAAAATTACAAAAGATGGTGATATATACTCCAAATATGTAATGTTTTAGCAAATATATAATATTATGCAAGAGGGAGTACAAACAACATCAATATAAACCAATGGTTACAATATATGAGATATAAAGCATAAATAACAGTACACACCCGAATATATTATACCTGTATATCAACAATAATAAATTGATAATTGCACAAACTACAAAATAATGTTTAGAAAAGTGTTATGGTTAAGTTTTAGTTTGTAGATATCAATAGTCATAGTAAAGTGCATGAAAATGATTGAGAAAAATTACCTTAAACTATGTAGCTTACTCGGTGTTGCTTTATCAAAGAGGGGGTGATAACAGAGAACAATAGACAGGCAGAGCACAGTAGTATATTAAGATGGTATATACCTAAATGAATAAGTGTTTGCCTGAGGGCATGTCACACTTATTGCCGTAACTACACCAGGACCCTACATGTGTTTCGGCGTGTAGCCTTCATCAGGGGTGTGTGGACGGCAATTTTGTGATTTTCTTGAGAGATTTTTTTTTAGATATTTTGTTTATTGTCCCTTGCCGTGCCGTTTTGTGGTGCACTTCGCACTACCTCCATTGCTTTTTATCTTGTTTTTTAATTATTAATAAGCTTTCATTATTATATATTTTGTATAGGCTATTTTTTGGTTTATAGGGGTATAGCCTTTTTAAAACCTGCATAGCAACTTACTATTCATCAGTATCTGCATTTTTTATATGTTATTAAAGGGGTTCTCTGAGATTGAAATGAAATGGTGTCCCTGATATAATTGAAACTACAGCCATGTCCTAGTCACGTGTCAGGACGTGCTGCAGACTGGAGATATACAGTTAATGCATTTCAGCTCATGAGCTGTATCCCATCCCTCAGCTATTGACTCTGAAGTGTGAGGAAACCTTTTAATCCATATTGTGCTTGATGAGCTCTTCAGCTGCACCCCCTACAGCTTTATAGTAATGCACAGAGACTGACCGCCCAACAGAAAAACAAATAAACATTGAGGAGAATGAACCTGGGGATAAATGTGTTGTGTTTTGTGAAGGAGCAATATTTCTTCATCTATGACAGCCTATACACCCTGCCTCTGACTGAGGTATGTATGATACAGCACTTGTCAGTTGACACACAGGTCTTGGGAGCTATACATCTTCAGTCTGCAATCTTTACTGACACATGACCAGGACGGGCTGCAGTTTCAATTATACCAGGGATGCCCTTTTTATTTTTTCTCATTTTCAGAGAACCCCTTTTAAGAACAGTTTACTGGTAACACAAACAAGTACATGAAATATAGAACAAGTAGCTTCAGTAACAGCCAATGATGATACAGACTGACTGATCCTTTTTGTTTATCCAGTATGCCATTGTTTTCCGAACTCCTCCATACCACAAACAGAAAATTGACCGTCCAGTCACCGTGTTCTTGCAGCTGAAGAGGAAACGTGGAGGAGATGTTAGCGACTCCAAGCAGTTCACATATTACCCAATAGAGCAAGGTAGCCTCCCTATATTCACGTCTCTATGGCAGATCTATTAGAGGAGGTGTCTTTCTGAGCCAACGTTAGACTTGTATTATCTTCCTAAATCAACTTTTGTTTAATTGCATGTATTCCCATTATTACGTGTAGGGGGCCTATTATTTTTTTCCCCCAGTGCAAATGCTTTTGTATTTAACAAGCAATGAAAAATTACCACTTTTTCATTATTTGCAGACATAGAAGAAGTGGAAAGAAAACGAAGGAAAGACTTGCCATCACTAAATCACTTTGGAGGCGGAGCTCCCATGGGTGGTGCAGGAGGCGGATCGGGAACATTCGGTCTTGGAGGTGGTATGTTCAGTTTTTGTGAATTGGGCCTCACATATCTCAAAATAAATATGTTGTCATTTTCTGAGATCAATAACTTATTTTTATTTTTCCATCCTTGAAACTGACTGTCTTTTTTTTTTTTTTTTATTTATTTATATTTTCTTTGTCGCTCCATTGGGAGACCCAGACAATTGGGTGTATAGGCTATGCCTCCGGAGGCCACACAAAGTATTACACTAAAAGTGTAAAGCCCCTCCCCTTCTGCCTATACACCCCCCGTGCTCCCACGGGCTCCTCAGTTTTCATACTTTGTGCGAAGGAGGCAGACATCCACGCATAGCTCCACAGCTTAGTCAGCAGCAGCTGCTGACTATGTCGGATGGAAGAAAAGAGGGCCCATAACAGGGCCCCCAGCATGCTCCCTTCTCACCCCACTCTTGTCGGCGGTGTTGTTAAGGTTGAGGTATCCATTGCGGGTACGGAGGCTGGAGCCCACATGCTGTTTTCCTTCCCCATCCCCTTTAGGGCTCTGGGTGAAGTGGGATCCTAATCGGTCTCCAGGCACTGAGACCGTGCTCCATCCACAGCTCCTGGGGACTCTGCTGGACAAGGAGCCGAGTATCGTCAGGGACAGGCCCTGCTACTTTGAGGTACTCTGTGTCCCAGTGGGGACCGCGCACAGAAACACTCCAGCATTGCTGGGTGTGTTAGTGCACCGGGGACCGCAGCGCTGACCGCGCTTGTGCCATCACACACTGCAGCGTGGCTGGGTGTGTTAGTTTACTGGGGACTACCGCGCTGACCGCGCGCTGCCATTTCACACTGCAGCGCGGCTGGGAATGTTAGTACGCCGGGGACTACCGCGCCGACCGCGCTTATACGCCGGCCGCGCTTATAACTTTAGTCCCCGGCTTTTGCGGCCTAGTCTCACTCTTTTCCCGCCCCCAGACCTGCCAGTCAGGGGAAGGACGGGACGCTGTACAGGACGTCAGCACTGAGGGCTGGAACATGCTTTGCATACTCCACCCCCCTCACTGTGCACAGTGGGGCACCAGATTCCCGCACTTTCTAGGGCACGCCCACGGCCCCCTCCTCTCCTCAGGACGCCGGCAGCCATTCCTGTCAGCTCTTCTGACACTGGAGAGGGGAGACAAGCTCTGGGAGACCCAGGCAGGGATTCTGGTGACCACACAACCGCTTTTGAGCGGGCGGTAAGCAGCACCTGAGGTGCTGGCCCCACTAGTGCAGAAGTGTACTTATAGATTATATGATTATAGGATATACTTTACACTGTATGGTGCAAGATTGATTTTTGGCTATATACCCTCCTGGATTGCTCAGAGGAGACAACAGCATGTCGTCCACAAGAAGCAAGGGTGCCAAAGCACAGGCTTACTATGCTGCCTGCGCCGCATGTACGGCTATACTACCGGCAGGTTCCACTGACCCACATTGTGTGCAATGCTCGGCCCCTGTGGCACTTACTCAGCCGGAGCCTCTGCTAAGGGGGGCCCAGGGGGAACCACCTGCTAACACTGTCCAGGTGACAGGGACGGAGTTTGCAGTTTTTACTGATAGACTTTCTGAGACTATGGCCAAGATACTAGAAGCCTTGCAGTCCAGACCGGTATCTCAGACCATGGGCACTGTGGAATCATTGCTACCTGGTCCCCCTCAGTTGGAACAACAATGTCCTCCCGGGGTGTCTCATAGATCCCAGGGTGAGGTCTCTGACACGGACCGCAGCCCCAGACCGCCTAAGCGAGCTCGCTGGGAAATTCCCTCGACATCATCACATTGTTCAGGGTCTCAGCGGGAGGACTCTCTGTATGATGAAGCGGAGGTAGCTGATCAGGATTCTGATCCTGAGGCCGCTCTCAACCTTGATACTCCTGATGGGGACGCCATAGTGAATGATCTTATCGCGTCCATCAATCAAATGTTGGATATTTCTCCCTCAGCTCCTCCAGTAGAGGAGTCAGTTTCTCAGCAGGAGAAATTCCGTTTCAGGTTTCCCAAGCGTACAACGAGTATGTATCTGGACCATTCTGACTTCAGAGAGGCAGTCCAGAAACACCGAGCTTGTCCAGATAAGCGTTTTTCCAAGCGCCTTAAGGATACACGTTATCCCTTCCCCCCTGACGTGGTCAAGGGCTGGACTCAGTGTCCCAAGGTGGATCCTCCAATCTCCAGACTGGCGGCTAGATCCATAGTTGCAGTTGAAGATGGGGCTTCACTCAAGGATGCCACTGACAGACAGATGGAGCTCTGGTTGAAATCCATCTATGAAGCTATCGGCGCGTCTTTTGCTCCAGCATTCGCGGCCGTATGGGCACTCCAAGCTATCTCAGCGGGTCAAGCGCAAATTGACGCACTCACACGTACATCTGCGCCGCAAGTGGCGTCCATAACCTCTCAAACGTCGGCATTTGCGTCCTACGCTATTAATGCTGTCCTGGACTCTGCGAGCCGTACGGCGGTTGCAGCCGACAATTCGGTGGCAATACGCAGGGCCTTGTGGCTACGGGAATGGAAGGCAGATTCAGCTTCCAAAAAGTGCTTAACCAGTTTGCCATTTTCTGGCGACCGTTTGTTTGGTGAGAGATTGGATGAAATCATCAAACAATCCAAGGGAAAGGAAACATCCTTACCCCAGGCCAAACCAAACATACCCCAACAGAGGAGGGGACAGTCGAGGTTTCGGTCCTTTCGGGGTGCGGGCAGGTCCCAATTCTCCTCGTCCAAAAGGCCTCAGAAGGATCAGAGGAACTCCGATTCATGGCGGTCTAAGTCACGCCCTAAAAAGACCGCCGGAGGTGCCGCTACCAAGGCGGCTTCCTCATGACTTACGGCCTCCTCACACCGCATCCTCGGTCGGTGGCAGGCTCTCCCGCTTTTGCGACATCTGGCTGCCACAGGTAAAAGACCGTTGGGTGAGAGACATTCTGTCTCACGGTTACAGGATAGAGTTCAGCTCTCGTCCTCCGACTCGATTCTTCAGAACATCTCCGCCTCCCGAGCGAGCCGATGCTCTTCTGCAGGCGGTGGGCACTCTGAAGGCAGAAGGAGTGGTGGTCCCGGTTCCTCTTCAGCAACAGGGTCACGGTTTCTACTCCAACCTGTTTGTGGTTCCAAAGAAGGACGGGTCTTTCCGTCCTGTCCTGGACCTAAAACTGCTCAACAAACACGTAAAGACCAGGCGGTTCCGGATGGAATCCCTCCGCTCCGTCATCGCCTCAATGTCCCAAGGAGATTTCCTTGCATCGATCGATATCAAAGATGCTTATCTCCACGTACCGATTGCTCCAGAGCATCAGCGCTTCCTGCGCTTCGCCATAGGAGACGAACACCTTCAGTTCGCGGCACTGCTGTTCGGCCTGGCGACAGCCCCACGGGTTTTCACCAAGGTCATGGCTACAGTAGTTGCGGTCCTCCACTCTCAGGGTCACTCGGTGATACCTTACTTAGACGATCTGCTGGTCAAGGCACCCTCTCAAGAGGCATGCCAACACAGCCTCAACGCTACTCTGGAGACTCTCCAGAGTTTCGGGTGGATCATCAATTTTCCAAAGTCAAATCTGACACCGGCCCAATCGCTGACATATCTTGGCATGGAGTTTCATACCCTCTCAGCGATGGTGATGCTCCCGCTGAACAAACAGCGGTCACTACAGACAGGGGTGCAATCTCTCCTTCAAGGTCAGTCACACCCCTTGAGGCGCCTCATGCACTTCCTGGGGAAGATGGTGGCAGCAATGGAGGCAGTCCCTTTCGCGCAGTCTCACCTGCGTCCTCTTCAATGGGACATCCTATGCAAATGGGACAGGAAGTCGACGTCCCTCGACAGGAACGTCTCCCTCTCTCAGGCAACCAAAGCTTCCCTTCGGTGGTGGCTTCTTCCCACTTCATTATCGAAGGGGAAATCCTTCCTACCCCCATCCTGGGCGGTGGTCACGACGGACGCGAGTCTGTCAGGGTGGGGAGCAGTCTTTCTCCACCACAGGGCTCAGGGTACGTGGACTCAGCAAGAGTCCTCCCTTCAGATCAATGTTCTGGAGATCAGGGCAGTGTATCTTGCCCTAAAAGCGTTCCAGCAGTGGCTGGAAGGCAAGCAGATCCGAATTCAGTCGGACAACTCCACAGCGGTGGCTTACTTCAACCACCAAGGCGGAACACGCAGTCGGCAAGCCTTCCAGGAAGTCCGGCGGATTTTGATGTGGGTGGAAGCCACGGCCTCCACCATCTCCGCAGTTCACATCCCGGGCGTAGAAAACTGGGAAGCAGACTTTCTCAGTCGCCAGGGCATGGACGCAGGGGAATGGTCCCTTCACCCGGACGTGTTTCAGGAGATCTGTTGCCGCTGGGGGATGCCGGATGTCGACCTAATGGCGTCCCGGCACAACAACAAGGTCACGGCATTCATGGCACGATCTCACGATCACAGAGCTCTGGCGGCGGACGCCTTAGTTCAGGATTGGTCGCAGTTTCAACTCCCTTATGTGTTTCCTCCTCTGGCACTGTTGCCCAGAGTGTTACGCAAGATCAGGGCCGACTGCCGCCGCGCCATCCTCGTCGCTCCAGACTGGCCGAGGAGGTCGTGGTATCCGGATATGTGGCATCTCACGGTGGGCCAACCGTGGGCACTACCAGACCGACCAGACTTGCTGTCTCAAGGGCCGTTTTTCCATCTGAATTCTGCGGCCCTCAACCTGACTGTGTGGCCATTGAGTCCTGGATCCTAGCGTCTTCAGGGTTATCTCAAGAGGTCATTGCCACTATGAGACAGGCTAGGAAACCAACGTCCGCCAAGATCTACCACAGGACGTGGAAAATATTCCTGTCGTGGTGCTCTGCTCAGGGTTTTTCTCCCTGGCCATTTGCCTTGCCCACTTTTCTGTCCTTCCTTCAATCCGGATTGGAAAAGGGTTTGTCGCTCGGCTCCCTTAAGGGACAAGTCTCTGCGCTCTCTGTGTTTTTTCAGAAGCGCCTTGCCAGACTTCCACAGGTACGCACGTTCCTGCAGGGGGTTTGTCACATCGTCCCTCCTTACAAGCGTCCGTTAGAACCCTGGGATCTGAACAGGGTGCTGATGGTTCTTCAGAAACCACCGTTCGAGCCAATGAGGGATATTTCTCTCTCTCACGCCTTTCGCAGAAAGTAGTTTTCCTAGTAGCAGTCACTTCACTTCGGAGAGTGTCGGAGCTAGCAGCGTTGTCATGCAAAGCCCCTTTCCTGGTGTTTCACCAGGATAAGGTGGTTCTGCGTCCGGTTCCGGAATTTCTCCCTAAGGTGGTATCCCCCTTTCATCTCAATCAGGATATCTCCTTACCCTCTTTTTGTCCTCATCCAGTTCACCAATGTGAAAAGGGTTTGCACTTGTTAGATCTGGTGAGAGCACTCAGATTGTACATTTCTCGTACGGCGCCCCTGCGCCGCTCGGATGCACTCTTTGTCCTTGTTGCTGGCCAGCGTAAAGGGACACAAGCTTCCAAATCAACCCTGGCTCGGTGGATCAAGGAACCAATTCTCGAAGCTTATCGTTCCTCGGGGCTTCCGGTTCCCTCAGGGCTGAAGGCCCATTCTACCAGGGCCGTGGGAGCGTCCTGGGCCTTGCGGCACCAGGCTACGGCTCAGCAGGTGTGTCAGGCAGCTACCTGGTCGAGCCTGCACACTTTCACGAAACACTATCAGGTGCATACCTATGCTTCGGCAGATGCCAGCCTAGGTAGGCGAGTCCTTCAGGCGGCGGTTGCCCACCTGTAGGACGGAGCCGTTACGGCTCTATTATGAGGTATTATTTACCCACCCAGGGACTGCTTTTGGACGTCCCAATTGTCTGGGTCTCCCAATGGAGCGACAAAGAAGAAGGGAATTTTGTTTACTTACCGTAAATTCCTTTTCTTCTAGCTCCAATTGGGAGACCCAGCACCCGCCCCTGTTTTTTTGTGTACACATGTTGTTCATGTTGAATGGTTTCAGTTCTCCGATATTCCTTCGGATTGAATTTACTTTAAACCAGTTTATAATTTTTTCCTCCTTCTTGCTTTTGCACCAAAACTGAGGAGCCCGTGGGAGCACGGGGGGTGTATAGGCAGAAGGGGAGGGGCTTTACACTTTTAGTGTAATACTTTGTGTGGCCTCCGGAGGCATAGCCTATACACCCAATTGTCTGGGTCTCCCAATTGGAGCTAGAAGAAAAGGAATTTACGGTAAGTAAACAAAATTCCCTTCTTTTATCTGTGCGCAGAGCTGCTGTTTTGAGAGAACTATTTTGGGGAACGTGAAATATTTCATACTTTTTTTTTAATTGTATTGTAAGTGTTTATCTCTAGAATTGGTGAAGCATTTATTAAGCCGTGAATTGCAGCATTGCCTGTATTTGCCAACACTAACCGACAATACCCATTTCTGAAAAGTTCTTAAAAATAAGTTAATTTTGTATGTGTTTACATTTTAGGAAACCAAATGAATTTTTCATATGGAGGCATGCTCCCTTCATACTACACACACACTGGAGGGTCTTACCAGAGTGGGGGGTACAATATAAACGACTCCTCATCTGACTTTAGTGATTCATCAAAACTAATGGCAAACCTGAAAAAAGAAGAGCCCCCAACCAGCTCACCAGCAGAAAGCTCAGTGTCTCCACATACAGATTATCAGAGCGGCGCACACCAGGGTATGGAGCACACACTCATATCTGATGCCAATGATCGGGCCTATTATATGGTGGTCCCTTACAGATTTCTTTACCATTACTTATTATAAAATACAACCAGCTCTAGATGCATATTTTAGCTCTACTTCATATTCTCCGCAATCGAATTTATTTTTTTATTTTTTTCCCAATCACAGCTCATGTATGCAACATGAGAATGCTGACTCTAGCTCAGCGCACATCCAGAGCCTTAATGGACTATGCAGTGTCTGCAGACCCCCGCATGTTGTTGGCCGTACAGAGACCCTTAACGGCTACTCGCGATCTGAATGGAGACACGTAAGAAGTTCTCCTTGTCTTTAATGCTTTGATACTACTACACATGCAGTGAAGATGTTTATATTTTCTATTATAACTATTAATACAGTATGTTCATTCCCCAGACCGCTTCATCTAGCCATCATACATGGGCGGACCGTTGTCGTTCAGCAGCTGATAGATGTCTTACGAAGCGTGCCGAATCAGCAGATCTTCAATATATGCAACAACCTTCACCAGGTACGCCTGGTTTTCTGCCCATCTAATTTTACATTTTATTTTATTTTTTTCCTTGAACACTTTTTCATGATGGGTTCCTCTGACTTAACTCTCCACATATCCCCGCCTGTATTGTCAGGTGAGCGCTCACTTTAATGAATAGGAAAAGCTACCAACCTTGTTATATACGAGTGGCCCGTCACTATTCCAGAAGTGCACTACAATCTGCCGCACTCTGAACAGACAGTAGAGCGACAAATACACATTTCCTATGGCTTCATTAGGACAGACGGCTGCAAACTGTGAAAAAAATAAACAAAAAAATCATTAGGGTGACTTAATCAAAACTGTTTAATTGTTATCACAGAGTAGACTGTCTTAAAATGCGTCAGTTTCTCGTGGTGGCTCATTCTGTTTGATATATCGGTGGCATCGTTAGACTGTGTATTGTAATTTACCACCTATTAGTTGGCCTACCTTGTGATATAAATTTATGCCAAATCCATGCGGAAGCAATTATTCAACTCCTCATTGAATCCCAAATCTTTGATCCTTCAAGCCAAGACTCCTTATTGATACATTTGTATTCTCATTCTTATTCCATCCATATGTGTTTAGTTGTATTTACATTAGCGTGAGCAAAATTGTCCATTTTACATCCAGAAAAAATGCTTCATCCATCCATACTTCCATTTCACCATCCATTATTACATGAGCAGCTTACTAAATAATAATTATTATTTATTATTATTGCGCCATTTATTCCATGGCGCTTTACATGTGAAAGGGGTATACAAAATAAGGACAAGTACAATAATCATAAAAAATACAAGGCACAGACAGGTACAGGAGAAGAGAGGTCCCTGCCCACGAGGGCTCACAGTTTACAAGGGATAGGTGAGGATACAGAAGGTTACGGTAGAGCTGGTTTTGCGCGCTGTATCAGACTGAGGGTTACGGCAGGTTGTAGGCTTGTCGGAAGAGGTGGGTCTTCAGGTTCCTTTTGAAGCTTGTCAAGGTAGGCGAGAGTCTGTTATGTTGTGGCAGAGCATTCCAGAATATGGGGGAGGCACGGGAGAAATCTTGGATGCGATGGTGGGAAGAGGAGAGGAGAGGGGAGTAGAGAAGGACATCTTGTGAGGATCGAAGGTTACGTGCAGGCAAGTACCGGGAGACTAGGTCACAGATGTAGGGAGGAAACATGTTGTGGATGGCTTTGTATGTCATGGTGAGGGTTTTGAACTGGAGCCGTTGTTAAATGGGAAGCCAGTGAAGAGATTGGCAGAGAGGAGAGGTCGGGGAGTAGCGGGGGGGACAGGTGGATGAGCCGGGCAGCATAGTTTAGATTGGATTGTAGGGGTGCGAGACAGCCAGAAGGGAGGCCACATACTGTTTCTTTTCTTTCTATGTTTAATGTGTTGGTGAAAAATGCCTGACTTATGGATGGTAACTTGCATGTGATTTCGTTTTTTACGCATCCATTGACTTTTGTAATAGGTGAGTCTGATCTGAGAAACTGATGAAAGTAGTGCATGCAGGGTTTGTTTCTTTATTGATTGTTTTTTCCTTTCCTACACACAAACCACATATTTTTTTTTTTTAATCCTAGATTAGTTAAAAATTTAATGGATCAATGAATTTAATCTAGTAGCATAGATAAAGAGAAAGCATTTCTAAAGATCCATTAAGATATGGTAATGAGTGCAGGGTCTAGTTTCATCCTGGCTTCAGAGAGGTCCAGTGCGCCTGACCGGAAGTGCCGGAACTTCTGATCATGCCACACTGACCCTAAACCTGGTGTTCGGAGGCGGTGACAACGGGCAGGTACGTGCATCTATGCTGCTGTCGCTGGGCATTAAATAGCATGTTAGCACACCCCTGTGGGCGTGCTACTATGGTAAGAGGGCGGACCTGGCGAGGGAAGTAATGCCCTTGTGACTGATCCCTGTGCTCATTAGCATATCATAAAGGCTCTTTAGAAATACTTTTGCTAAAGATCTCTTTATCTATGCTAGTGTATACAGGGATAGTTAGGCAGGGATTAGCAATATACACCCAGAACTGCTCGTGGTTCTGGATGCATATTGCACCTGACATTCCCTTTAACACTGTGGCAAGTTTTGTTTTTTTCAGAGGATGTAGGTGCCAGAATTTTCCTTAGTGAATTAGCTCATTTTCGACATGCAGGTATATAAAATGCCTCCAAACCTGAACGCCACTATCCAAAAATCTGTAAACAGTAGATCTATCATATGATGCTATCTTTGTGATCTGATAATGAGAAGAAAGGCTGCCATTTGCAACAACCTGTGTTTTGTGCCGGTTCTGCAGCTCTGTGATGAAAGTCTGATCTACAGCTCCAGTTTCCCTGTATTACGGAAGATGTAAATATCTGTTATTGTCCTGTTTCTTGTTACATAGACTCCTCTGCACCTTGCAGTAATCACCAAGCAGTACCAGACAGTTAACATTCTGCTAAAAGCTGGCACAGACCCCACCATTCTTGATGGCTATGGGAACTCCGTGCTTCACCTGGCTGTTCAAGCTGGAGATGTGAAAATGCTTCAGGTCCTCTTGGAAAATACATTTTCAAAATACAAAAATCTTCTGAACATGCCAGACTACAATGGTAAGCAGTGGGTGTGGGCTACCATCCAAATTATCTGTTTCCCCTTATGAATATTTTTCACCTTTACGTAATAGGATCCTACCAGCATTGCCCCAGCCACAAGCAACATGAAAAGCAACCACCGGGCTTGGGGAGGGAGTCGTACGGCTTCTTTCTAGTGTCTCTCCACCTGCATGAGCTTGATTGACAGGGGTTTTCTATTTGTACTGAGATAGATCTGTCAATCACCTCCGAGTTTTAGACTAAAACTTGTTTACTGCAATGAGAGAGTCTGACACTTTCATGCAGTTTGGGGTTATGGCAGCATGAAACGGTTGCCAAGTTGCCTTTAAAAATCTAATGGGGTAAAAAGCTTTACATCAATTATTATATAAATGCAGTTGTTTTAAAGGGAGGGTTTGTGAGTTTTTAACATAGAAAAGCAGTGTACAGTGACCCTATATAGCGGCACACAGAGTCCCTATGGGTCTGTATTACATCCCTGTATGGATTAAATGTTCCTCCATTGAAATATTGTTGTATAATTGTCACCATTTTTTCTTAATGTTTTTCTTCCAAAATATTTCTGTGCCTCCTTTATAAGGCTGGATTCACACTTGCGAGTCTCGCATCGCATCACCCGGCACGGCCTGCCGCTCTCCGGACATGCAGCTGACTCACTCCGATCCGGAGAGTGTGCAGCCGTGCCGGGTGATGCGATGTGAGACTCACAAGTGTAACACCGGTCTAAAGGAGAATAATTGTCGTTTATCAGTACATGATTCAATGCATAAGTCACAAGAACGTACTTAAATAGGAAAGTGGGTAGATACTGCTTTAGATTGTAGTATGGATATCTACAGGGGCTTTTACTTTTATGCAGCAGTATGAATAACATAGGTAAAAGTTATCAGCGGTGGATGCTGCGGACCTCCACATATTCCCTGCTGCATGGGAATGGGAAATAACGAATTACTCTTTTGTCCATTCCTAAGAATTGATGTCCTGTTGAGCTACATATGTCTTAAATCTGAACCAGGTCATATATGACATCTGTACAACTTTTCCAGGTTTATATCCGGTTCACTGGGCTGTTAAAGTAAAATGTGGGATATGTCTGGAGCAGCTGGTGACAAGTGGAGCTGAAGTCAACGCTGCCGAACGCAAGAGTGGAAGATCCCCCCTACATATGGCTGTGGAGATGGACAACCTGAATATAGCCATGTGTCTGGTTAAGAAGGTAAGCATAGAAGGGTTATTTTTTTCCCCTATGATAAATGGGCTTTATTATCCACCATAGCAAATAGACTTTGCTTTTTAAGATTTAGTAAGGCTAACAATTTATAATTGATACTTCTAGGTTAGATAATATATATGGAAATACATAATAAGGCTATGTGCGTACAGTGCGTTTTCTTTGTCGCTCTATTGGGAGACCCAGACAATTGGGTGTATAGGCTATGCCTCCGGAGGCCGCACAAAGTATTACACTCAAAAGTGTTAAGCCCCTCCCCTTCTGCCTATACACCCCCCCGTGCTCCCACGGGCTCCTCAGTTTTATTGCTTTGTGCGAAGGAGGCAGACCTGCACACATAGCTCCACAGATTGGTCAGCAGCAGCTGCTGACCAGGTCGGATGGAAGAAAAGTGGGCCCATATAGGGCCCCCAGCATGCTCCCTTCTCACCCCACTCTTGTCGGCGGTGTTGTTAAGGTTGAGGTATCCATTGCGGGTACGGAGGCTGGAGCCCACATGCTGTTTTCCTTCCCCATCCCCCTCAGGGCTCTGGGCGAAGTGGGATCCTATCGGTCTCCAGGCACTGAGACCGTGCTTCATCCACAACTCCTGTGGAGCCTGCTGGATAGGAGCCGGGTACCGTTCAGGGACATGGCCCTGCTACTTGAAGGTACTCTGTATCCCTGTGGGGACCGCGCACGGCAACACCTCAGCTTTGCTGGGTGTGCTAGTGCACCGGGGACCGCGGCGCTGACCGGGTTAAACTGTGCCATTACACACTCAGCGTCGCTGAGTGTGTTTATATGTAGGGGCTACCGCGCTAACTGCCACTGCGGCGCGGCTGGGACTTGTAGTTCGCCGGGGACTTCGGCGCCGGCCACGCTTTTACGGCGGCCACGCTTATACTCGAGTCCCCGGCTTTCTTGCGGCCTAGTTTCCTTTTCTCCCGCCCCCAGCCCTGACAGGCAGGGGAAGGGCGGGACGCTGCACGGAACGAGCAGCACTGAGGGCTGGAGTATGATTTCCATTCTCCACCCCCCTCACTGTGCACAGTGTGAGCACCAGTTCCCGCACTTTCTCGGCCACGCCCACGGCTCCCTCCTCTCGTCAGGACGCCGCAGCCATTCCTGTCAGCTCCTCCAACGCTGCAGAGAGGGATAAACCCTGGGAGACCCAGACACGGTCTCTGGTGGCCTCACAACCGCTTTAAAGCGGGTGGTAAGCAGCACCTGTTGGTGCTAGCCCCATGGTGCTGTAGTGTATTGATACATTATTTGTTTATAGTATACTCTTTCACTGTATGAGCACAGTTCATTCTGGCTATATACCCTATTGTGTTACTCAGGGAAAACAATAGCATGGCGCCCACAAAGGCAGGGGTGCCAAAACACAGGCTTATTATGCTGCCTGCGCTGCTTGTACGACCCAGCTGCCGGCAGGTCCCACTGACCCTCATTGTGTGCAATGTTCGGCCCCTGTGGCACTTCTTCAGCCAGAGCCTCTGCTAAGAGGGGCCCAGGGGGAGCCACCTGTTGACACTGTCCAGGTGACGGGGACTGAGTTTGCAAAACTCTCTGAGACTATGGCTAAGATACTAGAAGCCTTGCAGTCCAGGCCGGTATCTCAGCACAGGGACTCTGTTGAATCATTGTTCCCTGGCCCCCCTCAGTTGGACCAACAATGTCCTCCCGGGGTATCTCATACATCCCAGGCTGAGGGTTCTGACTTAGACCCCAGTCCCAGACCGACTAAGCGGGCTCGCTTAGAATTTCCCTCGACATCATATTGTTCAGGGTCTCAGCGGGGGGAATCTCTGGTTGATGATGCGGAGACAGCTGATCAGGATTCTGATCCTGAGGGCGCTCTCAATCTTAATACTCCAGACGGGGACGCCATAGTGAACGATCTTATTGCGTCCATCAATCAAATGCTGGATATTTCTCCCTCAACTCCTCCGGCGGAGGAGTCAGCTTCTCAGCAGGAGAAATTCCGTTTCAGGTTCCCCAAGCGTACACCGAGTATGTTTCTAGACCACTCTGATTTCAGAGAGGCAGTCCAGAATCACCATGCTTGTCCAGATAAGCGTTTTTTCTAAGCGCCTTAAGGATACACGTTATCTTTTTCCCCCTGACGTGGTTAAAGGTTGGACTCAGTGTCCCAAAGTGGATCCTCCAATCTCCAGACTGGCGGCTAGATCCATACTTGCAGTGGAAGATGGGGCCTCGCTCAAAGATGCCACTGACGGGCAGATGGAGCTCTGGTTGAAATCCATCTATGAAGCTATCGGAGCTTCTTTTGCCCCAGCATTCGCAGCCGTATGGGCGCTACAAGCTATCTCAGCAGGTCAAGCGCAAATTGAAGCAGCCACATGCACGTCCGCGCCACAAGTGGCATCCATTACCACCCAGACCTCGGCATTTGCGTCTTACGCTATTAATGCTGTCCTGGACTCTGCGAGCCGTACGGCGGTTGCGGCCGCCAATTCGGTGGTACTCCGCAGGGCCTTGTGGCTACGGGAATGGAAGGCAGATTCTGCTTCCAAAAAGCGCTTAACCAGTTTGCCAATTTCTGGCGACAGGCTGTTTGGCGAGCGTTTGGATGAAATCATCAAACAATCCAAGGGAAAGGATACATCCTTACCCCAGCCCAAACAGAACATACCCCAACAGAGGAGAGGGCAGTCGAGGTTTCGGTCCTTTCGGGGCGAGGGCAGGTCCCAATTCTCCTCGTCCAAAAGGTCTCAGAAAGAACAAAGGAACTCTGATGCATGGCGGTCTAAGTCACGTCCTAAAAAGACCACCGGAGGCGCCGCTAACAAAGCGGCTTCCTCATGACTTTCGACCTCATCTAGCAGCATCCTCGGTCGGTGGCAGGCTCTCCCGCTTTTGCGACACCTGGCTGCCACAAATAAAAGACCGCTGGGTGAGAGACATTCTGTCTCACGGTTACAAGATAGAGTTCACCTCTCGTCCCCCGACTCGATTCTTCAGGTCATCCCCGCCTCCCGAGCGAGCCGAGGCTCTTCTGCAGGCGCTGCGCACTCTGAAGGTAGAAGGAGTGGTGATCCCTGTTCCTCTCCAGCAACTGAGCCACGGTTTTTACTCCAACTTGTTTGTAGTCCCAAAGAAGGACGGGTCTTTCCGCCCGGTCCTGGACCTGAAACTGCTCAACAAACACGTAAAAGCCAGACGGTTCAGGATGGAATCCCTCCGCTCCGTCATCGCTTTAATGTCCCAAGGAGATTTCCTTGCATCGATCGATATCAAAGATGCTTATCTCCACGTACCGATTGCTCCAGAACACCAGCGCTTCTTGCGCTTCGCCATAGGAAACGAACACCTACAGTTCGTGGCACTGCTGTTCGGCCTGGCAACAGCCCCACGGGTTTTTACCAAGGTTATGGCTACTGTAGTAGCGCTCCTACACTTGCAGGGTTACTCGGTGATCCCGTACTTGGACGATCTGCTAATCAAGGCACCTCTCAAGAGGCATGCCAACGCAGCCTCGACGCTACCCTGGAGACTCTCCAGGGTTTCGGGTGGATCATCAATTTTCCAAAGTCAAATCTGACACCGGCCCAATCACTGACGTATCTTGGCATGGAGTTTCATACCCTCTCAGCGATAGTGAAGCTTCCGCTGATCAAGCAGCAGTCACTACAGAAAGGGGTACAATCTCTCCTTCAAGGCCAGTCACACCCCTTGAGGCGCTTCATGCACTTCCTGGGGAAGATGGTGGCAGCAATGGAGGCAGTCCCTTTCGCGCCGTCTCACCTGCGTCCCCTTCAATGGGACATCCTACGCAAATGGGACAAGTAGTCGACGTCCCTCGACAGGACCGTCTCCCTTTCTCAGGCGACCAAAGCTTCCCTTCGGTGGTGGCTTCTTCCCACTTCATTATCGAAGGGGAAATCCTTCCTACCCCCATCCTGGGAAGTAGTCACGACGGACGCGAGTCTGTCAGGGTGGGGAGCGGTTTTTCTCCACCACAGGGCTCAGGGTACGTGGACCCAGCAAGAGTCCTCGATTCAGATCAATGTTCTGGAAATACGGGCAGTGTATCTTGCCCTGAAAGCGTTCCAGCAGTGGCTGGAAGGCAAGCAGATCCGAATTCAGTCGGACAATTACACAGCGGTGGCATACATCAACCACCAAGGCGGCACACGCAGCCGGCAAGCCTTCCAGGAAGTCCGGCGGATTTTGATGTGGGTGGAAGCCACGGCCTCCACCATATCCGCAGTTCACATCCCAGGCGTGGAAAACTGGGAAGCAGATTATCTCAGTCACCAGGGCATGGACGCAGGGGAATGGTCCCTTCACCCGGACGTGTTTCAGGAGATCTGTTGCCACTGGGGGGTGCCGGACGTCGACCTCATGGCGTCCCGGCACAACAACAAGGTACCAATGTTCATGGCACGGTCTCAAGATCCCAGAGCTATGGCGGCAGACGCCTTAGTTCAGGATTGGTCGCAGTTTCAGCTCCCTTATGTGTTTCCTCCGCTGGCACTGTTGCCCAGAGTGTTACGCAAGATCAGGGCCGACTGCCGCCGCGCCATCCTCGTCGCTCCAGACTGGCCGAGGAGGTCGTGGTACCCGGATCTGTGGCATCTCACGGTCGGCCAACCGTGGGCACTACCAGACCGAACAGACTTGCTATCTCAAGGGCCGTTTTTCCATCTGAATTCTGCGGCCCTCAACCTGACTGTGTGGCCATTGAGTCCTGGATCCTAGCGTCTCCAGGGTTATCTCAAGACGTCATTGCCACTAGGAGACAGGCTAGGAAACCAACGTCCGCCAAGATCTATCACAAGACGTGGAAAATTTTTCTGTCGTGGTGCTCTGCTCAGGGTTTTTCTCCCTGGCCATTTGCATTACCTACTTTTCTGTCCTTCCTTCAATCTGGACTGGAAAAGGGTTTGTCGCTCGGCTCCCTTAAGGGACAAGTCTCAGCGCTCTCTGTGTTTTTCCAGAAGCGCCTAGCCAGACTTCCACAGGTACGCACGTTCCTGCAGGGGGTTTGTCACATAGTTCCTCCTTACAAGCGGCCGTTAGAACCCTGGGATCTAAACAGGGTGCTGATGGTTCTTCAGAAACCACCATTCGAGCCAATGAGAGATATTTCCCTCTCACGACTTTCGCAGAAAGTGGTTTTTCTAGTAGCAGTCACTTCCCTTCGGAGAGTGTCTGAGCTAGCAGCATTGTCGTGCCAAGCCCCTTTCCTGGTGTTTCACCAGGACAAGGTGGTTCTACGTCCGGTTCCGGAATTTCTCCCTAAGGTGGTATCCCCCTTTCATCTCAATCAGGATATTTCCTTACCTTCTTTTTATCCTCATCCAGTTCACCAATGTGAAAAGGATTTGCACTTGTTAGATTTGGTGAGAGCACTCAGACTCTACACTTCTCGTACGGCGCCCCTGCGCCGCTCGGATGCACTCTTTGTCCTTGTCGCTGGCCAGCGTAAAGGGTCACAGGCTTCCAAATCAACCCTGGCTCGGTGGATCAAGGAGCCAATTATCGAAGCTTACCGTTCGGCTGGGCTTCCGGTTCCCTCAGGGCTGAAGGCCCATTCTACCAGAGCCGTGGGCGCGTCCTGGGCTTTGAGGCACCAGGCTACGGCTCAGCAGGTGTGTCAGGCGGCTACCTGGTCGAGCCTGCACACTTTCACGAAACACTATCAGGTGCATACCTATGCTTCGGCGGATGCCAGCTTAGGTAGACGAGTCCTTCAGGCGGCGGTTGCCCACCTGTAGGAAAGGGCCGTTTTACGGCTCTCTTACGAGGTATTATTTTACCCACCCAGGGACTGCTTTTGGACGTCCCAATTGTCTGGGTCTCCCAATAGAGCGACAAAGAAGAAGGGAATTTTGTTTACTTACCGTAAATTCCTTTTCTTCTAGCTCTAATTGGGAGACCCAGCGCCCGCCCCTGTTTTTTTTGTGTACACATGTTGTTCATGTTGAATGGTTTCAGTTCTCCGATATTCCTTCGGATTGAAGTTACTTTAAACCAGTTTATAATTTTTTCCTCCTTCTTGCTTTTGCACCAAAACTGAGGAGCCCGTGGGAGCACGGGGGGTGTATAGGCAGAAGGGGAGGGGCTTAACACTTTTGAGTGTAATACTTTGTGCGGCCTCCGGAGGCATAGCCTATACACCCAATTGTCTGGGTCTCCCAATTAGAGCTAGAAGAAAAGGAATTTACGGTAAGTAAACAAAATTCCCTTCTTTTTTATGCAGACTTGGTGCAGAGTTCTCACAAATCTGCATGTCTACATTCATGGCTATCCTTACGCCAGCAAAGTCAATAAGAATTCGCTAGTGCTGTGCGCACGTTGCTTAATTTTTTCCTTGCATATTGGTACCGAAAATAATATGCAGCATGTCAATTGTTGGCGTGGTTTTTCCTGCTTTTTTTTTCCACCAATTGACTTTATTAAAAAAAAGCATGGCACAAAAATGCACCAAAAAAGCCTGCTTTTTTGTGCGTTTTTCTGCCAGAAGATGCAGAAAATTTCTGCACCAAAAACTCAATGTGTGCACATAGCCAAAAAGGTTCTTCGTTGCTTCTAGTAATAAAGATATTTGGCAGGAAAGTTCTTTACAGAGAATCTGTCACCAGGATTTTGCCTCCTAATCTGCGAGAAGCATAATGTTAGGGGCAGAGACCCTAATTCCAGTGGTGTCACTATTGATATGATCTCGTGATGATAAAACTGTGATTTCTTTGTCGCTCCATTGGGAGACCCAGACAATTGGGTGTATAGCTTCTGCCTCTGGAGGCCACACAAAGTATTACACTTTTAAAAAAGTGTAACCCCTCCCCTCTGCCTATACACCCTCCCGTGGATCACGGGCTCCTCAGTTTTTTGCTTTGTGTGGAAGGAGGCACACATCCACTCATGCATTCTCATACATAGTTATGTCGGATGGAAGAAAAGAGGACCCCGATGGGGTCCCCGGCATGTTCCCTTCTCACCCCATTATGTCGGCGGTGTTGTTAAGGTTGAGGTACCCATTGCAGGTACGGAGGCTGGAGCCACATGCCGTCTCCTTCACCATCCCTTATGCGGCTCTGGGAGAAGTGGGATCCTAAGCGGTCATCCATGAGCTGGGACCGTGCTCCATCCGCAGCCCCTGGTGGAACCTGCCGGACCGGAGCTTCTTCACCCCCAGGGACCGGGCCCTGCAACTGGAAGGTACTCTGTGTCCCCATGTGGGGACTGTACAGAGAGGGTCGCACCTTATCCCCGGTAGCCGCGGTAGTTCCGTCCGTTGTCTTTTCGGCGGACTTCCGCGCCGACCGTGCCTGCTTGTCGGGCACGGCCTTAAATTTAGTCCCCGGCTTCACCGCGGCCTAGTCGCGAAAAATCCCGCCCCCGAGCCTGCCTGTCAGGGGTTAGGGCGGGATTGCCGACATGACGTCGGCTTTGAGGGCTGGAGCATCCTGCATGTTTCCCTCCCCCCTCATTGACCACTGTGGGGACTCCAGATTCCCGCTCTTTGCTGGCGCCGCCCTCGGCTCCACACCCCCCCTGAGAGCTCCGGCAGCCATTTTTAGCATTCTGTCGGTGGATGCTACTCAGCAGCAAAGCTCTGCAGCTCCGGGGGATCCACGACAGGGAATCTGGAGGACACACTCC
Organism: Anomaloglossus baeobatrachus; assembly: GCF_048569485.1. Classification (NCBI taxonomy): domain Eukaryota; kingdom Metazoa; phylum Chordata; class Amphibia; order Anura; family Aromobatidae; genus Anomaloglossus; species Anomaloglossus baeobatrachus. Next base: position 130,106,389 of record NC_134357.1, read on the forward strand.
GCTCGTTAGCGGTTGGTAAGCCACACCGGTCATGGTGCTGGTCCCCCTAGGGTGCCGGGATGGATGGATATATATATATATATATATATAATATATATATAATATATATATATATATATATATATATATATATATATATATATATATATATATATATATATATATATATATATATATATATATATATATATATATATATATAATAGATATATATATATAATAGATATATATATATATCTGTTTGGAAAGGCTGTATACCCTTTTCCTATATACCCTCAGTGGTCACTCTCCTAAGAGACAAAGGCATGTCGTCCACAAGGAGCAAAGCTACTAAGGCACAGATTTTTTTCTTTGTCGCTCCATTGGGAGACCCAGACAATTGGGTGTATAGCTTCTGCCTCCGGAGGCCACACAAAGTATTACACTTAAAAGTGTAAACCCCTCCCCTCTGCCTATACACCCCCCCGTGCATCACGGGCTCCTCAGTTTTTATGCTTTGTGTTGAAGGAGGCACACATGCACGCAAGCTCCACAATTTAGTCAGCAGCAGCTGCTGACTTTATCGGATGGAAGAAAAGAGGGCCCATAACAGGGCCCCCGGCATGCTCCCTTCTCACCCCACTCTGGTCGGCGGTGCTGTTAAGGTTGAGGTACCCATTGCGGGTACAAAGGCTGGAGCCACATGCTGTTTTCCTTCCCCATCCCTTAGGGGCTCTGGGTGAAGTGGGATCCTAACCGGTCACCAGGCACTGGGACTGTGCTCCCTCCGCAGCCCCTGGGGGAATCTGCTGGACAGGAGACCGGGTATCGTCAGGGACAGGCCCTGCTCCTCTGAGGTACTCTGTGTCCCCTTGGGGACGGCGCATAGAGCGCCTGTGTAATGGACGCTGCAGCAGCTGCTGGGTGTGTTTGTGCGCCGGGACTACCGCGCTGACCGCGCTTGTTTGCCGGCCGCGCTTATAACTTTAGTCCCCGGCTTTTGCGGCCTAGTACCGCATACTCCCGCCCCCGGGCCTGCCAGTCAGGGGTAAGGGCGGGACGCTGCACTGGACGTCAACGCTGAGGGCTGGAGCATACTTAGTATCCTCCTCCCCCCTCACTGAGCACCGTGGGGCACCAGATTCCCGCACTTTCTGAGGCACGCCCACGGCTCCCTCCTCCTCTCAGAACGCTGGCAGCCATTCCTATCAGCACTTCTGACGCTGGAGAACTTCAGAGACGAGCTCCACAGCTCTGGGAGGCCCAGGCAGGGAATCTGGTGGTCACACAACCGTTGAGGGCGGTCGGTAAGCCGCACCTGTTACTAGGTGCTGGCCCCCCTGGGTGCCGAAGTGTATATTTATATGCTTATATTGTATACATTTACTCTGTACGGCCGCACTATTTGCTTTTGGCTATATACCCTCACTGATTGCTCTAGAGGAGACAACAGCATTTCGTCCGCAAAAAGCAAGGGTGCCAAGGCACAGGCTTATTTTGCAACCTGTACCTCATGTGCGGCTATGCTACCTGCAGGTTCCACCTACCCTCACTGTGTGCAATGCTCGGCCCCGGTGACACTCACTCAGCAGGAGCCTCAGCCACTGGTGGGACCCTCGGCCCAGTTGAAACCACCTGCTGCCACTGTCCAGGTGACAGGGACAGAGTTTGCAGTATTCGCTGACAAACTTTCTGAGTCTATGGATAGATGGTCTGCTAAGATACTAGAAGCTTTGCAGTCCAGACCGGTAACACAGGCCCCGGGCACTGTTGAATCATTGCCCCCAGGCCCCCCTCGGTTGGAGCAGCAAAGTGCTCCTGGGGCGACTCATAGGTCCCACGGTGAGGACTCCGACACGGACCGCAGTCCCAGACCGGCTAAGCGGGCTCGCTGGGAGCTTCCCTCGACTTCATCTCACTGTTCAGGGTCTCAGCATGAGGACTCTCTAGAGGATGAAGCGGATGTGGCAGATCAGGGCTCTGATCCTGACACTGCTCTCAACCTTGATACACCTGAGGGGGACGCCATAGTAAACGACCTTATAGCGTCCATCAATCAGGTGTTAGAACTTTCTCCTTCAGCTCCTCCGATTGAGGAGTCAGTTTCTCAGCAGGAGAAATTCCGCTTTAGGTTTCCCAAACGTACACGGAGTGCGTTTCTTGATCACTCCGACTTCAGAGATACAGTCCAGAAACACCGAGCTTTTCCGGATAAGCGCTTTACTAAGCGCCTTAATGACACACGTTACCCCTTCCCCCCTGACGTAGTCAAGGGTTGGGCTCAGTGTCCCAAGGTGGATCCTCCAGTCTCTAGACTGGCGGCTAGATCCATAGTTGCAGTGGCAGATGGTGCATCACTCAAGGATGCCACTGACAGGTAGATAGAGCTCTTGATGAAATCCATCTATGAAGCTATAGGCGCGTCCTTTGCTCCGGCATTCGCAGCCGTCTGGGCACTCCAAGCTATCTCAGCTTGTCAGTCTGAGATTAATGCAGTCACACGTGCCTCTACTCCGCAGGTTGTGTCCTTAACCTCTCAGGCGTCGGCGTTTGCGTCCTACGCCATGAATGCTGTCCTGGACTCTGCGAGCCGTACGGCGGTAGCATCCGCCAATTCAGTGGCAGTCCGCAGGGCCATGTGGCTACGTGAATGGAAGGCAGACTCTGCTTCCAAAAAGTTCTTAACCGGTTTGCCATTTTCGGGCGACCGCCTGTTTGGCGAGCGATTGGATGAAATCATTAAACAATCCAAGGGAAAGCACTCGTCCTTACCCCAGTCCAAACCAAACAGACCTCAACAACGGAAGGTACAATCGAGGTTTCGGTCCTTTCGGCCCTCAGCCAGGTCTCAATTCTCCTCGTCCAACAGGCCACAGAAGGGTCAGAGGAACTCTGATTCATGGCGGTCTAAGTCACGTCCTAAAAAGACCGCCGGAGGAACCGCTCCCAAAGCGGCCTCCTCATGACTTTCGGCCTCCCCAAACCGCATCCTCGGTCGGTGGCAGGCTCTCCCGCTTTTGCGACGCCTGGTTGCCACATGTCCAAGACCGATGGGTGAGAGACATTCTGTCTCACGGTTACAGGATAGAGTTCATCTCTCGTCCTCCGACTCGTTTCTTCAGAACATCTCCGCCCCCCGAGCGAGCCGATGCTCTTCTTCAGGCAGTGAGCACTCTGAAGGCAGAAGGAGTGGTGATCCCTGTTCCCCTTCAGCAATGGGGTCACGGTTTTTACTCCAACTTGTTTGTGGTGCCAAAAAAGGACGAATCTTTCCGTCCCGTTCTGGACCTCAAACTGCTCAACAGACACGTGAAAACCAGGCGGTTCCGGATGGAATCTCTCCGCTCCGTCATCGCCTCGATGTCCCAAGGAGACTTCCTAGCATCAATCGACATCAGGGATGCTTATCTCCACGTGCCGATTGCACCAGAGCATCAGCGCTTCCTGCGTTTCGCCATTGGGGACGAACATCTTCAGTTCGTGGCACTGCCTTTCGGCCTGGCGACAGCCCCACGGGTCTTCACCAAGGTCATGGCAACAGTGGTAGCAGTCCTACACTCTCAGGGACACTCGGTGATCCCTTACTTAGACGATCTTCTTGTCAAGGCCCCCTCTCGGGTGGCATGCCAACACAGCCTGAACATTGCTCTGGAGACTCTCCAGAGATTCGGGTGGATCATCAATTTCCCAAAGTCAAAATTGACACCGACCCAATCGCTGACATATCTCGGGATGGAGTTTCATACTCTCTCTGCGATAGTGAAACTTCCGGTGGACAAACAGCGTTCACTACGGACAGGGGTGCAATCTCTCCTTCGAGCCCAGTCGCACCCCTTGAGGCGCCTCATGCACTTCCTAGGGAAGATGGTGGCAGCAATGGAGGCAGTTCCATTTGCGCAGTTTCATCTGCGTCCACTTCAATGGGACATTCTCCGCAAATGGGACAGGAAGTCGACGTCCCTCGACAGGAACGTCTCCCTTTCTCGGGCAACCAAGGCCTCCCTTCAGTGGTGGCTTCTTCCCACTTCCTTGTCGAAGGGGAAATCATTCCTGCCCCCATCCTGGGCTGTGGTCACGACGGACGCGAGTCTGTCAAGGTGGGGAGCGGTCTTCCTCCACCACAGGGCTCAGGGTACCTGGACTCAGCCAGAGTCCTCCCTTCAGATCAATGTTCTGGAGATAAGGGCAGTTTATCTAGCCCTAAAGGCGTTCCAGCCGTGGCTGGAAGGCAGGCAGATCCGAATTCAGTCGGACAACGCCACGGCGGTGGCATACATCAACCACCAAGGCGGCACACGCAGTCGGCAAGCCTTCCAGGAAGTTCGGCGGATTCTGCTGTGGGTGGAAGCCACAGCCTCCACCATCTCCGCAGTTCACATCCCGGGCGTAGAAAACTGGGAAGCAGACTTTCTCAGTCGTCGGGGCATGGACGCAGGGGAATGGTCTCTTCACCCGGACGTGCTTCAAGAGATCTGTTGCCGCTGGGGGAAGCCGGACGTCGACCTAATGGCGTCCCGGCACAACAACAAGGTCCCGGCATTCATGGCACGGTCTCAAGATCGCAGAGCTCTGGCGGCAGACGCATTAGTTCAGGATTGGTCGCAGTTTCGACTGCCTTATGTATTTCCTCCTCTGGCACTGCTGCCCAGAGTGTTTACGCAAGATCAGGTCCGACTGCCGCTGCGCCATCCTCATCGCCCCAGACTGGCCGAGGAGGTCGTGGTACCCGGATCTGTGGCATCTCACGGTGGGTCAACCGTGGGCACTACCAGACCGACCAGACTTGCTGTCTCAAGGGCCATTTTTCCATCTGAATTCTGCGGCCCTCAACCTGACTGTGTGGCCATTGAGTCCTGGATCCTAGCGTCTTCAGGGTTATCTCAAGAGGTCATTGCCACTATGAGACAGGCCAGGAAACCAACGTCCGCCAAGATCTACCACAGGACGTGGAGGATCTTCTTATCCAGGTGCTCTGATCAGGGTTTTACTCCCTGGCCATTTGCCTTACCCACTTTTCTGTCCTTCCTTCAATCCGGAATGGAAAAGGGTTTGTCTCTCGGCTCTCTTAAGGGACAAGTCTCGGCGCTCTCTGTGTTTTTTTCAAAAGCATCTAGCCAGGCTTCCGCAGGTACGCACGTTCCTGCAGGGGGTTTGCCACATAGTCCCTCCTTACAAGCGTCCGCTAGAACCCTGGGATCTGAACAGGGTGCTAACGGCTCTTCAGAAACCACCTTTCGAGCCAATGAGAGATATTTCTCTTTCACACCTTTCGCAGAAGGTGGTCTTCCTAGTGGCAGTCACATCACTTCGGAGAGTGTCTGAGCTAGCTGCACTGTCATGCAAAGCCCCCTTCCTGGTGTTTCACCAGGACAAGGTGGTTCTGCGTCCGGTTCCGGAATTTCTCCCTAAGGTGGTATCCCCTTTTCATCTCAATCAGGATATCTCCTTACCTTCTTTTTGCCCTCATCCAGTTCACCAATGTGAAAAGGATTTGCACTTGTTAGATCTAGTGAGAGCACTCCGGCTCTACATTTCTCGCACGGCGCCCCTGCGCCGCTCGGATGCACTTTTTGTCCTTGTCGCTGGCCAGCGTAAAGGGTCGCAGGCTTCCAAGTCAACCTTGGCTCGATGGATCAAGGAACCAATTCTTGAAGCCTATCGTTCTTCTGGGCTTCCGGTTCCTTCAGGGCTGAAAGCCCATTCTACCAGAGCTGTGGGTGCGTCCTGGGCATTGCGGCACCAGGCTATGGCTCAGCAGGTGTGTCAGGCGGCTACCTGGTCGAGTCTGCACACTTTCACTAAACACTATCAGGTGCATACCTACGCTTCGGCAGATGCCAGCCTAGGTAGGCGAGTCCTTCAGGCGGCGGTTGCCCACCTGTAGGAAGGGGCCGTTTTATGGCTCTTTTAACGAGGTATTCTTTTACCCACCCAGGGACTGCTTTGGGACGTCCCAATTGTCTGGGTCTCCCAATGGAGCGACAAAGAAGAAGGGAATTTTGTTTACTTACCGTAAATTCCTTTTCTTCTAGCTCCTATTGGGAGACCCAGCACCCGCCCCTGTTCCCTTCGGGCTGTTGTTCTTTTGTGTACACATGTTGTTCATGTTGAATTGTTCTTGGTTCATGGTTTTCAGTTCTCCGAACATCCTTCGGATTGAATTTACCTTAGACCAATTTATAAGTTTCCTCCTTCCTGCTTTTGCACCAAAACTGAGGAGCCCGTGATGCACAGGGGGGTGTATAGGCAGAGGGGAGGGGTTACACTTTTTAAAGTGTAATACTTTGTGTGGCCTCCGGAGGCAGAAGCTATACACCCAATTGTCTGGGTCTCCCAATAGGAGCTAGAAGAAAAGGAATTTACGGTAAGTAAACAAAATTCCCTTCTTTCGCGGCCTGTACCTCTTGTGGGGCTATGTTGCCTGCGGGATCCACCTACCCTCATTGTGATCAATGCTCGACTCCTGCCACGCTTGCTCAGCCGGAGCCTAGGGCACTTGTGGGCCCCTCGGCTCATGTAGATTCCCCTACTCCCCCTGATCAGGCTGCAGGGACAGAGTCACCGTCGTTGGCCTCTTTCGCTGAGAAACTCTCTGTCACTTTCTCAATCCATTGCACAGTCTATGGACAAATGGTCATCTAAGCTCCTTGAAGCTTTGCAGTCCAGACCGGGCCCTTCACAGGCCCCGGCCCCTGTTAGTCTGTCTCCTCCAGGCCCTTCTCTGTCCGCGCCGCAGCGCGCTCCCAGGATAGCCCCTAGGCCCCAGGCGGAGGACTCCTGCCCGGACCGCAGCCCCAGACCGGCTAAGCGGCCTCGCTGGGACTCTTCCCCGGCCTCCTCACGCTGCTCTGGATCCCAGCTTGAGGACTCTCAGGACGACGAGGCGGACGGGGGAGCTCAGGGCTCTGACCCTGACTTCGCCCTTAACCTTGATACCCCTGAGGGGGACGCCTTAATAAATGATCTTATCTCGTCCATCAACCAGGTGTTGGATCTCACACCACCGCCGCCTCCTGCAGAGGAGTCGGCTTCTCAGCAGGAGAAACACCAATTCCGTTTCCCCAAACGTACGCGCAATACGTTTTTTGATCACTCTAACTTCAGGGACGCTGTCCAGAAGCCCAGAGCGGTTCCGGAAAAGCGCTTTGCTAAACGGCTCACTGACACGCGTTATCCCTTTCCACCTGAAGTCGTTAAGGGCTGGGCACACTCACCCAAGGTGGATCCGCCAGTCTCTAGATTGGCTGCTAGGTCCGTTGTGTCTGTTGCCGATGGCTCATCCCTGAAGGATGCCACTGACAGACAGATAGAGCTCTTGAAGTCTATTTATGAGGCCACGGGCGCGTCTTTCGCCCCGGCCTTTGCGGCCGTGTGGGCTCTCCAAGCAATCTCGGCATGTCTGACTGAGATTAATGCTGTCACGCGGAATTCTGCTCCACATGTTTCTTCCTTGACCTCTCAGGCATCAGCATTTTCGTCCTACGCCATGAATGCCATCCTGGACTCCGCTAGCCGTACGGCTGTAGCATCCGCTAACTCCGTGGCAGTCCGCAGGGCCATGTGGCTGCGCGAATGGAAAGCAGACTCTGCTTCCAAAAGGTTCTTAACTGGTTTGCCTTTTTCTGGCGACCATTTGTTTGGCGAACGGTTGGATGAGATTATTAAGGAATCCTCGGGAAAGGACTCCTCCTTACCCCAGTCCAAACCTAAGAGACCTCAGCAGAGAAAAATCCAATCGAGGTTTCAGTCCTTTCGTCCCTCCGCCAAGTCCCAATCCTCTTCGACCAACTGGCCGGAAAAAGGCCAGAGGAACTCCTATGCGTGGCGGTCCAAGTCACGCCCCCAAAAGGCCGCAGGAGGCACTGCCTCCAAGACTGCCTCCTCATGACTCTCGGCCTCATCTAGCCACATCCTCGGTCGGTGGCAGGCTCTCCTGCTTTGGCGACGCCTGGTGGCCACACGTTCAAGACCGATGGGTGAGAGACATTCTGTCTCATGGTTACAGGATAGAGTTCAGCTCTCGACCTACGGCTCGTTTCTTCAGAACCTCCCCACCCCCCGCGCAGGCCGACGCACTTTTTCAGGCAGTGGACGCTCTAAAGATGGATGGAGTTGTGATTCCCGTTCCCCTTCAGGTTTTTACTCCAACTTGTTCGTGGTGCCAAAAAAGGACGGGTCATTCCGTCCCGTTCTGGACCTCAAGCTGCTCAACAGACATGTGAGAACCAGACGATTTCGGATGGAATCGCTCCGCTCGGTCATCGCCTCGATGTCACAAGGAGACTTCCTAGCATCGATCGACATCAAGGATGCTTATCTCCATGTGCCGATCACTCCCGAACATCAACGTTTCCTGCGTTTCGCCATCGGGGACGAACACCTCCAGTTCGTCGCATTGCCCTTCGGCCTGGCGACAGCCCCACGGGTTTTCACCAAAGTCATGGCATCCGTCGTGGCGGTCCTGCACTCTCAGGGCCACTCGGTGGTCCCCTACTTGGACGATCTCCTAGTCAGGGCTCCTTCTCGGGTGGCGTGTCACCGAAGTCTTTCCGTCACTCTGGAGACTCTCCAGCAGTTCGGGTGGATCATCAATTTCCCGAAATCCAAGTTGACGCTGACCCAATCACTGACTTACCTCGGGATGGAGTTTCATACCCAGCCAGCGTTAGTCAAGCTACCGCGGGACAAGCAGCTTTCTCTGCAAGCGGGGGTGCAATCACTTCTTCGGAGTCAGTCACACCCCTTAAGGCGCCTCATGCACTTCCTGGGGAAGATGGTTGCAGCTATGGAAGCAGTGCCGTTCGCGCAATCCCATCTACGGCCACTCCAATGGGACATTCTTCGCAAATGGGACAAGAGTTCGGCTTCCCTCGACAAGAACATCTCTCTTTCCCTTGCAACCAAAACATCACTTCAGTGGTGGCTCCTACCCACATCTCTGTCTCGGGGAAAATCCTTCCTACCTCAAACCTGGGCCGTGGTCACCACGGACGCGAGCCTGTCAGGTTGGGGAGCGGTTTTTCTCCACCACAGGGCTCAAGGAACCTGGAATCCAATAGAATCGTCCCTTCAGATCAATATCCTGGAGATAAGGGCAGTATATCTAGCCCTATTGGCTTTCCATCGGTGGCTGGAGGGCAGGCAGATCCGAATACAGTCGGACAACGCCACTGCCGTCGCGTACATCAACCACCAAGGCGGCACTCGCAGTCGTCAAGCCTTCCAGGAAGTCCGCCGAATTCTACAGTGGGTGGAAGACACAGGCTCCACCATCTCCGCAGTTTACATCCCGGGCGTAGAAAACTGGGAAGCAGATTTTCTCAGTCGTCAGGGCATGGACGCGGGGGAATGGTCTCTGCACCCAGACGTGTTTCGAGAGATCTGTCGCCGCTGGGGAACGCCGGACGTCGACCTCATGGCGTCACGACACAACAACAAGGTCCCGGCCTTCATGGCTCGGTCTCAGGATCACAGAGCTCTGGCAGCGGACGCCTTGGTCCAGGATTGGTCGCAGTTTCGACTGCCATACGTGTTTCCCCCTCTGGCGATGCTACCCAGGGTACTACGCAAGATCCGGTCCGAATGCCGTCACGCCATTCTCGTCGCTCCAGACTGGCCGAGGCGGTCGTGGTATCCGGATCTGTGGCATCTCGCGGTGGGTCAACCGTGGGCACTTCCAGACCGCCCAGACTTGCTGTCACAAGGCCCGTTTTTCCATCTGAATTCTGTGGCCCTCAACCTGACTGTGTGGCCATTGAGTCCTGGCTCCTAGCGTCTTCAGGGTTATCTCAGGATGTCATTGCCACCATGAGACAAGCCAGGAAGCCAACGTCTGCCAAGATCTATTACAGGTCTTGGCAAATCTTCTTATCCTGGTGCTCTGATAACGGTTTTCCTCCATGGCCGTTTGCCTTACCCACATTCCTTTCATTTCTACAATCTGGAATGGACAAGGGTTTGTCCCTCGGCTCTCTCAAGGGCCAAGTTTCGGCGCTCTCCGTGTTTTTTCAAAAGCATCTATTAAGGCTTCCGCAGGTCCGCACGTTCCTGCAGGGGGTTTGCCACATGGTTCCACCTTACACAAACGTCCGTTGGAACCTTGGGATCTTAACAGGGTCCTGACGGCTCTTCAAAAGCCGCCTTTTGAGCCGCTGTGGGATGTCTCTCTCTCCCGTCTTTTCCAGAAGGTGGCCTTCCTGGTGGCAGTCACATCACTTCGGAGAGTGTCTGAGCTTGCAGCGCTGTCATGCAAAGCTCCCTTCCTGATTTTTCACCAGGATAAGGTGGTTCTGCGTCCTGTCCCGGAATTTCTCCCTAAGGTGGTATCCCCTTTTTATCTAAATCAGGATATCTCCTTGCCTTCCTTTTGCCCTAATCCAATTCACCAGTGTGAAAAGGATTTGCACTCTTTGGATCTAGTGAGAGCACTCCGGCTCTACGTGTCTCGCACGGCGCCCCTGCGCCGTTCAGACGCGCCCTTTGTCCTTGTCGCTGGCCAGTGCAAGGGCTCTCAGGCCTCCAAGTCAACCTTGGCTCGGTGGATCAAGGAACCGATTCTCGAGGCCTACCGTACTTCTGGGCTTCCGCTCCCTTCAGGGTTGAAAGCCCATTCTACCAGAGCCGTAGGTGCGTCCTGGGCATTGCGGCACCGGGCGACGGCTCAGCAGGTGTGTCAGGCAGCTACGTGGTCTAGTCTGCACACTTTCACGAAGCACTATCAAGTGCATACCTATGCTTCGGCAGACGCCAGTCTAGGTAGGCGAGTCCTCCAGGCGGCGGTTGCCCACCTGTAAGAGGGGGCCGTTTTCGGCTCTTTCTATTGAGGTATTGTTTTTTACCCACCCAGGGACTGCTCTTGGACGTCCCAATTGTCTGGGTCTCCCAATGGAGTGACAAAGAAAAAGGGAATTTTGTTTACTTACCGTAAATTCCTTTTCTTCTAGCTCCTATTGGGAGACCCAGCACCCACCCCTGTGCCCTTCGGGCTGGTTGTTCTTTTGTGTACACATGTTGTTGATGTTGAATGGTTCATGGTCTTCAGTTCTCCGAACATCCTTCGGATTGAATTTACCCTAGACCGATTTATAAGTTTTCTCCTTCCTGCTTTTGCACCAAAACTGAGGAGCCCGTGATCCACGGGAGGGTGTATAGGCAGGGGAGGGGTTACACTTTTTTAAAAGTGTAATACTTTGTGTGGCCTCCAGAGGCAGAAGCTATACACCCAATTGTCTGGGTCTCCCAATAGGAGCTAGAAGAAAAGGAATTTACGGTAAGTAAACAAAATTCCCTTTTTTATGATTAGATAACTAGTAAACCTGCTGCCAGGTAGTCTTCCATATTTATGAGCGGTGTTTAACCCTATAATGATATTCTTAGGGTGATATAAAACCTATTTTATAAAAACTGCAGCAGGTAGCCCAATAAGTGACACATCACAGGAATCCGTTTTTCTACATTATGCGGCTGTCAGGTTTGGAAGCAAAAACCTGGTGACAGATTCCCTTTTAATACAACCACCTTAAATTACTGTACAAGACAGTCTTGTGAGGAGCAGCTCATTGAAAGAGGAGGACAAAAAGTGTCTATCTATTTTTGGGTTCCATTCTTCATCACCTCACTAAGGTTTGGTTCACATGATCGTATAAAAAAAAATAGTTAGCGTTTCACCCAGAAAACTTGGAAGGTTATCTTCTCACTTGTTATCCATATGCAATCATTTTTATTTAGAATAATTTACAATACCATTTTAGTTTCCTGTATTAAAGAATTAGAATGTACCCAGAAAAAGTGTATGCTATATGGATGTTCTGTATGGAGTGTGTTATGTTCTTCTTTTGCACACCCTTACACTTGAATGGGTAAGCCTGTCAAACAAACTGCCTATCTATCCATCATCTATCGATCTCTCTCTCTCTTCTCTCTCTCTCTATCTATCGCTCTATCTATCCATGAACATCAACTAGTTTGTATGTCAGGCTCATTTTATATATATATATATATATATATCTGCTGTTTTTTGTTGTTTTATTTCAAGGACAGCACTCTGACCGAAAAACACTCTTATGATCCTACCCTGACACCACATTCAAACATCCATTTTTTTTCTCATTGGGTTTTATCAGAGTGTCATCGGAGTTTAGTCCCAAGTGTCATCAGTTGTGTTGGGAAGAAAACAGATTGTTTATTCTATCTCGCAATTTGTGAAAATTGGCCCACATTCAGATGGCAGGTAGAAGATTGGCCTTACAGTCAGATGGCATCCAAGTGCTGTCCAATTTCTCCTTTTTTTCCCCCATGGACCCATGGACTTGTTTTGTTGATTTTGATCCGACCCGGGGATTGCACGCGAACAGGTCTTCACAATCTTAGTCTGCGTAAATTCTGGACCCTATTTACTATTGGGCACGAGTTCAATGCTTGAAAAACACTGATAACACTCATACTCAAAATGAAATTTTAAAAGACATCTAAATGAGGCCTTAAGCAGGCTTTACACGCTACGATATTTCTAGCAATTGCTAGCGATATCGTACGCAAAAGCACCCGCCCCCGTCGTGCATGCGATATCGTGTGATCTCTGCCGCAGCGAATATTATCGCTACAGCAGCGTCACACGCACATACCTGGTCGGCGGCGTCACTGTGACTGCCGAACAATCCCTCCCTCAAGGTTGGTTTATATTTTCAGGTAAAATGTATTAAATACCTGAGAACTTATTAACAAAAGGTTATGAAGACACCGTCTGGCCAAATTCTGATATTTTGGCAGAGAATCATCAGTTGTGACATTTATTGTGAACCATTGTAACAATTTCACTTCCATCGCAGAGTTGCATTCCTCATCTGTTTGTATGTTCTCTTTCAGCTGGGTGCAAATGTCAATGCTCAGACATTTGGTGGAAATACCCCTTTGCATCTGGCTGCGAGCCTTGGTTCTCCAGTCCTCACAAAGATGCTGATCAATGCAGGTAAGTACAGCGCATTCTGCAGATTGCATAATGAAGCCTAACATGTAGGGCCGGACACCAGTAAGATGGCTGCGGTGAAATAACAGAGTGTGGGATTCTTGATTAGCAAATAATTTGATACTATGTACAGTTAGGTCCAGAAATATTTGGACAGGGACACAGGTTTTGGCATTTTAGCTATTTAACGAAACATATTCCAGTTAAAGCTATATAATTGTGGGCTTACTAGGAATCTGTCAGCAGATTTTTGCTAAGTAATCTAAAGTCAGAATGTTGTGGGGGTTAAATCACAGATTTCAGTGATGCCTCTCTTATCAAGATCCCTGCTGTTGCTTACTAGGAATGTTTGAAAATTTTCAGGAGAATATCAATGCCAGACTAGGTCAATTACAGCAGCGCGTGTTTGCTAGTCCGGCATGCCCCCTTCTGGGATTAACAGCTCACTGTCTATAGACATTGTACATAGAGAGACTGAAGTGGGCGGGGTAGCTTTTTTCAGCTCTGCTGCATTGCTGAATCTAAAAACTCTGTGTCAGAGGGATACATCATTAGATTCAAGGTCTCTTTGCCTATATGCAGTAAGGCACTTTTTTTGCATTTGTGATATTAAGAGAATAATGATTGTTTTCCCTGAGGCTAGTGTTTTGCATTGATAAACTTTTTTTTTTATTTTTTAATTTAGACATTTGTGGGTGTTAAAGTATTGTCATATATTTTCTTTTCTGTTTGTCAGGTGCTAACGCTCTATTAGAAAACGATGAGCCTGTGCATCCAGCTGCATCCAGCGACAGTGATTATACCGACAGCGAGTCGGATGTGGAAATGGATACCGACTCTGACCAGCAGGGGGAGACAGAATCAGAAGATGAGACCATAGACCCAGAACAAGAGCACAGAAGAATACACTGTGGTGTGAAGAGACGGCATCCAGGGCACACACCGCTGGATTTAACCCAAAGTCAAAAGGTAAGGCTTTCATAATTCATGCAATAACTTGTATTGGTTAGATTATGTGGATATTTAAGTTGGGAAATTCTACTATACAAAAGTACAGTTCACAGTGTAATTGCTGCTATGTGTACAAAAGGAAAACATTATTTGTGGCCTCTATGTGACTTGTATCCCCCACTCTTGGCAGTTTGATCTATTCACTAGAAACTGCAGCAGCTTCTTTGTGTCTCTGCTTTTGTCTCTGTGCACTGGGTTTTCTATAGACGTGTTTTCTATTATTGTTGGGCAGCTGCTGTAATCTGATCAGTCAGTGAAAAGCAATTTTATTGGCTATTGAGTGATCAATATAGGGGGCGTATAGGAGGACATTCAGGGTATATGCCCACATAGCTGATTTATATACAGGTTTAACTTTTTATTTTTAAGTCATGATGATCGCGAGGGTTTCTGCGCTGTACCCCCCTGATCACCGCCGGGTCTACGGCTGATGTTACTGTCAGGACCCGATTCTCACTGCCCGAGTAGTGCCTGCCCCGCTCTCAGCAGTTTAACCCTTTGAATGCTGCGATTAATGCAATCACAGCATTCAAGAGGTCACTTACCTCTCCCTGGTGATCGGGTCCCTGTAATGCGATCACCAGGACCCGATCGCTGCCATGGCAACCCTGGTTCGTCACCATTACGATCCTGGGTTACTGAGCTACCAATCATCTCACAGACCATGCCAGATGTGAGTGCAGCACTGACCGATCTAATCTACTGCAGTGATCAAGCACTGCAGTGGATTATATAAACGCAAGAAAAAAAAAAAAAAAGAATTGACATGCTGATATTTTTTTTTTTTTCTTTCTGCAATGAAATCTGCAAGTAAAAAAGAAGCCACATGTGCACAGCAAGTCAGGATTCTCATAGACTTTGCTGGTATGTGTTTTGATTAAAATCTGCAAGGAAAACGATGAACATAAGCAGCAAATTTTCTACGTGTGCACATAGCCTTAGTAGAAAAAGAACCCTTTCTCACTAATAAAAGATATTCATAAATCTCTTCTCTTTTGCTTGTCAGACTTGAGAAAAAAATTGAATGATTACTTTTAGCATTAACAACAGTCTGACCATAAGGTGGCCTTTCAATTCTTCTTGTGTCAGCTTTGTTCATTCATAGTGTTGAGCGAGTCGTTAACTATTCGTACTCCCTATGCTGGTAGCAAATACTGTCCACTACTCGCATATCAGTTACGAGTAGCAGGCACAATGTAAGTCAATGGGAAATACTCGCTAAGTGGCGAGTAACCTGAAAGCCGTACCGCTCGTGCGAGTAGCAAACAGTACTGCTTTCGGGTTACTCGCTACTTAGCGAGTATTTCCCATTGACTTACATTGTGTCCGCTACTCATAACTGATATGCGAGTAGCGGACAATAGCGCTAACAGCATAACGTGTACGAATAGTTAACTACTTGCTCAACACTATTCATTCCTTTTACTCTTGTGTATATCTGAAATACAATGAATAGAAGCTGCATCTGTTGCAGTTAGTGTGACATTTCCACCTACCTCTGCTATATGTCACCGTATTGTCCTCTGCATCTTCAGACTTGAGTCCATGGAGCTAATTGATGTGTATTGTGTAAGAGCTTGGCTTGTGTCCCCCAACCTGTCAGCTGCATGACGCAAGTCTGCTTTTTGCAATCTGTCATTTGGATAAAACTCACAGTTCGGAAGAAAAGAGAAAGTGACCATTTAACTGAAATATCGCAGCTGATTTTACAGCATCATGTCCTCACAGCACAGAACAAATTGTACATCAGAAATGCCGGCATGCAGGGTTCCTGTGTGAGTAATGGCAGAATCTAAACCTGCAGAGAATAGAAATGTCTGAGCGGGATAATTACGATTATTATGTCTCGTGTTAGCATTGTAGTCAGATCAATTACAAAGAATGCTCACGTTGTACATCGAAAGCTGCTGACCTCCAGGTACATCACATGAGGCCAAGGATGGGCTTTCAAATAGATTTTTAACAGGCACATGATCTTGCCAGTTCATAGACTCTTTGAAACTTGCCAGTACATGTACATAGTCAAAAAAGATTCTAAATGGCCTCTGCATCCGTCATAGAGTAAATGTACACAAGTTACACTGTGGTTTATACGCAATACTAATGATGGTTTCCTTTATAAATTGCTTTGTACCTTAGGTGCGAGACATCCTGTCTAAACATCCAGCTGGAGGAACAGCTAGAAAACCAGTGGGACCAAAGCCAGGTACTGTTGAACGTCATACCTCTTGGACCCTTTAATTGTAGAATAGTCTAATGGTCCTAAATTCCTGTTCTTTACACTGATCTCCAGAAAGTAGATGTCTACAGCCACTTTTATTACCATTATGGGCACGCAAAATAATAGATTTCATAACTGTTCCTCAGTCTGCTGAAAAGCCATAAATGGATAGTTAAAGGGAATCTGTCACCACTTTGACCTTTTTAAACTGTTAATATGGGCAGACAGGTTATAGAATGCTGAAAAAGTCCTACCTGTATGCCTCATATCAGATGTCTTGTGGAAAAATCATCTTTCTTTGTCGCTCCATTGGGAGACCCAGACAATTGGGTGTATAGCTTCTGCCTCCGGAGGCCACACAAAGTATTACACTTTAAAAAGTGTAACCCCTCCCCTCTGCCTATACACCCTCCCGTGCATCACGGGCTCCTCAGTTTTATGCTTTGTGTAGAAGGAGGCACACATCCATTCATGCTCCCATTTTAGTCAGCAGCAGCTGCTGATTTTATCGGTTGGAAGAAAAGAGGGCCCCCACAGGGCCCCCGGCATGCTCCCTTCTCACCCCACTAAGTCGGCGGTGCTGTTAAGGTTGAGGTACCCATTGCGGGTACAGAGGC
Source organism: Anomaloglossus baeobatrachus (assembly GCF_048569485.1). Taxonomy (NCBI): domain Eukaryota; kingdom Metazoa; phylum Chordata; class Amphibia; order Anura; family Aromobatidae; genus Anomaloglossus; species Anomaloglossus baeobatrachus. Next base: position 130,123,181 of record NC_134357.1, read on the forward strand.
TGGAGCCACATGCCGTTTTCCTTCACCATCCCTTAGAGGCTCTGGGAGAAGTGGGATCCTAACCGGTCATCCATTCACTGGGACCGGGCTCCCTCCGCAGCCCCTGTGGGAATCTGCCGGACAGGAGACTTTGTATCATCAGGGACAGGGCCCTGCATCTAAAGGTACTCTGTGTCCCCATGGGGACGGTGCATGGAGCGCTTGTTTCACAGACGCTGCAGCTGCTGCTGGTTTTGTGACGACCGGGACTTCCGCGCCGACCGCGCCTGTTTGTCGGCCGCGGTATTAACTTTAGTCCCCGGCTTCATGCGGCCTAGTACCATAACTCCCGCCCCCGGGCCTGCCAGTCAGGGGTAAGGGCGGGAAGGTCGACTGGACGTCGGCAGTGAGGGCTGGAGCATACTTTAGGTGTCCTCCTCCCCCCTCACTGATCACTGTGGGGCACCAGATTCCCGCACTTTTCTAGTCGCCACCCACGGCTCCCTCCTCCCCAGAGAGCTCCGGCAGCCATTTTTACAACACAGTCTGCCGGTGGAGGATTTCAGGAACGAGCTCTGCAGCTGGGAGGCCCAAGGCAGGGAATCTGGTGGACACACACCGCTTTGGGCGGTCGGTAAGCCACACCGGTCACCCGGTGCTGGTCCCCCTAGGGTGCCGAAGTGTGTATATATATGTATATATATTTGTATATATATATTTGTATATATTTTCTCTGTCGGCCGAGTTGTTTTGCTTTTGGCTATATACCCTCAGTGATCACTCTCCTGGGAGACAACAGCATGTCGTCCACAAGGAGCAAGGGTGCCAAGACACAGGGTTATTTTGCAACCTGTACCTCTTGTGCGGCTATGTTACCTGCAGGTTCCACCTACCCTCACTGTGAGCAATGCTCGGCCCCTGTTGCACTCGCTCAGCCGGAGCCTCGGGCACTTGTGGGACCCTCGGCTCAGGCAGAACCGCCTGCTTCCCCTGTCCAGGTGGCAGGGACAGAGTTTGCAGTTTTTGCTGAGAAACTCTCTGAGTCGCTTTCACAATCCATGGCTCAGTCTATGGACAAATGGTCTGCTAAGCTACTAGAAGCCTTGCAGTCCAGATCGGTCCTTACACAGGCCCCGGGCACTGTTGGATCATCGCCTCCAGGCCCCTCTCGGTTTGCGCCGAAGCGTGCTCCCGGGGTGGCCCCTAGGTCTCACGTGGAGGACTCCGGCACGGACCACAGTCCCAGACCGGCTAAGCGGGCTCGCTGGGAATCTTCCCCGACTTCCTCACGCTGCTCGGGGTCTCAGCTTGAGGACTCTCTGGAGGATGAGGCGGATGTCGCAGCTCAGGGCTCTGACCCTGACGTTGCTCTCAATCTTGATACACCTGAAGGGGACGCCATAGTAAATGACCTTATAGCGTCCATCAACCAGGTGCTAGATCTTTCTCCCCCAACTCCACCTATAGAGGAGTCGGCTTCGCAGCAGGAGAAACACCAGTTTAGGTTTCCCAAACGTACACGGAGTGCCTTTTTCGATCACTCTAACTTCAGAGATGCTGTCCAGAAGCACAGAGCATTTCCGGACAAGCGCTTTACTAAGTGCCTTATTGATACACGTTACCCCTTCCCCTCTGACGTAGTTAAGGGTTGGGCTCAATGTCCCAAGGTGGATCCTCCAGTCTCTAGACTGGCGGCTATATCTGTAGTATCAGTTGCAGATGGCTCATCGCTCAAGGATGCCACTGACAGGCAGATAGAGCTCCTGGTGAAATCCATCTATGAAGCCACAGGTGCGTCTTTTGCCCCGGCCTTTGCAGCCGTGTGGGCACTCCAAGCTATCTCAGCTTGTCTGTCTGAGATTAATGCGGTCACACGTACCTCTGCTCCGCAAGTTGCGTCTTTGACTTCTCAGGCGTCGGTTTTTTCGTCCTGCGCCATGAACGCCGTCCTGGACTCTGCTAGCCGTACCGCTAATTCGGTGGCAGTCCGCAGGGCCATGTGGCTACGCGAATGGAAGGCAGACTCTGCTTCCAAGAGGTTCTTAACCGGTTTGCCGTTTTCTGGCGACCAATTGTTTGGCGAGCGATTGGATGAAATTATTAAGGAATCCAAGGGAAAGGACTCGTCCTTACCCCAGTCCAAACCGAAGAGACCTCAGCAACGGAAAATACAATCGAGGTTTCGGTCCTTTCGGCCCTCAGCCAAGTCCCAATCCTCCTCGTCCAACAGGCCAGAGAAGGGCCAGAGGAACTCTTATGCGTGGCGGTCTAAGTCACGTCCACAAAAAACCGCCGGAGGCACTGCCTCCAAGGCGGCCTCCTCATGACTTTCGGCCTCCCCAAACCGCATCCTCGGTCGGTGGCAGGCTCTCCCGCTTTTGCGACGCCTGGTGGCCACATGTCCAAGACCGATGGGTGAGAGACATTCTGTCTCACGGTTACGGGATAGAGTTCAGCTCTCGTCCTCCGACTCGTTTCTTCAGAACATCTCCGCCCCCCGAGCGAGCCGATGCACTTTTTCAGGCGGTGAACACCCTGAAGACAGAAGGAGTTGTGATCCCCGTTCCCCTTCAGGAACGTTGTCGGGGTTTTTACTCCAACTTGTTCGTGGTGCCAAAAAAGGACGGATCATTCCGTCCCGTTCTGGACCTCAAACTGCTCAACAGACACGTGAGAACCAGACGGTTTCGGATGGAATCTCTCTGCTCGGTCATCGCTTCGATGTCACAAGGAGACTTCCTAGCATCAATCGACATCAAGGATGCTTATCTCCATGTGCCGATCGCACCCGAGCATCAACGCTTCCTGCGTTTCGCCATCGGGGACGAACACCTTCAGTTTGTGGCACTGCCTTTCGGTCTGGCGACAGCCCCACGGGTCTTCACCAAGGTCATGGCATCCGTTGTAGCGGTCCTACACTCTCAGGGCCACTCGGTGATCCCTTACTTAGACGATCTCCTAGTCAAGGCACCCTCCCGGGTGGCGTGTCAACACAGCCTGACCGTCGCTCTGGAGACTCTCCAGCGGTTCGGGTGGATCATCAATTTCCCCAAAGTCCAAGTTGACACCGACCCAATCACTGACTTACCTCGGGATGGAGTTTCATACTCTCTCAGCGATAGTCAAGCTACCGCTGGACAAACAGCTTTCGCTGCAGACAGGGGTGCACTCTCTTCTTCGGTGCCAGTCACACCCCTTGAAGTGCCTCATGCACTTCCTGGGGAAGATGGTGGCAGCAATGGAGGCAGTCCCCTTTGCGCAGTTCCATCTGCGCCCACTCCAATGGGACATTCTCCGCAAATGGGACAGGAGGTCGACGTCCCTAGACAGGAACGTCTCTTTCCCTGGCAGCCAAAACCTCTCTTCAGTGGTGGCTTCTTCCCTCTTCTCTGTCGCAGGGAAAATCCTTCCTGCCCCCATCCTGGGCTGTGGTCACGACGGACGCGAGCCTGTCAGAGTGGGGAGCAGTTTTTCTCCACCACAGGGCTCAGGGAACCTGGACTCCGACAGAGTCCTCCCTTCAGATCAATGTTCTGGAGATAAGGGCAGTGTATCTAGCCCTAAAGGCGTTCCATCGGTGGCTGGAGGGCAGGCAGATCCGCATACAGTCGGACAACGCCACGGCAGTCGCGTACATCAACCACCAGGGCGGCACGCGCAGCCGTCAAGCCTTCCAGGAAGTCCGGCGGATTCTGCTGTGGGCGGAGGCCACAGCCTCCACCATCTCCGCAGTTCACATCCCGGGCGTAGAAAACTGGGAAGCAGACTTCTCAGTCGCCAGGGCATGGACGCGGGGGAATGGTCTCTTCACCCAGACGTGTTTCGAGAGATCTGTCGCCGCTGGGGAACGCCGGACGTCGATCTCATGGCGTCACGGCACAACAACAAAGTCCCGGCATTCATGGCACGGTCTCAAGATCACAGAGCTCTGGCGGCGGACGCGTTAGTTCAGGATTGGTCGCAATTTCGACTGCCTTATGTATTTCCCCCTCTGGCGATGCTGCCCAGAGTGCTGCGAAAAATCAGGTCCGACTGTCGTCGCGCCATTCTCGTCGCTCCAGATTGGCCGAGGCGGTCGTGGTACCCGGATTTGTGGCACCTCACGGTGGGTCAACCGTGGGCGCTCCCAGACCACCCAGACTTGCTGTCTCAAGGGCCGTTTTTCCATCTGAAGCTTCCTTTGGGGCTGAAAGCCCATTCTACCAGAGCCGTGGGTGCGTCCTGGGCATTGCGGCACTGGGCTACGGCTCAGCAGGTGTGTCAGGCAGCTACCTGGTCTAGTCTGCACACTTTGACGAAACACTATCAGGTGCATACCTATGCTTCGGCAGACGCCAGTCTAGGTAGGCGAGTCCTTCAGGCGGCGGTTGCCCACCTGTAAGAGGGGGTCGTTTTCGGCTCTTTTTATCAAGGTATTCTTTTACCCACCCAGGGACTGCTTTTGGACGTCCCAATTGTCTGGGTCTCCCAATGGAGCGACAAAGAAGAAGGGAATTTTGTTTACTTACCGTAAATTCCTTTTCTTCTAGCTCCTATTGGGAGACCCAGCACCCGCCCCTGTGCACTTCGGGCTGTTTGTTCTTTTGTGTACACATGTTGTTCATGTTGAATTGTTCTTTTGGTTCATGGTTCAGTTCTCCGAACATCCTTCGGATTGAATTTACCTTAGACCAATTTATAAGTTTCCTCCTTCCTGCTTTTGCACCAAAACTGAGGAGCCCGTGATGCACGGGAGGGTGTATAGGCAGAGGGGAGGGGTTACACTTTTTAAAGTGTAATACTTTGTGTGGCCTCCGGAGGCAGAAGCTATACACCCAATTGTCTGGGTCTCCCAATAGGAGCTAGAAGAAAAGGAATTTACGGTAAGTAAACAAAATTCCCTTCTTTATCACTTTATGTAAATGAGCTCTTCCAGGTTATGGGGCTGATACTGCCTGGAAGATAGCTCCGCCTCCAGAGAGTATTTTAAATAAAAGGGGCGTTACCAGTGTGAGACAAGTAACTAACACAGAACAGGAGAAATGACATTTGACTTCTTGCAAACACATTTTTGCAGCTCCCTGAGCTCTGCTTTATTTCTAACAATATTGTAACCCTGGTTGCCTGTGAGATGGAAGTTGAAGCTGAGCAAAACCTGCAGATGTGTCTGTTTTATAATCACCCATAGCTCTACAGTGAGAGCAGCTATCACACGTCACACTGGCAGCGCCCCTGTTATTTAAAATAATCTTTGGAGGCGGAGTTATCTTAAAGGCAGCATCTGCCCCATAACCTGGAAGAGCTCATTTACATAGTGATTAAAGATAATATTTAAACAACAAGGCGCCTGATATGAGGCAGACAGGTATGACATTTTTCAGCATTCTATAACCTGTGTGCCCATATTAACAGTTTAAAAAGGTCAAAGTGGTGACACATTCCCTTTTAAGTCTTAGCAAGTGGATTAAAAAATAGTAAAATTGATGGAAATCCTGAGAATCGAAATGTGATTACAGATAAAGATGATTTTTTAGGGAAACAAGAAAGGAAATGAAAAAAAAAGCTGATTAATGATGTTCTGAGATGACCAAGTCACAGTTAGATCTTTACCAAATTTAGATTTTGCGATTGGGCTTGAGAATAGTTGTCCACTTGTAATGGGTACAAAGGTTCAAAATGGCTAGTGATGGTTACATAGTGAAATTGGTTTTAATTGACAGATATGTTGTACATATGCGATACTAGAAAAATGGAAGAAATAAGGCAGAGGCGGCAAGCCTCAAGGCGGTGGCAATGATGGATTTTAAAGGAAAGGTTTGCTGTTTTATATTTCAGTCAATGTCCTCTCTCTGGAGACCAATACGATGCAACGTCTTGAGAGACTGTTAAATCGGGGTCAGACCGGATCTGATTGGACAGAACTCGCATCACGTCTACAACTTCAAAGCTTAATTGACACTTACAGAAACACGTCCTCCCCGACAGAAAGTCTTCTTCGCGGTTATGAGGTAGGTTGGTGGTTTTCATGTGTCACACACTATCCTGTGGGACATCCTTTTCTTCTTTTAAGTAGCTAAAATTCTTTTTTTATTAGCTTGCTGGTGGAAGCCTAGATAATCTAATCCAAACTCTACAGTCCATGGGATTAAACGAGGGGGTGGAGCTACTGCGGAAATCTGAGACCTACATCAAGCAGGAGACTCAAGGTAGGTCGTTCTACTTAAGACATATGCGCTGTGATAAGTCCGTCCTAATGGCAATCACCAGGTCTAAAAGCGCATACTTGTGCCATATATTGTAGATTTATTCTTGTGTAGTCTAAATGCTTCAAAGAATCATCGGTAAATGATAAACCGCTATGTGCTATTTTGTGTATTGACTTCTATTTTGTGAGTGGAATAAGCCTGTATTCTGCTAACGGTGCTATAGAGGTATATCGCTAGAGGACTAAATGTGCCTGATTTTTACCTGTTTACATAAGCTCAGAATTAAATTTTGGTTGCATAGCAGTGGATCGCACAAGGAACATGATTGTGAACACTTATTTTAGAAAAAAGCAATGTACAGAAAATATGGACTGAGACCGTTTTTTTTAATAGTGTGTTAAAGGGAATCTGTTAGCAGGTTTTTCTACCTCATCAGAGATCAGCATGATTTGGCCAAAGAGATCCTGAATCCTGTGATGTATCACTTAGGGCGGCTTTGCACGTTGCAACATCGCACGTGCGATGTCGGTGGGGTCAAATCGAAAGTGACGCGCATCCGGCGTCACTTTCGACATCGTAGTGTGTAAATCCTAGATGATACGATGAACGAGCGCAGAAGCGTCGTTATCGTATGATCAGTGTATTCTCCGACATTTCCATAATGCCGGTGCCGCGATAGGTACGATGTAGTTCCTCCTTCCTGCGGCAGCACACATCGCTGTGTGTGAAGCCGCAGGAGCGAGGAACATCACCTTACCTGCCGCCGGCTGCTATACGGAAGGAAGGAGGTGGGCGGGATGTTTACATCCTGCTCATCTCCACCCCTCCGCCGCTATTGGCCGCCTGCTGTGTGACGTCGCTATGACGCCGCACGACCCGCCCCCTTAGGAAGGAGGCGGGTCGCCGGCCAGAGCGATGGTCGCAGGGCAGGTGAGTGCATGTGAAGCTGGCGTAGCGATAGTTTTCGCTACGCCAGCTATCACAAGATATCGTATCTGCGACGGGGGCGGGGACTATCACGCTCGACATCGCAGCATCGGCTTGCGATGTCGTAATATGCAAAGCCCGCCTATTACTGGGTGCTACCGTTTTGACAAAATCAGAATTTTTTTATTTAGTCATGAAGCAGAGCTGAGAGCGCTGTCCCGCCCACACCAGGTTGTCAAAGATTGACACCTTACTGTCAATATACAATCACAGTAGGGGGCACGCTGGACTGTCAGGCACTTGACATTGTAATTGGACCAATAAGAAGTCCTGATTAAACTAAAATAGCAAATTAGCAACAGACCTTGACAAGACAGGCATCCCTGAATTATCTGTGTTAACCCTTGCAGCATGCTGTCTTCAGTTTACATAGCAAATATCTGCTGACAGATTCTCTTTAAAGAGATTCTATGCTCCAAAGTGTAAATTAAACTTAAACAATTATAGAGGGTACTTGGCCCCAAAAAAAAAAAAAAAAAAAATCATGCCAGGAATTAAATATTAATGTTATATTACTATTATACACATCTGGATTAGTGCATCATTAAGCCTTCCAATTTGCATCTTAAACCTAGTTCCTTACCTTGACTGACAGTGCTTGCGCAGTGAAGTGCTGGCAGTGTCGGTGCAGTGTCAGTGTGGACACGCTGTCATCCTGGCTCCTGCCTCTCTGCAGCCATCGATCAGTACACTTGGAAGTGTAGTGAGCGAGCGTCTTAACAGAGGAGAAGAGCATTTCAGACTTGTTAAGTGTAGCTGCCGACAAGCAGGATCCAGGTGTCATAGCGCACCCACACTGACTCTGGGGGAACCTAGCAGAGCGTTCAGATTGTGCAAATGCAGAAACTGGGATTGATTCTATACAGCATTCACTACTACCAAGGAAGCGATGGCAGTCAATATAAGGGACTATGCTTAATTTATAACTGGAATGGCATAACTGTGCACCAAGCCATAAGTCACTCGAAAGGCGCACTGAACTGCTGTAATCTGCATTCTAATTAGGTTTTTCTGCATATATAGCCCTAAATGTATATGCATGGTATGATTTTTAGAGAGGCCAAGCCCCTTACGGAAATATTTAAGCATTTTAATTAGCACTTTGGGGTGACATGTTCCCTTTTAAGTAGTAATTGTAGTCTGTCCAGTATGATTAAGTTTAGCATAGGGGCTGATTCATTAACACTGGCGTTGCACACTCTAATCTTAAAGGGGTTATCCAGCTTATTTTGAGTTTTTTTCATTATTACCCTATTGGGCTACATTGGGGTAGGTAAGTAGATAGAGACCACTTACCTGCCCTGCTGTCAGCCCCTCTCCTTCGGCTCAGAGTGGTCATGTGACTGCTCCTGCCGCGATTTTGCTGCTTCCGGTCATTTCATGTCAACATGGGCAGGGCCATGTTGACATGCAAATCTGGAAACAGCATGTCGCCTCCCTGCTTGGCTGTACAGTGCGTGGAGTCCCCGCCCCCGTCCCTGCACCCTCCCACAGATTCCCCCGCACCCCGTTTTCTGCCCACAACCTCCCCCTGCATTGCTGTGGGGTCCGTGACCTGGGGGAGGGGCCTGGCGGCGGCTGCCGTGGTGTCAACACCAGCACCGGGCCCCTGCTCAGGATCACACATTCAAATATACCGGCATCACAGATCACAGATGCCGGTACATTTGAAAGCACTGATGAGAAGGAGCGCAGCGCTTCTCATCACTGTCCCGCTGTCTGTGCTCTCTTCAGCACAGCGGTGACGTCACTACTGTGCTGATATGGCCAGAGCACAGAAAGCGCACGAACGTGCAGGAGCGGCGGGGACCGAGGATGGGTGAGTATGTACTCCCTACATGTGTTCCCTATGGGTGTAGGGGGGGTCGGTACAGAGCGCCGTGTGTGCGTGCAGAGCCTGATGTTATGCGGTGCAGAGCCTGATGTGTTATGCGGTGCAGAGCCTGATGTGTGTATGCGGTGCAGAGCCTGATGTGTGTATGCGGTGCAGAGCCTGATGTGTGTATGCGGTGCAGAGCCTGATGTGTGTATGCGGTGCAGAGCCTGATGTGTGTATGCGGTGCAGAGCCCGATGTGTGTATGCGGTGCAGAGCCCGATATGTGTATGCGGTGCAGAGCCCGATGTGTGTATGAGGTGCAGAGCCCGATGTGTGTATGCGGTGCAGAGCCCGATGGGGGCTGTTATTTGCAATGCTGTAGTGATAACAGGACAGTGCTGGGGCAGAATATACTGACAGGGAATGTGTGTGCAGGGGGCGAGGCTGGACACTGGGGTGGGGCTGGACAGTGAGGCCGGGCGGTGCCAGCTGTGACTGGGAGGTTTAGCACAGGAAGTGGTCAGTTTGCTTGTGCTGAATGTAAACAGAGAGCTGCAGAGAATAAAGGGTGAATTCAAGAGGAACAAAAGTTAGAAAACAAAAAATAACAATGTAGGGGCGATTTATATGACAATACAGCACAGATTAGCTTAAACTCAAAAATTTTTGTTATGTCGGACAACCCCTTTAATGAAAAGCTCACTGGAGTATGAATTAAGAATCTTATGCCACTTAATGAGTTAGGCGCACCTTCTCAGTGGCATGTTCCTTGGTCAGGGGCTGGAGTAGTATTTCTAGCGGAACGAACTATGGGACTTTTGCTGAATTTGATGGGAAGGTTAGAGCCACAACCCTGCCTGATTCCTCCCCAGTTCTGCCCATTTTGGCAGAGCCTTTTCAGACTGGTGTAAAAATGCCAAAAGTCAGACACACTCCATGTTGCAGAACAATAGTGACTTTTCAAAGCATTTTACATCCGTTTTCTGGTGTAAAAACGTAGAATCCGAGCCATAATTTTAGCAATATCTGTAAAGATTTAATTGCAGCGGTCTCCTAAGCCCTATGTAAGTTTAGGATAATAAGCATGGTTATTTGCATGTGAAACAAAAAACGAGCATTCTCGGCAGTATTGATCTGGTTCATTCACATATGTTGGCTGCTCTTTGGGGAATAGTACTTGTTACTTCGGGAATATCAGAACAGCCGGCTACAGACTGATTTTCTCCACCTCCTTATGCTAATAGCTCCTGTTTTAGGTTACATATCTTAAAATGAAAAATCTTAAGTGAAGGAAACATTTATCTACAAGTACATAAAGGGAGTTTTCAGCAATTCATGATATCCCTACTGAAAAATCATAGCTCTGTACAGATTACAGATAGATAATTGTGGACCTAACGTGTAGGACTAACCTTTTCGGCTACTTATCTTAAAACACCCCACTCTCCTATACATATGCAAACTCGACTCTTATGTGCCTTGAAAACAAAGGTTCGGATATGATGAAGTCCAATCTGTTTTTTGTGAATTCTGTTGTAGTGAGTCGGAAACCTCCATACACACTAGGAGACTTACCTAATGTTAGGTCATCTTTAGTCAAACCATGTAAGACACTTTTCTTCTGGGAATGAAGACCCTGTTAGAAAATTGTTTGCTAGAGAAATCTTTAAATACTGTATATTGAATCAATTAGATTTTCCCTTGTATAAAAATAGTGGCTGGATGTGATGTTAAAGTCCAGTTGCAGTCATGAGAAGCAACATCTCAGATTTCAGTAAAGTGTATTGTAGGGCCACTTCTGGGAGTAGGAACGGTGTGCAGACATCGTTTGGTAGGAAAGATTTTAAATTGAACCCATGCGTTTTTTTAGATGAATGTATTAAGTTGTGTGCGGACAGCAAAAAAGAAAAGTCATAGACTTTGCTAGGGAAGCAAAGTTATGCAGTTTTGAGCCCAAAAACGCACCCAAAAAACGCCGCGAAAACCACTCAGTGCGCACATAGCCTTAAGCGGGCTTTACACACTGCGATATTGGTCCCGATATCGCTAGTGTGGGTACCCGCCCCCATCTGTTGCGCGACACGGGCAAATCGCTGCCCGTGCCGCACAACATCGCCCAGACCCGTGACACATACCTGCCCGGCGACGTCGCTGTGACCGGCGAACCGCCTCCTTTCTAAGGGGGCGGTCCGTGCGGCGTCACAGCGACGTCACTAAGCAGCCGCCCAATAGCAGCGGAGGGGCGGAGCTAAGCAGGACTTAACATCCCGCCCACCTCCTTCCTTCCGCATAGCGGCCGGGAGGCAGGTAAGGAGAGCTTCCTCGTTCCTGCGGTGTCACACGGAGCGATGTGTGCTGCCGCAGGAACGAGGAACAACCTCGTTACTGCTGCAGTAACGATCTTTGAGAATGGACCCCCATGTCACCGATGAGCGATTTTGCACGTTTTTGCAACGATGCAAAATCGCTCATCAGTGTCACACGCAACGGCATCGCTAATGCGGCCGGATGTGCGTCACCAATTCAGTGACCCCAACGAGTTCGCATTAGCGATGTCGTAGCGTGTAAAGCCCCCTTTACTCAGACGAGTGTTATCTGATGTTTTATCTGGTGGTGACCAGTGATTGATTGATTTGATATTTTTTTTTTTTTTAATTTCTAGAGTCAAAAGTTGACAGCGCGTATGGAAGCCAGTCTGTGGGCAATGACCAATCTACAGCTTCAGAACCTCAGAAACCTTCCCCCATGAGGTGTACAAGGTTGTCTCCAACACAAGAACTGGCACCACAGACAGAACCAGCGAGCGGACAGTAAAACTGTCACCTGATGATAAACTCTCAAAGGAGATCTATTAATGGTAACATTGAAACCTTACACTTAGTGACGGATGGGATGACCGACCATAGATGAGTTATTTCCCAGAGATGCAGTTGGTTTTAATCTAGAATATATCCTAAAATCACAATTTAATCGAATTCTGATGGATACTTTCCTGCTTTTGCCTACCGCTCAATTCTGTTGCTGTGTACTCGCATGCAGAAGTGCAGTAAATGATGAGAAGACTCAATACAACTAACATGAGCCTGGAGTTCTGCACATAGACTGAAATAATATGTGAACCCCTCCTCTTTGTAAACAATGTGAATAAAAGGCAAGTTGATTGGAAATGTAAGCATCTGAAAACACAAACTGTATCACTTAGTCATGATGAAATTTATGCAGAAATCTGAATTCAACAGATCCTATTATTCCTGTGAAATAAATCACAATATCTTTTAAATCGGTGATCTCCAAAACAGGGCTCTCCAGTAGTTGTGAAACTACAACTCCCAGCATGCCTCGACAACTGCTGGAGAGCCACAGCTTTCAGACCACTGTTGTAAACTCTAGTTTGTTCACTCTTTTTACTGTTATTTAAAGGTTTGTTTTTACTACAAATAAATATATTTTATATGTGAAACATTTTTGTGATGGAGAAATGTTTAAAATCTGTGTACGGAGGCGGTTATTTCTTTCTTTTAAAATGCACTAATGTGCTGAGGGTCCTATAATAGGCTTGTAATAAAACAGCAGCAAACCCTTTTTAATCCATGTCTAATGTGCTGATTTCCATCTGATATTTCTAATTCCCAATATAAAATTTCTGTGACGCCTCATTGGGGGACACGGGACCATGGGTGTTATGCTGCCTATCCATAGGAGGACACTAAGTAGATGCAAAAGCATAGCTCCTCCTTTGCAGTATACACCCCCTGGCCGGGCCAGGCAGCCTCAGTTTTAGCTTAGTGTCTGTAGGAGGCACTTCCTTTCAAGGTTTGTTATTATTTGAGGGCGACGGTTTCCTTTTGGGACCGATCTCCCACTACCATCAACGGGCGGGAACGTGGAGTGTCGCCTCCACGTACCCGGTCCTGCGACGCTGGATCCTGGCCTAGACGACGGGTTCCACAGACACCGATTTTCCAGAGCCCAGGGCAGAGACACAATTCCTCAGCCACTCTTTGCAGGCTCTGAGTTGAACATGGCACCTGTGTGACCGGAAACAGCAAGCTGACTCTGCTATTTCCACTGCCTGGACTGAAGCGGTGTTTAAGGTGAGATCCCCCCTGACTGGTTTCCCAGACAAAGGGAGAAAACACGGTGCAGGGAAGGCTCCCAGGACTGCTGAATTTACAGTATTTATTGTGAGAAAGTCCCTTGCTGATTGCAAAGAGGAGAGCCCCAGGGATCCTGAACACACAGTGTTAACTTTTCTCTAGCTTGCTGGCTGGAGGAGGGGGAAGTCCCTGCTGTTTGCAGAAAGTCCTGCACAGATAATTTACAGGTAGCAGGGGGAGGGCCCAGAGCTCAGGAACTCGCGCTGTTTATTTGCTCTGTTTATTTGCTCTAGTAGAAAAGTCGGCAGAGATAACCACCAGTGACAAGCTGTGTGCTGACTGGAGGGAGAGGGAGGAAAACTGTCAGAAGCTCCCTTCCCGCCATTTTTTTTACTACTTACAGCAGGGGGGGGGGGCACACTGACTTCTTCTTCGCGCTCTTTTAGCGCTAAGCCCTGCCCCCAATAAGCCCCGCCCCCCAGGAAAGCGTGCGAAGATCTCCACAGAGCTTACTCCTTCCTGAGGACAGGGCCATCGGCTGATTCTGGTGAGGTGCTTGCTTCACTTGTAGCTCTGCTGACCATTGCTCCCCCTCCTGGCATACTCCTATTAGGAACATGCAGAATTCTAAGGGCACTAAGAGTGCTAAGGCCCACATAGTCTATTATTCAGCCTGCGCTGCCTGCCACGCTGAGCTACCACGAAAACACACCTCTTCTCTCTGTCAGTCCTGTGTCCCTATAGCCCCCCAAGATCACCCTGCCACCACCACCGCAACTGTCAGCCCAGAGCCTAGGGCTCCCAGCCCACCGGAATGGGCACAGTTTCTGTCTCAATCCATGGAAAAACTGTCACAGAACCTGGTGCTGGCTATGCAATGTCGTCCTCCACACCCTTCTGGGCCCCTGGACAGAACGCAGCCTGAAGATACCCCTATGGAGGATCCTTCTGAGGTAATCCTGGCACATGCTTCACCGGTTGCAGGGATCAGGAAAAGAGCACACGGCCGGGTGTCTCCAGCACTCTCTCATGGCCCCCATGACTCTCCCTTGGGAGCACACAGGGCAGGCTCTCCCACACGCTCCACGGCTTCTGAAGAGCTGGAGGAGGGAGAATGCTGTTTGTACCAGGAGGATTCCTTGGTTTCATCCTCCCCAGATGATCAAACTGCAATAGACTCCCTTATAGCAGCAATCAACCAAACTCTGCATGTGGAGGATCCCCCATCCACTACCACTGACCATGCGGTCTCCTTTAAGAGGGCAAGGAAACCCCAAAAGGTTTTCGCTGATCACCCAAAGTTTCAGGATATCCTCACAAAGCAAAGGGAGAAGCCTGACAGGCGCTTCGGTAACCGAAAACTCATGGAGTCCCGGTACCCTTTTGCCTCACCTGCCCCTAAGGGCTGGGCCGATCCGCCCTCGGTCGACCCCCCGGTCTCCCGCCTTACCACAAAGACGCTCCTGTCTTTACCCGATGGTTCCTCCATCAAGGACCCGACAGACAGGTGGAGCACCTCGCCCGCTCTGCTTTTGAGGCTGCGGGTTCCTCCCTCTCGCCCTCCTTTGCCTCTGTGTGGGTCGCAAAGGCGATCTCGGTCTGGGTAGAATCCCTTAACACTTCGCTTGAGGAATCCCAGCTCACTCATACCTTCACAGAGGTAACAGCTCAAATTGCCACTGCGGCGGAGTACCTCATGCAGGCCTCCATGGACGCTGCTACCTGCGCAGCATTTGCCGCCTCAAATTCCATAGCCATCTGTAGAGCTCTCTGGCTCCGACAATGGCGAGCGTACTCTGCCTCCAAGAAGTCTCTCACGGGCCTTCCCTTTTTTCCAGACCGATTGTTTGGCGAACGTCTGGACAAGCTCATTTCTGACGCCACGGGAGGAAAGAGTAGCTCCCTCCCCCAGCTGAAGTCCAGGACGTCCTTCACCAGAGATCCACAGTCCTCGTCCCGCTCCTTTCGGAACTGCTTTGGTTGGTCGACGTCCCGTGCTGTCCCCGCCACCAGCCGCGGACTACGCAGGGACCGACCTTCTCAGCTCTCCCCGAAACCCACTTCGTCATGGCAGCCTAGACCGAAACAGTCCAGGACTAGGGAGACTCTGCCACGACGTTTTCCTCCCTCATGACACCTTCGGCGCCCCAGAAGACACACTCCTTGTAGGAGGTCAACTGCGGCTCTTTCAACACATCTGGGCTGTCGCCTCAGACGACAAATGGGTGCGAGACCTTGTGTCTTCCGGTTACAACATAGAATTTCGGACCCGACTCCCGAGTCGGTTATTTCTCTCAAACCCCCCAAAGACTCAAACGACGCGAAGCTTTTTTCTCAGCAATCCACTCGCTCCAAACAGCAGGAGTGATAATACCTGTCCCAGACGACGAGAAGTTCGGGGTTTTTTATTCCAACCTCTTTGTGGTCCCCAAAAAGGATGGGTCAGTTTGACCCATCCTGGACCTCAAACACCTAAACAAACGTGCACGTACGGAGATTCAGAATGAAGTCCCTAAGGTCCATTATTGCATCCATGGGCGAAGGGGAATTCCTCGCCTCTATAGACATCAAGGACATGTACCTGCACATACCCATTGACCCAGATCACCAAAAGTTCCTCCGCTTCGCAGTTCAGGACTCCCACTTTCAATTCGTAGCTCTACCCTTCGGCCTTGCCACCGCACCAAGGGTCTTCACTAAAGTCATGGCGGCCGCCATGAGCGTCCTTCACGCCAGGGGAGTAGTCGTTCTCCCTTACTTGGACGACCTCCTCATCAAGGCCCCCTCCTTCTACGACTGCTCAACCAGCGTACAGATCACTGTGGACATCCTATCCCGCTTAGGGTGGCTAGTGAATCTAGACAAATCATCCCCGATCCCATCACGATCCATCACCTTCCTGGGCATGTCCCTGGACACCCCGGGGCTTGATCTTTCTCCCTCAGGACAAGGCGATCGCTCTTCAATGAGCGGTACGCTGCCTTCTACATCCTCCGTCTCGCTCCATTCAATTCAGCATGAAAGTGCTTGGCAGGATGGTGGCGGCTATGGAAGCAGTACCCTTTGCTCAACTGCACCTCCACCCACTGCAGCTAGCCCTTCTAGTGGCCTGGGACAAGAGCCCCTTCTCCCTGGACAGACATCTTCACCTGACGCCTTCAGTCACGTACGCACTCCGCTGGTGGCTTCGGTCCTCATCCCTATCGAAGGGGAGATCTTTTCTCCCAGTGAACTGGCTGGTCCTGACCACGGAGGCCAGCCTCCTAGGCTGGGGAGCAGTGTACCGGCACCACACTGCTCAAGGACGTTGGATGCCCCAGGAGTCTTCCCTACCCATAAACATCCTGGAACTCTGCGCGATCTTCCTCGCGCTCAGAGCGTTCTGCCCTCTGCTAGCGGGTCGTCAGATTCGAGTTCAATCGGACAATGCGACAGCTGTAGCCTATAACAATCGGCAGGGGGGCACCCGCAGCAAAGCGGCTTACCTCGAGGCCCACAAGATCCTCAGCTGGGCCGAATCGACGGGTTCAGTGATATCAGCGGTCCACATACTGGGGATAGAGAACTGGGCAGCAGACTTTCTAAGTCGCCAAGGCCTGGCCGCCGGAGAATGGTCTCTCCACCCAGATGTGTTTCTATACATCTGCACTCTGAGGCACACCAGACGTGAACCTATTGGCCTCAAGGTTGAATGCAAAGGTACCCGCGTTCATAGCCAGCTCACGTGACCCGCAGTCCATCGGCGCGGATGCTGTAGTCGGCTCCTGGCACCACTTCCGCCTGCCTTACATATTTCCACCTCTACCCCTGCTGCCGCGAGTAATCAGGAAGATCAAGGCAGAGGGAGTCCCGGTGATACTGATAGCACCGGACTGGCCCAGGCACGCCTGGTACGCCGAATTGGTACAAATGCTCACAGATGCACCGTGGCGCCTTCCAGACATCCCAGACTTGCTGACTCAAGGGCCCATTTCCCATCAGAACTCCAGAGCCCTGAAGCTGACGGCATGGCCATTGAGACCTGGGTATTGACAAGAGCGGGATTCTTCCCCGCGGTTATTTCCACCATGATCAGCGCCCGAAAGCCTGCTTCATCCCGCATTTACCACCGTACGTGGAAAATCTTCCTCTCATGGTGCAGGGAAAACTAATGTCCAGCCTATGCCTCTTGCCATCCCCAGAATTCTCGACTTTCTACAGTCTGGCTTGCAAGCGGGGTTGGCTCTCAGTTCCCTTAAAGGGCAGGTCTCAGCGCTCTCAATCTTCTACCAATGCCGCCTGGCTCAAAAACCGCAAGTCAAGACCTTCCTCCAGGGCGTTTCCCATCTAGTTCCCCCGTACAAACGGCCGCTGGACCCATGGGACCTCAATCTCGTTCTGGACGGTCTCCAGAGGTCTCCCTTTGAGCCGCTCAAGGAATCCTTCCTTGCTCTTCTGTCCTGGAAGATAACATTCCTGGTGGCAATTACGTCCATCAGACGGGTTTCGGAGCTAGCAGCACTCTTGCCGCGAGCCTTTTCTGATCTTTCACCAGGACAAGGTGGTTCTGCGCCCCCTTCCGGATTTCCTTCCAAAGGTTCTTACCCCGTTTCATTTGAACGAGGACATTGTTCTGCCTTCCTTTTGTCCACACCCAGTTCATAGGGTGGAAAGGTCTCTGCATTCGTTAGACCTCGTCAGAGCTCTCAGATATTACATATCCAGGACAGCCCCCTTTAGAAAAACGGACTCTTTGTTCGTCATTCCTGAGGGGCCTAAGAAGGGACAGGCAGCTTCAAAGGCGACTCTGGCTCGCTGGATTCGCTCTGCGATCAAGGAAGTCTACCGCTTGCAACTCAAGCCCATTCCTAGTGGGCTGCAGGCTCATTCCACGCGAGCAGTTGGCGCTTCGTGGGCCATTCGGCATCAGGCTTCAGTGGAACAGGTGTGTAAGGCTGCGACCTGGTCTAGCCTACATACGTTTTCAAAGCATTACAAAGTCCATACCCAGGTTTCAACTGAGGCAAATCTGGGTAGGAAAATTCTGCAAACGGCATTAGAGCACCTCTCAGTAGGTGCTCCAGGCTGTCTGGGACTGGTTCCTAGTCCTTGGGTTGTGTTGTCTTCTTTTATGTTTCCCACCCATGGACTGTTTTAGGACGTCCCATGGTCCTGTGTCCCCCAATGAGGCGTCAGAGAAAAACGGATTTTTGTGTACTCACCGTAAAATCGTTTTCTCTTAGCCATCATTGGGGGATACAGCACCCACCCTGTTGCCCTGTTGGGCCTTGGTTCTCTCAGTACCTTATTTGGTTATGACTCTTCTTTTCTCATGTTCCTCTGTTGAGAAGTTTTTACTGGTTTTTCTCCTTCTGCTTGTGTACTAAAACTGAGGCTGCCTGGCCCGGCCAGGGGGTGTATACTGCAGAGGAGGAGCTATGCTTTTGCATCTACTTAGTGTCCTCCTATGGATAGGCAGCATAACACCCATGGTCCTGTGTCCCCCAATGATGGCTAAGAGAAAACGATTTTACGGTGAGTACACAAAAATCCGTTTATTGTATTAGGAGCACTGCTGGTCATCCATTTTTCATAATAAGCAGAAATATATTCTTGTAGCTACTAATGAATGATCAGTTCAGTAGTGAATTTTTTTCATGCGTTTTTTTTACACGTGTTTGTCTCAAAGTTGGCTGAAAAAAAGACCACAGAACAAATGTTAAGTTGCCCAAAGCAAAAAAGCAACTTTATTATTACATAGTATGGTGGTATAAAATTATGCATAATTATAACCTTCACCATCTCGTAAATTGAAGTGCTTGAAAATCCTTCAAATGCAAAAAGATGGCGCCGATCTCCAGATATATTATAACAGAAGTTTTATTTGGCTATTATAAAATATTACAACGTGTTTCGGCTAAAATTTTAAAAAAAGATTAGCCTTCTTCAGGTAAAATAATATGGTCATATTATTTACCTGAAGAAGGCTATATTTTTAAAGATTTTTAGCCGAAACGCGTTGTAATATTTTATAACAGCCAAAACTTCTTCTGTTATAATATATCTGGAGATCAGCGCCATCTTTTTGGATTTGAAGGATTTTCAAGCACTTCAATTTACTAATTTCCTGTGATCATCGGGTGGAGCTGATTCACAGTGTATCAATTCCTGGTGTGCAGCAGACCAGAGTTTGTGGAGGTTGATCTGAAGGGATCTAGGGGTTTAATCCAACTTGCAATAAGGTGAGTGCGGTTCATGCACATCTTTTAACCAACATACGTTATATGGTTTTGGACAACTACATTTAGAGTGGCGCCGTGTATGTCCCTTTTTATCTCTAACCTCTCAAGGTTTACCTTTTTGTAATTTTCACCATGTCGTAAGAAACACGATAACTGCCCATATCCCAATACACACAAACCTGTACAGACACACAAAAATAACAATGAATATATAGCTAGATAGATGATGACAATATCTTAGAATAGATAGATATACTCTTGAGATCTAATTTTCCAACCTCCTCTACATACACTTGCACCCTTTTTTTTTTTCCTTTCATGTGGGACTAAAGGGTGGGGTCCCCCCTATTTTTGTAACCAGCAAAGGTAAAGCAGACAGCTTGGGGCTGGTATAATCAGGCTGGAACGGTCCATGGTTATTGAGCCCTTCCCAACTTAAAAATACCAGCCCACAACCGCCCAAGAAGTGGCACATCACATTAGATGCACCAATTCTGGCACTTCACCTCAGCTGTTCCCAATTTGCCCTTGTGCGGTGGCAATCAGGATAATGGTAGTTGGGGTTGATGTCTGCTGGCATTAAGCCCCCTGGTGTTCGTAATGGAGAGGCTTCTATCATACATCCCCATTACTAACTCATTAACTAAAAAGAAGAAAAAAAAAAAAAACACCCAAAAATACTTTATTAGAAAAAAAAAAACCACTCCCCCACATGTTCCATTGTTCACCATTTTGTTACAAAAAAAAAATCCATGCAGGTCCAGGGATTGCGATTGTAGTCCAGGCAATCCGACGTGGTCCTCAAATGGAAATCTGAAAGACCTAAAAAGACACACTCCCTCTTACACCAATTTATTAGAAAGCAAAGCTCCAGTCCCCAACCCGTGGGTTTATTATGTTGCGGCACAGATGCAGCACTTCAGGGGGTGGGGAAAGGATGAGGCATATGACGCTGGGGGCAAATTGGTGAGGGGCCTTGCAGAATGGGGACACCCAGTGGCTTTTTTGGATGCAGGATACTCACCCAGAGGAGGAACATTATATCCAACATTATCATTGATGTACAAGGTGTGGGATAGAGGGAAGCAGTTGCTGGGAATATCAGGAATGACTGAGTACTGGCCCTTATGGCATAATCGTGGACTGGCGGAGCTGCAGAGACTCCCGGGTTGGAGAATGTGGGTGAGCAGGGGGGTGCATCAGGTGTCTCAGATTCTTCAGAATAATATACTTAAAAGATTTGACCAGCTTCAAGCTGAGTTTGGGATACCGCACAGTTCCTTTTACCAATACCTGCAGCTCCGTCATGCCTATGAGACACAGACACGTCGTATGGACATTAGGATAGAGCGGAATCACACTCTTACTGAATTGTTGACATCTGATCGCTCCTATGGTATTATTTCTAGGTTGTATACAGTGATGTTATCTAGACACCTCGACAAATTCCCTTTGCAGGCTAGAGAGAAGTGGGAGAGGGACCTAGGCCCTATGACAGAGGAACAGTGGGGTGAGGTCCTGTCTCAGACTCCAAGCCTTGCTGTATCTGAAGGCCAACGACTGTCGCAGCTATTCCTGTTACATAGAGTATATAGGACACCTAGTCTATTGCATAAGATGGGAGTTAGGATGGATGATCTGTGTCCTAGGTGCGGACAGGAAGGTGCGAATCTGATGCATATGATGTGGTCCTGTGGGAACATTGAAGATTACTGGAGGGCAGTACTAGATTTGGTTAGACAAGTTTTCAATATCCGTCTACAGCCAAGACCTATTATATGTATCCTGGGTCTACTGGAGGGGGGGGTGGACTTGAGTTCGCCGGTAATGGTCGGTATTACACGTCTCTTGTACCAGGCTAGGAAACTGTTGGCCTACCACTGGTTGGACCCAGCGCCTCCGGTCATCGGGGATTTTAGGGAAAGAGTAAACGGTATACTTCGACTGGAGAGAGGAGTATACCTTAAAAGAAATGCATTGAAAAAGTTCTATAAGATCTGGGGGGCATGGTTGGATACCCCAGGCCTTCCCTCCTCGGCGTTACTGCAGGACAGTGCGAGCGACCAGGTCCTTCTCCTTCTGACCGGTTAACAAATTTCCCCAAATAGGGTGATATGCGTACTGCTGGAAGGTGTGTGCATGTATATGTGTGTGCATGTATATGTGTGTGCATGTATATGTGTGTGTGCATGTATATGTGTGTGTGCAAGTATATGTGTGTGCGTGTATATGTGTGTGCATGTATATGTGTGTGCATGTATATGTGTGTGCGTGCGTGTATGTATATGTGTATATATATATATAATGTCATAATGATGCTGGGTAAGCTATACTATGGAGAATATATTGGGAAATAATATGCACTTTGAGACCCATATTGAAATGAGACGTGGACTGCGGGTGCATTGTTTATTATGTTATTTGTGTGGTTTTTCTTATTGACTAAAGGTTTTTTCCCTTTCTGTGATATATCTATGGAGGGAATTATTTTATGTGTTGTATAATTTTGATGTTAAATAAAAATGAACCTGATTTAAAAAAAAAAAGAAAGCAAAGCTCCAAGGTAGTCCAGCAGTTCCCACGACGTTCCTGGTATACAGTGGTTTTGGTGCCAACGATATCTGAACAGTTGTATATTAAGTTTATGGTGCTGATTAAGAATATCACTTCAGTATTCCTAGATTGGCTCTGGTTTCTGAGATATTGAATAGTTAACGCAACAGGATTGAAAAGGATTCCGAATTGCAAGAATGTTATTATTTTTCAATCACCCATGACGGCACTATGAGAGAGGGGATCCGACCTTCAAGGACAGGAAACCTCCAGGATAAAAAGGGGCGGAACCTCTCCCCGCATCATTTGGTTTACTGTCCTTGCATCCTGGCAGATGATCAGTGCGTGCTCCTCAGCAGCCAACTGGGGTATCAGCTGGGCGCGCTAAAAGGGATCTCTCTCTGGTTCATATGGCACCTCGCTCCACGGGGATTGGGTTGGTGTCGGGATGCCGCCCCAGCTGTGAAATACAGGAGCTTACCCGGTAAGTGCAGAGAGGCAGAAGTGGGCGGCGGCATGCAGAACGGCGCCATCTTGCTGGACCCACGGAAAGCGGGGGCCGGCTGCGCATGCGCGGGATTACTAGAGGGAATCCCGGCAGTAGTAGTACTAACGTTGCTTCCGGCTGAAAGTGACGTGGGCGGTCCAATTGGAGGGCTTTTTAAAACTAAATGCTGGAGGGAGCAGGCTAGGTATTATTCAGCCTTGCTCCCCAGCTAGAAATGGATGATTAACAGCAGCAGGAGTTTCCACAGCAGTCGCCGCAGCGGTCGCCAGTGACAAACTTCACCGTCACGAGTAAAAACTTCAAGGCCACGAACTGCCTTGCCTAAAAAGACGACTACGTCTCGTAAAGGTTGAGAGCCGTGCAACTACCCCGAGTAGTCGACGCTCAGGGAAGAGTGATGAACGGCCCAGTCAGCATAAAGTGACGTCTGGTAGATCCTCCTTCTAGCCCGTTACCACCTTTATTCTGCTTCTGAAGGGTGAGTATTCTTCGTGAAAGTTCACATAGAGAGACCCCTTTTCTTTGTCGCTCCATTGGGAGACCCAGACAATTGGGTGTATAGCTTCTGCCTCCGGAGGCCACACAAAGTATTACACTTTAAAAAGTGTAACCCCTCCCCTCTGCCTATACACCCTCCCGTGCATCACGGGCTCCTCAGTTTTATGCTTTGTGTTGAAGGAGGCACACATTCACTCAAGCTCCCATTTTAGTCAGCAGCAGCTGCTGATTGTATCGGACGGAAGAAAAGAGGGCCCCCAAGGGCCCCCGGCATGCTCCCTTCTCACCCCACTAAGTCAGCGGTGCTGTTAAGGTTGAGGTACCCATTGCGGGTACAAAGGCTGGAGCCACATGCCGTTTTCCTTCCCCATCCCTTAGAGGCTCTGGGAGAAGTGGGATCCTAACCGGTCACCATTCACTGGGACCGAGCTCCCTCCGCAGCCCCTGGGGGAATCTGCCGGACAGGAGACTTGGTATCATCAGGGACAGGCCCTGCATCTAAAAGGTACTCTGTGTCCCCTTGGGGACGGTGCATGGAGCGCCTGTGTCACAGACGCTGCAGCGGCTGCTGTTTTTTTGTGACGACCGGGACTACCGCGCCGACCGCGCCTGTTTGCCGGCCGCGTTAGTAAATTTAGTCCCTGGCTTCATGCGGCCTAGTACCATAACTCCCGCCCCCGGGCCTGCCAGTCAGGGGTAAGGGCGGGACGGTCAACTGGACGTCGGCAGTGAGGGCTGGAGCATACTTAGGTGTCCTCCTCCCCCCTCACTGATCACTGTGGGGCACCAGATTCCCGCACTTTATTAGTCGCCGCCCACGGCTCCCTCCTCCCCTGAGAGCTCCGGCAGCCATTTTTACAATCACTTCTGCCGGTGGAGGATTTCAGAACGAGCTCTGCAGCTCTGGGAGACCCAAGGCAGGGATTCTGGTGGACACACAACCGCTTTGGGCGGTCGGTAAGCCACACCGGTTACCCGGTGCTGGTCCCCCTAGGGTGCCGAAGTGTGTATATATATATATATATATATATATATATATATATATATATATATATATATATATAATTGTATACATTTTCTCTGTTCGGCCGCATTGTTTTGCTTTTGGCTATATACCCTCAGTGATCACTCTCAGAGGAGATAACAGCATGTCGTCCGCAAAGAGCAAGGGTGCCAAGACACAGGGCTATTTTGCAACCTGTACCTCTTGTGCGGCTATGTTACCTGCAGGTTCCACCTACCCTCACTGTGAGCAATGCTCGGCCCCTGTGGCACTCACTCAGCCGGAGCCTCGGGCACTGGTGGGACCCTCGGCTCAGGTAGAACCGCCGGCTTCCACTGTCCAGGTGGCAGGGACAGAGTTTGCAGTTTTTGCTGAGAAACTCTCTGAGTCGCTTTCACAATCCATGGCTCAGTCTATGGACAGATGGTCTGCTAAGATACTAGAAGCATTGCAGTCCAGATCGGTCATTACACAGGCCCCAGGCACTGTGAGTTCATCGCCCCCAGGCCCCTCTCTGTCTGCGCAGCAGAGTGCTCCTGGGGTGACACCTAGGTCCCACGGGGAGGACTCCGACACGGACCGCAGTCCCAGACCGGCTAAGCGGGCTCGCTGGGAACCTTCCCCGACTTAATCACGCTGTTCGGGGTCTCAGCTTGAGGACTCTCTGGAGGATGAAGCGGAGGTCGCAGCTCAGGGTTCTGATCCTGACGTTGCTCTCAATCTTGATACACCTGAAGGGGACGCCATAGTAAATGACCTTATAGCGTCCATCAACCAGGTGCTAGATCTTTCTCCCCCAACTCTACCTATAGAGGAGTCGGCTTCGCAGCAGGAGAAACACCAGTTTAGGTTTCCCAAACGTACACGGAGTGCGTTTTTCGATCACTCTAACTTCAGAGATGCTGTCCAGAAGCACAGAGCATTTCCGGACAAGCGCTTTACTAAGCGCCTTAATGACACACGTTACCCCTTCCCCCCTGACGTAGTTAAGGGTTGGGCTCAATGTCCCAAGGTGGATCCCCCAGTCTCTAGACTGGCGGCTAGATCCGTAGTATCAGTGGCAGATGGTTCATCGCTCAAGGATGCCACTGACAGGCAGATAGAGCTCCTGATGAAATCCATCTATGAACCCATAGGCACGTCTTTTGCCCCGGCCTTTGCAGCCGTGTGGGCACTCCAAGCTATCTCAGCTTGTCTGTCTGAGATTAATGCGGTCACACGTACCTCTGCTCCGCAAGTTGCGTCTTTGACTTCGCAGGCGTCGGTTTTTTCATCCTACGCCATGAATGCTGTCCTGGACTCTGCGAGCCGTACAGCGGTAGCGTCCGCCAATTCGGTGGCAGTCCGCAGGGCCATGTGTCTATGCGAATGGAAGGCAGACTCTGCTTCCAAGAAGTTCTTAACCGGTTTGCCATTTTCTGGCGACCGTTTGTTTGGCGAGCGATTGGATGAAATTATTAAACAATCCAAGGGAAAGGACTCGTCCTTACCCCAGTCCAAACCAAACAGACCTCAGCAACGAAAAATTCAATCGAGGTTTCGGTCCTTTCGGCCCTCAGCCAGGTCCCAATCCTCCACGTCCAACAGGCCAGAGAAGGGCCAGAGGAACTCTTATGCATGGCGGTCTAAGTCACGTCCTCCAAAGACCGCCGGAGGAACCGTCTCCAAGGCGGCCTCCTCATGACTTTCGGCCTCCCCAAACCGCATCCTCGGTCGGTGGCAGGCTCTCCCGCTTTTGCGACGCCTGGTGGCCACATGTCCAAGACCGATGGGTGAGAGACATTCTGTCTCACGGTTACAGGATAGAGCTCAGCTCTCGTCCTCCGACTCGTTTCTTCAGAACATCTCCGCCCCCCGAGCGAGCCGATGCACTTTTTCAGGCGGTGAACACTCTGAAGACAGAAGGAGTTGTGATCCCCGTTCCCCTTCAAGAACATGGTCGCGGTTTTTACTCCAACTTGTTCGTGGTGCCAAAAAAGGACGGATCATTCCGTCCCGTTCTGGACCTCAAACTGCTCAACAGACACGTGAGAACCAGACGGTTTCGGATGGAATCTCTCCGCTCTGTCATCGCTTCGATGTCCCAAGGAGACTTCCTAGCATCAATCGACATCAGGGATGCTTATCTCCATGTGCCGATCGCACCAGAACATCAACGCTTCCTGCGTTTCGCCATTGGGGACGAACACCTTCAGTTTGTGGCACTGCCTTTCGGCCTGGCGACAGCCCCACGGGTCTTCACCAAGGTCATGGCATCAGTTGTGGCGGTACTACATTCTCAGGGCCGCTCGGTGATCCCTTACTTAGACGATCTCCTATTCAAGGCACCCTCCCGGGTGGCATGTCAACACAGCCTGACCATTGCTCTGGAGACTCTCCAGAGGTGCGGGTGGATCATCAATTTCCCAAAGTCAAAATTGACACCGACCCAATCACTGACTTACCTCGGGATGGAGTTTCATACTCTCTCAGCGATAGTCAAGCTACCGCTGGACAAACAGCGTTCGCTGCAGACAGGGGTACACTCTCTTCTTCGGGCCCAGTCTCACCCCTTGAGGCGCCTCATGCACTTCCTAGGGAAGATGGTGGCAGCAATGGAGGCAGTCCCCTTTGCGCAGTTTCATCTGCGTCCACTTCAATGGGACATTCTCCGCAAATGGGACAGGAGGTCGACGTCCCTAGACAGGAACGTCTCTCTTTCCCTGGCAGCCAAAACCTCTCTTCAGTGGTGGCTTCTTCCCACTTCTCTGTCGAAGGGAAAATCCTTCCTGCCCCCATCCTGGGCTGTGGTCACGACAGACGCGAGTCTGTCAGGGTGGGGAGCGGTTTTTCTCCACCACAGGGCTCAGGGAACCTGGACTCCGACAGAGTCCTCCCTGCAGATCAATGTTCTGGAGATAAGGGCAGTGTATCTAGCCCTGAAGGCGTTCCATCAGTGGCTGGAGGGCAGGCAGATCCGCATACAGTCGGACAACGCCACGGCGGTCGCGTACATCAACCACCAGGGCGGCACACGCAGTCGTCAAGCCTTCCAAGAAGTTCGGCGGATTCTGCTGTGGGCGGAGGCCACAGCCTCCACCATCTCCGCAGTTCACATCCCGGGCATAGAAAGCTGGGAAGCAGACTTTCTCAGTCGCCAGGGCATGGACGCAGGGGAATGGTCTCTTCATCCGGACGTGTTTCAAGAGATCTGTTGCCGCTGGGGAACGCCGGACGTCGATCTCATGGCGTCTCGGCACAACAACAAAGTCCCGGCATTCATGGCACGGTCTCAAGATCACAGAGCTCTGGCGGCAGACGCATTAGTTCAGGATTGGTCGCAGTTTCAACTGCCTTATGTATTTCCTCCTCTGGCAATGCTGCCCAGAGTGTTACGCAAGATCAGGTCCGACTGCCGCCGCGCCATCCTCGTCGCTCCAGACTGGCCGAGGAGGTCGTGGTACCCGGATCTGTGGCACCTCACGGTGGGTCAACCGTGGGCACTCCCAGACCGACCAGACTTGCTGTCTCAAGGGCCATTTTTCCATCTGAATTCTGCGGCCCTCAACCTGACTGTGTGGCCATTGAGTCCTGGCTCCTAGCGTCCTCAGGGTTATCTCAAGATGTCATTGCCACTATGAGACAGGCCAGGAAACCAACGTCTGCCAAGATCTATCACAGGGCTTGGAGGATCTTCTTATCCTGGTGCTCTGATAAGGGTTTTACCCCCTGGCCGTTTGCCTTACCCACTTTTCTTTCCTTCCTTCAATCCGGAATGGACAAGGGTTTGTCTCTCGGCTCTCTCAAGGGACAAGTATCGTCGCTTTCCGTGTTTTTTCAAAAGCGTCTAGCCAGGCTTCCGCAGGTCCGCACGTTCCTGCAGGGAGTTTGCCACATAGTTCCACCTTACAAGCGGCCGCTGGAACCCTGGGATCTTAACAGAGTGCTAAGGGGTCTTCAGAAACCACCTTTCGAGCCGCTGCGGGATTTCTCCCTATCACGTCTTTCGCAGAAGGTGGCATTTCTAGTGGCAATTACATCGCTCCGTAGAGTGTCGGAGCTGGCAGCGCTGTCATGCAAAGCCCCCTTCCTGGTTTTTCACCAGGATAAGGTGGTTCTGCGTCCGGTCCCGGAATTTCTCCCTAAGGTGGTATCCCCTTTTCATCTCAATCAGGATATATCCTTACCTTCATTTTGCCCTCATCCAGTTCACCAATGTGAAAAGGATTTGCACTTGTTAGATCTAGTGAGAGCACTCCGGCTCTACGTGTCTCGCACGGCGCCCCTGCGCCGTTCTGATGCGCTCTTTGTCCTTGTCGCTGGCCAGCGTAAGTGGTCGCAGGCTTCCAAGTCAACCTTGGCTCGGTGGATCAAGGAACCGATTCTTGAAGCCTACCGTTCTTCTGGGCTTCCGATTCCTTCAGGGCTGAAACCCCATTCTACCAGAGCCGTGGGTGCGTCCTGGGCATTGCGGCACCAGGCTACGGCTCAGCAGGTGTGTCAGGCGGCCACCTGGTCTAGTCTGCACACTTTCACGAAACACTATCAGGTGCATGCCTATGCTTCGGCAGATGCCAGTCTAGGTAGGCGAGTCCTTCAGGCGGCGGTTGCCCACCTGTAAGAGGGGGCCGTTTTTTCAGCTCTTTTTATCGAGGTATTCTTTTACCCACCCAGGGACTGCTTTTGGACGTCCCAATTGTCTGGGTCTCCCAATGGAGCGACAAAGAAGAAGGGAATTTTGTTTACTTACCGTAAATTCCTTTTCTTCTAGCTCCTATTGGGAGACCCAGCACCCGCCCCTGTTCCCTTCGGGCTGTTGTTCTTTTGTGTACACATGTTGTTCATGTTGAATTGTTCCTTTGGTTCATGGTTTCAGTTCTCCGAACATCCTTCGGATTGAATTTACCTCAGACCAATTTATAAGTTTCCTCCTTCCTGCTTTTGCACCAAAACTGAGGAGCCCGTGATGCACGGGAGGGTGTATAGGCAGAGGGGAGGGGTTACACTTTTTAAAGTGTAATACTTTGTGTGGCCTCCGGAGGCAGAAGCTATACACCCAATTGTCTGGGTCTCCCAATAGGAGCTAGAAGAAAAGGAATTTACGGTAAGTAAACAAAATTCCCTTCTTTTTTTCTGTTTTTCTTTCAGGTTCCTGATAGACCTAGAAAGTGCAGTTCTAAGTCCAAGCACAGGAAATATGCTTTCTGCAACAAAGAGTTGTCCAGTACATGGACTAAGAGGCTTTGCCATGACTGCATACGGCAGACCCTCTCAGAAGAGACCCCGGAATTCCTAACAGATTTAAGATCACTGATCAGAGCAGAGATCAAGGAATCCCTCAGCTCCTTGTCTCAGAGGGATAGTAGCCATAATAAAGGTGTACCTGCTTCCCCAAAAATTGAGGAGTCAGATAAATCATAAGGTGAATGTGATTCCTCTGACTCACTTTCCCCTTCCTCCTCTGATAGAGATTTCTGGTTGCCATTATTGTTTCCCTGTAGAAAACAGGAATATTAGTCAAATCAGTGTTATCCACTATCAGGAAGAAAAAGTCGAGAAGACAATGCAGGACTGCATGTTTAGTGGGCTTGATCGGAAAAAGCACCGTATGTTCCCAGTGGTTGATAGGATTCAGTCTCTCATTTCCAGGGAATGGAAGAAGCCAGACAAGAGAAGTTCCCTTCCAGGGACCTTCAAGTGGAAGTACCCATTTGAGGATGCGGCCTGTTCCTTCTGGGACAAAGGTCCCAAACTGGATGTTGCCATTACAAAGGCTTCCAGTTCTTAAGAGATCCCTTGGATAGGAGCACTCAGACCTGCTATTGCATCTACCTGCACAGCCCGATCTCTGACGGTCTGGATCGATCAGCTGGGACAGGATCTCCTCCAACAGATGGATCCTCGACCTTATAACATCGGGTCTCAAACCACCATTCCTAACATTGCCTCCCCGACGATATGTAACAACTCCCCTAAGATCCTCCCCAAGAAACAGCTGGCCTTGGAGAGGGTGGTCCGGACTCTGGTCCAGAAGGGAGTCCTGTTGGAAGTCCTGAGCCAAGAGCAGGGTGCGGGTTTTAGTCAACTCTTTTTGGTCCGGAAGCTGGACGGCTCTTCCGCACAATTATCAACTTGACGGCCCTCAATAAACACTTAATTGTAGAAAGTTTCAAATGGACTCAATGAAATCCACAGTGAGATACCCGTTTCCAAACTGCCACATGGTGGTAGTGGACTTGGAGGACATATACTACCATGTTCCCATCCATGTCGAATTCCAGAAATTTGTTAGAGTAGCCCTGTATGTGAGGGGAAAAATAAAACACTTTCAGTATGCAACCCTCCCATTCGGTCGTCTTGCCGTCGCACCAAGGGTCTTTACAAAGATAATAGTGGACGTTTCAGCCTGTCTAAGACAAACGGAAATACTCTTTATCTCGTACTTGGACGACTTCTTGATCGTCAGTTCATCCGCTCCTCACTGCCGCCACCGTCTGAGGGAAGTATGTACCTCTCTGACAGCTCTAGGGTGCCTCATCAACTGGGAAAAGTCACGGTTGGTCCCCACCAAACTTCAGCTTTTCTTGGGTCTCATGTTAGATTCAGAAATTTAGGAGACGAACTTTCCAGAGTCCAAAGTACAGGATCTCTAGGTCCAGGTGCTGAGAGCAGTCAAGTCTCCGCAGATGTCGCTCAGGCATTCAATGTCCCTCCTAGGATTACTTACCTCTTCCATTCCGGCAGCAAGTTGGGCTCAAGCGCATGTCTTGGTCCTTCAGCCAGACGTGCTAGCAAATCAACAGCCAAAGGGGAACATCTAGACGCTCTTCTGATACTCAAGCCACAGACGATCAACTCCTTACACTGGTGGTTAAAACCGGAGAATCTAAAAAAAGGTGTACCATGGACCTACCAAGTCTCCAGAATCTTTACCAATGACGCCAGTCGACACGGTTGGGGAGCTCATTGCCAAGGTCAACTAGTTCAGGGTCAGTGGTCTGGAAGAGAGAGTCACAAATCCTCAAATACGAAGGAATTACTGGCAGTAGAAAGAGCAATTTGCCAGTTCCATCCGTTCCTGACAAGTCATCATGTAATAGTCCTCTTGGACAACCGTGCTACTGTGGCATACCTTAACCATCAGGGGGGAACATGGTCCAGAGCTGTCATGGAGATAAACAGCAGACTTTTCGTAGTAGCAGAAAGCTCCCTTCTGTCACTATCTGCAGTCCATAGTGGAAAGGACAATCGGTCATGTGACTGGAGCATGTGACAGCATGTGACTGGAGCTTGCCACGATGCCTGTGAACTGTACAGAACTGTACCGCATTTGTGCCGGATCCGGCAGTGCGGCAAAATACCGCTGATGTAAAACTAGCCTTACAGAGTAGATCCGCCTTAAATAAATGTGTGCACATACTCTTAGTTTTACGTGGTCCGTAAGGGGGCACGACCACTTAAAGTGCCTAGGACAGCATGAAGGCCAAATACGGCCCTCGGTATGTGTTTGAATTTCCAGAACTTTTCAATTTCCCTTTTGAGTACGCTGAATTTTATGCTTGTATTTTCCCCATAGACTTCCATTAGATGTGGAACTTCTGATTGTAAAAACACGTAATCTGCAAATAACTGTATCAATGAAGTTTTGTCAGCTTTATTTAACTCTGACAGGGCGATTTTAAGTTTTCATGTCTATGTTTTTCATGTTTCCCAGAGCCATACTTTTTTTTAGATTTCAATACATATAGCTTTCTGAGTAGTGATGGGCGAACCCGAACTGTAAAGTTCTGGACCCGTACCGAACACAGTGTTCATGCACAAGGTCCCGAACATGGGTTTTCCTGGGAAACACATGTTACAGTTCGGGTCCAGGGGCTGTAAAAAAAAAAAAAGCACATTATTAAACATTATGATTATACTTATCGGTCCAACGATGCGTCCTGCAAACCCGCTATCTCAAGGTTGCTTCTGCTTCTGGGTTTGATCATTAACTTCCAGTGGTATTCACTGCACTGCTCGTCACTCAGCAGTCTTCGGCTTTTTTAAGCTGTGTTTGCGGTGAAGTCCGGGTTCACCCGAGTCCATGGCTTAGCCATGGACTCGATTGAACTTTGACTATGACGGTCAGCCTGCTTCTCGCTCTGTATAGATGCTTGTGCTCTCCCCATGGATTACGGCGGACTAAGGATTTTTTTTTATAATAAAGATGGAGTCTCTAAATGTTTTCTTTTGTTTGTTTTGTTTTTTTTTTTAATTTCTAATAAAAAATTTTTTTTTTTCTGTTTACTAGAAATTCACTGTGGCCATGTCTAATTTGGGATGACACCATAAATTTCAGGCT
This sequence comes from Anomaloglossus baeobatrachus, assembly GCF_048569485.1. Lineage (NCBI taxonomy): Eukaryota > Metazoa > Chordata > Amphibia > Anura > Aromobatidae > Anomaloglossus > Anomaloglossus baeobatrachus. Next base: position 130,155,349 of record NC_134357.1, read on the forward strand.
TAGTACCAGCTGAAAATACAAAGCTGGTCCTAACCCCATTACTACTTAGCACGTCACCGCCATCTGGGCCGCTGGGTGAGCCTAGTAAAGCGCCAGAAAATAGTGCTTCTATGAATGCACCATTTTTTGGGGCGGCTGGGGGCTGCAATTTGCAACGGGGGGCCCAGATAGCTTGGGTTACACTGCCGTGAGGATTCCAGCCCCCCGCTGACTGGTTTTACCTGGCCATCAAAATAAGGCGGGAGCTTACGCAATTTTTTAAAAAAATATTTATTTGAATTAAAAAAAAAATATTGAGCTTCTCCGAATTTTGATTGCCAGCCAAGGTAAAGCCAGGCAGCAGGGGGTAGCAGCCCATAGCCATCCGCTTTATCTGTGCTGAGTATCAAAAATACTGCGGAGCGCTGTTTTTTTTTGTTTTTTTTTAATGATTTATTTTTACAGTACTGTGATATCAGGCAATCAGACATCGGCACAAAGAATTGAGCGTCTGTGATTGCCTGTTGGAGTTAACTGAAACCAGCCCATAGACTTGTATGTGGTAGGAACTGCACACAGCCGTAAAGCTTATAGAGGAGAGGACAGCCATGTAGTCTTGTAGTTGGTCACACCCACTAACCCGGAGGCATATCATACACTCTGGGCTTGAGCAAAGGAAGATGCCAGAATGTATGGTCTCTTTACAGGTATGACACCATTTCCTTGGCTGGCAATCAAGATACAGGGACGGGATTAATTTTTTTTTTACTTATTTAAAAAAATAATTAAAAAAAAAAAAAAAAAAATGCGTGGGCTACCGCCATATTTTGATCACCAGTCAGGTAAAACCAGGCAGCTGGGGGCTGGGATTCTCAGCGTGGTAAGGCCCAAGCTTTCTGGGCCCCAGTGCTATAAACCACAGCCACCCCTGGAAATGGTGCATTGTTTCTTAGCGCCATGTCCAGGCGCTTTACATGGCTCATCCAGCGGCCCTAATGGCAGTGGCACACTGGGTTATAAAGGGGTTAGTAGCTTTGTATTCTCAGCTGGTACTAAGACTGAAATTCATGGTGTCATGCCAAATTAGACATGGTCACCATAAATTTCTAGTAAACAGTAAAAAAAAAACACAACACATAGAATTTTTTTTTACTAGAAATAAAACAAAAAAAACATTTAGAGACTCCATCTTTATTATAAAAAAAATCCTTAGTCCGACGTAGTCCACAGGGGGAGAAATGTCAGCTCTGCTATATCGCTTTGTACAGACAATAGTCTCTAAAAAGCGAGAAGCAGGCTGACACTGACAGTGACAGTCAAAGTTCAATCGAGTCCATGGCTAAGCCATGGACTCAGGTGAACCCTGACGTCACCGCGAACACGGCCGAAAAAAGCGGAAGACTGCCGCGTGACGAGCAGTGCAGTGGATACCGCTGGGAGTTAATGATCGGACCCAGAAGCAGAAGCGGCTGGGAGACAGCAGGTCTGCAGGACATGTCGTGGTACCGTTAAGTATAATGAAAATGTTTATTATTAACTATATTCTTCATTTTACAGCCCCTCCCCGCCCCATCCCATAACTGTAAAGTCCAAGCTCTGGGTTCTGACGCAAGTTCGCATTCTCTCCGGCCCCGAACCCGGACTTTACAAAAAAGCTTGGGCGAGTCTCCCAATCCCGAGCATCGGGGGGTTCGCCCACCACTATTTGTGAGCGATTGTTTTTTGACTTTTGAACAACGCCATTCATTTTATCGTGATGTACTGGAAAGCAAGAAAATACTTCAACTTCAACAAAATGGTGGGAAAAAAAAGTGCAATTGTTTTTGTATTTTTTTATTTACAGCATAAATTTACAGTTTATAATGATTATTCAGCTACCAAATTTACATAGCCTTTTTTTTATTTTAGTGAGTGGGGGAAAAAAATGAAATATATAAAAAATAATTGTGCTGCAACTTTCCGAGAGCCGTAATGCTTTCAATGTTTGGGTGGTGGGGCAGTGTGAGGGCTTGGTCTTTTCACCCTGAGTTTACATTTTTAATGATACCATTTTGGGGTAGATGCAGTGTTTTACCTCCCTGCTTTTTTGCACTTTTGCGATAGCCAAAAAATTCCGCAATTCTGACATTTGATTTATTTTTACTTGTTACGCCCTTTACTGATCAGATTTATTAATTTTATATGGTAAAATGAAAAACTCAAGCATCCATGTTTGAAAAAATAAAAAAATATATTTTTTGTCCTCGAAATTTTAGTGACCAGATAAGTAAGAAACAGCCTTAAGGGCATTGAATGGGCTTGAAGCGAATTGCCAAAGTCAGGGAGCTGGCATGTGACTGTAACTATGTCATATGTAGAAAAGGGGTTAAAGCATGACCTCTCAAAAGGTGACGTAAAGATAAAAAATGCAATAAAATCACATGTAAAAAGATGCAATGAAGAAACACAAATAATCTAATTTAATAGGTGAGAAAAATGTGAAGAATCAAAAACTCATCAAATAGTCAGCATGGGGAGTGCAGCCTTAACCTATGTTTCCACAATGCGCTTTTGGTGAATTTTTGTTGTTGCAGAATGTAAATGCATTTTTATTGTGTTTTTTGTCTCTTGTTGGTATGTAATATTTTAAACAAAGTTGCTTTGTTTTTGATACTTCCTGGTCTATAGCTTTGTATTAACCCCTTCACTCCCAGGCGATTTTTTTCTTTGTTTTTTTTTTTGCTCCCCTTTTTCCGAAAGCTGTAACTTATATTTTTCCGTCAATTGTGCCAAGTGAGGGCTTGTTTTTTTGCGGGACGAGTTGTACCTTTAAATGAAACTATAAGTTTTACCATATAGTATACTGGAAAATGGCAAAAAAATTCTAAGCGTGCAAAAATTGCAATAAAGTGCGATTGCATGATTGTTTTTGGGATATTTTATTCATTGTGTTCACTATATGGTAAAACTGATGTGTTAGTGTGATGCCTCAGGTCAATACAAGTTCGTAGACCCCAAGCATGTATAGGTTTACTTTTATCTAAGGGGTTAAAAAAAATGTGGACATTTGTCCAAAAAAAGTGGCACACTTTTTGCATCATTTTTCGTGACCCGTAGCGCTCTCATTATTCAGGATCTGGGGCTCACTGATTGCTTATTTTTTGCGTCTCAAGCTGACATTTTTAATGGTAACATTTGTGTGCAGATGTTATATTTTAATCGCCTGTTATTGCATTTTGCAACAACCAAAAAACGTAATTATGGCATTTGGAATTTTTATGCAGCTCTGCTGTTTACCAATCAGGTTGATTGATTTTATATTTTGAGTGAGCATTTTTTTCATGCACCAATAGCAAATCTATGTTTGGAGCAGTGAGGTGAGTATTTAATCAATGAGTACGCGGTGGGGGGTACATAATACTATACGGGACTGCATAATACTATACGGGACTGCATAATACTATACGGGGTTGCAGAATACTATATGGGGCTGCATTTTACTGTATGATATGGGATGCATCATACTACATGAAAGACTATAAATGGTGCATTTTAATATATGGAGGACTAAAGGGTGCATTATACTATATGGAGGACTATGCGGGGTGTTATGATCTGGTAACCGTGGACGATCATGAAAAATTCCATTTATCAGGAAAAAACAAAACCACAAGAGTAGTTGGAAACTGAGCTGACCGCAATCCCCGATCTATCAGACAACACTAGAAGTAGCAGTGGGATGTTCCTAACACACCTAGACACCTCGTCACTGCCTGAAAAACTTGCTACACCTCAAAGATAGAAATGAGGAATCCTAACTTGCTTCAAAGCAGTCCCCAAAGAAAGCGCAAGCCCCCAACATGCAACAACGGTGATGTAAGAAAACACAATACACAGAAAATATAGATAAGCAAAGGTGAGACCTGACTTACTAGATAGGACAGATAACTGATTGCGGCCAGCAAAAAAATCCTGCAAAAAATACCAATCTACTGATAATAAAAAATACTGAGACCACACGGATTCTCCCCCACTATATCAGGTACTCTTGTGCTAGATACTTTAAACAGAACTGCAGATATAATGGGAAGAAACAAAATCACAGAACAAATTCTAAAGTACTAATAATTAGAGTTGAGCGCGGTTCGCAGTTCTCCAGTTCGCGGTTCGAATGATTTTGGGGGTTCTAGATCGAACTAGAACTTGAGCTTTTCGCTAAAGCTCGATAGTTCTAGTTACGTTCGAGAACGGTTCTAGCAGCAAAAAGCCAAGCTAATTACTAGCTGGTTTTCCGCTGTAATAGTGTGAGTCACTCTGTGAGCGCATCCAGATCACTGCTGCTGGGATCGCCTTTTTTTTTTTTCCTTGTCTTCCTTCCCTAAGCGCGCGCGAGTGTAGTGGGGCGGGCCAGCATGTCAGCCAATCCCAGACACACACACAGCTAAGTGGACTTTTAGCTAGAGAAGCAACGGCATGTGTGATAGGATGTCCATGTCATATGTCCCTGCATTATAAAAACGGGTATCTGCCCGTCCGGACGCCATTATCTCTTCTGCGTCTGGGTGTCAGTCACCGCTGGCGTAGCTCCTGTCTCCGAAACTGCTGTGTACGCTCTACACACAGCGCTATACAGAATAGGGATAGAAGTTTCTATTAGCCCTTGTAAGGGCTAATAACAGCAGGCTCAGAGACATAGGTGACAGTCAGGTCCGTGGAAACAGATTTTAACAGCTACAGAAGATAACAGAGTCTGTGTAGCCAAGCTCAGGGACTTCCTCGCTGCATTTCCCCATTAGGACGGATAGAAAGTGAGGCTTCCTTTCCTGTACACTGACCTACAACCCTGCCACTGTACCCTCCTGCCCTTTGCACAATCAAGCTCATTGTTACTAAGCCATTATACTAGCAAACACTGAGGAAACTTAGTGGCATCCTAAAAGTGGCTGTTGGACTTCCATTATTGTCCCACTGGTGCAAAGCTATTTGCAGCACGACTGCATTGTGCACACTCAAGCTCATTGTTACTAAGCCATTATACTAGCAAACACTGAGTAAACTTAGTGGCATCCTAAAAGTGGCTGTTGGACTTCCATTATTGTCCCACTGGTGCAAAGCTATTTGCAGCACCACTGCATTGCACACTCAACCTCATTGTTACTAAGCCATTCTAATAGCAAACTATGCTGCCAGTTTAAGGGCCGTAGTTGCATTGTCAGGGATAATTATTGTTGTTTATTCTGCTGTTAATAAAGATAGACCACCGCTGCAATCTACACCACCTCTCAATTTTTACTACCACATTTTAAGTGCACAATCTTGTCGCAATCAAAATGAGTGGCAAAATGACAGATGCTAGTGGAAAGGGGAAGAGGCGTGTTGGAAAAGGTAAAAAAGGGTTTGTCCATGGGGAAGGTGGCAAAGCTCCATTAACATCTGCTGAAGATAGACCATCTTCCAGCAAAAGTAAGATGTCTACTACTTACCGTGGACAATCCGATGTGCTCCCTTTTTTACGGACACGAACAACTGGAACAAAGGTAGATGATGGCCAAAAAAAGAAAATGCTTGAATGGATCTCAAGTGGTCCAACAAGTGCCCTCTCCGCCACCTCAACTACCGCATCCAAAAAACACCAGTCCTTTGAGTTGTCATCCCAATCACACTTGCTTTCTCCTAGCTCTGAAGACTCCATCCGCCCTGCACAGTATGGTGGAACTGAGATGGCTGAGTCTGCAGAGCTGTTCAGTCACACTATAGCCTGGGAATCAGAGGCGTGCTCCCAAGCTACAGTGAGTACAGACCAGGAAATGGTCTGCAGTGATGCCCAGAACCTTTGTGACTCTGATTTAGGCCGTGAGGACCAAGTTTCTGAGCATAATGTTGACCCTTATTCACAAACTGTAACACCTGTTGTTATAGACAATGAGGAACATACTGATGACGATGAGACGCAGATACCAGATTGGGATGACAACTTAAATATTCGGTCAGGGCAAGAAGAGGCTCGGCCTGAGGGTGAGGGGAGTGCAAAAAAACAATTGATGTTCTAGATCCCACCTACTGTCAACCCACAGTCAGGCACTCGAGGAGGTCAACAGAGGCGGTGGAGGAGGATGCAACTGACGACGAAGTTACCTTGCGCCTTCCTGGACAGAGGAGAAGTACTGGTAGCACGTCTACAACTGCAATCTCAGCCACCACTGTGCCTCTGAGCACTAGTCGGGGTGGATCAGCAGGTCGCATGCCCTCTAAGCCTTGCCTAGCCTGGTTCTTTTTTGACATAGCAAAAGATCGCCCAAATTATGTGATGTGTAAAATTTGTCGTGATTCTGTTAGTAGAGAGGAAAACCTCAGCAGTTTGACAACTTCTTCCATGAATCGTCACATGAATAAATATCATATGTCCCAGTGGGAAGCTAACCGTGCTGCAATGCGGCCTAGCAGAGCGAACCATCCACCGCCTGCCCCTTCCAGTGCATTCGCGCGCTCTTCATCTTCTAGGACTGTGGGGACAGCTGTCACACCTGGTTTTTCACGTACAACTTCCACCACTGTAACCGCAACAGGCAGTTTGCTTGGTAGGTCGTCAGTTGGTTTGGAAGGGGAAACAAGTGCGTGTGTACAGCTCTCTCAGACATCGATAGCACCAACGTTGGATGAAGGCAACAACATGTCTACAACTGCACTTTCCTCACAAACCTGCATTTTTCCAGGGACACCCTACTCAACACCGTCTACACACAGCAACCAGATCTCTGTCCCTCAGATGTGGACAAATAAAAGACCATTTCCTGCGACCCATGACAAAGCTAAGAGGTTGACTTTATCCCTCTGTAAGCTCTTGGCTACCGAAATGCTGCCTTTCCACCTGGTGGACACACAGGATTTTAGAGACCTTTGGTCTGTCACTGTGCCCCAGTACCAGATGCCCAGTCGCCACTACTTCTCTAAGAAAGGTGTGCCTGCGCTACACCAGCATGTCGCACACAACATCACCGCTTCCTTGAGAAACTCTGTGTGTGAACGGGTGCATTTCACCACCGATACGTGGACCAGTAAGCATGGACAGGAACGTTACATGTCGCTGACAGGGCACTGGGTAACTATGGTGATAGATGGTGAAGGGTCTGCTGCACAAGTCTTGCCGTCCCCACGACTTGTGTGTCAATCCTCTGTCTGTCCAAGTTCCGCCACTGCTTCTGCCTCCTCCACCTCGTCTGGGTCCTCCACCTCCGCCCCAAGCCTGCCTGGTCAGGCCACCAACGTTCTAACTGCGTAGAAGGAATCACGCACCCCTCATTACTATGCTGGCAGCAGAGCGCAACGGCATCAGGCGGTCTTTAGCTTGAAATGTCTTGGAAATAAGAGTCACACAGTGGCTGAGTTGTGGGCAGCTCTGGAGACTGAGTTTGGTAAATGGTTGTCTCCACTCAACCTGCAGCCTGGTAAGGCCGTGTGCGACAATGCTGCAAACCTGAGTGCGGCCCTTCGCCTGGGCAAGGTGACACACGTGCCTTGTATGGCTCACATGTTGAACCTTGTTGTCCAGCAATTTTTAACACACTATCGCGGCCTAGATGGCCTTCTGAACAGGGCACGAAAACTGTCTGCTCACTTCCGCCGTTCAACCACCGCTGCTGAGCGACTTGCATCGCTCCAGAAGTCTTTCGGCCTGCCGGTTTATCGCCTGAAATGCGATGTGCCGACACGCTGGAATTCGACTCTCCACATGTTACAGCGACTGTGGCAGCACCGTCGAGCCCTGGTGGAATATGTCATGACGTATAGCCTGGGCCAACGAGATGCAGAGGTGGGGAAGATCACCCTGATGGAGTGGTCTCAGATTAAGGACCTATGCACCCTTCTGCACAGTTTCGACATGGCGATGAATATGTTTAGCGCTGACAATGCCATTATCAGCATGACAATTTCAGTCATTTACATGCTGGAGCACACGCTAAACACTATTTGGTGTCAGGGGGTGGGACAACAGGAAGGGGAGGAACTACAGGAGGATTAATATGCGCAAGAGACAACAACATCACCAAGGTCCAGACGTTCATCATCACCAAGGCGGCAGGCATGGGACCATGGTGGACAGGGATCAACAAGGGCGCATGGTAGCAAGCGAAATGTTGAGGAAGGTGCAGGAGAACATGAAGAAATAGAGGACGAACTGTCCATGGACATGGAAGACTCAGCGTATGAGGGAGACCTTGGTCAAATTTCAGTTGAAAGAGGTTGGGGGGAGATGTCAGAGGAAGAAGAACGGTTAGCACCCCTATGCCACAAACACAGCGTGGACTTGGTCCGAATGGCTGCACAAGACACATGAGCGCCTTCTTGCTGCACTACCTCCAACATGACCCTCGTATTGTCAAAATTAGAAGTGATGATGACTACTGGCTTGCCACACTATTAGATCCCTGGTACAAATCCAAATTTTGTGACATAATTCCAGCCATAGAAAGGGACGCATGTATGCAGGAGTATCAGCAAAAGCTGTTACTCGATCTTAGCTCAGCTTTTCCACTAAACAACCCTGGTGCAGGGAGTGAATCTCCCAGTTGTAACTTGACAAACATGGGACGGTCTCATCGTCTTCAACAGTCTACCTGTACCAGTAGCACCGTATCTGGTGCTGGTAACAGCAATTTTATTGAATCTTTTCATAATTTTTTTAGACCATCCTTTGCAAGGCCACCAGAGACAACAAGTCTGACACATAGTCAACGGCTGGAGAGGATGATACAGGAGTATCTCCAAATGAACATCGATGCCATGACTTTGCAACTGGAGTCTTGCTCATTTTGGGCTTCAAATCTTGAAAAATGGCCTGAGCTCTCCACTTACGCCTTGGAGATCTTGTCGTGTCCAGCTGCCAGCGTTGTCTCTGAACGTGTCTTCAGTGCTGCTGGGTGTGTGCTGACAGATAAGAGCACGCGTCTGTCCAGTGACAATGTGGACAGACTAACGTTCATCAAAATGAACAAGTCATGGATCCACAAGGAATTTACTACCCCTGTGTCATCCTGGGGAGAGTAAATGCTTGTGGATTTGGAATGTGCTTGATGCAAATCTACCTGTGAAGTGTACAACTGGGGCACAACTGCTGCCACTGAAGGGGTGGGTGTGTGTGGGGCCCAATTTTTGGAAAAAAGGGAGTCTCCGCTTGGAGTAACCTTGCGGTGTTTTACATGATTTTAGAAGGGCATGCCATGCCTATATCTGTGTCTCCTCCTCTTTTTCCTTGTCCAGCTCTTTTGTTTTCGCATGAGTATATGTCCTTGTCACTTTCCCATGTGTTTGTGTTGTGAGTTGTTTGTCACCTTTTGGACACCTTTGAGGGTGTTTTCTAGGTGTTTTTATGTGTTTGTGATTGCCTCCCATTGTTTCCTATGCGGTTCGAGTGGTTCGCCGAACCGAACTCGAACGAGACCTCCGTTCGGCGAACCGAACTCGAGCCGAACCGCGACCGGTTCACTCATCTCTACTAATAATCCAAACATGAACAGAGAGCAAGCTCCCTTTCTTGCTGGAAGAACTGCCCTGCTCACAAAATCAGAAAGACAGATCCTCACATACAAGAAACCAAACACAGAACCAAATGGAATATGCAGAAACAAATGGAATATGCAGAAACAAATGGATTATGCAGAAACAAATGGAATATGCAGAAACAAATGGATTATGCAGAAACAAATGGAATATGCAGAAACAAATGGATTATGCAGAAACAAATGGAATATGCAGAAACACTCTTAAGTGCAAATCCAGCAATTAAGCACAGAAACAGTACACTTATTTGGAGTTGATTCAGGCACCAAATAAATGGGAAAAACAGAAGGAAAAACTCCCAGCCATCTTCAGGAGCAGGCAGGAACATTTATCACTGGCCACCGCCAGGCACAAAATGCTCCCCTAAATAAACTAGGCTGATTTGCTATATGATTTCCTTGAGTCCCAATTAATTCCATTAACCTGTCTGAATCACAGACTCAAACTCAGCTTCACCACCATTCCTGGCCACCAGACGGAGCTCCACAGCAGCACCCACTCGAATGACATTTACAACAGTGGGGCCCATGGTTATTGGACCCCTAAGAAGAGCAGCCTGCAGCTTTCCAGAATTGTGTCATCTATTACATTAAGACAATTCCGGCACTTTACATGGTTCATCCCGACTGCCATGGTGCAGTGGCAATTGGAGTAATAGCAATGGTTAATGACAGCTCACAGCTGCCACTAAGCCCTAGATTAGTATTGGGAGGTGTCTGAGACCCCCGATTACTAATCTGTAATTGAAAAGGAATAAAACAAAAAAAAAATCCTTTATTTGAAATAAAATACATAAAACACCACCCTTTCACCTCTTTATTAACCCCTAACACTCAGGTCTGATGTAATCCACACAAGGTCCCACGACAATTTCAGCTATGCTATACTAAAGTCACAGAACATGGGCACAGAACTTGTCCGCATGCTATGCGCTTCAGGCAGAGAATGACTGAGCCGAAGCTGTAAGTGGTGACGTCATTCAGTTTATTTGCGGTCACAGCTAGAGGTTCCTACCGACCTTATTAAACTTGGTGAGGTCACCAAGTTCAAAGACTTGCATCTCCTAGCAAAAAACTGTGTTTTTTTTGCCAAGAGACGCAGATTTGCTGCTGAAATTTATACACCATATTCCTGCACCTATTCTTCTTTCCCTTAGCAAAAAAAAAATCACAACAAAACCGCATCGTGTTGTTGCTTTTTTTTTTGCCAAAAGATGGCAATTTGGTGCAGGAATATGGTGTATAAATTTCAGCACCAAATCTGTATTGCTTGGAAACAAAATGCAGTTTTCTGCCAGGAGATACATATCTGTGAACTCAGTGGCCTCACCTGAGGTGTGGTCACTGAGTTTAATGAGGTCACCTGAGGTCAGTTTACCTACAGTCACAATTGGGGTACCATGGGAACCTCCAGCTGTGACTGCAAATAAACTGAGTAACGTGACTGCTCAATGCTGTGGCTCAGTCATTCTTTTGTCATGTTTTGTTCCCACGCTCTGTGACTTCAGTAATATAAACAACATCTGAACATGCGGGGGAGATTTTTGGTGATCACCACCGATCACCATAACCCCTATATAGGATAACAAAGATAATAAATCCCAGGTAGAGACTCCATACGTATCAAACAACCAAAAAGAAAGGAATCACTGACACTACCTTAATGCAAATACATGTACAAGTTTATTAATCAATTGTATAAAAACACGTAAGTTAAAAGAGGTTCAAAGATAGGGTGCTGGAGAGGATACAAAAAGCGAGGAGCTGCATATCACTGCTGAAAATGTACAAAAGGTGCATCAAGTAGTGGCTGGGAACCTGTGTCACCGAGTAATAATACAAGTAATTAGCTCAAGGCCTACAAACAATACCGTATAGACCAAAATAAGGTGCAGCCCAGTGCAAGGATGATGGGCACAGGGGGGGGTATGAAAGGTGCCCAGCACACAGGCACTACGCCTGACTGGGATAAAGCCGGGGAGAAAATGAACCCCTAGCACGTGGCAAAATACATATAGGCTTGCAGGTCAGCACGGTAAGCAGAGACACATACCCATAATAACCGAGTCAGCAGGGGGAAGTGCAGCTCCACAGACCCCAACGCGTTTCGCGAGGGCTTCTTCACTGGGGGTCGCATTAGATGGTGTGTTTCCCAGGGTATAAATACATATGAAAACAGCTGATCAAAATTCCCGCGATGGCGACATGCGTAAGGGCGCATGCGCAGTCGGCCCGAATGGGTCGCCCGGAAACTGCGTCAGCACTCCAGTGACAGGGTCCGGGAGGGAAAACCCCTTCAGACGTCACATCCGGCCAGTCACTCAATGGAGGCATCAGCAGTCACCAGGCAACGCAGGTCGAGCGCGCATGCGCACTGTGTCACCAGCGTTTGAATACAATTCCACGAGTACCATCGTGAGAAGGTCGGATCCAAAGGGATGCAGACCAAGACCATGTTAGAGAGGTCAATAACAGGGAGCATAGACAACATCAGCCGCATCTTAATACGGAAAAGAAACATATGTAAATGCATAGAAATGTGCAGGCATCGCATATAACATTAGATATCCAGAGAGGGGTACAAACAACATATGCAAAAAGTATATCAGGTGTCAGGCTGATGCTCATCCATGATCCCATGGCATAATGTTCATAGTCCATAGTCAGGTACACATATATTATGTAACGTGGAAGAAAAAATCCAGTAACAGATGAACCACAGCACTAAAAACAAGAAGAAAAAAGAGAAAACACACACATTAATAAAAATTGTGGAAAAGAAGAGCAGATGTTATTGTCAATTGACAAAATGGTACAACACGCCAAGATGTTAGACATGGATAAAAATGAAAAATTAAGAAATTAAATGAATAAATGAAAAATTGCAAAAATGACAAAATATGAAAAAATAGGAAAAAATAGTGGTGACCAAAGCAGGACATCACATTATAAAAAGGGGGCAAAGGAGAGCCTCTCATTGAGGCCATTAGGGGCAACAGATCCCACGAGTACAATCCATCTGCATTCCATTTGTGCAAGGCGCCGTTGTAAATCACCTCCACGGATACCTCTGTGTATGCAGTCAATACCTCTGATCTTAAGACATTTTGGATTGCAATCGTGGAACCTGAGAAAATGTCGGGGAAGAGTTTTCAGAGTAGTTATATCCTCCACATCACGTGCTGCCACAATGTCCCTCACATGTTCGCGAGTGCGAACACGTAGCTCCCGTGATGTCAGACCCACATAAATTAATCCACATGCACATGTGGCATAATAGATGACATATGTTGATTTACAAGAAATGTATTTGTTGATCTTGAACTCCCGTTTGCCATCTGATGACATGAAGGTGGTAGCACGGATGATGTTCTTACATCCCATACAGTCACCACAAGGAAAGCAGCCCAGCCGAGGTTTACCTGCCCCGGGAATACTGGGCTGCCTTACCACGTAGTGACTCCGTACAAGAAGATCCCGAAGATTTTTACCCCTGCGGGCCGTCATTAGAGGTTCGGACGGCAAAGACAGGGCCAATGAGGGTTCAGTAGTGAGGATGGACCAGTGACGTGATAAAATTGTCCGCATCTTATTCCACTGGTGGTTAAATGTGGAAATAAAACGGACTGGTGAATTTGCTTCTTCTTCCCCTCTTCCCTTAATCTTGGGGTTCAGAAGGTCACTGCGTTGGCATTTCTTAGCCCGCTTATAACCCTCATTAATAGAACGTTTACTGTACCCCCTTTCCAAGAACCTATTTCTTAAATCCGATGCCTGTTGTTCAAAGAACGGATCAGTGGAGCAAATGCGTCGCATCCGCAAAAATTGTCCCCTAGGGACCGCCCTAATGGTAGAAGTTAGGTGTGCCGAAGATGCGTGAAGGAGTGAGTTGACAGACGTCTCCTTCCGATGGACATCCGTCTCAATCCTACCATTCTCCTGGACTAAGAGTCGAATATCCAGGAAATCGACGGATGATCGATTGTACTTATACGTCAGTCTGATATTAAAGCTGTTGCGGTTCAAATCGGACATAAAGTCCTGCAGCTCTGGGATGGTTCCATGCCACACAATGAGTAGATCATCTATGTAGCGGAACCATCCTGAAACGAGGGAGGAGGCGTGGGCGCCACCCCGGAATACCTCCCGCTCCCAGTAACCTAGGAACAGGCATGCATAGGATGGCGCACACGCCGCCCCCATCGCGGTCCCCCGCTGCTGTAAATATAATTTGTCCCTAAAGGTAAAAAAGTTATGGGTTAAGATAAACCGCAACAGCTCCAAAACCAGATCACATAGTGCCACGTCCATATTACTCATCCTTAGAAAAAAGTCAACTGCCCTCATTCCGTCCCGATGGTCAATGCACGTGTACAAAGACTCCACATCGGCAGTTACCAAAAGTGCACAAGGATCGAGATGTAATCCATCCACCTGTTTCAGGATGTCCATAGTGTCTCTGACATAGGAGGGCAACGTCTCAACTAGTGGTCTTAAGTAGTATTCGATGAATTTACACACCGGATCACAAAGCCCTCCCATGCCAGAGACAATCGGACGGCCAGGGGGATTCAGTCGATCCTTGTGCACCTTTGGCAACAGGTACAAGGTAGGAATAGTGGGAAATTTTGTCAGCAGGCCATCCATAATCTTTTTAGTTATGGTACCCTCTGTTACTGCCCTCTCAAGGATAGTTAACAAGTCCTCCATGAACCCCTTCAGTGGGCAGGATGATAACAAGGAGTATGTGTCTTTCTGTCTAAGTTGTTTTAGTGCCTCCTTCTCGTATTTCTCTATAGGCCAGATGACGACATTCCCCCCCTTGTCCGCTGGTTTTATCACAACATTGTCAAGAGCTCTAAGTTCATTGAGGGCACGTCTTTGGGTGGATGTTAAATTGTCATATTCGCATGTATTCTACAATTTGCGAAGTTCATTTGTGACAAGACGTGTAAAAATCTCAACTTGTGGACATAAGGACAAGGGGGGAAAGGTCGTACATCTAAGCCTAACACTTGAAGGAAATTTACCTCTCAGATCGCCTCCAGACTCGTATTCCAGCTCCTCCAAAGTACGTAGAGCAATCTGTTCCTCAACCGTATTAAGACCCAGATCCATAGAGGGTCTGGAATGAAGCTTTTTTAACATGAGCTTGCGCGCAAAAAGGTGCAAGTCCTTCAGTGCTGTAAAGAAATCGAAGTTTTCATTAGGCACAAAAGTAAGACCCAAACTTAGAACCTCATGCTGTTCACTAGAAAGGGGAAAAGAGGACAGGTTAATTACCTCCAATCGGTTAGATTTTGAATCATGTGGGGGAGGTGTAATCTTACGCTTATTTCCCGGTTGTCCCTTAAAAAAGGAGGCAGAAGAGTGTCCACCATGTTCACGTCGAAAAAAAGTGCCCTTAGGGGTCTTGGATCTAACCACCATAGGCTCTTCTATGGACGAAATGGACGTCTGGGATTCAGAGCGGCTCATAGATATCCTGCGTAAAGGTTGACGTGGTCTCCTCCACTTATATGCCATGCCTTTCTGGAAATCACCAGAGTCACGTAAATACTTTTTCTGTTTAACTGCCAAAATCTCCTTCTCCCATTTTTTAAATTCGGCCTCAAGGTCAGCCTCCATTTTAGTCCTTTGCTCAGGAGTAAGTCTAGTGCTCATCTCACTGTATATCTTTTCTATATCAATGTCAAGTTCCTTCAGGGTTTTTTCATTCAATTGTATCAACATTTTCATAAACCCTTTTGAGCAAGTTGATGCTAAGTTCTCCCATTCATTCCTAAGCTCAAAATCATCAATTTCAAATGAGGGAAAGATCTGGACCCTTAACCCTCTAGGTATTAAATCTCTGGATACATAACGTTCAAGAAATGACTTATTCCACCATAGGCGTGTGCGTCTGTTGAGGAGATTCTTGTATTTTTTATATAGGTCCTCCTCTTCTTTTCCACATGTATTAAGAGCAATATTTGGATCCTCACCAAACACTCCATTAAGCGGTGAGAGCCACGCTTTTTCGCGTGCCCGAAAATCCATAAGTTCAGGGCACTGAGCTGTGAAAACACAGAAAACTATAAATATAAACAACATCTGAACATGCGACATGTGACTTCAGTAATGTAGCAGAGCCGGAACCATCGTGGGACCTTGTGTGGATTACGTCGGAACTGGGTATTTGGGGTTAATGGGTGAAAGGGTGTATTTTTTGGGGGGTTTTTTTCCGTATTTTATTTCAAATAAAGGATGTTTTTGGTGTTTTTGTGTATTTCTTTTCACTTACAAATTAGTAATGGGAGTCTCATAGACCCTCCCCTTTAGTAATCTAGGGCAGATTATTACCCTAATTGCCATAGCACCAGGGCAGTTGGATGAGCCAAGTAAAGTTCCGGAATTGTAGCATCTAATGGATGTGACAATTCTGGGTGGCTGCAGTTTGCTGTTTTTAGGTTAGGGGGGCACAATAACCATGGGGCTCCCCAGCCTGAGAATACCAGCCCCAGCTATCGGTCTTTATCATAGCTGGGTATCAAGATTGGGGGTACTACATGATGTTTTTTTAATTATTTAAATAATAATAATAAAAAAAAAAGCCACATGGGGTCCCTCTTATTTTGATACTCAGCCAAGATAAGCACACGGCTGGGGTCTGCAGCCTGTAGCCATATACTTTATCTGTGCTGGGTATTAGAATATGGGGGGACCCTACACCAATTTTTTTAAAATTTATTTTTACACCACGATAGGGACACACACAATATCTGTGATTGGTTGCAGTCAAACACGCTGTCACACAATGTGAGGGCAAGGTCTGACTGCAACCAATCACAGATATTGGGACTGCCAGTGGGCAGGGGAAGCAATGCATATCCTTGAAGTTAATGAGCAGCCCCAGAAGTAGCATTACAGCTGGCGGGAGACTGGTAATTATAACGCGCTTGCTCTAATGCCCCTATCCCTTATACCACCATTTTAAAGCTGATTCGGGTCCCCATAGACTTATATGGGGACCAGTATCTAACCAGATATCCGGGAGTAATTCCGGGCCTGAACCGGGGTTTTTTTTTGGTTTTTTGTTTAAAACCCAGTTGGACTTCCCGATCCCGGATATCTGCGGGTCCGCCCATCACTAATCTCTACTAGTTATTCCTTTGGTTAACCATTGACATTTTTAAAAGAGACAAGTGAACAGGCAGAAATGTTCTCAAAATGCTTGTTCAGTCTATTATTGGCCTCTGCAAAAGGCTGATCTCATTGTGCATTTTATAATTACTATAGAAGACACGTCTAGTTAATAAAATAAATCACTATTACACATGACATGAGAAGAAATGTTTTAATTTAATAAATGTTTGGAAAATAAAACTTAACACAGGTAATTTACACAGAAAACAGTTTGGCATATCTCAGGTGCGTGACTTGCAATCAACCAGAATTACAGAAGGGAAATAGAAAACATTAAAAGATCGTATTATTAAGCATGTTCAGAAAAAAAATTAGAGATGCGTAAGACATGATGTTCAAGAAAAACCTAAGCAGCCAAAACGTAACTCGAGCTGTCCGAGTGCATCAGTGGTCGGAGTAGGGCTTTGCTGTCCCTCACTTCCTCCAAATAATCAATGACTAGAAGATTAGAGGGGGCTACGGGATGAAAATCCCATTCAGTACTTTGGTGATAAAAATTAATGTACTTATCTGAAAGCAGTAGAAGAAATGGAAAATCATGCTAACAAATAGCTAAACAACGGACTTTAAAAAAAAATAACCCCAAAAGTAATAATATATAAAGCCTTTGTCACTATATATTGAAAGGGATTTGCTGAAACCCTATTTTGTTAAGATGTCTCGTACTTTTTTGTGTGATTTCTGATGTAACACCCATTTACTAAAGTATCATGGCATCTGCAGTCCAGAAGTGCACTGTTCATGGCAAGAAAAAGAAGTCATGTAAGTGAAGGTAAGAAAATAATAATGCATGATATTTATTTTATTCCGCTTGTTTTGTGATGTGACCTTGTAAGTTGTTTGAACATCGGGAATTAAGCTCTAAAGAGTTTAAAAAATCAAATAATGGTAAAAAGTCATAGCATGTAATAAAGCAGCTAATAATAATAACTCTAATTTCAAGCTAAATACTAAAACGTAATGTTCTTCAATTACAAGTGCAATTCTACTATGAACTCAAGATGATCACTAACACTATATGCTGCCCTGGAGAACGTCAGGATAGGCTGTCAGAAGAAGGGCATTGTGTACTTTCAGTGAAAAATAGTCTAGTCTCATACTCCCAAAAAACTCACCATGGGCAAGAGTGGCGCTGACAGCTGGGCTTCATTTAGGTCGCAATTTCGAATATAATATATAAAACGTACCTTTTGTATTGACAATTTTCAAATACTGTAGAGGACCTTATGGAAAACTATTGCATATTGTAAGATTTATCTAAAAAAAAAAAAAGACTACCTAAAAAAAAAAAGCAGCATATGGACTGTGTATGTGTAGACTTTATTAATGATTATAAATGTCAAGTGGCAGACTTAAAAAATACCTTGAAAAATGCAGTTTGTTATATACTTATACTTTGCCTTATACTTTGTTCTGACATTGGCTTCTTCTGTATATTAGAGATGAGCGGACCCATGGTGGGTTCATCCGGACTTTAGATAAAGTTCGGTTTGTGACCTGGACTTGACTTGAACCCCATGGAAGTCACTAATTGGGCAGTTCGGGTCTTCGCCCACATGCAGCCAGCCATAAACAGATCACTTCTGGGGGAGGTTAGGTGGGGTTTTTACAATTTTTGTTTTTGGCAAACACTACATCCAATCTTGCTGTTACCTCCAGTGTGAGCCGATCAAACACAGCATGTGTCTCGCATTGGGCTGTGCACCGAGTGTACCTCGCGCAAGTGGTGTTCATACGTAAAGCACCTAAATTTTTTTTTTTTTGTAAGTCTGTGTTTGGTCCAACCACCGAACCTCGTGTTTGCTCATCTCTACTGTATATCTTCTCAGTCACCAGGCACAATATGTTCATTTATGTCCAGTATGTAAAACGCAGTCCATTCCTTTACATATTTATTTTTGATTCCTTACCCTCATTGTTAACTTTTTCTTGCAAGTAATGATGAATTCATAAAAATGTAACTCTTGCCTCTTCTATTAAAACCACAACTCTGCTTAGAATAATATAATAAAATAGTTATCTTAGAAAATGAGCTGATGCGCTAACCTGTAGTGACCCCCTATCGGAGCTGAGTATTAGACATTTGTGCTGTTGGTCGACAACCTGAGAAGTAATAGGATTTCAAAGTTAGACTCGGCCACTGGTGACCGTGGCCGGTGGCTGGAGAAGAACTGAGAAAGACATGGGATGTATGATTGCATGTGACTCTTTGTAATGCCTTAATTTCACTAAACATACTCTGTTAGCAAAGAAAAACAAAAATCAATGAAATAACTCATAAATAAACATAATAGTATTCAGTACCCAGTGATACAATGTGTAATTTCTGTAATGAGATATAGTACGACTATACTGTAATATAATTTGAATTTTGCAAAAAATGGGATTTGATACTACTAAAGGAAAGCAGCAACATATTTCTGACCAGATTCTGTTAGAAAAAGTTGTGAAAAGCCTCAGGGTATGTGCCTGTGACACGTTTTTCAGAGGAATAATGCCTGGAATCTACCTGAAAAAGGTCTCAAATCAAAACACCAGAAGAATGAACATATGCACAGCAATATTAAAACAACTTGCTGTGCGTATGATCAGATTTTTGTCTCTTCTTTTAACCACCTGAGACTCAAAGCTGTAAAGTGGCTAAAAGTAGTGACCGGTCCATTCTTATGGCTGCTTCCGGTTGACTGCCAATATACTATATATGGGGGGATAAAAGCCGACGCAAACTACATCAAGGAGGACGCTTCAAAAAAAGCACATCCAGTGGTCTCCTGAAGCTTCTTTTTGTAGCAAAAACGATTGTTACAAAACTGTTATAATGTTAGTCACAGAACGTAAAGCACCATTTATCCACATGTTTTCTCTGTGCCGGTGAGCAGCTCCCCCCATATCACTATATAACAAAAATAGCAATTCTGACACTGGCCTAATATTAGCCTCCCACTTCTTGTTCTTCACTTGGACATTAGCAGTAATAGACTGACTCAGGAAAATGGTCATTGTGAAGGGAAAGGGTACAGGTGAGCTGTAGAAGAACCCCTATGGAATGGATCCTGTGCTCTCTCTCATTTTTTGAAAAATGTAATATACAGCTGGTGAAATAAGTATTGAACACGTCACTAATTGTCTAAGTTAGATATTTCTTATGGTGCTAGTGGCATGAATTTCTTACCAGATGTTGGTAACAACCCATACAATCCACACAGGCAAAAAATTCAAACCATAGATGTCCAAAAATTATTTTATGGGTAATAGTGAGAACAGACAGAGGGAAAAAATATTGAAAATATGGAGATAGAGGTGAAAAAGCCATGCAAAGTCAAGCAAGATACCAGCTGAAATTGTAAACAGTAATTGGATAAGCAATTCTGCCACTTAGTAAAATATATCAGCTGGTGCAATTGATAGTCTATTAAAAGGTTTCTCATTACTAACTTGCCTCACAAGAAAACATGTGAGCAGTGTCAAGACTTGGCAACCTTATTATTTCAAAACATACTGATGGCAATGGTTAAAGAACAATTTCTAAACTACTGAAAGTTCAATTGAGCACTGGGGGCCATAATCTGGAAGTGGGAAGAACATCATATCACCCTTTATAGGCCACAACAAGGTGCTCACCACAAGATTTCAAACAGGCTTTAGAGAAAGAAAATAAAGCTGCTAGAATGGCCCAGCCAATCACCTTAGGCTAGTTTCACACTTGCGTTGCGTTGCGCGGCAGCCGTCGCATTGCGTTGTGTGACGGATGTAATGGATGTGTTGCATATAGTGGCACAACTGATGCGAAGGATCCTGCAAAACAACAGAATCCATTGTAGCTTTTTTTTTTCAGCGATTTACTCAACTGAGCATGCACAGTTGTGTAAAGACAGATCCGTAACAGGAATCCGACAAATGACTGATTCCGATGGATTCCGCCACCATAGGCTTCCATTATAAAAATGACAGACGCCGATGGAATCTAGCACATTGCCTTTTTTTGACGTTCTGGGAAGCACAGAAAAACACTACATGCTGTGTTCTTTCCACCCGGCGGATGCAACGCAGGACTATCAGTCGCAATGCATCGTCCATACAAGTATATGGCAAGCAGCGGAATCTGTTAACGGATTGCGCTGTTTTCAAAAACGGCGGATTGCGACTGAAGGAAAAAACCGCAAATGTGAAAGTACCCTTATCTGAATCCAATAGAAAATTTATGAACGGAACTAAAGGGGGCTTTACACGCTACGACATCGCTAATGCGAACTCGTTGGGGTCACGGAATTGGTGCCGCACATCCGGCCGCATTAGCGATGCCGTTGCGTGACACCTATGAGTGATTTTGCATCGTTGCAAAGACGTGCAAAATCGCTCATCGGTGACATGGGGGTCCATTCTCAAATATCGTTACTGCAGCAGTAACGAAGTTGTTCCTCGTTCCTGCGGCAGCACACATCGCTCCTTGTGACACCGCAGGAACGAGGAACATCTCCTTACCCGCCTCCCGGCCGCTATGCGGAAGGAAGGAGGTGGGCGGGATGTTACGTCCCGCTCCATCTCCGTCCCTCCGCTTCTATTGGGCGGCGGTTCAGTGACGCAGCTGTGACATCGCTGTGATGCTGAACAAACCACCCCCTTAGAAAGGAGGCGGTTTGCCGGTCACAGCGACGTCGCCGGACAGGTAAGTAGTGTGACGGGTCTGGGCGATGTTGTGCGGCACGGGCAGCGATTTGCCCATGTCGCACAATAGATGGGGGCGGGTACCCACGCTAGCGATATCGGTACCGATATCGCAGCGTGTAAAGCGGCCTTAAAGCTCCGAGTTCATAGAAGGAGCCCACGGGACCTTCAGGATGTGAAAAGTGTTTATGAGAAAAAATGGGCCAATATCAAACCTGTGCAATGCACGCAACCAGTTTCTCCATACAGGAGGCATTTTGACGCTGTCATCACCAACAAAAGCTTTTGTACAAAGTATTAATTCAATTTCAGAAAGCATTTTAAGTACTTTTCTCTTTTGTAATTTATCATTATTACAGATAACTTAATTTATGGACATCTATAGCTTGATTTCTTTGTCTGTGTGGATTTGAAGAGTGCTTTTGAGAAAAAAAAAATGGACCAATATCACACCTGAGCAATGCATGCGACTACTTTCTCCATACTAGAGGCATCTTGAAGCTGTCATCACCAACAAAGGCTTCTGTACGAGGTATTAATTCAATTTCAGAAAGCATGTTCAATACTTTTTTCCTGTGCAATTTCTCATTATTACACAATTTATGGACATCTATAGTTTGATTTCTTTGTCTGTGTGGATTGGATGGATTGTTATCGACATCTGGTGAGAAATTCATGTCAATAGTTCCTTTATAAATATATTTAGAGCAAGAGGAGCGGCACTCACCACTGGTATTTTCAGTAAAATGCACTTTATTTTGGCCACAGGCTTGCCCACAGAGACATCCGTGAGCAACAGCTGTGTCACGTGAGTAGATGCTTCTTCCAGCTCACATATCATCACTAGTACTTCCCCTTCTTTTATTGAATGGACATTGCCAGTGGTTAGAGCTGCCGTTCTTGCTTTCCTGAATTTTTATGATCATTAAAAAGTATTAAGCCGAGTACCTCATAGCTATTCTCTGGATATATTTTGTTTGATCCTCTTCTTCCATGAAACTGGGTGTGGTGTTAAGGGGGCTTTACACGCTACGATATTGTTAATGTTTGGTCGTCAGGGTCAAATTGTTAGTGACGCACATCCGGCGTCATTAACGATATCGCAGGGTGTGACACTGACCAGCGACCTTAAGCGACCTCGAAAATGGTGAAAATCGTTCACCATGGAGAGGTCGTCCCAAACTCAAAAATCGGTAAGGGTTGTTTATCCAGGTGGTTCATCGCTCATGCGGCAGCACACATCGCTATGTGTCACACCGCAGGAGCGAGGAACGTCTCCTTACCTTCCGCCGGCCACAATGCGGAAGGAAGGAGGTGGGCGGGATGTTACGTCCTGCTCATCTCCGCCCCTCCGCTTTGATTGGCCGGCCGCTTAGTGACGTTGCGGTGACGTCGCTGTGATGCCGAACGTCCCTCCCCCTTGAAGGAGGGATTGTTCGGCAGTCACAGTGACGCCGCCGACCAGGTAAGTATGTGTGACGCTGCCATAGCGATAATGTTTGCTACGGCAGTGATCACAAACAATCGCATGCACGACAGGGGCGGGTACTTACACGCTCGCTATCGCTACAAATTGCTAGCGATATCGCTACCGTGTAAAGCCCCCTTTAGTGCCAGCATCTGTACTTTGGGTCCTTGAAGAAATATATTTACTAAGAAAATTGGTGACGTGTTCAATACTTTTTTTCGCCCCCTGTGTATATATATATAAATATGAAAACCTAATTTAAACAGTAATGCATTGTGAGATGCTTTCATGAATATATCACGGAATGGTTGTATTGTAATCCATTTTTTGCAAGACTTCCCATTAAACCTACTGTTGGTGGATGATCAGTAGGGTATAGGTGCCTGTTATCATATTACAATACGTATATTATTGTATTCAATGCAATTTACATTCTTTATCATAATTAGATGCAAATAAAGATAATTGGCTTACTCTGTGCTTCTTTGCCCACCATTCCCTTACTATCCAAGACCAACCTGCATCGCCTTACTGCACTAGAGCCAGAAGCAGGGTGGGGCACGTGTGAGTATTTGTTTTATTTATTTGGTTGACTAGATTGTCCTGCTGGATACATAGCCACATATAACCAGTCAATACCCTTTAAATACTTCAATCTAAACTTTCCCTCCCTTATCCACTAGACAATACACTCTATATACTGTACATCTATTGCCATCTGTCATGTTACAATTGCCACAGATTAACATAATAAACACATCTGCCTACATATGATGATTTATTCTTAGACTATACATTGTAAAATATGATAAAGGATTACATATTAAAACCACAAATATAAAAAATAGAATTTGAAGTAAAGCCACAAAAAGATTACAGGTAAATGTGGGTGAAAGGCTTGAGATGGGATGCATCTGTCCTCTGTGCCATCAGTCCCCACCATCTTACAGTGTTTTATAGGAAATACATTACGTATTGATAGCATTCATGTGACCTGTAGAAATACGGAAATCAATATTCTACATATCAATTATTGTTGAATTGAGACAACCATTTCACATTTAAAATTAAATGTATTCAAATGACGGAGTCCATGGCTGTTGGTTGACTAAAGATGCCTAAGGTACCATAATATACTGGTAGTAAATGGAGATAATGGGTTAAAAAAAACACGCTGCCATTGAAGGAAGATGAATGCAAGATCCTGGAAAGTGATTTTTTTCAACGCGTTTTGGAATGGATACTCCATTGGGTGATGGTCCTGATGAAGGCGTATCCACTCTGAAACGTGTTGAATAAATCACTTTCCAGTATCATGCATTCATCTTCTTTCAACGGCAGCGTGTTTTTTTAATCCTTTCTCTCCCTTTTCTGCCTTCTACTCTGTTGAGGCTGCTGCAGCCGTTATTTGTGTCTTTCCGGTGGTTGGGTCCTACACAATCCATCCGGGTGAGCATGCCCTTGCCTTTGATCAGTTCATCATCTTCACAGATAATACCCAATTGCGCTCATCTTCCCGTATATAGAAACCCTAAAAAAAGAGCTAAAGCAATAAATGTGCCAAGATATTCAGGGCTAGGACAAAACACCCGGGGGTATATTACCCTCGTGCTAACACCACCAGTGACAGTGCCATAAGTAGCATTAATTTGTGATAGTTTTCTCTATGTGTTACCGGTGCTGAGCTTGCAAATACTGGAACTACCTGGAAAACAAATTACAAATACTCCGGGTAGACAACACATAGTCTGAAATTCATTGTACATTTTCTATCTAACTTATGCAGTTAGTATTTTAGTGTAAAACCAAAAACAATAGTGTTCAGTTATGGTAATACATGTCCATAATATTTGTGGATCTTAGTCGATGTCCAGTACATCTTCGTTACATGCCTCTTTTGTGTATTTTCACATTTACATATATTACTAACCTACCTGTAAGCATAAAGCTATCAAGAGAAAGCTTAACTTTGCTTTAGTTGCAAAATTTCTGGAACACTCGGTCATCTTGATTCTAGGGCTTATTCCTGATGTGTATATATATATGTGCATGTATATGTATGTGTTTTCAATATTTTAGTTATCCTTGCAAATTCCAATTGAAGAGACTAAAGTTTTTTAAACAATTTTTGGCCATTATGAAAAGTTATATATCTTTGCAAATCACTTTATTGTGGCACTTGTTTTAACTCCTGTAAAGCATGGGTGGCATGTAGGTGGCTTCCAACCCCTGCTTTCCCCAGTTCATTTGCCAGACTTTAGTGGCATCAATATTAGTATGTTCTCATACAAATGATGACAGTGAAAGGTTCAGCTCACTAATAGAGATGAGGGAACCTAACCTGTAGGGTTCAGGGTTTGTACCAAATACTGGGTATCCGGGGCTCGAACCCAAACACAGTCTTTTAAAAAGTTTGGGTGCTGTTTGTATGCTAACTACTGGATTGAGCATCGGGGTGCTTGGGTACCCTCAGCGCTCGGCCCAGTGAGAGCCTCTCGCAGTGTGAGGGTAAAAGCAACATTTTTGGATGCTGTGTGTGAAAAGAAAAAAAAACAACAACAAAAAAAACCCTCTCTCCCCCGGAAATGCTTTGTTTATGGCTGGCTGTATGTGGGCAGAGAGCCGAACTGCCCAATTAGGGACTTTCATTACATTGATTACTCGAGTTAAGCCCATTAGTTCTGGTCCCCTTTGACTTTTATTGGGTTTGGGGTTCCGAGAACAAGTTCAGATCAAGTCTGGGTCCCGTAACAAACTTTTAATTAAAGTCTAACGAACTCTAACATCCACAGGTCTGCTCAGCTCTACTCACTAACTCTAAAGGCTGCTTTACACCAGACAATCTATCGTGCGATAGATTGTCGGGGTCACGTTTTTTGTGACGCACATCCGGCATCGCTGGCGATGCCGGCCTGTGTGACACCTCCTAGCGACGCAGTATCGCTCACAAATCGTGAGTCGTGTACTGCTCGCTAGGTTCCATAATATCGTTTAATTTAGTTGTTCATCGTTTCCGTGGTAGCACACGCCACTCTGTGTGACACCACGGGAACGATGAGCAGCTCACCTGCCTCCCGCGGCCGCTGCCGGCTCTATGTGGAAGGAAGGAGGTGGGCGGGATGTTTACATCCTGCTCATCTCCGCCCCTCCGCTTCTATTGGCCGGCGGCCGTGTGACGTTGCTGTGATGCCGAACGTCCCTCCCACTCCAGGAAGTGGACGTTCGCCGCCCACAGCGTGGTTGCATGAGAGGTAAGTATGTGTGACGGGGGTTACCGACTTTGTGCGCCACGGGCAGCGATTTGCCCGTGACGCAAAAAGGACGGGGGCGGGTACGATTGATTGTGAAATCGCACAATCGGTCGTACCATGTAAAGCAGCCTTTAGTATTACCGGCCACAGGAGATTTTTGTGATAAGCGCCGGTCTCCTCTGAGTGTTATGCTTAACTTTCCAGGTATATAGAAGACAGGTTGGCACTCACCAGTCTGCTTAAAATCCTTGCCTTTATTTCATCTGTACATATGAATCAGTGGGGAGGAGGATGCGGGGTGGCTGATGGACCCTTCGAAGCACGAGTACCCTCACGAAACGGCCGCCATCGTCTATCGGCCAACCCGCATCCCCCTCCCCACTGATTTGTATGTACAGATAAAATAAAGGCAAAGATTTTAAGCAGACTGGTGAGTGCCAACCTGTCTTCTATATAACTGAAGTTTGGATATGTACCTCTTGTTTGGTTTGAGCATCTCCACGGCTTTGCCCCTGTACTATATTCCGGTTGATGTCTGTGTAAAAGATTGCAGTAGTAGGTCTCTGGTGCTGGGCTTTCTTTACAAATAGATTATGCTTAACTTTCACTGCCATCATCTGTACTCCAAATAAGTACACTCTAATATCAATGCAGATGAAGGCTTGTAAATAGACTGAGAAAAAGAATGGGTTTGGAAGCCACTTACATCTAATTTATTATGGGTTTTATATTAATTACTGGAAAAAAAAGTTTACAAAGTTTCATAACTTTCCATAATAGATAAAATTATAAGAAAATAAAGTTACTCTAATAGTTTCTCCAAATTAATGTATCCTCTTGGTATTTATTACTCTGTATCTTTGTTTCCTATTCTTGTCTCAGGATTTATCTGTCCGAGACCAAACATGGCTGGATGAAGCTGGAGGAGAGTATTATTTTTCCTTGTTTCATATTTAGTGTGGAAATAATACGACAAATCTTGAATAGAAAAACAGTCACTCGCACTCTCTGGGATCTGTTGATATTAAGATCCCAAATAATTGAATATAAACAAACTGTCCATTTAATTTAGGGAAATTATTGCTGTTGCAGAGAAGGGAATCCTACAATGGAGAGATCTCGCCTGCTCCATAAAATATTAATCATAGTATACAGTTTACTATAAGTTAGAGTATCTATAAAGTAGGCATGATACATTACGTTATGATACATGGGCGTTCCACCCACTTTACTAGAATTTCGATATAAATGGTCAAACTAACAAATCACATAGCGTAATGTGCAGATAAGAATGAATTACCGATTCTTCTACTATTCATGAGTGTAATCTGCCGTATCCTTCAAATACTTATTCTATTATAAACATCTTAATGTTTCAGAGCGGAGTACGCCATTTGGAATAATAGGCGGTGATATCACAATGTCTCACATGTGGGTTTAAGTGTATTAAATTATCCTTCAAATGACAGTATCAGCTACTTGGGGTTATAAGAGCGCTGTAGAAAAGAGATGGCATTCAGCTATGTGAGTCATTGTCTAATAAAGTCTTCTCTATTTTGCACTATATCTGTGTTTTGCAACAGCTGGAGAGGCACAGGTTGGAGAACTACAGATCCCAGCATATTCATCTCCCAGGGAAATTACTCTGGCTCTTCTCAGGTGAGGGACAAAATGAATTCACAGTCTAGATCTCACTTGCTAGATATATACAGTGTGTCCACCCATATCCTGTCCATCGCCATTAACTTGAGAACGGCGGCAGCTATAAGCATAGAAGTGGTGTCTAGGTATAGTAGAGTAGCCATGCGCTATGCAATGAAACCACCTATAGCGCCACCTGGTGGAAAACATGCATGGTCTGAGAGCCTCTGTATGTAGAACATTTTGGGTCACAGCATACAATTAAAAAAGTAAGAAGTACATTTGCAAATATGTGGCCATATTACATATTTCATACTCCATAAGCCATGACTAATGGAAATCTAATGGCCCTCTTATGGTAAATACAACTATTTGGCTGTACAAATGTGACATCTAGTCTCGTCAAATATTATATGATCATTTTCACCCTAACATAGGTATAGATGTAGAAATCAAAAACATGATATTTGCAGCACTTACGGTATATAAATGGACATAATAAAATGTGTATCAGGACTGGGCGGAAATGAAGTCATTGTTATCTGAAATCCAAATAATTGAATAAAAATACACTGTCAAGTAATCTCAAACTAGGAAACATTGCAATCATTATTATATTATTTATATAAATGAGTTTTCTGTTGTATTCTGTGACTCCTACACTTACATTTTACTAGCCATGAAATCCATTTTAGAAGCGGATCCCTAATAATTATCAAACTTGCACCCATTGGAGCCAAACATCAAACTGTCAAAAAAAAAAAATTGTGTCGCCCTAAGTAGGAAATAATTAAAGACTAAAGGCCCCGTTACATGCTACGATTTATCTAACGATATGTCGTCGGGGTCATGGTTTCCGTGATGCACTTCCGTCATCGTTAGCAACGTTGTTGCGTGTGACACCTACGAGTGATTGCAAATAGGTTGAAAATCGTTAATCGTTGACATGTCGTTTAGTTTAAAAATGTTGTTCGTCGTTTGGAACGCAGCAGACATATTGCTACGTTTGACACCCTGCCAACGACGAACAACATCCACACGACTGCCTCGGTCAAACAATACATCGCTGAACGATGTTGCGTCGTTTGTGAGATGTTGTACGTATGACCGCTACTAAACGACTTATGTTGAATCTCAGCAAATCGTAACTACGATCTTGGCGTGTCACATCGCTACTGAGATCGTCAGATAAATCGTAGCGTGTAACGGGGCCTTTAGATTAATAGTCCATGTTATATGTAACTGTGGCAGCTCCTAATGAATGGGTGCTAATTATTAGAGTAAAAAACTAAGGATTAGTTAACACTACCATGCTCGGGTGCTCGTTACTCGTAACGAGCAGTTGATGCTTGGAGAAGGGCGACTTGAGTATGTGACTATAATGGAAGTCAGTGGAAAACTCCAGCATATTTCCGGAAGAGCTCCTGAAAAAATGCTCAAGTTACCCATTGAATTCCATTATACTCCGTACTGGCGTCGCACCCTTGTGAGTATCAACTGCTCATTATGAGTACCAAGCACCCAAGGATGGCAGCGCTCGCTCATCAATACTAACGATGGCTTGCCTCAAGTTCTTCCATTTCAGTAAATTTCTGCTGTTAATGAGCAGCTTGCTGCTCACAAGACTGAATTATTTACTTTGATGTCTACATAAGAGAAATTCTCTCCAGAAGATTAAATGTTGTTCACTTCGTGAACGCAATATTATTTCCCAGTAATTGCATTTTGTTGAATAACGTACAGTACTATTTCAAGGGCACAAGATGGAAAAATACCTGAAAACCTAAATAAAAAACCCAAATAATATACGGATATTGGAAAACCAAGGATGTCAACCAAATAGTAGAATTTTAAATGTATACATTTTGTGTAAATGGGTGAGGCTTTTATGAGTATCTTTCATTATATAATGAGCTTCAATGCTGTCAACTGAGAAGTCTTGTGTAGCCATCTTATTGCAAGCATAACCATCTTAGAAGTGCTGGTCCTTCTTACAAGCATCTTCTATTCTTACAATTGCAAAAAGCCAGTGACTAGTTAATTAAGATTAAATTGTGTGTGACTACATAGTGGCTTCTATATATTGATCTATATGTTGACCTCAGAGTCGTAAATGCTTTACAACTGTACATATTTTATATGTGGCTCAGTGATTAGCACTCTTGATTTGCAGTGCTGGAGTTGATATACTCTCCATGTGGGTTTCCTCCTAGACTCCAAAGACATATTGATAAGGAGTTTAGATTGTGCGTTCCGATGTGGAGAGTGGTGATGTCTATAAAGCTGTGTGGCGTATGAAGGCGCTATAGAAGCAAAGCATGATAATATAATATGCAGTGATATAAGAAGGATTCAATTTTGTGTGTTTTGGAATATATTGTATGTAAGATGTAGTCTGGTAGATTAATATTGGGTATAAAACACCGAGTAATAGAAGGCCAAAGAGCAAACAAAACCACAAAACAGCCAACGGTTGAAAAATCAACAAACAAACAGAGATCTAGGTAAATAGTGATGTTGCCTAATGAATGTGGTTTGCTGCAAAGTGAACAATTCTGGTCATGACATCTTAGCCCTCTAGAGCTTCTTAAAAACTTGTTTCAAAATAAACAGTCGAGTACTGCTGCTTTGTAATTTACCAAGAATTTTGGGCAGTATATTATGGCTTAAAAGCTTGGCATTCAATTTAATTTTCTCCTACCGTCCTAAATTGTCCCAAATTCCTACCGATACAACTACATTCCTTATATTCACTCGAAAAAAACCCAATGGCAAAACCGAATACTGCTGGAATTCTTCAGGTGCATCCAACTTTGACTGTCCAGGTCCAATGACACATGCAGAGAATGTTGCATCTTTGTTGCCTTTTTACATTAAGTGTAAACTTCCCTTTAGAGTATTATATAAAT
This sequence comes from Anomaloglossus baeobatrachus, assembly GCF_048569485.1. NCBI lineage: Eukaryota > Metazoa > Chordata > Amphibia > Anura > Aromobatidae > Anomaloglossus > Anomaloglossus baeobatrachus. Next base: position 130,185,983 of record NC_134357.1, read on the forward strand.
TTTGACATTCAATTTTTTTTTTCTTTTAGCATGAAACGAAACGATTCCCAAACCTCAAAAGGAGCATTAATACTACAAAATATCAGCATGACAATCAAATTCAGTAAAGTAGTAAAAGTGCAAAAATATGTCACAAAGGGGAGGAGTCCGGTAAAGAATTGGCACCATCCTAAAACGAAGAAGTCAATTTGCCAAACACCTAATAGAGTCTAAGTTCCGCTTTGTGAGCCGTGTCACTTCGCTATCTCCTCTCCTTAGCTTGAGTAGGTGAAACATATACAAAACGAATAGAAATTCTGTACATTGCCCTTTTGTGTTTAGACTCGGAGGCTTTCATCTCTGTTGTCGCCGTAAAATAAAAAAGGATTTCATCAACAAAGTTCATGTGCTGTACGTGTTTCCATGAAGAAGTTCGCTCAGATATGCTGGGAAACACTATCAGTATCATTTAGGTTTGGTTTTTGGTAGACTCCCGCTAATAAAATTTAAAAATATGGTCCCGCTGGATCTGAATGGCTTAAATAGAAAAGAAAAAGTATAACATCTGGACATAGAGAAATACATACTGGAAAACCTTCAATCACATGCTCTTCTCTCCCCTTGCACAATATTGAAGGATGCGAAGAGAAGGGGTTAATCCGTGCTGCCATGTAAAAAAGGACATTGAAGCAGTGATCCTGGCTTGTGACTTAATAGTCGTATTTTGGGGAAATGGTAAAAAAGGCCATATTAGGATGTTTCACCAGGAGACATTTCTTTTCAGAGATATTTAATATATTTGTTGATATGCCATTAATATTAAAGGAGTATATTTGTCTATGGCCTCAAAATGGGGTTGTTTCGAAACTACCTGATAATATAGGGCATCAGACAAAAATTCTGTGTACCTCTGCTATATAGTAGGTACGATTCTGAATGACCCTCCCTTTTTTGGCAGGTCTGATTATGATATCCTTGTTATTACGTAGGGAGGATAAAGCCTTTCTTCCAGATGGTGACAGGTTGCTGGTGGTTGTGGTATTTAAAGTTTTAAAATCGTTAAGTACCATATCACAAAAGGTCATAATGTGGTGGCTCTTACTATCTATGGGATCAAATTTTGATTTATCTTTAACATCTGTATGAGAAAAGGATTTCTGCTTGTCAGTGTTGGTAATGAAGCGTCTCTGCAGGGTCAGTTTCCTTATAAAGGACTGAAAATCGAGATAAAGATTAAAATAATTTGTGTTAAAGAAAGGACAAGAGGAGAGACCCCTCCCTATTTAGTATAGAAAGTTCGTCATTAGTGAGGACGTACCCTTAGAGATTGAAAACGTATGTGGTAGATCGGTCTATGGTATTGACCTTTATCCTTTTTTGTTGGTGCTTGATTTCTGCTCTCTTTCCTCTGTATAATGTTTTCATTTTATGGCCTTCGGAGTTAGGTAGTTCGTTATCAGATTTGTCTTGATAGGATTGGCTAACGGTAAAAAAGGCACATCCTCCTCCGCATCCTTCAGTCTTCTATCCACGTGGGGCTGCTGCAGCCGGTATATGCGTTTACAGTGGTTGTGTCTCACAACCACACCAGGTCAGCACCTTATTACCAGCCAATTTAATCCGGTTACTCAGATAAAACGCTCTTGTCTTTCCAGTTCTTAAATACTTGCACAATACATGTGAGATGTCTTGGGCAGTGCTTGTAGTGATTGTGCAGATTGTCATCCTTTCTAGGAATCACACCACTGTCTCTTAAAGCCCTTCAAGGTCAAAGCATGTACTGGCAAAAAGTATTAAATCATGCAACACTTATTGGTACCAGCTTGAAATCCAACATACCACGTATATAGGAAAGAGGGGCCTTCATTTTGTTTTCATTCATCAGCCAAGATTTTTCCCTAGCAGACAGTTCAAGATTTTTGCCTGTTGCTATTGTGGGTCGTTCTGCAGCTTCCTCTCGAAGACCCGTGGCATTTTGCTTTGGTGGATGTAACAGGAGGGTCCAGATTTAGAGAAGGGCTGGAGCGGGACTTTTTAAGTCCATCTTCATCATTTTCTGCAGAGTCAAATAAGCTGTTTTCAAAGGCTTCCAAATCTTCCGTGCCGGCTTTCAGTTTGGCTCTTAATAGCATGGCATAAGTGCCATACCGGGATTTCTGTCAAAAGAAAATAACCAAAGTTTATATGTATAATTATGTTTACATGCTATAGAGAAACTAAACCAAACAAAAACGGAACATTTCAAAAGAACGAGAAAGCATGGTGTGAACCTAGCCTTATATTACAATTACAAAAAGTGTCTCCCTTTTAGGTTGACTTAGCCTAAAATGTCATTTGAGAACAGATTGTTACAAAATCAATACCCAGCTTACAGCCATATGTCTCTACGAAAGCTGATGGATAGGAAACTGTTTGAATTTGAATGTGTTTTTGAATAAATTCACTACGTTGTCAAGAAGTAGGGGATAAATACATGAGATATATCAAGATAGGGCAGGAAAATTTCCAGAAACCAATGTAATAAAAAAAAAATCAGTAATATAGTATATTAAAATTGCAATAAAGAACAGTAAAAGACATAGTTACAAAATACAATTATATATATATCAGAGAGAAAGGTGAGGCCAAAAAAAATGGGGGGGGGGGTTTCTCTGAAACCACAGATTAAGTACAATGAGGGCGATAATGTATCAATAGATGTAATTTGGGAAATTAAAGCCGCACTGGCAAGGAGCTCAGAGTGGTCACCAACAGACCCTCAAGTCTGTGAAAATGGAGGACTGATCCTACCGACAATGTATTAAATTCACCACCATAAAAATGTAAATTAGTCAGGAAGGGAGAAATTATGTAAATTGGCCATATAGCTAAACTATTAATCCCCCAAGAACACATTGCCGAGGGTACTGTGGTAATTACTATCCCAACAAAATCATAGTAAAAGATATGAGTTACCCATAATAACACTGAGTCAGAGATCCAGCCCCGTGCATCCCTGACGCACGTTTCGCAGTAGCTTTGTCGAAGGGAGGAGAGTTTTGTACTTGCCTTTCTCTTTATATAATTGTATTTTGTAACTATGTCCTTTACTGTTCTTTAATGCAATTATAATATACTATATTATTGAATAAAGAATATTTTTTTATTACATTAGTTACTGGCAATTTTCCTGCCCTATCTTCTGATATATATGTTATTATTACATTACCCAGTTATTGGGATTATGATCCCGCATTATTTCCATGCGATGAAAGAAAATTTGAAGCTGACAAATAGATGAGAGTAGCATAGGATTGGTTTACACCGGAATGGCTTTCAAGCTGTTACCATAGAGAGACATGGGTCAGCAGAGGAGCTGTGTACACAAAATAGTATAGAATTTTACCTTGTATATGCTGCCAAGTTGATCTAAATGTGAGAATCATGATTTACTGAATGCAAATTAGAATAAACAGACTTTTAAAGTCAGGTTTCTGACTGTTTCACATAAAAACCTTGAATGCATGTCTGTTAAAGCTCCACTCCAGCATTTTGGTTTTTTTTTCCCCCAGCGCAAGCATGGTGCTTGAAACTCAACTCCCCTGTCTCCAGCCCAAAGCGGGCTTTACACGCTATGACATCGCTAATGCGAAGTCGTTGGGGGTCACGGAATTTGTGACGCACATCCGGCCGCATTAGCGATGCCGTTGCATGTGACACCTATGAGCGATTTTACATCGTCGCAAAAACATGCAAAATCGATCATCGGTGACATGGGGGTCCATTCTCGAATATCGTTGGAGCTGCAGGTACGAAGTAGTTCGTCGCTGCTGCGGCAGCACACATCGCTCCGTGTGACGCCGCAGGAAGGAGGAACCTCTCCTTACCTGCCGCCGGCCCCAATGCGGAAGGAAGGAGGTGGGCGGGATGTTACGTCCCGCTCATCTCCGCCCCTCCACTTCTATTGGGCGGCCGCTCAGTGATGTCGCTGTGATGCCGCACGGACCGCCCCCTTAGAAAGGAGGCGGTTCGCCGGTCACAGCAACGTCGCAGGGAAGGTAAGTTTGTGTGACGGGTCCGGCCGATGCTGTGCGACACGGGCAGCGATTTGCCCGTGTCGCACAACTGATGGGGGTAGGTACGCACGCTAGCGATATCGGTACCGATATCGCAGCGTGTAAAGTGGCCTTTACTCTCACCCACCAGTGTTTTCACCTTTTTTTGGCGGCACTCTGGTCCCGTGGTGCCATTTTGTGATCGCAATTTCTGTTTTAAATGTTAAATTCCTTGCATGCTCCCCTGGGAAATTTAAGTCTCCTCATACTGACATGCCAGACCACAAGGAGAAAACTTACCCCTTATATCTCCGATCCACCTGTGCTTGTTAGCCACACATGTCTGCTGATCAGATCAGTAGACATGTGCGCGGAATACTGTGGGCTCGCCACCAGAGCCCGCGGTAACCGGAGAGAGGCAACCAAGCATGTACCAGTACGTCCTTGCTCGTTAAGGGGTTAAATGTCTAATGGAGTTGACTGGGTCAGATAGCAAAATTAATATATCATCGGCAAATAATGTGGATTTGTATTGCCTAAGATTTAAGTAAACACCTTTAATTGTATCATTCATTCTAATATATTCAGCCAAAGGTTCAATAAATAAAGCAAATAGAGAGGTTGACAACGGACAACCCTGTCTAGTGCCATTGGATATGAGGAACTTATTTGACAGGAAGCTATTTGTGTAGATTTTCGCAGATGGTGAAGTATATAGAGCAAGTATTGAATTATAGATTAAACCTTCAAACCCAATTTTTTTTAATGCGGCAAAGAGATAACCCCAATGGACTATGTCAAATGCTTTTTCTGCGTCAAGAGCCAATAACAGAGATGGTAGACGATTTTTCTCAACATGTGATAATAGATTTAATATTTTTTTAGTTGCATCAGCTGTATGTCTGTCTGAGATAAAAACAACTTGGTCGAGGTGGATTAGGTTCGGAAGAAATTGTTGGATTCTTGAGGCAATCATTTTATAGAAGATTTTTGTGTCCTTATTTAAGAGCGAAATCGCTCTATAATTCTAGACATCTTGTGGATTGCCCTTTCCTTTATGGATTACCGTTATTGTTGCTTCCAACATTTCAGATGGACGAGCGCTATCCTTAGGTATCTGATTAAACAATTTTGTTAAGCATTGTGTGAAATAATGGTATATATTTTATTATATTTGTTTAAAAAAATAAATAGGGTGTTTTTTTAATAAAGGATTTTTCTGTGTTTGTGTTTACTTCTTTTTAACTTACACAATTGGTAATGAGGGGTCTAATGGACCCCTCCCCATTACTAACCTCAGGCCTGACAGCTGTTATTTTTGGACAAATCACAACTGTCATTAACCCCTTATATTACTCCGATTGCTACCGCACCAGGGAAATCGGGATGAGTTGGATAAGCACCAGCATTGGCACATCTAATTGATGTGCCACATCTTGGCTAGCTGTGGGCTGCTATTTTTAGGCTTGGTAGGGCCACTAACCATAGGCCTCACCAGCCTGAGAATACCAGCCCCCAGCTATCTGCTTTACCTTGGTTGGGTATCAAAATTGGGGGGACCGCACGCCGGTTTTTAAAATAATTTATTGAACTAATTTTTAAAAAAGCCTCATAGGGTCCCTCAAATTTGATACACAGCCAAGATAACGTACACAGCTGGGGGATGCAGACTCTAGCTGTGTATGTTATCTTGGCTGTGTATCCAAATTTGGGAGACCCTATGAGGCTTTTTTTAAATTATTTGAATAAATAATGTTAAAAACCGGCATGCGGTCCCCCCCCCAATTTTGATAGCTGGGGGCTACAGCCTCCAGCTGTCTGCTTTATTTGGGCTGGATATTAAAATATGGGGGACCTTGCGCTATTTTCTCCAATTATATATTTATTTTTACACTTCTCTTCAGGGACCCAGGCAGCTCATGTGAGGGCAACCAATCACAGACGGCGGCAGTCTGAGTGCAACCAATCACAGACGCTGTCAGAGAGGGTGGGGGGAAGCAGTGAATAATCATATGCTTTATTGAGCTGCATTAGAAACCTGTGTCAGCCATGCAGACACTTGGTGTAACAGTAACACAGACTTCCCTGAGAAGTCCGTGTTTGGGGTCTAGGTGTCTGGTATGGACCCCGAACCTTACAGTTCAGTTCCCCCATCACTATTAACGATGAGTAAGAGGTACTAAGTGTCCTAAATTGCTGTCAGCAGAGCTGTCACTAACTCTTTTAGAAGCCGCTGCACTGACAGACCTTACCACACTAAATAGTAGTGTAGCGATGCTTTGCACAAATACTCAGAACAGCGCAGAGCAATCAATTCAGTCAGGGAGAGTGCTCACGCTCAAGGAGTCCCTGCACTATATCAAGGCGTCTGATAGCTTTGTGTCAGACTCAGTGCGGCAGCGCACGGCTCAGCAGGGGAGAGCGCAACACAATATTAGGTGAGAAAAACGCACTGCAGATAGTAATTGCCAATGAATAAGAGTTATAATATATTCTGAAGCGCTGTCAGACGTGCTGCTACCAGTGATTTATAATTAGTGATGAGCTTCACAGTGCGTCCGGTCTGCTTCTGCCTGAGAGTCCCTGCTCTAGGAGTTCAGCAATGCGAAATGCTCACTGTCAGGGCGATATGGAATCACAGATGATTTGAGCAGAGAATATGAACCAATATATGACAGCCCAGGTAAAATGTACGTGATAGATCAGGAATTACACACTAATATCAAACTTATTAGTATGTGACTTCTTCTCAGCATGGTCCCAACAATAGATAAGCTGCACTGTCAAATTCACTCATGACAAGGAGAAATGCAAGCACTGTACATTCTTACTCACATTTTCCAGCAAGGAAGCAGGAAAGAAAGAATTTTAGAGAGAAATTGAGCTCTTCTTTGTAGCCAGTGGTGTCGGCAATAGGCTTCAGTGCGACCTTCAATAAGCTGCAATATGAGTTCCCGCACAGCTGAGTAGGAGTTAAGCCGCACTACTGCGGATATCAGAGAAGTAGTATGCAAATCAAAGAGATGCAGGCAAATTGAAGGCTATAACCCAAAATTAGATGATCCACTAGGCTTCACATATGTAGTAAGCCTATAGATATAAATCTCACCAACCAATCGCTGGTGTGGACCCGTAGAAACGTCTTGTAGACACGAAACTGCCGTCATCCGACGTGCTTTGTGTGCCTCCTTTCCCCTACTGCCTTCCCATGTGACCCGACGAGGGAATAAAGGATTTTTGACACAGTTATTCTGGTGAGTGCCTTTCGTTCTATCAAGTTTGCTACAGGATGGACATTTTTGCTTTGAAATGAGCATCACGGATAACTCTATCATGACAGCCAGGAAGCAATTAAGCTGATGGATAATGCGTAACAGAGACTATTGAACTCTCTTGTTTATGAAAAGCGGTGTGTATGGATTGTTCTAGTGTGACTAGTGCCCAGCTTTCCTTCTATGGTTATCAATTAATTGTGCTGGAAATTCTTTCACTGCGCAGATTCTGCTTCTGAGAAACCACTAGGAGCTGGGAGATCCACTGGATAGTTGGTCAAACTTAAAAATCCTTATTAATCCTTTAAGGGACTTGAATAAAGATGAAAGCCAAGGACTATAAAAAGTACAATGAGTAGTCCTTTTAAAAGGAAGCACATAAACAAGCCGGAATAGAGTTCATGCGCTCAACAGAGCAGGAAATCCCATGACTCAGACCGGAGCTCAACTTCAGAAATAAAAAGCTTCAGAACTCCAACAGTCCAATAGTTATTGATCCCAAAGTTTCCCAGAATGTGCCTTGATGGTTCAAATGCTTGATTGGAAACTCCAATCTCAGTTGCTTCAGAGTTCCAGTTGCAGGAGCTCAGGCACACACGTCTTATATGCTTTGAGCCTAGTTCATGCCCCCGAAATTGTAACGTCTGACTGGCCAGAGGTCAGAACTTGCGTCACAAGCTCTCAATACAAGTCTACAAGGGCCAGATAGAGGTTTTCATAGACTTATATTGAGTTGTGACCTTCGGCGCAATCCAAGAAACACTGGAGTGGTCGACAGGTCACACACTGGAGAAGACCAATTGGAGAAGTCCAGATAACAGATGAAGATGCCAGAGGGTGAGAAGAAGTCTAAGGGCAGGGGGCTTAAATTTAAAGTACCACTCCAGGGGTAAAATAAAAAAAACACTGGCATGGTGCTTTAGGTTGTCATCAGCTCCAAACTCTCTCATTTCCATTCTTTTTATAACTGGACATTAAAACCCTGATTAAATGCTGAATGCAGTGTAATTCCAGTGGATTTCTTATATACTGTATCAGTAAATGATAATCACCATTTTTCTTTATTTTTTTTTTAAGGTAGTTCTTTATCTGTTTTGAATCGTGACCCATTAATTTCATTCACCTTTAGTCAAGGTTTTCTGTCCAAATGATATAAGGAAAGGGGTACCATCTGTCATGAAGTGCACACCTAAGTATCAGCGGGTTAATAGAGGTTTATTTTTAAAAAATGTAAATCAGTTTTAAATATTTCCAAAGCATGTCGTGCATCAAGATGTGCGATTTAAGTTTAATTTATTTCCCTCCAGAGTATTTTAACATTTCTGTGCAATAATTAAAGCTGATAATGAACTCATCACTGGCATCTACTTGACAAACATCCTGTCATTGAAAAGACTTTAGGACTTTTCTAATGCAGCAGAATAGAAGGTATACCAAGTTTCTCTTACAAGCAACATTATATAAGGATTAGGGATGATCGAATACCTCAAATATTCGGCTTCGCGAATATTTTCCTAATAGGTCACAGCTGTGCGAATATTCAATGCGCAATGTAAGTCTATGGGAAGTCCAAATAGTTCCGAATAGTTGTTATTCGGGTTTCCCATAAAATTACATTGCGCATCGAACATTCGCGAATAGTCGAATAGCGGCGACCTATTCGGCAAATATTCATGAAGCCGAATATTTTAGGTATTCGATCATCCCTAATAAGGATGCATTATAACCAAGGGGTTAAAAAATGTCCATACTCCGCAAACCAAATATGACACTTCACGCTGATTAGGAAGGGATATAGAAGCCAATTACAGAAAGGGAGTGAATACATTATTCCAAGATCAATAGTGATATACGTCCGTAGTATATTAATAAAGTGTTATATTACTGTCATTCCCCCATAAGTGAATTCTGGAGAATGAACCAACTGCTGTTGTCCATGAGATAGTAGGATATCATCTTAATAATAATGAGGTATGGTTCACTTGGAGTATATACAGTATATACTACATAGCATGTCAATCAATTTGCATTTGTGGATACAGTATTGTACTTTCTTTCTGCTAACCAGTACAGCACATTGCTTATACTGTACCTCCCGCACACCAGCAATTCTATTGTAAGCTAAAGTGCAGTTTAATTTGTTTTTATGGTTTTTATTATACTGCACAGTATTTTGTATTAGTGTACTGTAATAATTGTATATGAATACAGTACGTTATTTTGTATTACCGTAATAAGTTTATATAAATACAGTAAATATTTTTGGGTTGTGGAACGAATCGTCTGCATTTCAATTATTTCCTATGGGAAAATTTGCTTTGATATAAGAGTAACTTGGTTTAAGAGCACACTCCCGGAACCAATTATGCTCGTAATCCAAGGTTCCACAGTATTACCTTTTTGACTTTCATTTAGAAACAGGATCTACAAAAACTCAATGTGAACATTAAGAGGATAAAGTTGACAAACCTCAAACTCTAGATAGTCTTCCTTCTGCTTAAATTCATCCACCTCTTTCCCTTTCACCTTCTTATCTGGAGGAGCCGTGCGATGTTCTATTAGGCTTGATGACATATTCTTGAATTTCGACTCATGTGTTTTCACCTGTTCCTCCTGTGCATGAAATATAAAGTAAACCCATTATTTATTTTTTTTGCTTAGGACAAGGTTATGATTGTGCGTCAATAGGTTATTCATTAATGTCATCTCAAACAATTATGTTACCTTTATCGCTATGTGCATAATTATTTTTTTTCTATTAAAGGGAATCTTTCAGCAGGTTTTTACTACGTCATCTGAGAGCAACATGTTTAAGGCAAGGAGAATCTGAATCCAACAATTAGATAACTAGGTGCAGCCATTGTGACAGAATCAAAGATTTTAGATTTTGCATGTAGCAGAGCTTAAAGAGAACCAACCATCAGGATTTTCATATATAAAGTAAAGCCAGTGCTATACTGGAGATGGATGCTGAGTGTAAGCATACCTTGTGTTCTAAGATCGGATGTTTTATTTCAGAAATATGTGCAAGTAAAGTTCCAGCAATGAACGGCTATTTGATTGACAGGTGCAACAGGAAGAGAATATGTGGTCGGGTTTTTCTATCTATTCCCGCCCCTGTCTGCCTGTTCACTACAGTTCAGCTGGCAACACCAATTTATTATGCTGTTGAATTATTGCCTTTTTCGTTTTGTTATTTTTATTTGCCTCAATATTCAGGAAATTACAACTTTTTAATATTTCCAGTGATGTAGCCAGGCTCAGACTGGCCACAAAGGAACAAGTGAATGCACTGGGCGAAAAAGATCCACCCGTTTGTTAGATAAAAATCACAAAATGGTTTTATTGTATGAATTAAATAAAAAGGAACAATCCCAGTACTATAAAAAAAATATTAAAAGTGAGAGCTTTTCCTACATGTTTTGAACTGAACCTCAGTCCTTGCTCATAGAATACCATGGAGGGCCCTTGTGCAGGAGGGGGCCCATACCCTCCCCCTACATGAGCAGTAGTTGGCTCAATACATTTGATTCACTATGTACAGACAAAACGGCATCTCATCATTCATGTAACAATTTATTTAGCTTATTATTAGGGACGATCGAATACTTCAAATATTCGGCTTCGCGAATATTTGCCGAATACGTCGCCGCTATTCGACTATTCGCGAATATTCGATGCGCAATGTAAGTCTATGGGAAACCCAAATAACAACTATTCAGCACTATTCGGGCTTCCTATAGACTTATATTGCGCATCGAATATTCACATAGCGGCGACCTATTCATCGGATATTCGCGAAGCTAAATATTTGAGGTATTCGATCATCCCTAGTTATTATGCTTATTATGCTATAGAAGAATAGGTAAATTTGTGAATGAGGGAGATGTATCAGTTATAGTCTAAAGCGAGCTTTACACGTTGCGATCTCGCTAGCGAGATCGCAAGCGATCGGACCCGCCCCCTGTCGGTTGTGCAACACGGGCAAATCGCTGCCTGTGACGCACAACCTCGCTTACCCTCGTCACACCGACTTACCTGCCCTGCTACATTGCTCTGGCTGGCGAACTACCTCCTTTCTAAGGGGGCGGTTCGTGCGGCGTCACATCAACATCACACGGCAGGCGTCCAATAGAAGCGGAGGGGCGGAGATGAGCGTGACGTAACATCTCGCCCACCTCCTTCCTTCCGCATTGCCGGTGGAGGCAGGTAAGGAGATGTTCGTCGCTCCTGCGGTGTCACACACAGCGATGTGTGGTGCCTCAGGAACGATGACCAACATCGCTAATAAGCAGAAAACGATTTTTTTGTTTCAGGACGACCTCTCTGCGGAAAACTATTTTGACCTCTTTTGCGATCGTTTAAGGTCGCTCGTAAGTGTCACACGCTGTGATCTCGTTAATGATGCCGGATGTGCGTCACAAACACCGTGACCCCGACGATAATTCATTAACGATATCGTAGCGTGTAAAGCCCGGTTTACAGCCAGTCCCCAGAGTCAATGTTACTGGTCGGCCATAGGCACCTCAGTAATTTTTTTAGGAAGGAGAAATAGATAAAAACTGCATTTGTACAATTACATCTTGGCTATGTGCACACGTTTTTTAAATTCAGACAAACTTGACAAATTTTTCAGACAACTGTAAAAGAAAAAATTCTGCCAAAGTGTCTTTTGGTAAGTTCCTGAGAATATCTGCTACAGTTTTTGCTGCTGGTATATTTTTGGAGGGAATTTTCCCATGGTTTTTCTGATATTTTTTTTGTTTTCCACTTGTTTTCTTTTTCACTACATTGAATAATAATGAAACCACTAGCGGTTTTGTTTTTAAAGTAAAGATGATGGCAAAAGGCTACAAAACACCTTCAGGTGTCCTCTGGGCATCTTTGGAGCTTCCCCAATTGACTTTGTATAATAAAATACAAATTGACTTAGGAGCGGAAAACACCCGAAGAATGGACATGTTCCTTTGGCGTCTTTAAAAACGGGAAGCAGTTAAAAGTTGTCCAAGACCCTGAACATATGCAGTCATTTTTTACATAGAAATGTATATGGCCATTCTTTTTCAGGCAGTTTTGGTAACGAAATCAACCTGAAAAAGACAATGTGCATATAATCTTCAGGTTTTGTTCAAATTGGCCTTATTGTTCAGTATAAATAACATTTTGGTACCATTTAAGGTAGATGTGGCAAGTAATGCTTAGATACCAGGATTACTATTTTCTGCCATAATAGAGGTTATCTGTCCAGGATCAGAGTTATTGCTGATTCTGGCTGCTGCAGCACTATCAGCATTAATATACAGCTGACACCGGCTGCAGAAGGTGCGGTCACAGCTCCTGCTGCAGCTATATAAAAATACAGCAAATGTCAACAAGGGGTTAAACCCCCCCCCCAAAAAAATGTGTTAGAAAAAAAAAAAACAACAAAAGCAAAACACAAAACTCAAATTAGAGAACATAGTAATAATTACATGCACAGTAACTCTGTATGAACTAAAGCTAAAACTCTCTACCTGGGAGAGGCGAGTGATGGCACTTGGAAGCAACGGTCGGCTAAACTTTTTATGTGATCCAATTGCAGCTGGGAATGGAGGAGCGGAAAACATTGCAGCTACCACATTAATGCGGGTGATCCATGAATGCATCTGTTCTGTATTTCTGATTGAAAAGGAAAAGTAAAAAAAAGAACGCTTTCACACAAACGCCATTTTCATGTAACATGAGAAGTTACTAATGTGATGTTTGGGTAGTTGATTGCATTTGTCTATGTTAGTAATTATTAGACCATAAACAAGAGCTACAATATTTCCATTTTTTTTTTCACTTTTAAAGCTTCTAAGCTTTTCAATGATTAAAATCGTATTAGAAACTCCAGTCCAATATAATCAGTCACATTTTTCATGTGCAGCTTATTTCCTTCATTACACTGTAATATTCTATTCCAATATACAGTGATAGCCAGAAGTATTGGCACCCCTGCAATTCTGTCAGATAATACTCAGTTTCTTCTTGAAAATGATTGCAATCACAAATTCTTTGGTATTATTATCTTCATTTATTTTGCTTGCAATGAAAAAACACAAAAGTGAATGAAACAAAAATCAAATCATTGATCATTTCATACAAAACTCAAAAAATGGGCCCAGACAAAAGTATCGGCACCCTTAGCCTAATACTTGGTTGCACAACCTTTAGCCAAAATAACTGCGAACAACCGCTTCCGGTAACCATCAATGAGTTTCTTACAATGCTCTGCTGGAATTTTAGACCATTCTTCTTTGGCAAACTGCTCCAGGTCCCTGGGATTTGAAGGGTGCCTTCTCCAAACTGCCATTTTGAGATCTCTCCACAGGTGTTCTATGGGATTCAGGTCTGGACTCATTGCTGGCCACTTTAGTAGTCTCCAGTGCTTTCTATCAAACCATTTTCTAGTGCTTTTTGAAGTGTGTTTTGGGTAATTGTCCTGCTGGAAGACCCATGACCTCTGAGGAAGACCCAGCTTTCTCACACTGGGCCCTACATTATGCTGCAAAATTTGTTGGTAGTCTTCAGACTTCATAATGCCATGCACACGGTCAAGCAGTCCAGTGACAGAGGCAGCAAAGCAACCCCAAAACATCAGGGAACCTCCGCAATGTTTGACTGTAGGGACCGTGTTCTTTTCTTTGAATGCCTCTTTTTTTTCCTGTAAACTCTATGTTGATGGCTTTTCCCAAAAAACTCTACTTTTGTCTCATCTGACCAGAGAACATTCTTCCAAAACGTTTTAGGCTTTCTCAGGTAAGTTTTAGAAAACTCCAGCCTGGCTTTTTTATGTCTCGGGGTAAGAAGTGGGGTCTTCCTGGGTATCCTACCATACAGTCTGTTTTCATTCAGACGCCGACGGATAGTACGGGTTGACACTGTTGTACCCTCGGACTGCAGGGCAGCTTGAACTGGTTTGGATGTTAGTCGAGGTTGTTTATCCACCGTCCGCACAATCTTGCGTTGAAATCTCTCGTCAATTTTTCTTTTCCTTCCACATCTAGGGAGGTTAGCCACAGTGCCATGGGCTGTAAACTTTTTGATGACTGCGCACCGTAGACACAGGAACTTTCAGGTCTTTGGAGATGGACTTATAGCCTTGAGATTGCTCATGCTTCCTCACAATTTGGATTCTCAAGTCCTCAGACAGTTGTTTGGTCTTCTTTCTTTTCTCCATGCTCAATGTGGTACACACAAGGACACAGGACAGCGGTTGAGTCAACTTTAATCCATGTCAGCTGGCTACAAGTGTGATTTAGTTATTGCCAACACCTGTTAGGTGCCACAGGTAAGTTACAGGTGCTGTTAATTACACAAATTAGAGAAGCATCACATAATTTTTCAAACAGTGCCAATACTTTTGTCCACCCCCTTTTTTATGTTTGGTGTGAAATTATATCTAATTTGGCTTTATGACTATTTTTTTTTTCTCATTGAAGACAAATTAAATGAAGATAATAATACCAAAGAATTTGTGATTGCAATCATTTTCAGGAAGAAACTGAGTATTCTCTGACAGAATTTCAGGGGTGCCAATACTTTTGGCCAGCACTGTACTGCAACACCCTTCTCTGTGGTACATGGACTAGCATTGGTCCAATATATCCTAAACAGAGATTAGTGAACCTGTTCCGGTTCAGAGTCCGGGTTCCTTACGGTATGCTGATCATGCGATTGAGCATCACAGTGCTCAGGTACGCTCGGGGGTCGGCCCAGTGTGAGCCGCTTGCAGTGTCTGAATGATCAACTATGGGGTGCTTCACACACAGCGAGATCGCTACTGAGATCGCTGCTGAGTCACGTTTTTTGTGACCTCATTAGCGATCTCGCTGTGTGTGACACTGAGCAGCGATCTGGCCCCTGCTGTGAGATCGCTGCTCGTTAAACACAGCCCTGGTTCGTTTTTTTATTGTTGCTCTCCCGCTGATAAGCACACATCGCTGTGTGTGACAGCGAGAGAGCAACAATCCTGAATGTGCAGGGAGCAGGAGCCGGCGTCTGACAGCCTGCGGTAAGCTGTAACTAAGGTAAACATCGGGTAACCAAGGTGGTTACCCGATATTTACCTTCGTTACCAGCCTCCGCAGCTCTCACGCTGCCAGTCACGGCTCCTGCTCCCTGCACACGCTAACCTAAGCGGTGTGCGCTGGTAACTAAGGTAAACATCGGGTAACCATACCCGATGTTTACCTTAGTTACCAGTGTCCACAGCTTCCAGACGCCGGCTCCGTGCAAGCGCAGCGTTGCTTGCACGTCGCTGCTGGCTGGGGGCTGGTCACTGGTCGCTGGTGAGATCTGCCTGTTTGACAGCTCACCAGCGACCATGTAGCGATGCAGCAGCGATCCTGACCAGGTCAGATCGCTGGTCGGATCGCTGCTGCATCGCTAAAGTGTGAAGGTACCCTAAGTGATCGGATGTAGTGTGTACCCAAAAAAAAAGAAAAAAAAACCCCTCTCTCTCCCAGAAGTGATCTGTTTATGGCTGGCTGCATGTGGTGGAGACCAGAACTGCCCAATTACTGACTTCCATTGAGGGTCATGTCCAGCCCGGAACACAAACCGAACTTTAGTCTGGATGAACATGCCAAACCATGGGTCCACACATCTCTAATCCTAAATCCTGCCACACATCCCCCTCTACGTTTCCCTAATGCCACACTCCACTGGCTTCTTTCCAGACTATCACACAAAGAATTCAATTTAAAATCCTTGATTTAAGGCTGGTGTCACACTTGCCTCATGTGTATCTCGCGCGAGTGCATCACCCGGCACGGACTCACACTCAGCTGCATAGAGATGCATGCAACCGAACAACTCCATTACCTTGAGAACAGCGGCAGCTATAGGCATAGAAGTGGTGTCTAGGTATAGTAAAGTAGCCATGCGCTACGCAATGAAACCACCTATAGCGCCACCTGGTGGAAAACAACGGAGTTAGCATTTTTATCTTAAAAATGGAACGAGATAGAGAAAAAAAGTGAATTTAAAAATTGTAGGGCATCATCAATTCAATACGAATCGACACCTTGCATACAGAAATGCTATGATATGAAATCCATGACCGCCCCCAAAACATTGAATGCTGGTCACGCATATGGCGCTCATTTAACTTTGATGCTCAAAGTGGCCACCGTCAGCTGCAATCTGGACTCTGGACAGCATACTGTATCTTGCTGCATGTTGTGCAATATGGTAGGTGACACGCTTGCACAAGCATCTGTGATACGTCGTCGTAGGTCCTGCAATGTTGGTGGAGGGGTCGCATACACCTGCTGTTTGATGTGACCTCACAGAAAAAAGTCCAATGGGGTCAGGTCAGGTGAGCGTGGAGGCCACTCCACGCAGCCACCATACCCAATGACTTGTAGGAAGGTCTCCATGAGGAATCGCTTCACGTCCGCAGCCTTGTGAGTATTACACATTTCAATCATAGCATTTCTGTATGCAAGGTGTCGATTCGTTTTAAATTGATGATGCCCTACAACTTTGTAATCCACTTTTTTTCTGTATCTCATTCAATTTTTGAGATAAAAATGCTAACTCCGTTGTTTTCCACCAGGTGGTGCTATAGGTGGTTTCATTGCGTAGCGCATGGCTACTTTACTATACCTAGACACCACTTCTATGCCTATAGCTGCCGTTCTCAAGTTAATGGCGGTGGACAGGATATGAGTGGACACACTGTATAATTAATTAGTAATAGAATTAATGAAAAATATCTCAAATATTGAGGACAAATTTGGCTGTTATTGGAAAGGAAAGTTAACTTTCTCATTAGTTAAAAGTCTGAATTTAGAGTTCATTTTGCCAATGAAGTAATAGAAGTCTTGTCAACTACAGTAATTTATGACCGATCAGACTGGACCAGTGATTGGTCATCATCAGACATTTATGGCAACTGTTATGACTCACTGCGCTTGAAAGAGGAATACTCTCCAGTCTGCTGTTCGTAGGTAAAAGACATTTGGCCTTTTGTTATAGTCGGATGCTCTGGTAGCTAAAGAATGATGTATGCTGATTGCATTTTTCAAGTCTTCTTCAGAAATTGGTTTTCCTGGTTTATATTCCTCCTAAAACATAGACAGGAAATTTATTATTGTACCAAGTGTCCAAGGCGTATAATGAATAGACACCATCCAATGTCGGATTAATTAATTGAAATTACATGCTGAGCTGATGTTTTATCTTAATATGAATGTTAAGGTCACATTGATACAGGTTTGGTAACAACATGTCTTGATAATTTTATCATAGAGCAATTGTATACAAGGAGGAAAATAGTGAGAAGACAAATGAAAAGGAGATGAACGTACTTCCATCATACAGTTGGTACAGAAAGTATTCAGACCCCTTTAAATTTTTCAATCTTTCATTGCAGCCATTTGGTAGATTCAAAAAAGGTCATTTTTTTCTCATTAATGTACACTCTGCCCCCATCTTAACAGAACCCCCCCCCCCAGAAATGTAGAAATGTTTGCAAATTTATTAAAGACGGAAAACTGAAATATCACATGGATTATAAGTATTCAGACACTTTGTTCAGACACTCGTATTTAAGTCACATGCTGTCCATGTCCTTGTGCTCCTCCTTGAGATGGTTCTACTCCTTGATTGGAGTCCAGCTGTGTTTATTTAAACTGATAGGTCTTGATTTGGAAAGGTACACACCTGGTCTCACAAGTTCCATGTATACCATCTCATACTCCGGCTCACTTTTTTGTTTTTATGTAGTTTTTTTGTATTCAGTACAAACAGGGAGTGGCCCCCTTCTCAGCGAGCTGGACATTTCATTCTGTGAATCCCCCTGACGGTGTGTGTCCTGTTGGGACCCGGTCGCTCTCAGCCCTTAGCCACATTGAGGCCTATTTTAGACCCATGGTAAGGTTTAAATATTAGAGAGTGTAGGTACTATCCCAACTGGGTACACCTTGACGTTTGGTGGGATAGCTTTATGCTTTTTTTGATCAAATACAGTGTTTACTAAGTACCCTATGTTTATATGCACTATGCTTTTATTTAGTTACAGTAGGGTATGTTTTCACAATTTTTTTCCTTGGTTTCTCTTAGTCTCATGGCCAGTGTGAACATGGTCTCACAAGTTCCATGTATACCATCTCATACTCCGGCTCACTTTTTTGTTTTTATGTAGTTTTTTTGTATTCAGTACAAACAGGGAGTGGCCCCCTTCTCAGCGAGCTGGACATTTCATTCTGTGAATCCCCCTGACTGTGTGTGTCCTGTTGGGACCCGGTCGCTCTCAGCCCTTAGCCACATTGAGGCCTATTTTAGACCCATGGTAAGGTTTAAATATTAGAGAGTGTAGGTACTATCCCAACTGGGTACACCTTGACGTTTGGTGGGATAGCTTTATGCTTTTTTTGATCAAATACAGTGTTTACTAAGTACCCTATGTTTATATGCACTATGCTTTTATTTAGTTACAGTAGGGTATGTTTTCACAATTTTTTTCCTTGGTTTCTCTTAGTCTCATGGCCAGTGTGAACATGGTCTCACAAGTTCCATGTATACCATCTCATACTCCGGCTCACTTTTTTGTTTTTATGTAGTTTTTTTGTATTCAGTACAAACAGGGAGTGGCCCCCTTCTCAGCGAGCTGGACATTTCATTCTGTGAATCCCCCTGACTGTGTGTGTCCTGTTGGGACCCGGTCGCTCTCAGCCCTTAGCCACATTGAGGCCTATTTTAGACCCATGGTAAGGTTTAAATATTAGAGAGTGTAGGTACTATCCCAACTGGGTACACCTTGACGTTTGGTGGGATAGCTTTATGCTTTTTTTGATCAAATACAGTGTTTACTAAGTACCCTATGTTTATATGCACTATGCTTTTATTTAGTTACAGTAGGGTATGTTTTCACAATTTTTTTCCTTGGTTTCTCTTAGGCGGGCTTTGCACACTGCGACATCGCAGGTGCGATGTCGGTGGGGTCAAATTGAAAATGACGCACTTCCGGCATCGCATGCGACATCGCAGTGTGTAAAGCCTAGATGATACGATTAACGAGCGCAAAAGCGTCGTTATCGTATCATCGGTGCAGCGTCGGCGTAATCCATGATTACGCTGACGCGACGGTCCGATGTTGTTCCTCGCTCCTGCGGCAGCACACATCGCTGTGTGTGAAGCCGCAGGAGCGAGGAACATCTCCTACCGGCCTCACTGCGGCTTCCGTAGGATATGCGGAAGGAAAGAGATGGGCAGGATGTTTACATCCTGCTCATCTCCGCCCCTCCGCTCCGATTGGCCGCCTGCCGTGTGACGTCACAGTGACGCCGCACGACCCGCCCCCTTAACAAGGAGGCGGGCCGCCGGCCACAGGGACGTCGCACGGCAGGTGAGTGTGTGTGTGAAGCTGGCGTAGCGATAATTTTCGCTACGCCAGCTATCACCACATATCGCTGCTGCGACGGGGGCGGGCACTATCGCACTCGGCATCGCAGCATCGGGCTGCGATGTCGCAGTGTGCAAAGCCCGCCTTAGTCTCATGGCCAGTGTGAACATGGTCTCACAAGTTCCATGTATACCATCTCATACTCCGGCTCACTTTTTTGTTTTTATGTAGTTTTTTTGTATTCAGTACAAACAGGGAGTGGCCCCCTTCTCAGCGAGCTGGACATTTCATTCTGTGAATCCCCCTGACTGTGTGTGTCCTGTTGGGACCCGGTCGCTCTCAGCCCTTAGCCACATTGAGGCCTATTTTAGACCCATGGTAAGGTTTAAATATTAGAGAGTGTAGGTACTATCCCAACTGGGTACACATTGACGTTTGGTGGGATAGCTTTATGCTTTTTTTGATCAAATACAGTGTTTACTAAGTACCCTATGTTTATATGCACTATGCTTTTATTTAGTTACAGTAGGGTATGTTTTCACAATTTTTTTCCTTGGTTTCTCTTAGTCTCATGGCCAGTGTGAACATGGTCTCACAAGTTCCATGTATACCATCTCATACTCCGGCTCACTTTTTTGTTTTTATGTAGTTTTTTTGTATTCAGTACAAACAGGGAGTGGCCCCCTTCTCAGCGAGCTGGACATTTCATTCTGTGAATCCCCCTGACTGTGTGTGTCCTGTTGGGACCCGGTCGCTCTCAGCCCTTAGCCACATTGAGGCCTATTTTAGACCCATGGTAAGGTTTAAATATTAGAGAGTGTAGGTACTATCCCAACTGGGTACACCTTGACGTTTGGTGGGATAGCTTTATGCTTTTTTTGATCAAATACAGTGTTTACTAAGTACCCTATGTTTATATGCACTATGCTTTTATTTAGTTACAGTAGGGTATGTTTTCACAATTTTTTTCCTTGGTTTCTCTTAGTCTCATGGCCAGTGTGAACATGGTCTCACAAGTTCCATGTATACCATCTCATACTCCGGCTCACTTTTTTGTTTTTATGTAGTTTTTTTGTATTCAGTACAAACAGGGAGTGGCCCCCTTCTCAGCGAGCTGGACATTTCATTCTGTGAATCCCCCTGACTGTGTGTGTCCTGTTGGGACCCGGTCGCTCTCAGCCCTTAGCCACATTGAGGCCTATTTTAGACCCATGGTAAGGTTTAAATATTAGAGAGTGTAGGTACTATCCCAACTGGGTACACCTTGACGTTTGGTGGGATAGCTTTATGCTTTTTTTGATCAAATACAGTGTTTACTAAGTACCCTATGTTTATATGCACTATGCTTTTATTTAGTTACAGTAGGGTATGTTTTCACAATTTTTTTCCTTGGTTTCTCTTAGTCTCATGGCCAGTGTGAACATGGTCTCACAAGTTCCATGTATACCATCTCATACTCCGGCTCACTTTTTTGTTTTTATGTAGTTTTTTTGTATTCAGTACAAACAGGGAGTGGCCCCCTTCTCAGCGAGCTGGACATTTCATTCTGTGAATCCCCCTGACTGTGTGTGTCCTGTTGGGACCCGGTCGCTCTCAGCCCTTAGCCACATTGAGGCCTATTTTAGACCCATGGTAAGGTTTAAATATTAGAGAGTGTAGGTACTATCCCAACTGGGTACACCTTGACGTTTGGTGGGATAGTTTTATGCTTTTTTTGATCAAATACAGTGTTTACTAAGTACCCTATGTTTATATGCACTATGCTTTTATTTAGTTCCAGTAGGGTATGTTTTCACAATTTTTTTCCTTGGTTTCTCTTAGTCTCATGGCCAGTGTGAACATGGTCTCACAAGTTCCATGTATACCATCTCATACTCCGGCTCACTTTTTTGTTTTTCTCTAGTTGTTTGTGTCCGATCTGCAATTTGTATGCTTCATTTATTACTTTTTCAAAATAAGCAATGTTTCCATTATTTATTGCTGGTTTGCGTTTCATGTTACAATTTTGTATAACCAATCTTGCTGTGCTGGACCCATTCCTATCGTGTTGTCATTTTTTCCTTGCTATTTTAATTCTTTGATCTAATAAAGAATATATGTGTAATGTCATTTATGTTGCGGCTATTTTTTGTGAATTGGTTTTCCTGATGGTTATTTGAATAGCCCGTCCATAAGAATTCTTTTAGGTGAATAATTATTGATATTGATAGTCTATTGTGGACACATTTTATATACCCTTGGTTGGCAATAATTAATTTAAAATTCTAAGACCGTTCCCAGTGTGATTAGTATTAAGTGCATTAATGGGTGGATACAGCAGGAGGTCTAACAGTGCAGCTTTAGCCAATAACGTAAAGGAGGAAGTGATGTCAGATTGGGGGACATTGTTTTCTCCTGTACAGCCCAGAGGAAGTCATTATTTTCCGTTTTGTTGATGGCCCATCGCTTGCAGAACATAAGGGCAGACTGAAGGAATTAATGATACCAACATGATAATGATATTCCATTTGCCAGATACAGTGGGTACGGAAAGTATTCAGATCCCTTTTTTTCACTCTTTGTTTCGTTGCAGTCATTTGGTAAATTTATTAAACAAGAAAACTGAAATATCACGTGGTCATATTCAGACCCTTTGCTCAGTATTGAGTAGAAGCACCCATTTGAGCTAGTACAGCCATGAGTCTTCTTGGGAATGATGCAACAAGTTTTTCACACCTGGATTTGAGGATCCTCTGCCATTCTACCTTGCAGATCCTCTCCAGTTCCATCAGGTTGGATGGTGAACGTTGGTGGACAGCCATTTTCAGGGTCTCAAGAGATACTCAATTGGGTTTAGGTCAGGGCTCTGGCTGGGCCAGTCAAGAATGGTCACAGAGTTGTTCTGAAGCCACTCCTTTGTTACTTTAGCTGTGTGCTTAGGATCATTGTCTTGTTGGAAGGTGAACCTTTGACCAAATCTGAGGTCCAGAGCACTCTGGAAGAGGTTTTCTTCCAGGATATCTCTGTACTTGGCCACATTAATCTTTCCTTCAATTGCAACCAGTCGTCCTATCCCTGCAGCTGAAAAACACCCCCATAGCATGATGCGGCCACCATCATGTTTCACTGTTGGTATTGTATTGGGCAGGAGATGAGCATTGCCTGTTTTTTTCCACACATACCGCCTAGAATTACCACCAAAAAGTAAAATTTTTGTCTCATCAGACCAGAGAATCTTATTTCTCATAGTCTGGGAGTCCTTCATGTGTTTTTTTGCAAACTCTACGTGGGCTTTCATATGTCTTGGACTGAGGAGAGGCTTCCGTCAGGCCACTCTGCCATAAAGGCTCGATTGGTGGAGGGCTGCAGTGGTAGTTGACTTTGTGGAACTTTCTCCCATCTCCCTACTGCATCTCTGGAGCTCAGCCACAGTAATCTTGAGGTTCTTCTTTACCTCTCTCACCAAGGATCTTTTCCCACGATTGCTCAGTTTGGCTGGATGGCCAGGTCTAGGAAGAGTTCTGGTGGTCCCAACTTTTTTCCATTTAAGGATTATGGAGGCCACTGTGCTCTTAGAAACCTTGAGTACTGCAGAAATTCTTTTGTAACCTTGGCCAGATCTGTGCCTTGCCACAATTCTGTCTCTAAGCTCCTTGGGCAGTTCCTTTGACCTCATGATTCTCATTTAGTCTGACATGCACTGTGAACTGTGAGGTCTTATATAGCATACATATAGTACACTTATATTACATACTTATATAGTGTACACCTTGACGTTTGGTGGGATAGCTTTATGCTTTTTTTGATCAAATACAGTGTTTACTAAGTACCCTATGTTTATATGCACTATACAAACAACTAGAGAGTAGTATCAAATAATAATCATAAATCAAATATATTATGTGGGTCAAAAAGTAGCTCCAGTAATATCTATGCCCAGAGTGCAAGTCGTGCCTACAACTACTAAAGTGCAGTACTACCAAAAAATAAAAATTATCTATAAGTCAAATAGCAATTATACTAAATGTAATATACACCTAGCGTGCAGATTGTGCCAAATACAAAAATATATATAAAATTTGTATGACAAAAATATACATATATAACATATAGATGCAAAAAAGAGCAAGGGCACCTACAGCGCAATATATGCAAAATAGTATTAATTGCATCTAATATACTGTAGATCCGTATAAAAAGCAAACAGCAACAATAATTACCCGCCCCACCTCCGGGTAACATCTTTGATGATGACATTGTGCTGTCCCTGCATCTGGTATGCATGTGTCATATTGAGTTCAGGCGGGAGTTTTGTCTCAATTTGATTGGATGGCTGGGACCAAAGGATGCTTTACACGCTGCGACATCGCAAAAGATATATCGTCGGGGTCACATCGTTAGTGATGCACATCCGGCGCCGTTAGCGACATCGCAGCGTGTGACACCAAGGAGCGTCGATCAATGATCGCAAAAATGTCCAAAATCGTTGATCGTTGACACGTCACTCCTTTCCAGAATGTCGTTGCTGCTACAGGTACGATGTTATTTGTCGTTCCTGCGGCACCACACATCGCTGTGTGTGACACCGCAGGAACGACGAACATCTCCTTACCTTCGTCCACCGGCAATGCAGAAGGAAGGAGGTGGGCGGCATGTTCTGGCCGCTCATCTCCGCCCCTCCTTTGCTATTGGGCGGCCGCTTAGTGACGCCGCAGTGACATCGCTATGATGCCGAACGCACCTCCCCCTTGAAGGAGGGATTGTTCGGCGGTCACTGCGACGTCACTGAAAAGGTATGTGCGTGTGACGCTACTGTAGCGACAATGTTCGCTACGGTAGCGATCACCAAATGTCGCACGTATGATGGGGACGGGTGCTTTCGTGCACGACATCGCTAGCTATCGCTAGCGATGTCGCAGCGTGTAAAGCACCCTTTAGTCTTTGGTTTTGCTGATCTGGCGCCACGCCCCCTGACAAAGGTACGCCGAAATGTGCATAGGGATCTGGGACTTGGTGCTGGCACAGCTGCAGTGTTGACATAACTACAGGTAATCATCACTAGTAAAATGTATAAGACATCATGTATTGGTGCTTTCCTTCCTATTTTGTTCACCAGCAATCATAGGTTACAACTTGATATCTGCACTTATTATAGTTGCCGTTTTCTTTACATGGATCTATATGAGATGCAATTAGTACTATTTTGCACATATTGCACTATAGGTGCCCTTGCACTTTTTTACCTTATGTGTGATGTTATATTTGTTTTTTTTATAACATAATTCTTAATAGCAATTTATATATATATATATATATATATATATATATATATATATAAATATATATATATATATATATTATATATATATTTGTCATTCAAATTTTATATATATTTTTGTATTTGGCACAATCTGCACTCTAGGTGTATATTAGATTTAGTATACAGTTAGGTCCAGAAATATTTGGAAAGTGACACAAGTTTTGTTATTTTAGCTGTTTACAAAAACATGTTCAGAAATACAATTATATATATAATATGGGCTGAAAGTGCACACTCCCAGCTGCAATATGAGAGTTTTCACATCCAAATCGGAGAAAGGGTTTAGGAATCATAGCTCTGTAATGCATAGCCTCCTCTTTTTCAAGGGACCAAAAGTAATTGGACAAGGGACTCTAAGGGCTGCAATTAACTCTGAAGGCGTCTCCCTCGTTAACCTGTAATCAATGAAGTAGTTAAAAGGTCTGGGGTTGATTACAGGTGTGTGGTTTTGCATTTGGAAGCTGTTGCTGTGACCAGACAACATGCGGTCTAAGGAACTCTCAATTGAGGTGAAGCAGAACATCCTGTGGCTGAAAAAAAAGAAAAAATCCATCAGAGAGATAGCAGACATGCTTGGAGTAGCAAAATCAACAGTCGGGTACATTCTGAGAAAAAAGGAATTGACTGGTGAGCTTGGGAACTCAAAAAGGCCTGGGCGTCCACGGATGACAACAGTGGTGGATGATCGCCGCATACTTTCTTTGGTGAAGAAGAACCCGTTCACAACATCAACTGAAGTCCAGAACACTCTCAGTGAAGTAGGTGTATCTGTCTCTAAGTCAACAGTAAAGAGAAGACTCCATGAAAGTAAATACAAAGGGTTCACATCTAGATGCAAACCATTCATCAATTCCAAAAATAGACAGGCCAGAGTTAAATTTGCTGAAAAACACCTCATGAAGCCAGCTCAGTTCTGGAAAAGTATTCTATGGACAGATGAGACAAAGATCAACCTGTACCAGAATGATGGGAAGAAAAAAGTTTGGAGAAGAAAGGGAACGGCACATGATCCAAGGCACACCGCATCCTCTGTAAAACATGGTGGAGGCAACGTGATGGCATGGGCATGCATGTCTTTCAATGGCACTGGGTCACTTGTGTTTATTGATGACATAACAGCAGACAAGAGTAGCCGGATGAATTCTGAAGTGTACCGGGATATACTTTCAGCCCAGATTCAGCCAAATGCCGCAAAGTTGATCTGACGGCGCTTCATAGTACAGATGGACAATGACCCCAAGCATACAGCCAAAGCTACCCAAGAGTTCATGAGTGCAAAAAAGTGGAACATTCTGCAATGGCCAAGTCAATCACCAGATCTTAACCCAATTGAGCATGCATTTCACTTTCTCAAATCCAGACTTAAGACGGAAAGACCCACAAACAAGCAAGACCTGAAGGCTGCGGCTGTAAAGGCCTGGCAAAGCATTAAGAAGGAGGAAACCCAGCGTTTGGTGATGTCCATGGGTTCCAGACTTAAGGCAGTGATTGCCTCCAAAGGATTCGCAACAAAATATTGAAAATAAAAATATTTTCCTTGGGTTTGGTTTATTTGTCCAATTACTTTTGACCTCCTAAAATGTGGAGTGTTTGTAAAGAAATGTGTACAATTCCTACAATTTCTAATCAGATATTTTTGTTCAAACCTTCAAATTAAACGTTACAATCTGCACTTGAATTCTGTTGTAGAGGTTTCATTTCAAATCCAATGTGGTGGCATGCAGAACCTAACTCGCGAAAATTGTGTCCCTGTCCAAATATTTCTGGACCTAACTGTAATTGCTATTTGACTTATAGATAATTTTTATTTTTTGGTAGTACTGCACTTTAGAAGTTGTAGGCACGACTTGCACATTGGGCATAGATATTACTGGAGCTGCTATTTGACCCACATAATATATTGATATATGATTTATGGTTATTATTTGATACTACGCTCTAGTTGTTTGTGTCCGATCTGCAATTTGTATCCTTCATTTATTGCTTTTTCAAAATAAGCAATGCACATTATTTTCTATTATTTGTTGCTGGTTTGCATTTCATGTTACAATTTTGCGTAACCAATCTTGCTGTGCTGGACCCATTCCCATCGTATTGTCATTTTTTCCGTGCTTTAATTCTTTGATCTAATACCGATTATATGTGTAATGTCATTTATGTTGTGGCTATTTTTGTGTGAATTGGTTTTACTGTCTTATAGTTGCCTGTTCCCTCATATGGATCAGAAAGAACGAATGAAGAACATCTAGCTGGGAAGTCTCCCAATTACCAGTATTACGTATAGAGAGCTGGCAATGGGTAAGCAGAGCAGGAAGACCATGATCAGAATGGATGACAATCTGATCTGTTTTTTTAAATGAAATTATTCAAAAATATAGTATAATATATAATATAATATAGTATAATTTATATTCTATATACATAATTTAGTGTATTCCAGGAAAGTATACAACATAACACTTTTTTTTCCCGACTATGTATACTATAAAGAGTAAAGAAAGGTAAAATCAAAATAATAACCAAGTATACTTCAGCAATGAAAAGAATTATTGTCAAATTTGACGTGTTTGTAACAAAAGTATCTACAAAATGTATCACACAAATCATTGGAGTGGTTTCTGCAGTAAAGCATACCTTCTGTAGATAAAGTATCATGCCCTTCAATATTCCATGAAATGTTTTCCAGCCCCTCTTCCCTCTTGGTGCTGCAAGAAATAAAAAAGGAACTACTTTTCATAAAAGTTAATAAAGGGATTTACTCAGTGTGACCTATCCTTCGAACATCAATGTTTCATTGGTAGGGATCTTCGCTGATCAGCACAGTAATGGGGGCCTATGTTACCCCAGTCATTGAGTACTTAACCGTATCTCAGCTTGTCTCATTCAAATGAATTCAGGTTTACATACTTTGGCATACATACGGTATTTTTTTTTGTTCAACTGTATAAAAAAGTTGCTTTTATATACGTGTTACCATAAAAAAAGGTCTACTATGTGCCCTGTAGAAATTGCATTCGTATGATCCATGCGTTCAGCGTCACTCTTCAAATGTCATATTAAATTTAGAGCTTAAACATAATTTGAATAGAGCCTATGATAACCATAAAATAAGTCAATGTACATTTTTTTTAACAGCTTTTCTTTTAACTTTGGCCATTTTGATGTTGGACGGAGATTAGAAATCTGCAATGTCCTGCAACTTTTTAGAGCTATATTGATATACAGGCAATGGCACACAAATCTTTTTATTGTTCTTCCATACAGGATTGATGTTTATTTCCCTGAGATTATAAAACCTCTCCAATATTCTTCCTCATCACAATGGAGAAGTATATAGATACATCACATATATTCTCCTTTTATTTTCCTTTAAATTGTGGAGCCCAAATTTGCGTCATTAAATGATATCCTCTCTCTAAGTCAAATTTGGACTTAAATCCCCTCCTTTTCAGATTTTGCTCAGATGTGTACCTGCTCAAATAATTATTTCCCTTCTCTTCCTATTTTTCTACTAATAGAAAACAGCAGGGCTCTTAATGCAGATTTGAATCTAAGGACGAGACTTAAAAAAAAAAAAAGATCAACCTATACCCATAGATCGTCATTTCCACTACTACTTACTTTTTTTGCAGTCAGGATCTGCATGGATTTTGCGCACCAACACGCCATACTTGTAAGTGGTGATATTAGGATCTTGAGAGAAGTCAAGAAATGGTTTTCCACAACTATTGATGCGCTTTATTGATTTGGGGTTTGGATCTGCAAGTTCTGAGAGTGATCTCCTGAGCTCTTCTTCATCTCTGTAGACATAAATCATAGCGTGTTACTGCACACCTAACAAGTGAATGTAAACAAATCTTATAAGTTTATTAGATTATCAATGTTAAAGATGAATTTTACTGAAGAAGCCTTCATTCAAGAGGCATACAGCTTTGACTATTTCAGCTGTATACCCATATTAACTCAAAAACCTCAAAAGGGTTAAAAGGTTCCCTTTAATTCTGGTAGTTAATTGTTAGTTCTGTAATACCTGAGCCATGATTGGCGGTTGTCACAGATATTTTGTGTATATAAATGTAAAGATGCAAAATATTTTATGCATTAAACCACTGATAATACAGTAAGAATGCTTCTCTTTGAGCTTAATAGAAGATAAAATCACGAAGCATGGAGTAAATAGTCACGAAGCATAACAAGGCATATCTTGTAGGGACATCTAAATGGTTCCTTGCTGTTTCATGAAAAAATAAAATAAAAAACAGAAGCCAATAGAAGATTTGACTATTCTTCAAGAAATAATAAGAACCAGCTCTACATAAATAGTTAAATAAACAACCTGAACACTTGACTCGTTCAATTATTGCAACAGAGAATAATGGAGCCTGTACACAATAAATCTACAAATCAGTAGCGTGGGGATTGTGTAAGGTGTTGAAAGTATTTTCTATCTCGCCAATTGTAGATTTAGAGATAAGTTATTATTATTATTTATTATTATAGCGCCATTTATTCCATGGCGCTTTACAAGTGAAAGAGGGTATACGTACAACAATCATTAACAGTACAAAACAGACTGGTATAGGAGGAGAGAGGACCCTGCCCGCGAAGGCTCACAGTCTACAGGGAATGGGTGATGGTACAATAGGTGAGGACAGAGCTGGTTGCGCAGTGGTGTACTGGACTGAGGGCTATTGTAGGTTGTAGGCTTGTTGGAAGAGGTGGGTCTTGAGGTTCTTCTTGAAGCTTTCCACGGTAGGGGAGAGTCTGATATGCTGAGGTAGAGCGTTCCAGAGTATGGGGGAGGCACGGGAGAAATCTTGTACGCGATTGTGGGAAGAGGAGATAAGAGAGGAGTAAAGAAGGAGATCTTGTGAGGATCTGAGGTTGCGTGCAGGTAGGTACCGGGAGACTAGGTCACAGATGTAGGGAGGAGACAGGTTGTGGATGGCTTTGTATGTCATGGTTAATGATTTGAACTGGAGTCGTTGGGCGATGGGAAGCCAGTGAAGGGATTGTCAGAGTGGCGAGGCTGGGGAATATTATTTGTAATATTGACCTCTTTTAGGGTTCGCTCACACTAGTCTATAAAAATATCAGTCAAATTTTCATCCAGAAAAGTAGGACAATTTTTTTTTTCTCTTCCGTGTCCTGTCCACATGCAATCCGTTTTTATTCTCAGTACCTGTTATTCATTTACAATAATTTACATGACCATTTATAGTATTCTATGCTTCAGATTGGTAATGTATCTGTACCAGATGTCTCTAGGATGACTTGAATAGGTGAAAAAAAATGGAGATCTCCACTGCCTCATTGAATAACATGAGCCCACTAGTCAGAGACCATGGATGGCCGCCTAGAGGTGGAGCCACTCCAGTCCACTAGTTGACCAGGTGGGAGAGGCAGACTGTGGAGAGAAGTCAGTAGTCTGGAAGAGAACTGCAGTGACAGTGGAGAGTTGAGTAGTGACTGTGGAAGTGTGAAGGTGGGAGAGAAGTGACACACTGACTCGGGTTAACGGTGACCTGGTACCCAGGAGAGGTGGTCGCCGGTGGACGTTGCTGACCCTAAAGAATCCGAAGACTCAGTAGCAAAGAGAGAGTCGGGGACAGACCAGAGACTCCATCCCCACAGCGTTCACGCTACCGTAAGGCAGACAGAGGTGGACAAACCGCAAACCGGGGACCCCCAGTGTTCCATACCATGGGGACCCATTTACAGAGACATGTGCAGGGGAAGAAGGTACCAGAGAACCAGACTGGCACTGGGACGAAGGGGACCTGGAGGTGAAACCAGCTGGCCTCGGGCAACCAGCTAACACCTTAAGAACAGTGAGTAAACCAGTTGCACTGAATACCTGTCTGGACTCCTTCTGCCGACGTCCACAGCACCATACACCCGCTGGGGCAATACCCTACTTGCGGAGGGACTACCATACTAGCTGCTATACCATCAGCCCCAGTAGAGACACTACAGTGGCGGCTCCCTATACTTAGCCGCAACACAGCAACTGGCGTCACGAATAACTTATTCACAAATCCCCTGTAAATATCCCCATTACAAAAAGGGCCCAGGGTACGGAACCAGGTAATGGCCACCACCGTGACATTCCCAAGAGAGACTCTGCCTGGAACCGAGTACCCCATATCCCTGGGTGCTTCAAGTGCGTTCATGTGACCGCTGTTCCCTGCTCAGAAACCAGCGAATCCTCGCAGTGCAGAGTGCGTGCACTGGGAGGATTCATAAGTTTGCAGTTACGTGGAGTGACTGCAAACTTACCACTTTAGCCTGGACAACCCCTTTAAGGATATTATCACAGTTTGTTTTTAGGATAAGACCGGTAGGTATCAATTTGGAAACATTTGCAGAAGTCTGGACTATAATAATAGTCCATCAGACTGTAGGGAGTCCTCCTGCAATTACTGATCATGAGTCCTAGTGAGTCTGACATAGTCTGCCTACATCAGAGTGTGTCAGGCCTGAGAAACCGATATGCTATTGAGACTGATCTGTGGAAATGTATTGTAGCCACCAGTAACCTTCAAAGAAATTTTATATAAAGCGCTACTGCGATAGTCATCAAAGTGAACGTTTGCATTTTTTTTGTTAGAACCTCCATGCCTTTAAATGTTCTTGTAATTATTACATTTCAGTGAGTAAACATTATTAAATTGTCTCAATTTTCCTTAAAAGGAATCTGTCATCAGGTTTTTACTATACAATTCGAGAGACACATAATATAGGGGCAGAAACTCAGCGTTCAATGATGGGTCACTTGCTGGGCTTACAATAAAATCAGTGATTTATCAGGAAGAGATTATCACTAGAGGACTTGTGCTATGTAATCATCTTGCTATGTATAACCCCAATCCGAACCACTTATTGGCAGCTTTCTGCCAATCTGCAGTGTACATAGAAAGCTGCCAATCAGTGGTGGGGGTGGGGTTATTCAGAGAACTGCTATATCTAAAGCAGAAAAAAAAGTGATTTTATAAAAAGTGCACCACCTAGCAAAGTAAGTGACACATCGCCAGAATCAGGGTCTTTGCAGCTACAGTATGCTGCTCAACATAGCAAAACCTGGTGACAGATTCCCTGTAAGAACTGACCACTGCCTTTGATGCAGCACCACAATTGCCTGGGATTTTTTTACTAGCTTTTTCTGATAATGTCAGACTTTCACTTTAAGGCTAGAGCCACTTGAGCGTATGGCATGTGATGCGAGAGCATCGGATGCAATATGCTAATGACCCTTGGCTTCCGCTCTGCTGTGAACAAGAGCCAAGTGTCAAGTAACTGTGATCTGATCCTCAGATTGGATCACAGCTGCGGAACAGAGGGAGGAATTAATATCTCCATCTCCCCCATTGTCAGCTGATGCATATATTGTACGGCACTCAGATGTCATCAGAGTGCAGTCCGATGTTTCACTCGCACCCATAGACTTGTATGTGTGCGAGTGAATACGGCTCTCACATACACTTGCAGCATGCTGCAATTGTTTTCTCTGTGCGATTCCGCCTGAGAAGAAAAATTACAGATGGGAACTGCCTGACAGAGTTACATTGGTTTGAGTGGAATGCAATTATTTTATCGCATTCCACTCATCCAATTTTACGCGCCGTGTGTCCTAGGCCTTAGGTGCAGTGACTATGTACCCATCAAGAATTCTTCCAATATGTATCTCAAAAACATGATATGATGGAAGTAAGGTCTTTGGGCTTGATTGGGTTAATGCATCTCTGCTGCACTACACCACAATTTGTTCTCTCCATGGGCACTTCAGTACTCTGGTCCATGCTGTTTCTCTCACATACAGTATGTATGCATAGTCTGTGTGACATACTCCTGCTTTCTTCTCAGTTGGCGCTTTCAATTTCTCTGAGAGAAATAAGCGGGGACTATTGGCAGATTACTATCAAGTACTTTCTTCCTGGGAGCCTCAGGTCACTGGTGGCATACAAAACCACCCATATACAGTATATGTGGTGGGGATCTTCTACTGTTGGACACCACAGCGTGTACCATACTGGGAGAGCTGCTAGGTGTTGTTGAATCTGGGAAATATCTGTATATTTTACAGACGTCTTCTGGACATTCTGGGAGAGCTGCAAAGTTTCATTATTTAAAGCATACTTTCAGGTGACTAGTCAATGTCTTTATATATGGGCACTAACACAGTTTCTTGCCATTCTATGTCATGTATCCTGCATATTCATAATTATTTCTGTGACGCCCTGGCAAAACCAGGATGTCACAGACTTGCAGAAATCCAGCAAAGAGCAGGTCATTCTCCTCCTTGGTAACCTGATCCCACACCAGTGCAGCAGGACAGACACCCCCCCCAGTGTAAGAGCAAAACATAGCAGCAGGGGAGGGGCGAGTGCAGAGTGTGTGGGGAGAGGGAGAGGAGAGGAACCCGGAGTTGTAGCTCCCGGGCTGCTACAGAAGCATGTGTGATGCCCTGGGCAAGCCAGGGGTCACAGGTCATTGCACCACCACACCCTACACCCCAGTTAGGCACACCAAAGCTAACCAAAAATCCTTGTTGCCTTCCTCCAGAGGCTGATGTTCACACCAGGGGGTGGGCCAGGCGGTTGGCTCCGCCCACCGAGGAGGTCACAGCTCTGGAGGCAGGAAGTACCAGGCAGATTAGCCCAGGCAGGGCTAGAGTGAAGATTAGCCCAGGCAGGGCTAGAGTGAAGTTGAGCCCAGGCAGGGCTTGTGTGAGGAGCCCAGCTAGGGACAGAAAAGAGTAAACAGCTAAGTGAAAGTGAAGTGGTAAAGGAGGAGTGAAGGAAGGTGAAAAGTGACAGAAAGGAAAGCCTGAAGTAGTCCAGCTGTGTGCAGGACAGAGTCAGCAAGGTCAGCAACGGCGGTGACTGTCTGGAGGGGGACCGTTTGGAAGTTCCTGGAAGGACCGCGGACAGGTAGTGGCCCGGCGGTCTGG
Organism: Anomaloglossus baeobatrachus; assembly: GCF_048569485.1. Lineage (NCBI taxonomy): Eukaryota > Metazoa > Chordata > Amphibia > Anura > Aromobatidae > Anomaloglossus > Anomaloglossus baeobatrachus. The sequence goes on from NC_134357.1 coordinate 130,219,890, forward strand.
AGCAGTGGACCAAAGGACAGTCAGCACCAGGGCAGGGGCCTCTCGGACCCCGGCAAGGCTAGGAGTCGCCATAATTTGTCAAATCCGTCAGTGAAGGGGACGTAGATCCCCCAACAACCAAGTCCCGATAGAAGGCAACAGTCCAACCATTTTAGGAGAAGCACCGCCAACGCCAGGGCACCAGTTTCTCAGGGCCAGCGCCTGCGGGCAAAGAGTAGAGCTCCCCCGGTCCAGCTTGAAGCCGGGGAGCGGGTTACCGGTGGGGACTCATCGCGACCAACATAGAAACAAAGGTGCAAGGAAAAGGGACATCACCGTCACCTACTGGGAGAGCAAGTGCAGCCGTCCGTGGGAACCGTCTTTCCAGCCGTGTGGTTTACCGTAAAACTGTGTCAACGTCTCAGGCTGAGTGAGTACCACAGTGCCGCAAGACACAGCGCTGCCCCCGCGTCCCTGCGCCCACCAGGCCCTGCATCTCCCATCTCATCACCGGGCCCCGGGATCACCAACCCCTACCCACGGAGGGGCAACACAACACCTGGCTGCTCCGCATCACCATCCCCGGGATCCCCATATTGAGCAGCGGTGGTGAAATCACCACAACCGTGGGTGGCGTCACGGACAATAAACAATCCCCACACCCAACAACCCCCTTTCACTCACGGGCGAGGAGTGCCGCTCGAGAAACCCCCGGGATCCGGCCCACAGCTCGAGCCACCACTGAGCAGCAACCGCCGGACCCGAGCAGAAGGGGTGAGCGTAGTGTGCTGACACCCTCCTCCCCGCCCGCGACACATGCTCCAAAAGGGCCGGGACAGGCTGTTAGTGAGGAAGGGACTTGAGGTGACCGGGGCAGGGTAGTGGCCCACCGGTATCGAAAGAGATCCCGGATCACTGCAGGGGAGTGGACTCCCTGTTCCCGGCCGAGGAGGAAAGACAGAGAAAGAGTGGAGAAAGAGGAACCTGACTGCAGGGAAAGAACAGGGGTCTGCTGCACCGTGTGTGGGACTTAAACACCCTCCTTACCAAAGGCTGCGGACTCCATCAGTTTCTAGTTTACCAGAGACTCTGTGATTTTGTGCCTGAGTGAGTGCAACAGTGACATCCGGCACCGCGCCGCGCTGCCCCTGCAACCCTGCACCCCGGTCATCCAGCCTCCCCGTACCACCACCGGGCCCCGGGATCACCAACCCCTACCCACGGAGGGGGAACCAACATCCTAGCTGCTCCCTGCCATCGCTCCCGGGATCCCCGTCACCAGCAGCGGTGGTGCCCATTATCACCATGACCCGTGGGTGGAGTCATGAACTATCTCCCCAAACAAACCACCCCTTTTCACTCATGGGCGAGGAGCGCTGCTCGAGTCCCCAGGTCCGGCCCACCGCTCGAGCCACCGAGCAGCAGCAGCCCCGGACCCGAGCGTAGCGAGCGCGGCCCCTCCGCCCGCGACATTTCCCTCTGCAAACTCTCTCTAATTTTCAGCTTTCCCTGAGCTATTGAGTAGAAGCTAACAGCTATGATGTCCCCTATAGACAACATACAAACATGAGGAAATCCTACTCTTCTGTCTCTATAGCATTTAGAAGCAGCGGCATGGGGGGCATTATACAGAAATACTGAGCAGTGTAACTGTGAATCCAGCTTTTAGACAATATATATATTACTAGAAAGCAGCAGCACTAATTCACAGGTTGACTTTCTCTATAAAGTTCTAATCTGCAATTCAAGTATATTGGGTAAGAAACAAATGGACAAGGAAGTCAAGTAGACTAGCAGCGAAAATTCAATATCATTTCATCTTTAGGTAACTTTCTGATGTTTTGTTTGTGGCCAAATGACATTGGTGTTTCAAATGAAAAGCTACTGTCTTAGGGTACGGTTTCACTTGCACATAGCTTCCTTTATGAGAGCATTGGAAGCGATATGCGAGCGTCAGCTGTGGGTCATGCGAAAGTGATGCGATCTTACCATCACATCACAGCTGCGGAGAAGAGGGGGAGGGAGCACTTTCTCCCATCTCCTCAGCGGTCTGTCTCTGCGTACATCGCACTGCAGTCGGATGACATGCGAGCACAGTGCGATGTTTCACATGCTCCCATAGACTTATATGGGGGTGGTAAGCCGAGATTCGCTGCCAAACGCAGCATGCTGCGATTCATTCTGCTATGGCATGAGAAATAAATCGCAGATGGACACTGCCCCATAGTTTTTGCACTGGTGATGTTTTATCGGATTGCACTCATCCGTCCAAAACGCAAGTGGAACCGTACCCTTAAGGTGAAACTTTGCCTTATGCCAACCATCTAACCAAGAGGATGGTGATACCATAAGCTAATTTGCCCCTGAGCTGTCAAAGAAATATATTCAAGATTGGTCACCTACATGTCAGTTTCCTGGATTGCGACTGTAAAGCCGTTCAGCATGACAAGCATTGCTTAGATTATTTTTTTTTCAATAATTAGCTCCAAAAAAGCGAGTGTGGCCTGCCAAGAATAATGAAGCATGTAATAACACCATCTGACGAGTTACATGTATAGAGAAATCAACAACTCTAATCAAGCTGATAGCGAAGATGGTGGTTCAAAGCTACAAATATCACCACAATTACCCAATTACTCAACTGCTGAATATAGAAAGTCACTTCTCTTGGTGGTGAATATAGAGCCAAAGTATGCTTTGTTTGCACTGATTTTCATCTTTGCTGACAGATTGCTATACTGTGTCATTGCTATTGAATGTCTGTTTTTAAGCCAAATAAGAACACATTTTAGGGAGAAATATGTATCCTCATTTATGCAATCCTAGAAATAAAGCCAGTTGAATGGAAAATAAACATCCACTGTTACTTACCTACCTATTTATGTATGTAAAGATGTGTAGTTTATGCTTATACTAATGTAATAAAATAACCAAGAATTCAGAGGGTTAAAGGGCTTTTCCAGGCAAAACATTGATTTCAGCTGATGCCCTGTCTTACTGCAGATTAGTGAATCCACAACATCAGGATTCTGTTCCGTTACCAGCTTGACCGGTCATGATGTAACCACTCATACATGATTGGCATACGCTGATTCCAGTGATGTTTCACTTATTAAGCTGGTTCCTGCCTTTAGTTTGATAAAATATCTGTTTTATCATCAGGAGATTATCACTATAGGACCAGTACACCTGCTGCCAGGTAGTCCAGCATATTCCTGAGTTTTGTGTAACCCCACCCCCAACACTGATTGGCAGCTTTCTGTGTACACTGTGTATGGGCAGATAGCTGCCAATCAGTGATGGGGCGGGGTTATATGTAGCTCAGCATTCAACCTCACAGAATAATAATACTAATAATATTTACTCGCTTATATCAGAGGTGTATCTAGGCTTTCCGGCACCTGGGGCAAGAATTCAATTTGGCGCCCCCCCATGTGACCATTTATATGTGATTTGCACACTTAGTCACTTGATGACGAGCTGCTCTTAATAATTCTCTCAAAGTTCAAAGAGAAACATAAGAAAAAAAGCAGCTAATTGTCTCATGTAGGTATGAAAATCACATATGAGTGGAGAGGCCATGTGGTGACTGCTGGAACCAGAAGTAGAGCTGAATCCTGACAGGGAGTATATTACATGCTGTTAGGATTGGGCTACACTGTTTAATTTTATAAGTAAAGGGCTTCTCCAGGTTTGAGATAAAAATCTTCAGTCACTCTATGTGTCACTCTATGTGACTGTAGACTTCTGAAATCTCACACTGCACACTGTCAGGATTCTCTGGTGCCGGCGGTAAGTGGGAGGTCACGAAACTGCAAGTATGTGATTTACATACATGTGGTCACGTGCAGACTAGACATGTATGACCTCGCTCAATAAAAATGAATTGAGTAAGGCCGGACACATCTAGTCAGAATGTGGCCAGAACTATAAAAATCTCATACTTGCAGTCACATGACCGTCCACTTTTGTCACTGGCACTGGAGAATCCTAAAAGTGTGCAAGCGCTGTGAGAATTCAGAAGCCTGCAGTCACCTAGAGAGACTGGAAACTTTCATCTCAAACCTGGACAAAACTTTACTTATACAGTTATGCAGTGTAGCCCAATTCTAAGTAAAGGGGTTGTCCAATCTTACAATTTATGTATTGTTACTTGTGTACAGGATCAGAACTAGTAACAGCACCACAACCACCAGAGGTACAGAAATACATAATTAGAACCCCCATCAATACAGAAACACAGCATCACAACCACCAGCAGTACAGAAATTCATCACAACCACCAGCAGTACAGAAATTCATCCAAATAACCACATAAGTTTTGAAACACAGCATCAAAACTCTCATCAGTACAGAAATACATCATCAAAACCACAAGAATGGTACATCAATTGTAATGTCAGGTCAGACACATAGACATTTGTATTGCAGGAATCTACAACTTCCAGTACATCCTTAAAGGGAATTTGTCACCAGGATATAACACCTAATCTGAGAGCAGCATAACGTAGGGGCAGAGATCCTGACTCAAGCGGTGTGTCACTTACTGTGCTGCTTAGTGTAGTTTTGATAAAATCACTGTTTAATCAACAGTAGATTATCATTACAGGACTGCTTGGCATGCTGCCAAGTAGTCCATCATATTCATGAGCTCTGTATAACTGCTAGATCTGCAGCAGAGAAAACATTGATTTTATCAAAATGACAGCAAAGAGCTCAGTAAGTGACATTGCTGGAATCAGGGTCTGTCTCTACATTATGCTGCTCTTAGATGGGGGAGCAAAAACCTGGTGACAGATTCCTTTTAACAATGGTAAGGAGATACTTGGGAGTTATCAGTCATCATCAGACTGAGGACTATACAGGAACTACAGTAAGGACTCGGTTCCACTTGCGTTTTGCACGGACGAGTGCAATCCGATAAAACATTGAATTGCACTCGCACTAGTGTAAAATGATGGGGCAGTGTCCATCTGCAATTGATTTTTCATGATATATTGGCATGAAAAAAGAATTGCAGCATGCTGCGAATGTCTGAGAGTCTCAGCTCACACACCCATACAGGTCTATGGGAGCGTGTGAAACATCGCACTGAACTTGGATGTCATCAGAGTGCAGTACGATGTACGCAGAGACAGGCCGTGGAGAAGGAGGAGAATTACTCCCTCTGTTTCTCTTGACCGAAACCGTGATCTGATCGCAAGATTGGATCACAGTCGCATGACACTCGGCTCATGCTCGCAGCAGAGCCTGAGCCAAGGGTCATTAGCATATTGCATCTGATGCTCCCGCATGGGAAGTAATGCGCAAGTGGGACTGAGCCCCAATGATGAGAATTAGTCAGTATCACAAATAAAGGCTGGAGTCACATTAACGTATGGCATCCAATGCGAGTGCAATGGATGTGATATGCTAATGACCCTCGGCTCAGGCTCTACTGCGAGCATGAGCCGAGTGTCATGCGACTGTGACCCGATCTTGCGATGCATGCACACACAGACACATTACAGATATTATTAATATGGGGAAGCTGGCAGAGGCCTCACTCACCTCCCCCGCTTGTCTCCGTCCAGCTCCTCCTCGGCATGTGGCTGTGCCGCGCTGATTGGTGACCATGACTAACAGACATGGCCACACACAGAGCACACTGACACTGCTGTATATATATATGACAGTAGAGGCTGGGGACGTACAGCTCTAGAGGGGGGGCATTCAGATCTGAGGTGGTATACAGCACTGGGGTGGAAAACATACAACTCTGGGGGGTAAATAGCACTGGAGTGGAGGACGTACAGCTCTGGGGGGTATACAGTACTGGGGTGGGGGACGTACAGCTCTGGGGGGTATACAGCTCTAGGGTGGTATACTGCACTGGAGTGGGGGGACATACAGCTCTGGGGTTATACAGCACTGGAGTGGAGGACAGACAGCTTCAGGGGGGTATATAGCACTGGAGTGGGGGACAAACAGCTCTGAGGGTATAGATCACTGGACTGGGGGACAAACAGCTCTGGGGGGTATACAGCACTGTGTTGGGGGGAGATACAGCTGTGGGGGAAACAGAGTTCTGGTGGGTATACAGCACTGGGATCAGGGGACAGACAGTTCTGAGGAGTATACAGCACTGGGGTCAGGGGATAGACAGTTCTGGGGGTATACAGCACTGAGGTCAGGGGACAGACAGTTCTGAGGGGTATACAGAACTGGGGTGAGGTGAATAGACAGTTCTGGGGTTATATAGCACTTGGGTGGGGTGAATAGACAGTTCTGGGGGTATACAGCACTGAGGTGGGGTTAATAGACAGTTCTGGGGGTATATACCACTGGGGTGGGGTTAATAGACAGTTCTGGGGGTATATACCACTGGGGTGGGGTTAATAGACAGTTCTGGGGGTATACAGCACTGGGGTGGGGTTCATAGACAGTTCTGGGGGTATATACCACTAAGGAGGGGTTAATAGACAGTTCTGGGGGTATATACCACTGGGGTGGGGTTAATAGACAGTTCTGGGGGTATACAGCACTGGAGTGGGGTGAATAGAGAGTTCTGGGGTATATACCACTGGGGTGGGGTTAATAGACAGTTCTGGTGTATATAGCACTGGGGTGGGGTTAATAGACAGTTCTGGGGTATATAGCACTGGGGTGGGGTTAATAGACAGTTCTGGGGTATATACCACTGGGGTGGGGTTAATAGACAGTTCTGGGGGTATATACCACTGGGGTGGGGTTAATAGACAGTTCTGGGGTATATAGCACTGGGGTGGGGTTAATAGACAGTTCTGGGGTATACAGCACTGGGGTGGGGTCAATAGACAGTTCTGGGGTATACAGTACTGGGTGGGGGTCAGGACATACAGCACAGTGTGAAGTTGATGCCTCGGCTCCTGTCTGACAGTGTCTTCGTCTGTGGGTTGAGCCTAGAATGTATGGGCTCCTTCCAGGTTAGTGGGCGTGACCAGCTTCATCATAAGTCATACCTGGAAGGAGCCCGTACATTCTAGCATCTACCTTTTCTAGTGGACGCAGTGCACGCTGCGTGCTAGCTCCGCCCACAGATGAACTTAGGCCCTGCAGAGCGCAGAGAAGGCTGCATTCAGGTGTGGATGTAAGAGCCATCAGCCAGCGAAGTGCGGATGCCGGCATGATCGGTGTGGGCCCCGGAACTCGGCCCGGGGGCCGCAGCATACATCACTGCCCTTGCTGAAAGATGCTGACGCCGTCCTTGGTCGCTCAGAGTGCTGCATCAGTCGACCCAACAGCGCCCCCCCCTGTCACTGCGCCCGGGGCACATGCCCCTCCAGCCCCCCCTAGATACGCCTCTGCTTATATAGCACCATTAATTATATAGCACTTCACATACATCAGCCCCACTGGGGCTCACAATCTAAATTCCCTATCAGTATGACTTTGAAGTGTGGGAGGAAACTGGAGAAAATGGAGGAAGCCCACACAGACACACGGCAAAAAGATTGTTTTACTACATGATTCCCTGCCATCTACTAGTCCTTATAGCCAATAGGGCAAGTCATTGCACACAGTTATATATCTATAACTACACAACAAGAACAATATTTTATTTAGATGCATGCATTTGGCCTGTAAGTACAGTGTGGTTTGGCTCAGCAGTAAATATAAAGGCGGCCAATGCAGTTATGAAATACATGGCACTGTGGAATACGGCATTCTTTTATATGGCAGATGTTGCTAGAACACCCCTGTCCATAATTAATTCATTAATTCAGGACCGAAAATATTGTACACTGGACTGAGTCTGCAATGGCAGAAGTCTTGTATTCCTCTTTCCATCGAAAGCAACCAAAGCTGGAGAATGCCTGGTGCATTGTTTCCTCTGCCAGCTGCAATCACTTTTTCCACTGATTGCTCAGTAATTGCAAATTTACAGCAGCTAAAAAAAAATTGAAGCACACAGACAGAAGAGTTCAAGGAACACAGAATAATCATGGACACTGCACTCATTGCAGACCTGTCAGCTGTCATTACAGCATCTCTGACAGCTGACATATGGAAAATCACTTTTACTGCATTCTGGGTACTGCTGCAACCCTTTGTAATCCAACTCTTAAAATTTTCATTCATAAATATATGAGGGGCTGATGAGTCTTTGAGTTTACCCAGAAGGAAACGAGATAGGATGATGAAACTTTACATTTATTCCACATACTCTCCACTGATGTCAACACACTTCTTACATCGGTATTCCAACCCTGTAAGCCTAGCAAAAAGAAAGTTTTCGGTTGTGCCTCAAACCAGGCATCCGTAGCAGCCATGGCATCAGAAATGGTGTGAAATTTGGTACTCTTGAGGTGTTTCTTCAGGTTTGGAAACAGATGATAGTCGGAGGGAGCTAGATCTGGTGAATAAGGTGGGTGGTCAACTAGCTGGAAGCCCAGCTTTGCCAGTTTTGCTGTGGTCGCTTGTGCAGTGTAAACGAAGGCGTCTTGCAGGAACAAGATTCCTTTGGACAGCTTGCTACACCTTTTGGCCTTCAGAGCTGCCTTCAGTTGGTCTAAAAGATCAATGTAATACCTTGCATGGATGGTGGAACCCTTTTGAAGGTAGTCCAATAGCAGCACGCCCTCCTTATCCCAGAACACAGACCCCATCACCTTAGTGGCTGATTTTTGCACCCTGAACTTCTTTAGACGATGAGAACCACGGTGCCTCCACTCTTTAGACTGCTCCTTGTTTTCAGGGTCATACAAATATATCCAGGTCTCATCCATAGTGACCAGTTGATCTAGGAAGTTCTTATTAGTCTGAAAATGCTGACAAATGGACTGGGAGGTTTTCACTCACATACTTCTCTGATCTGTTGCCAAACATTTGGGGAGCCACTTTGTAGATAGCTTCCTCATGTCCAAATGTTCATGGATAATGACACAAACACATTCATGGGAAATCCACATGATGTCTGCTATTGCTTTAGCTGAAATTCGTTGATTCTCCAGTATGAGGTTGTGCACAGCATCGACGATCTCCGTAACAACCACTACTTTCAGTCGTCCAGGACGTTCCTCATCATTGGTGCTGAAGTGGCCCATTTTAAATTTGGCAACCCAGTTCTTAGCTGTGGAATATGAAGGGCATTGATCCCCAAATGTCTGTGACATATCACCATGAATATCCTTCGCGGACCTTCCTTGCAGAAACAAGAATTTTATCACTCCTCTGCTTTCAGTTGCTGTGAATATCGTATTAGACTCCGCCATTTTGTTTTCTGGCGTGCGCAGAACACTGTTGCCATAAGCAACAAACACAAAATTTAGAAAACATATATTAGACACTTAAGGCTTTCATGTGATGTAACATTCGTTACCATAGAAACAAAAAAGATCACAAAGCCAAAGACTTATCAGCAGCCCCTCGTATATGTATGTGTGTGTCTATATAGTGTATATAAATAAATATTATTATGTATATAAATATATATCAATGTTGTGACCTTTAGACTTCCAGGCTCTATATCTCCCCATCCACTACAGCGTCGAGGATAAGTCTACCTTCATTTTATAAACAATCATCTTGGCTATCTCATACATAAATTTGATTTGCAATTATTTAGCATAAATATTGCATCATATTTAGTTAAATAGTTGCAAGTCAAATTTATATATGAAATACACAACATGATTGTTTATAAAATGAAGGTAAGTAAAGCGGGCTTGCTCCTATGCCCCTATCCCTTCTACCACAATTTTTAAATGCTGGATTCTGGTCCCCATAGACTTATATGGGGACCGGTGTCTGGCCAGATATCTGGGATCAATTGTGGGCCGGAACCGGATTTTTTTTAATTTATTGTAAAATGCTGCAAGTGGCTGCTCAGACCCGTGAGGCGACATGCAGGGATGGCCTTCTGTCAGAGACAACAGCCATCTTAAAGGGGTGGTTCACCCATTTTTTTTATTTTCTGTAGGAGTTCTACTTACCTTTCTAGGCGTTTTCTCCTTTGGCTTCTGTTTCCAGTTCTGGCACTGAGCGGCGCTATCCTGCACGCTCAGTGCCGGTCACATGACCCCCTGGAGCTGTGGCCGCCAGCATCCTCTGACGTCCCGGTATTTCCAGGCTCTCAAACTGGACGGGTACGTCAGAGGAGGCTGGCACCACTCAGATTGAGTGACAGGGCTGTGGGCGGTAACTTCCGCACATCACAGCCCAGCATCGAGGGGAGGAGCCGGAGGACATCACTGTGGAGCCGGCGTCCTGCAGATGGTGAGGCACGGGGCGCCAGTGTGCAGTACAGGGGGGGGGGTTCTTCAGCTGAATCCCCCCCTGCACGTAAGTATGTGATCACACTGTCCACCCGCCCGCTCTGCTGCGATGTCAGGAGAGCGGCCGGTGTCGGGGAGTGTGATCATCTGCTCCTCCCAGCAGCAAGACACTGACAGGCATGTCACCGCTGTGCTCTGCCATCTGTCCTGCTGCATGGGACCAACTGTCTGCACTCTGTCACCTGCACCACAAGTCACAGAGTGGAGACAGTTGGTGACAGAGCACCTCTGCCCCCCCCGTTCTTTCCCCACTTTCTTCTCTCCCCCCACTCTTCTCCCCCTCCCCTCTTCCCCCTCTTCTCTGCCCCCCTCTTATCCCTCTCTCCTCTCTTTTCCCTCGCTCCCTTCCCCCCCTCGCTCTCTTTTCCTCCCCCCGTGCTCTCTTTTCCTCCCCCCGCGCTCTCTTTTCCTCCCCCCGCGCTCTCTTTTCCTCCCCCGGCGCTCTCTTTTCCTCCCCCACCGCGCTCTCTTTTTCTCCTCCACCGCGCTCTCTTTTCCTCCCCCCTGCGCTCTCTCTTTTCCTCCCCCTGCGCTCTCTCTTTTCCTCCCCCTGCGCTCTCTTTTCCTCCCCCTGCGCTCTCTTTTCCTCCCCCTGCGCTCTCTTTCCCCCCCCCGCGCTCTCTTTCCCCCCCGCTCTCTTTTCCTCCCCCACCGCGCTCCCTTTTCCTCCCCCCCTTGCTCTCTTTTCCTCATCCCCTCGCTCTCTTTTCCTCCCCCCCTCGCTCTCTTTTCCTCACCCCCTCGTTCTCTTTTCCTCCCCCCCCTCACTCTCTTTTCCTCCCCCCTCGCTCTCTTTTCCTCATCCCCTCGCTCTCTTTTCCTCCCCCCCTCATTCTCATTTCCTCCCCCCACCCGCTTTCTTTTCCTCCCCCCCTCGCTCTCTCTCTTTTCCCTCGCTCTCTCCTGGCATGGTCAGTACAGAAATCTCTCCATCGTGGAGGGGTGAGAGGGAGTAATAAACATGGAGTCCCTACTGTGTATTTATTTCTAATAAAGTATTTTTCTCTGTGTGGTCTTTTTTTTTTTTTTTAAACCCTTTATTGGAGATTCTTAATGGCCAGGTCAAACTTGGCCTGACATTAAGAATCTCGGGCTTTATACCAGCTGGTAAAATATAGCTGGTATTAACCCCTTATTACCCAGCGTGCCACCTGCCACCAGGGCAACTGGAAGAGTTGGATACAGCGCCAGAAGATGGCGCTTCTATGAAAGCGCCATTTTCTGGGGCGGCTGTGGACTGCAATTCACAGCGGGGGGCCCAGAAAGTTTGGGCACCCTTCACTGCGGATTCCAATCCCCAGCTGCCTAGTTGTACCTGGCTGGACTCAAAAATTCGGCGAAGCCCATGTCATTTTTTTTTTAATTATTTCATGAAATTCATGAAATAAAAAAAAAAAAAGGGCTTCTCTATATTTTTGGTTTCCAGCCGGGTACAAATAGGCAGCTGGTGGTTGGGGGCAGCCCGTAGCTGCCTGCTGTACCTGGCTAGCATACAAAAATATGGCGAAGCCCACGTCATTTTTTTAAAAAAGTTTTCAGGCAAAAACCTTTATAAAAAAAAAATGCTTCCCTGGATTTCTATTGCCAGTGAAAGTAACACCAAGCAGCGGGGGTTAGCAGCCAGTAGCTGCTTGGGTTACCCTTAACAATAGAAAATGCAGCGGGAGCCCACAAACAATGTGATTTTTTCTTTGTTTTTTTTTTTTTTAAGTGAATTTTTTTAAAAAAAATTGACATGGGCTTCGCCCATCGAGCACTAGAGCATTTTACTGCTCAATTCATCCCAAGTAATCAGATGACTCCAGTGTCGGCCGATTACTTGTTCTGTGTCCCCCTGCATCCATTGCAGCGTGTACGGGCTGTGAGGTCAGCGGAGTTCAGTCCAGCACTGGAGTCAGCTGATCTGAACGCAGCTGAACTCCAGCCTGCACATGCTGAGATGGATGCAGGGGGACATAGAACAAGTAAGGTCTAAGCCACACGGCGAGAAACACAGTGCGAGTGGAGTGCGATAAAACATCGCATTCCACTCGGACCAATATTAGCCTGTGTGTTAGCGCACATGAGTGATTATTTTCTCCGCCCTAATTGGACCGAGAAAACAATCGCAGCATGCTACAACTGTAATGCAAGACTCTCTCTTTTACCCATTCAAGTGTATGTGGTGAGAGAAAAATCGCACTGCACTTGCGGTACATCGGTGGACTACGGAGGAGAGAGGGAGAGAAATCCCTCCCACCACTCCTCAGTGCTGGCCCACCCCTCGAGTGGCGGATCGCCCCCCGCAGCTGAGGTCTGCTCGCATAGTCGGACCTCAGTCGCAGGGACACACGCATGACACTCAGCTCTGCTGTACTGAGCGTGAGCCGAGTGTAATGCGAGGGGATCGCAGTAATCCCCGTGTGGCCCCAGCCTGATCGGCCGACACTTGAGTCAGCTGATCTGAACTCAGCTGAACTCCTGTACACACAGCCCGCACACACAGCCCGCACACGGTCACATGTGATCGGCAGCAGGCAGCGACTGCTGTTAAGGCTACATTCACATGACCGTTCCGCTTTTGCGGGCCACAAAAAACGGTCCTTTTGTTTCACGGATGCATCCTAGTGGCATCCGTGTGACATCTGCGTGACTTCCGGGTTTTTTTGCAGACCGCAAAAAACGGAAGCAGCAAGAAAGATAAATAGATGAGTAGATATAGAGATGGATAGATAGATATAGAGACAGAGGGATAGAGGGATGGATGAATGAATGAATGAATGAATAGAGGGCTGGATAGATAGATAGATAAGAAAGACATATATAATGTCCTACCCCCCTGCATATTCTAAGCTGGCACCCTTTTGTGACTGTCATGTGGCACTAAGTTGCTTAGTCTTGTATTTAGCCAAAAAATAATTAAATAAAAAAAAAATGACATGCGGTCCCCCCATCTTTTGTAGCCAGCTAGGGTAAAAGCAAACGGCTGCAGCCTGCAAACCACAGCTGGCAGCTTCACCTTGGCTGGTAATCCAAAACAGAGGCCCCCCCCACACTGTTATTTTAAATTAACTAAATAATTTAAAACAAAAAACACGGGGTCCCCCAGAAATTGGATCACCAGCCAAGGTAAAGCGGACAGCTGTGGTCTGGTATTCTCAGACTAGGGAGGTTCACCGTTATTGGACACTCCCCAGCCTAAAAATAGCAGGCTGCAGCCGCCCCAGAAGTAGTGCATCCATTAGATGTGCCAGTCCTGGTGCTTCGCGCCAGCTCATCCCGTTGCCCTGGTGCGGTGGCAAATGGGGGTTAATACCAGATGTGTAATGACACCTGGCATCAAGCCCTGGAGTTAGTGATGTCAGGCGTGTATCAGATACCCGACATCACCAACCCAGGTAGTAATAAAAAAAAAAAAAATAGACAACAAACACATTTTTATTTGAAAAAACACTCCCCAACACATTCCCTCTTTCACCAATTTATTAGAAAGAAAAACAAATCCAGGTCTGGTGTAATACAAGGGGGTCCCACGATGATCCATACCATAGTCAATGTCCCAATCAATGAAGAACAGAATGTTCCCTATTTGCTGGGAGAGCCGTGCAGTGACCTGAGCAAACATCAATAGGTCAGCCCAGGTCACTGCAGGGCATGATGAGTGCTGCTATCAGGAGGTTAGCGAGGTATATTACCTGCGATGATCGCTGAACTCCTGACAGCAGCGCTGTCACCGAGTTCAATGACCGCCGCCTTCACAAAGTATCGCGAGCGGCCCGTGACGTTACCACTAGTCACAGTCTCGGGTCGACAGCGAGAGGTGATGTGACAAGCGGCGGGCATAGGAAGGCAGTGACGACCGCTGACGTCAGGAGGGCAGGACTCACCGTATGTAATGAACTTACTAACCTCCTGACGGTAGTGCTTGTCATCCCCGCGGCTTGCTGACACTGCAGTGCGGGCCGCTGCTGACACTGCTGAGCGGGCAGCCGCGGGGCTGGGGCTGGAGCGGGACACTGACTGCACGGGCACCCAACGGACGTCACATGGAAGTGCTTCCGTGTTGCTTCCGGGAATTTTGCGGACCCATTGACTTGTATTGAGTCACGGTTCGTGATTACGGAACAGAATAGGACATGTTCCATAATAACGGAGCGGACATACGGCATCCGATGTGTTTTTTTTTGTAGGATCCGATGCACATGGAAGTGCTACCGCGTGCCATCCGATCCTACACAAAAGACATTGAAAAGATGGTCCTGTCTGTGGGGCCGCAAAAAAACAGGAACTGACCAGGACAAACGGAACGGTCATGTGAATGAGCCCACCTGCAGCCATTGCAGCGTGTGCGGGCTGTGAGATCAGGAGTCAGCTGACTCCAGCGCCGGCCGATAAATTCTGTGTCCCGCTGCAGAAGGATCCGGTAAAATAACGGTTGCATGCGCTGCACATTTAATCCACAGGATCCAGTCATATACGGTTTGCGGATGATACGGACGACACACAGACTAGGCAAGAGGGAAAAAATCAATCTCATCACACCGTCACTTTTTTTTCCCCAATTATTTTTTCACATGTTGCGCCGGCTAATAATCATAATTTCTATGTACACACACACACACACACACTCACTCACACACACACACACACACACATACACTCACGCACAAACACTCACAAAAACACACACACACACACTCACACTCACACACAAACAAACACACACAAACACTCACAAACTCACACACACTCACGCACAAACACTCACAAAAACACACACACTCACACACAAACACTCACAAACACACACAAACACACACAAACACACACAAACACTTTCTTCCCCTGGTTGTGTGCAGAGCTGGCAGCTTCGGATGTCTCTGTGTGATTTCTCTCATCCACACAGGGAAGAGGCTTTGGGTGGAGATCTGAGGGGGGTGTGTTAGATAAGCTAGACACCGCCCTAGAGCCACAAAGAATTCTGGAACTTGTAGGAACTGAACACAGGAAGTGAGAGGAGAGATTAACCCCATCAGAGCTGGAGCCAGCAATGAGCATGTGCTGCTAGTGCACAATAAAACCTAATTTTGCTGAAAAAATATAATAGATGTGTTGAGGGGCACATATTAGCAAGATTTATCAGAAAAAAAAAAAATCAGTTGTGGTAACTGGACAACTTCTTTAACTCCGTCACTGAGCAGTGCGGCGCTGTGCATGTACAGCAGTTTGCGGGAGCGCACATCCCACAGCAAAGTACATGTACAGTGGATATCATGAAGGGGTAAATAAAGGTCATTTGTTTTTATTTATGTCTGCCATTCGTTTCCTTTTCTTATTGTATATTGTTTATGCTGTTAAGACATATTATTGTGTTAGTAAATAAAGCAATTGCCAAGCATTTATTTTAATAATCTAATTAATTATACCTTTAACTGCATTCCCACCACCACACAAGTCATAATTAAAAGATCTTTACTGTGCTTAACAATGGCCATCCAAGGATTTCTATGCTTTTTACTAACCTATAATGAAAACTTAGAGCAAGCACAGAGTGGGCTCTGGAAGTCATCTCCAGCTGAACTCTAAATGGCTTAATCCAAAATATTGTAAGTATGCATTTTTTTCCTGAACTGTTTTGTTCATCTCTATTTCCCTGACCCTTCTTTGGAAACAACTTTACAATGCTTAAAGGGAAGCTGTCAGGTGCAATATGCACCCAGAACTACGAGCAATTATAGGTGTATATAGCTAATCCCTGCCTAACCGTCCCTGTATACACTAGCATAGAT
This sequence comes from Anomaloglossus baeobatrachus, assembly GCF_048569485.1. NCBI lineage: Eukaryota > Metazoa > Chordata > Amphibia > Anura > Aromobatidae > Anomaloglossus > Anomaloglossus baeobatrachus. The sequence goes on from NC_134357.1 coordinate 130,235,932, forward strand.
AAAGAGATCTTTACAAAAAGTATTTCTAAAGATCTTTTATCTTATGCTAATGAGCGCAGGGACTAGTCCCAAGGGTGTTTCTAGCCTTAGCGAGTCAGTTCACATAGCATGCTAGCACACCCCTGTGGGCGTACTAACATGCTACTGAATGTGCAGCAACGCCGCACATACCTCAGTCTTCATGGCGGCCAATGGAGGATGGATGTGCACTGGGCATGATCTGGAGTCCCCAGCACTTCCAGTCCTGCGCACTGTACTTCACTGAAGACAAGAAGCTTACACCTGCCATCAGTTTAGTGCGCATGATCGAAAGTACTGGGTACTCCGGATCATGTGCAGAGCGCATCCATCCTTCGCCGGCCGCCATGAATAGTGAGGTATATGCGGCGTCGCTTCGTAGTCATTAGCAAGTTAGTACGCCCACAGGGACGTGCTAGCATGCTATGTGGGCTGACTAGCTACTTGGAGAAATGCCCTTGGAACTAGTCCCCGCGCTCATTAGCATAAGATAAAAGATCTTTAGAAATACTTTTTCTAAAGATCTCTTTATCTATGCTAGTGTATACAGGGATGGTTAGGCAGGGATTAACAGTATACACAAAGAACTCCTCGTGGTTCTGGGTGCATACTGCACCTGACAGGTTCCCTTTAAAGGGATTGCCCAGCCTTAGGCTACAAGTCTGCAGTCACTCTGTGTGACTGCAGACTTGTGTATACTCACATCACATGCACTAAGCGCTGAGAGGATTCTCTGGTGTCGGGAGCAGTGGGGGGATGGCTGCAGGTATGTGTTGCATACAGTTAGGTCCAGAAATATTTGGACAGTGACACAATTTTCGCGAGTTGGGCTCTGCATGCCACCACATTGGATTTGAAATGAAACCTCTACAACAGAATTCAAGTGCAGATTGTAACGTTTAATTTGAAGGTTTGAACAAAAATATCTGATAGAAATTGTAGGAATTGTACACATTTCTTTACAAACACTCCACATTTTAGGAGGTCAAAAGTAATTGGACAAATAAACCAAACCCAAACAAAATATTTTTATTTTCAATATTTTGTTGCGAATCCTTTGGAGGCAATCACTGCCTTAAGTCTGGAACCCATGGACATCACCAAACGCTGGGTTTCCTCCTTCTTAATGCTTTGCCAGGCCTTTACAGCCACAGCCTTCAGGTCTTGCTTGTTTGTGGGTCTTTCCGTCTTAAGTCTGGATTTGAGAAAGTGAAATGCATGCTCAATTGGGTTAAGATCTGGTGATTGACTTGGCCATTGCAGAATGTTCCACTTTTTTGCACTCATGAACTCCTGGGTAGCTTTGGCTGTATGCTTGGGGTCATTGTCCATCTGTACTATGAAGCGCCGTCCGATCAACTTTGCGGCATTTGGCTGAATCTGGGCTGAAAGTATATCCCGGTACACTTCAGAATTCATCCGGCTACTCTTGTCTGCTGTTATGTCATCAATAAACACAAGTGACCCAGTGCCATTGAAAGCCATGCATGCCCATGCCATCACGTTGCCTCCACCATGTTTTACAGAGGATGTGGTGTGCCTTGGATCATGTGCCGTTCCCTTTCTTCTCCAAACTTTTTTCTTCCCATCATTCTGGTACAGGTTGATCTTGGTCTCATCTGTCCATAGAATACTTTTCCAGAACTGAGCTGGCTTCATGAGGTGTTTTTCAGCAAATTTAACTCTGGCCTGTCTATTTTTGGAATTGATGAATGGTTTGCATCTAGATGTGAACCCTTTGTATTTACTTTCATGGAGTCTTCTCTTTACTGTTGACTTAGAGACAGATACACCTACTTCACTGAGAGTGTTCTGGACTTCAGTTGATGTTGTGAACGGGTTCTTCTTCACCAAAGAAAGTATGCGGCGATCATCCACCACTGTTGTCATCCAAGGACGCCCAGGCCATTTTGAGTTCCCAAGCTCACCAGTCAATTCCTTTTTTCTCAGAATGTACCCGACTGTTGATTTTGCTACTCCAAGCATGTCTGCTATCTCTCTGATGGATTTTTTTCTTTTTTTTCAGCCTCAGGATGTTCTGTTTCACCTCAATTGAGAGTTCCTTAGACCGCATGTTGTCTGGTCACAGCAACAGCTTCCAAATGCAAAACCACACACCTGTAATCAACCCCAGACCTTTTAACTACTTCATTGATTACAGGTTAACGAGGGAGACACCTTCAGAGTTAATTGCAGCCCTTAGAGTCCCTTGTCCAATTACTTTTGGTCCCTTGAAAAAGAGGAGGCTATGCATTACAGAGCTATGATTCCTAAACCCTTTCTCCGATTTGGATGTGAAAACTCTCATATTGCAGCTGGGAGTGTGCACTTTCAGCCCATATTATATATATAATTGTATTTCTGAACATGTTTTTGTAAACAGCTAAAATAACAAAACTTGTGTCACTGTCCAAATATTTCTGGCCCTGACTGTATATGCAGTCACGTGCTGACTAGATGGGCACGGCCTTGTTGAATGCAAGTGTATTGAGCGAGGCGGGATACAGTCTAATTCGGAAGTATACAAAATGCATCTAGCAACTTAACTGGAGAATCTTCACAGAGCACAATGCATGCGATGTAAGCATTCACAAGTCTGCAGTCACAATGGGTGACTGTAGACTTGTAGCCTAAGATCAGACATTTAATTTAAGGGGGTTATTTGGGCATGGGAATTTGATGATCTATTTAATGCATAGGCAAACAATAGCAGATCGGTAGGGCTTCAACACCCAGCAAATCCATTGGTTATCTGTCCTTTGCTCCTCCACTTTGAATGGAGCTGCTGAACACCGGCTCATATTCTTTTGAACAGTTGATGTATTGCCATAGCTTGTATCAGCTGCCACACTCTGAATGGAGAAAGTTTTAACATCTGATGATGTCGGACCCTCACAATCTGCTATTGATGATCTATCCTGTAGAAAGGTCATCAAATACCCTGTCCTCTTATATGCTCCTTACACATACACACACATGCACACGAACATACCAAGATGCCACCATGCTTTAGTCTTTAGGATGGCAAGTGAAACAACCACACACACGTTCCTCAATTTGTAAACCAAGAATGGAAATCACAGGATGGATAGACATGATAATAATTTGAAAATTATGAAAAAATGGAACCACATTTTTAAAAAAATCTTGATTTATTCAGAATTGACTATAAATGCCACAAGCAGAAATATACACACATTCCTTGGCTGCTATTAATGAGGTTATTTATGATTGGCTAAGGAATATTCTGGCATGCTGAATGCACTTGGGCAAATCATCAATATGCACTGCTGGCAGCTTTCTTTACAATTAGCAGCCAATGACGTCCCAGATGTGTTTAATGGGAGACAAGTCGGGAGACGCTGTAGACTATGGTAGAACATTTAGATCATGCAGACTGCTCACAGAAGCATGAACAACATTTGGCTTAGAGTTGTGAGGTTTAAAAAAAGGCTCTTGTAACACTTTGGAGAAATGGCTGCACCACTTCTTCCAAGACCAAATCAATGTAATGTCTGGCTGTTAGTGTAGCGCCCCTGAAACTATCAGGGTGCTACAATGTTCTGCATCCCCACAAGGATGCAGGGCCTACCCACTTAGGGACCCAGAACCCCAGTTCCGGTACTAACAAAAACCCAGGTAATCCCAATTTTCCCCAACAATCCCCCATACAATGGTACCCAGCTAGGGTGGGACCATGGATGGCCGCCTAGAGGTGGAGCCAATCCAGTCCACTAGTTGACCAGGTGGGAGGGGCGGACTACGGACAGAGCAGACAGGAAGACAGTAGTCAGAAGGGAGACTGCAGTGAGACAGAGCAGTCAGAGAAAAGTCAGTAGTCGGTCTAGGAGAGAGTTGACAGAAGAGACGTCCTAACTCAGGTTAATGGTGACCTGGTACCCAGGAGAAGAGGTTGCCAGTGGAGTATGGTGGAGTACTCCCAGAACTACGCACCGACGGGGCACAGGACCCTAGGACAGGAAAGAGCTTCAAGCCAACCTGTTAACCTACACAGCAAAGGGGACCATCAAGGACCTTGCTGACCCTAAAGAATCTGAAGACTCAGTAGCAATGGGAGAACCGGGGACAGGACCAGAGACTCCAACCCCACAGGGTTCACGCTACCGACAGGTGGACAGAAGTGGACAAACCACAGAATGGCGACCCCCAGTGTTCTATCCATGGGGACCCACTTACTAGATACAGCTGCAGGGGAAAAAGGTACCATAGAAACCAGACTGGCACTGGGACGAAGGGAACCTGGAGGCGAAAGCAGCCGGCCTTGGGCCACCAGTTATAATCTCAAGAAAGCGAGTAAACCAGTTGCACTGAATACCTGTGTGGACTCCCTTCTTCCGACGCCTTACTGCACCATTCACCTGCTGAGGCAAAACCCTACTTGCGGAGGGACTACCATACTAGCTGCCAATACCATCAGCCCCAGTAGAGACATTTTGCAGCGACGGCTCCCTACACTTAGCAGCAACACCACAAGTGGCATCACGTATAAACTTTATTCAACAATCCCCTGTAAATATCCCCATTACAAAAAGGGCCCAGGGCACGGAACCGGGTAACGGCCACCACTGTGACATTCCCCAGACGTACACTGCCCGGAACCGAGTACCCCATATCCCTGGGTGCTACATTAGTGTACCAGAAATGATGTCTAGGGGGAATCCTAGTACCATACATTATCCCATCTAACACCATAATCTCAGGACTATGTTCTCTGTAGCGTTCCCTTGTGAACAACTCTTCCTCGACCTCACGTTACCGCTCTCAAGGGCTATCATGGTGCAGAGCAAGACAAGAATATAAATGGGGACATAAAAAGTAGGATAAAGCAGTATCAAAAACTAAAGAAAAATATGTTTAATATAAAACTTGGATATTTTTCATGATACATTGCCCATAAGACAAATAGAACAACAAGCATACATATCTGGTCATTCAGATTTTTACATTGGAGAAAATTATGTTGTGTATCATATGTAAATAAGTTGATTTATTCAGAAAGGACGAGTAATTGTATTCAAAGATGTAGACATGAATAATATTCCAGTATTTAACCCCCAAATGAATGCCGATACATGTTTTTACGGAGGTCATTAATGGGCTTTATTCCTGAAAGCTGCTTTGTTAGGACGCTGAGGGATAAATTGCACCGCCAACGGTTATTATAATTGACACCCTGTTGCTTTGGTTAAGATCGGTTTTACCACTGATCAGGACCATTTAACCCCTTAGATGCCACTTTCAATCGCAACAGTGGCATCTAGATGGTTTATAATGGGAGAGGGCTCCATCTAACTCTACTGGCAATCACAGTTGCGGGTTACAATGGTTGCCATGGCAACCCTAGGCCAAGTAATGTAGATTGTTAGATCTTGCTTATTGCAGGGCCTAAACAAGCTGTGTGAATGTTAAAGTATTTCAGTGTATGATACCAGTGATTAAAGTAAAAATAGCTAAGTGTAGCTAAGTAAAAATGTAAAGAAACGTTCAACAAAACCAGTAAAGTGTATAAAAGCACAAAAAACCCTGTAGCGTTAAGGAACAACTTAATTTACAGTGTGCTTGTCTCCAGAAGAACAAGCTGGGCTCGGTATTGCCCATATTGGCAATTTTCCAGCTAAAAACGTGGAGCAGATGTTGGTGATTGAAAACACCTATGGAGTCAAAATAGTCACTACAATTGTAGATTAATTTATCAGTGGGAATAATTTTTTAAAGTGAGGTCACTTTTGTGGGTTTACTAATGTTCTTGTACCTTAGGGTCACAACAATGGCACTGCAAACTATTCCAGTCTGAGCTCCAAAAATCAAACAGCGCTCCTACCTTCTAAGCGCTACCATGTGGTCAAACAATAGTTTCTGATGACTTATGGGTTATCACTGTGTTCAGGAAAAATTGGGTTACAAATCCACTTTTTTCTTGAGAGAATGAAAAACCTGATGCTAAACTATCATTTTAGTGTAAAAAATTGGGATTGTTTTAGTTTTCATGGCCCAATCTTATCAAAGTCTCTGAAGCACCTGTGGTTTAAAAATCACCCCCCTAAATAAATTATTTGGGGAAAAGAAGAGTTGATTATCCGTTCTGCCGATGGACAATATAAACAGGATGTGAAGAGGACGAGTCGAGTAATCCAACTAGTTTATTGTGTCTACGCGTTTCGCAGTATAAAATGTCTTCCTCAGGACAGAAATTACTGTAATACTGTAACTTTAAATGAAGTATTTGAGATTTCCAAAATGGAATGGGGGGGTGGGTCTCTGTTTTGGCAAATCAGAAGCTCTCTAAATTCAACATGGCATCTATAGTCTATTGTAGCACATATATTTTTTAGTTTTTCTGTACCAATGTTATAAAGTTACGTGAAACACCTGTGTATTCAGAATGCTCAATGCACCCCTAAATGAATTCCATGAGGGTTCTGGTTTCCCATATGGGGTCATTTGTGAGGGTCTCTGTTGTTTTGGCACATTAGGAACTCTACAATTGTGACAAGGCATCTGCAATGTATTCCACACAAATTTGAGTTCCAAAAATCACATGCAGTTCCTTCCCTTCCAAGTCCTGCCATGTGTTCAAACAGCAGTTTTAAATGAATTGTCCGACATAAACGGGAAAAATATTTTTGAGCTAATCTGTGCTGTATTGTCATATAAAACATCCCTACATTATTTTTTTTTTGTTTTCTAACTTTTGTTCCTCTTGAATTATCCCTTTATTCTCTGCAGCTCTTTGTTTACCTGCTGCTCAACCAAACATGACATCTTCCTGTACCAAACATCACAGTCACAGCTGGCACCGCCTGACCTCAGTGTCCAGCCCCGCCCCCTGCACACACATTCCCTGTCAGTATTCTGCCCCAGCACCTAATGGATATATGAATACTATGTATCGAAGACTATATATAACCCCCAATGTGAGTCTATAGGAGATATATACACACATACACATATACTCACACACATACACCTAGAGTTATATAATATATATAATCCCCCCTAATGCACTCTGACTCCTCTGCCCCCCCTGCACCCCCTCCCCTTGCTCTGTCTCTCTCCCATGCATTGTCTTCTCTCCCCCTGCACTCTCTTCTCTGCCGCCCCCCTCCCCCTTGCTCTATCTCTCACCCGTGTATTCTTTCTCTCCCTGCACTCTCTTCTCTGCCGCCGCCCTGCTCTGTCTCTCACCTGTGCACTCTTTCTTCACCTGCACTCTTCTCTGCCACCCCCCACTCTGTCTCTCACCCGTGCACTGTCTTCTCTCCCCCTGCACTCTCTTCACTGCCGCCCCCACCTCCCCCCAGCTCTGTCTCTCACCCGTGCACTGTCTTCGCTCCCCCTGCACTCTCCTCTCTATCGCCCCCTCCCCTGCTATGTCTTTCACCCGTGCACTCTGTTCTCCCCCCCCTGCACTTGCTTCTCTGCCGCCCCCCTCCCCCCACACTGTCTCTCACCCATGCACTTTTTCTCCTCTGCACTCTCTTCTCCGCCGACCCCGCTCTGTTTCTCACCCGTGCACTGTCTTCCTCCCCCTGCACTCTCTTCACTGCCACCCCCCTCCCCGCACTCTCTTACCCGTGCACTCTGTTCTCTCCCCCTGCACTTGCTTCTCATCCGCCCCCTCCCCCCGCTCTGTCTCTCACCTATGCACTGTCTTCTCTCCGCCTGCACTCTCTTCTCTGCCATCCTCCACTCTGTCTCTCACCCGTGCTCTCTGTTCTCTCAACAATTAACTTAAAAGGAACTACAATTGATAACTAAGAATTTTGGATATTTAATATTAGGAATTAAAAATATTAATTATATAAAAATCATATTTATTTATATGGATCAATATATAGACATTTTTTAATGAATTGAGAATTATCTGAGATTAATATGGAATAATCAAAACCGCAGATCTAATATTACTATTCATACCTATCACAGTTATGAATGAATTTTAATCACTATTATTCATGTCTGCACTTATTTACTTGCAAAAACCTTTTTTCTCTTTTTTTTTATTTTAACCCATATGGTTTCCCTTCTGGGAACTTGTGTAAAAACACACACATGATAGTGATTAGTATGGGTGTGAGTGTTTCCTTTAAAGTAACTGACATTCTAAACCCTCATTTGAACAGGACTAAGACTATGTGTCGAAACACGTAGTTCAAAGAGGTATATAGTAACTTTACTTACCTGCTAAACCGCTATATTTTTAATGAAAATTTTCAAATAAACCTTGGACTTTTATTATACCCTGAGGATTGCACTGGACCTTTTTTCTCTATTTATCTCATAACCTGTGGCCACCACCAGTGAACCCTTGTATACAGCATTCTAGAATGCTGTATATATCTTCCCAGGCGGCTTTGTAGAATGGAAAAATCACTTTTATAATACTCACTTAGGGGGCGGTCCGGTTCGATGGGTGTTTCTGCTCTCCGGTGCGGTGGCTCATCTCTGCTGCGATCGCCATCCTCTTTCGACCCATCCCAGTATGGATGAAGTGTCCTACATCACACAAGCCAACATTGCAGTCCTGCCCAGGTGCACTTTGATCTGGTCTGCTCAGATCAAAGTACTGTAATGTGCAGGCGCGAAGAAAGGTGAAAGACTGCCACGCAGGACCACAAGGCCGACTTGTGTTGATGACATATGACACGGCATCCATACTGGGCTGGGTCGAAGGAGGACGGCAAACACAGCAGAGAGGAGGCACTGGACCGGAGAGAGGAGGTGCCGGACCAGAGAGCAGTGACACCCATCGGACCGGACTGCCCCGCAGGTGAGTATAATAAAAGATGTTTTTTTACGTTCTAAACAGCGGCCTGGGCTCTTATATACAGTATTCTAGAATGTTCTATATAAGAGCTCAGTGGTCGTGGCTGCAGCTTATAGGGGCCAAATCTGGTGGCAGGCTCCCTTTAAGGGCGTAAGCATGTAAAATTTGAATGATGCCAATTTCCCTTAATTTAGAGACATTTGCATAAGAGAAAATGCAGAAAATAGCAACCCAAATTTACCACTACCATAAAGCACAATGTGTCACAAAATAATAAAATATTACCACATAAAGTGACAAGTCAGATTTGAAAAACGAGGCTTGGTCACGCAAGTCCAAACTGGCTGCTGGGAAAAAAGGGTTAAATAATCTTGTACGCAAGAATATAAATACCCTTGTTTATTATGGTCCAGAAGCTGCAATATGAGTGCACCTCAGGTCAGGATGGATTTATTTATCCATATCTTACCTGATAAAATAGTGAAAATCCTGGAAGAAATGATTAAACAATAACAAAGAATTATGGCTATTTTTGTGTTATTTATTTTTCCTCACAAACTCACTTGAAATGGATGCTTATTAGGAGAGCGCTCAGCATCTGTTCTGTGTCACCATGGCAACAATGAGTAGGGCAGCCGAACGCATAGATTACGTGGCAGTATCACTAATCCCCCTGAAATGACAAGCCCTGAGAATGCAGCTCACAATGACAGGGACAGCCTAACTTTTACCTCAAACAATGGCTTTCCATTCTTCCTCTCGTTGTGTGTATTTTATTACAGAACATTAGCCATGTTGAGTAATGCTAATCTGCAGAAATCAATAACAACAGCATTGTTCATAGGCCAATCTCACCGAGGGCCGATTGTCTATGCTGTAAAACATACCTTTCCCTCGGGACATAATTTACGGACATGAATGCGGAACAAATGTGAAAAATCTGAGTCACAACACACTATATCAATACACAAAAATGAAATTATTCACCATTATTCAGTCATATAAGTCTGAATTTACTAATATTCATGTACCAGCATCGCAATTTAAAGATAAACTTGAAAGCTCTTAGGACGCGGCGGGTCCTGACCTGCGGGGCCACGAGTCTGCTCCTCAGGAGACCGCAGCTGCTCGTGCCCACGATCCGTGCTCCGGCAGTTGCGGTCCCTCTCTGTGTTCTCCCTGCGGAGAACACTTGCATCTCTGCAGCAAAGAATTGACATGCTGCACCTCGGGAAGCTGTACCACAGGTCAGTTTACGCTGCAGGAAACAAGCACAGTGGATATGGGATTTCTAGAAATCCCATCTACTGTGCTTGTGCTGTACAATGCAAACACACAGTCTTCCAAAATACTGTGAGCCCTGATCATGGGTACGCAGCTTTAGTGTAGTAAAACACTCGTGAGGCTCCCGCCATCTGATATCTGGGCTCCTTTAGCCTTATTTCAGGCTACTCGTGGTTCCTGCAGTACCAACAATGTTGGAAGTTTTTGGTACTTTTTTATCTCCTCTGTTCACATTGATTGACTAAGCATTTGGGGACATTTGATCAGTGGATGCAAGGACTAGGCACAAAAATTCCTGAGATCAATAGATGATTAGTGGCTTGACCTCCCCGATGAGAATTATGAAATATCTAGTGCATATGTGTTTATAAGCAATATTGAACAAAAAGCTTTTAAAGAAGCATATCACGTTGGCTCTCAGTGACGTGCTTCCACAATTCATTTATAGCTTCATGGAAAACTTAGTTGCCTATGAGTAGGATCACATACAATGCGATATCGGTAATGATATATCGTCGGGGTCACGTCGTTAGTGACGCACATCCGGTGCTGTTACCGACATCGCAGCGTGTAACACAAATGAGCGACGATCAACGAGCACAAAAACGTGAAAAATTGTTGCTCGTTGACACGTCGCTCATTTCCTTAATATCGTTGCTGCAGCAGGTACGATGTTGTTTGTCGCTCCTGCGGCAGCACACATCGCTATGTGGGACACCGCAGGAACGACGAACATCTCCTTACCTGCGTCCACCGGGAATGCCGAAGGAAGGAGGTGGGTAGGATGTTACGTCCACTCATCTCCGCCCCTCCGCTTCTATTGGCCGGCCGCTTAGTCACGTCACGGTGACGTCACTGTAATGCCAACGCACCTCTCCCTTGAGGGAGGGATTGTTTGTCCGTCACAGTGACGTCGCTGACAAGGTATGTGCGTGTGACGCTGCCGTAGCGATAATGTTCGCTACGATAATGATCACCACATATCGTGCCACCGACGGGGGCGGGTACTAGCAATCGATCGATCAATCGATCGCTAGCAATCGATGGCAATGTCACAACGTGTAAAGCCCGCTATACTACAGAATGGAGTTAACGGATTTTATTTAGACTAAACTGAGATTGTGTAAAGAGTTGAAGGTCTCACTTGCTTTTAAGCTGGAAAATCTGCATTATTTTTAGGTTTACTAGGTATAGACATTTCTCGAGGGAACAGATGATATCATTTAAAGCGTATATCTGTCACCATATTTGGGAATACAAACTATACACAATATTAATTAGACCTTTTAGACACAATGTAGTGTGTGTACTTTGTTTGAAAATCCATGTCAGAATAGAAAGTTTTTATGCCCGATATTAAAGGGATTCTCCACTACTAGCACAACCCCATCTTATTCCACGTTTCCCCCAGGTAAAATAAAAAAGCCTATACTCACCTTCCTTAGCGGCATTGTTGTAGCGGGGCCGCGGCTCGCGTTCCCTGGTCTGTTTTGATGATGTAATATCACGTGGGACCTACGTCCAATCACTGCTGCCTCCTCTATCCCCAGAAGCCGGTGCTGATTGGACACAGGGCTTGCGTGACATCCAAATGTCACGTGAGCACCAGCACCGCAAGCCCGGACATCGCTGCAAAGTTGCCGGTTATTAGAAGGGAGTAATAGCTTTATTATTTAACCTGGGAGAAACATATGGAATCAGAAAGGGCTGTCCTAGTAGTGAATAGAACATTTTGAGTCTAGCTCTAGTTGGAGGGTTATAAAACCCTCTGACATAAATTTTAGTACTAAAAGATCAAGTCTAAAATTTAATTAATAAAGTATAGAGTTTTTATTGTCAAATCTGGTGAAATAACTTCTTTAAGTACTTTATTTAATGGGTCCAGATACCCATATAACGTTGGGATGGTCTCTCTTGACAAAAATGTAACACTGAGTACTTTTTGCTGCACCTCATTGGGTGTTGGGTGGGAAGAACATATGTGAAGCCCCCGTTCACCTGCAGGTCGCCTCAGGGTGTTTACGTGCTGAGAATCTTCAACAGGTATGTCAGGTTAACTTCAATAGGAATCGTGACGCCACTCTCAGTTTTGCAGTCAGGGGGTGACCGCCACTGCAGTGTAACGAGTGTCTGGGGCTGATGGTATGTGTAGTTAGATGATGTGGCCTCCCGAGAGTGAGGTTGGCCCCAGGGGCTCAAGTGTAAGTGTGTAGTAACACAGGTCGCAGAAGAACTCACACACAAGCAGCAATGTCTTTCAGCATTTTTACTCACTTTCAGTTGGTAGTTGTGAGACAACCCGGGCGATGTTATGATAAACCAGGTGGAACCAGGTATCCCTCAGGCTGATATAGGGGTGACTGCTGACTCGCCTTCCTGCATCTTTGTTTCGGACCACCCCTGATTTGAAGTATATTGTGGGATGTGTCCAGGGAAGTCGCTACTGCCTTTCTCCCCTTTCTGACCCGTTTGCTGACAGCGTGGACCAAGGATAAGATGGCTCCAGGCTCGATCCTCCTTATGGGCCTCCTCTTTGCTGTTGATGCTGCGGGCTCTGTGTTGGTTGGAGTGGGTCTTGTTGTCCACCCCACCGGCAGGATTTAGCAAGCCAGTAAATGGATGTCTGGCTCTAGGGACCTGTACCCCGTATGTGCTTTCACTACCAGGAGTTCCCGTACTCGACTCCGTACTTCTCTCTCTATTCAGGTGTCTTTCAAAGCAACCGTGTGGCAATGTTCTCCCCCGCCAGCAGCCACTGCACGTGCAGGGTCTGACAGTGTTCCGCTCTTCAGCCCTACACTTCAGACATGGCTGCTCAACGCCATCTCCTCTGACTGCCACTGCACAACTCTCTTCCCAGCTTCACTACAACACCACACTATCTGAGATGTGAGGGCTACCCCCTCTCCCTGGGTCCGCCCAGGGATCCCCTCTAATGTGTATGTGTGTTCTGATTAAAGGGTGCCTGTGTGTCCACACCCTACTAAGCCTTTGGGATTACCTGTTTGTACTGACCCAGCGTGGGTGCAGTACTCAGTGGCGCCTGACCATGTCAGGGGCGCTACACATACAGTACATCCCTTTGTGCTTATGGATGGTGCTAAGTTTATACAAGGTCTGGGTGTCTGTTCTATGGTGTGTAGTGTGATCTCAGTCGTGTGATGGAAGATGATCTGTACTCAGTGAGCACATACAGATATTACTGGAGCCTGTGTCTGTGACAACAATCCTCCCTCCGACGTAGAACACTGCTAAACAGAGAGCCACCCGCATTAGTATTTAATGCACTAGAAACAAGACGGGGTACGTGACACTGAATTACTCAGGTGGTCCTTAATGTGGCTCACAACCATCTCTTAGAGCTGAATGTGGTTCTTAAGTTAAGAAAGGTTGGAGAACATTAGGACTGCTTGTTCCTTTGTGATGGTACTAATTTTTTTTATACTTATGTGACAAATAAATGTAGCAACCAGTGGGACCCACCCATACCCATTTACTGTTTGGAGAACTGTGGCTAGATGTGGTCTTCTTGGAAGGATTATGGCCAAAAGCCATATGTTCCACATGGAAACAAGGTCAAGCAACTCAACTGTTCAAAACATATAAAATCTGGGTGCAGAAAAATGGTAGGACGTGCTATGGTCTGAAGAGTCAAAATAAGAAATATATAGTTTATCAACAATTTAAGGAATGCCTGCAGGCCACAGTGAAGCATAATGGCTATATTTCAGCTAATGGTGATGGGGATATGGTAAGGATTAACAGTGTCTTCCATGCTGAGAAACACAAGCAGATACTGATCCATTATGCAGTAACATCAGGGAGGCTCCAGATTTATTCTGCACTATGACAACGGCCCCAAACACGTAAAGCCAATGTCATTAAGAGCTATTTTCAGAGTAAAGGAAGAATGAATCTGGAAGTGATGATATGGCCATATTGAGCCCTAATCTCAATATCATTGAATGTGTCTGGGATTACATGAGGAGACAGAGGGATTTACACAAGCCTACATCTGCAGAAGATCTGTAGTTAGATCACCACATGGAACAACTTTCCTGCTGACTTCCATCAATAACTGTAAGGCTATGTGCGCACGTTGCGTACTGTCACTGCAGAAATTTCTGCAGCGATTTGAACAGCACACGTGCGCCTCAAATCGCTGCAGAAACAAAATCCAATTTCATGCGCTCTGCATGTAGCCCCTCCCAGCCCCTCCCATAGACAGAGCAGGGACTTCATGCAGAGCGCACGAAAGAAGTGACATGTACGCCACGTGCGCACGTCTCCTGCACAATCTCCATAGATTGTGCTAGGGACGCAGCATGCATGCAGTTACGCTGCGGTGCAGATCGCAGCGTAACTGCATGCAATTACGCAACATGCGCACATAGCCTAAGGGCGGCTTTGCACGTTGCGACATTGCACGTGCGATGTCGATGGGGTCAAATCGAAAGTGACGCACATCCGGCGTCGCAGTCGATTTCGCAACGTGTAAAACCTTTTTGATACGATGAACAAGCGCAAAAGCGTCGTTATCGTATCATCGCTGCAGCCTCCGACATTTCCATAATGCCGGTGCAGCGACAGGTACGATGTTGTTCCTCGCTCCTGCGGCAGCACACATCGCTGTGTGTGAAGCCGCAGGAGCGAGGAACTTCACCTTACCTGCCGCCGGCTGCAATGAGAAGGACAGAGGTGGGCAGGATGTTTACATCCTGCTCATCTCCGACCCTCCACTTCAATTGGCCGCCTGCCGTGTGACATCGCTGTGACGCCGCACGACCCGCCCCCTTAGGAAGGAGGCGGGTCGCCGGCCAGAGGGACGTCGCACGGCAGGTATGTGCGTGTGAAACTGCCATAGCGATAATAATCGCTACGGCAGCTTTCACTAGATATTGCACGTGCGACGGGGGCGGGACTATTGCTGCAGCATCGGTAACACATTGTTACCGATGTCGCAGCGTGCAAAGCCCGCCTAAGTGTACCTATAAGAACTGATACTGTGTTATAGGCAAAACATGGTCACACCAAATACTGATTTAATTTAATTTCTGTTTTGTTCATTCACTTTGCATTTTGTTAATTGATAAAAAAATAAACAATTAACACTTCTGTTTGTGAAAGCATTCTTACATTGCACCATTTTTTTTATACCTGCTGAAACCTTTTGCACAGTACTGTACATATGTGGCACCCCTGAGGCTTCAGGCACCACATGTTATTACACCTCTTTTAAGAGGTACTATCCATCCCGGGTTAGGAGGGGGTTAACTACCGGTGCCTTCACAAAACCACACACATAAAACAATAAGGTGCTTTCCCACAGGGGGGGGGGGTGGACTAGGGCAGACAGTGAGGTGAGCCATCATGAAGCATGGGACTTCCTCAGTCACTAGGACAACCACTGGGGCCGGCACCACTTGGGGTAAGAAGCAGGTGCAACCATCTCACTAGAGCAGACTTTCCCGGGCACAGCTTGGGATAAGATCTCCCACAGACAACAGGAGTCGAGTGTTTCTCTTTCTTCGTGGGGTCCGAGGCTTGGAGCTGGAGGCTCGGCCCGAGCTCCATATAGCAACCGGTGGACACTTCGCTAGAAAGACTTCCATGGGCACCGGCGGTGACAGCCGACTATCCGGGATCGGCTGGAGCCCATCGTGGCAGAGACCGGTACTCTGGAGCAGCGCTTGAACTACCAGTGAGTAAAAGACCTGGAACCACAGCCCCTGCAGAGGCCTTTCATTTGCAGGTGCCAGCGCCCAGAACTGTGGCGCCAACAGGGACTACCACCACCCCCATCCTTCCTCCATCATCCTCCCCGGGGTAACCCCTCTCTGCCTGTGAGGGCTGCGACCTTCACCATCAGCCCTGGAGAGCAGCATCCGCAGCGGAAGCCCATCTCTGGCCGCGGACCACAGGTGGCGTCACGATCTAAAAAGACTTTTCTAACTGTTATAGTGCCGCCCCCGTGCCAGCAGCCGGCGCTGCTCGGATCCAGGCCTTCAGGGGTGGTGGCTCAAGGGTCTCCGGACCCGGGTGTCTCGCGGACACGCCGAATAAATGGGGGGACGTATATGTACGGGCTGGGCCGTATTAAGTTCGTGACGCCATCCATGGTGTGTGGTGAGGTGGGACACCACCGTTCCGTTGCTGTTATGGGGCACTCGGGGGAGATGTTGTGCAGCAAGTTGTTAACCCCTCCGTGGGCAGGGATGGTGGCCCCGGGACCCGGATGGTGCGTGCAGGTGATGGTGACCGCAGGGGCTGCTGGTGTACTCACAGTTAGTAAAACACACAAGTCTCTGGTAAACCAAGGTGATGGTGGCCGATGCAGCGGCCGGTTGCTTTCTGGTTCCCCACCTGGCTGGTGGTCTCTATCCTTTTCCTGCACTGCTGTATGTAAGATGGAATTTCCTAGTGTGAAACTCAGGAGTCCGCTCTCGGCTGGATGTGGCCTAAGGAGCCGTGCCCGCAGACGCTGGTCCGTGGGATCTATGGGCCCTGGCGGTGACCTCTTATCCCTAATCGGTGGGCTGTTGTCTTCTATGAGGGACTTTGTGGGGGACAGGACCTCTAGTCCTGGCCTCAATCGGTTAATTAACCAGCTCCAGTTGGTTCTGGTCCTGGCTTCAGGGTCCGAGTACCCCCCTTTGTGCTACGGTTTCCGGGTCGGTTCCCCGTGTCGGTACCGGCGGGCTACAACCCTGTCCCGGTCCACCTCGGTTCCACCAAGCCGTCTTCCCGTTTCCTGCTGACGGAGACCACCGTCTGCCTCCTAGCCAGTGGCCCCAGGGCTGCTACCCTGGTACCGTTCAACATGGACCTCACTGCTGGAGCTACCCCTAGCTTCAGCCCACACTCCTCTCCAAACTGAACTTCAGACTAAACTGATCTGTTTTCCTGGACCCCTTGGTGGGCGTGTCCCAACTGCCTGGTCATGCCCACTGGTGTGTCTATCTTTCCCTAAGGGGGGTGACTAGGTTTTCTGGTTGGCTGTGTGTTTCCTAGTGAGGGAAGGTGTTATGCAGGGGCCTAACTGTGACTACCTGGTTTTGCCAGGGCGTCACATTATTACCACCCCCATCCTCCATCCTTCCTCCCATCCACCGCCTTCCCTACCTTCTGTACGCCTCGGGGTCATGAAACTGGGCCAGGCCAGCCCGTGACGACGCAGAGGATCTGCACCCTCGTCCCAGTGACGAGTCGGGTGAAAATCCCCCCGACGCCAGGGTGTTACACATACATTGTTAGCAGTCTCTAATTAACTGCTCATTATTTTTTGTTCAAAGGGAGACACAGGTCTCGCCATACCTATAAGGGTGAATACATTTAAGCTTTCTATTACAGGTACGTTTAGGTCCAGAAATATTTGGGAAGTGACTGAATCTTTGTGATTTTGCCTCTACATGCCACTATTGTTTATTTAAAATGGAACAACAAAGATGCAATTGAAGTGGAGACTTTCAGGCTTAATTAAAGGGGTTGAACAAAACCTGAGAAAAATTTAGGAATTACTACCATTTTTCTACAAAGACTCCTCATTTCAGGGACTCAAAAGTAATTGGACAAATTTACTTCACCATAAAATGTTCATTAGGCCCCGTCACACACAGAGATAAATCTTTGGCAGATCTGTTGTTGCAGTGAAATCATGGACATATTGTTCCATTTGTACACAGCCACAAACCTGGCACTGATTGTCCACAATTTCACTGCAACCACAGATCTGCCGCAGATTTATCTCTGTGTGTGACAGGGCTTTAGATACTTTTGCAAACAATGCCTGACTGAAATCTGAAAGCCATGGATATCACCAAATGCTTTCCCAGGTTTTTACTGTAACTCATGTTCAGTTGATGATTCTTCAGTTGTTGCTTGTGTGGGTGTTTCTGCCTTCAGTTTTGTCTTAAAGGGAAACTGTCTGCAGGTTTTTGCTACCTCATCTGAGAGCAGCATGATGTAGACAGACCCTGAATCCAACAATATATTACCATACTTAGTTTACAGGGGGCAGTGGTTCTGACACAGCGTTTTTAGATTTAGCTTGTAGCAGAGCTGAGAACGCTAACCCCACCCAAACCTGGCTCTCTATGTACATTGTTTATAAACAGTGAACTGCTTATCAGAGGAAGGTGCGTGTCGGACCAGGGGTCATGTGCTGGTACAAGCAATTATGAGATTCTGGTGCTAAAACAATCATTGCAAGTAAACAACAGCACAGAGCTTAATGATACATATTGCTGAAATCTGTATTTTAACCCACAAACAAAATGCCTGTCTTCAGATTACATAGCAAAAACCTGCTGACAAATTCCCTTAAAGTATGTAACAAAGCATGATCGGTGGGATTCAGATCTGTTGATTGCAGATTATTCAATTTCTTTGTCTTAAAAAACTCCTTTGTTATTTTCGCAGTATGTTTTGGATCAATGTCCATCTGTAAGGTGAAGCTCCATCCAATCAACCTTGCTGCATTTGGTTGAATCTAAGCAAAAAGTATCACACTGTACACTTCAGAATTAATTCAGCTGCTTTTGTTTTCAGTCACATCATCAATAAACATTAGTGACCCAGTACCGTTGGAAACCATGCATGCGCATGCCATCACACTGCCTCCACCATATTTTAGAGAGGATGTGGTTGCTGTGCTTTGGATAATGAGCCACTCCAAGACGTCCCCATACTTTCTTCTTCCCATTGTTCTGATACAGATTAATCTTGGTGTCATCTGTCTAAAGAATGTTTTTCCAGAATGGGTCAAGTTCTTTAGATGTTTTTTGGCAAAGTCTTATCTGGTTTTTCTATTTTTAAGACTGATTAATGGTTTCTACCTTGAGGTGAACCCTCTGTATTTGCTCTTATGAAGTTAGATACTTAGATAGACTTAGATACTGGTAGACTTAGATACTGAAACATCTATTTCCTGGAGAGTGTTCTTCACTTGTTTGGATGTTGTGAAGGTGTTCTTCTTTACCATGGAAAGGATTGTGTGATCATCTACCACTTTTGTTTACTGTGGATCTCCAAGTTTTTTTGAGTTCCCAAGCTCACCAGTGTGCTCTATTGTTTTGCAATTGTACCAAAATGCTGTTTTGACCACTCCTAACATTTTTGCCATCTCTCTGATGGATTTCTTCTTTTTTTTTCAGCCTCATAACGGTCTGTTTCTCTAGAACACACAAATGCCAGACCTGGAATCAGCTCCAGACCTTTTACCTGCTTAATTGATGATGGATTAATTAGGGATTAGCCCATGCAGCCCATTTCATAGCTTTTGAGATCATTCATTGTCCAATTACTAATGAGGCACAAATGTATAAAAGAGCTGTAATTCCTACTCCCATACTCCAATTAGGATGTGATTACCTTGAAGGTAATCACATCCTAATTGGAGTATGGGAGTAGGAATTACAGCTCTTTGAAATGAAAGCTGGGAGTCTGCAATAGAAGCCCATATTGATTATATAGCTATATCTTGAATACGTTTTGGTAAACAGCTAAAAAGCCAAAACTTGTGTCAATGTCTAAATATTTCTGGTCTTAACTGTATATGCAGGGTAAAGCCAAGCTGTAACAGAGTCTAATAGAGTCTCTTTAAGGTCAGTTGCTAAAGCTATTTTCTGTTTAGAATACATGTGCTTGACTTGTTCCTTCTCCTCCCTACATTCATCCATCTTCTGCAAAAAGTCTTACAATCCATTCACACTAATGATTGTGCACGAGTGTGCTCTCACAGAGTGACCCTTACTCCAGCACACGGAGTACACAGCGTGGATTTAATAAGTGGACACACAGAAAGGCAACAAAATACAGAATTAATGTTTCACTGTTGCTAAGAAACTGAAGCCTAGGGCTGCATTTTACATAATGCTCCATGTAAATGTTATCAAAGCTGTTCCACGCAGCTCTAAAAATGCACGATAAGAAAAATAGCAAGCAGAAAGAAACAAAATGTGAGGCCTCAAATACAATCTGGTAAACTGGAATCCTCCAAAGTGGTGCAACGGGTTGCTGCCAGGAACACAATGCTTAAAAGCTGGAAGTCACATATTATTTATGTGATGTGCATGGTTTCACGGTAAGGACTGAACACCGTCTCTTGTTAGCAGTTTACCTGCAATATGATGTGTAAGGCTACTTTCACACATCCGGTTTGAGCAGTGCGGCTCAATCCGGCTGTGAAACCTATGCAATGGATGCGGCGAAAACACCGCATCCTTTGCATAAGTTTTTACATGCGGCCCGTCCGTTTTTTTCCGGTTGCGGCACGCTACTGAGCATGCGCAGTGGAAGAAACCACATCCGGCCGCCGCATGCGGTTTCTTCCACTGCGCATGCTCAGTAGCGTGCTGCAACCGGAAAAAAAACGGACGAACCGTATGTAAAAACTTATGCAAAGGATGCAGTGTTTTTCCGCATCGCGCAGCATCCGGCGTCCATAGGCATGCATTGAAAAATGCGCCGCAGCGGCCGGATGCGGCGCGATGCGGTTTTTTTGCCGGAGCAAAAATCGTTGCAGGCAGCGTTCCATCCGGCCGCGGCAAAAACCGGACCGAACGCAAGCCCATGCGGCACAATCCGGCACTAATGTAAGTCTATGCAAAAAAAAAAACGCAACCGGCGGCAAAAAAACCAGTCGCGGTTTTTCTGCAGAGCGCCGTATTGTGCCGCAGACCAAAAACCGGATGTGTGAAAGCAGCCTAAGCAAGAAGAATGCACTCACAGATATAAAATGATTGAGAAATCTTTGTATTCTTTACAAAGGAAAATATGACATAAGTGTCAAACTCCTTCAGTCTCACAGACTTTAAAGGGAACCAATCACCAGCATTTTGCATATAACCTAAAGCCAGTGCTATACTGGCACTATCATGCTGATTCTATACAAACTTTTAGTGGTCACCTTGGATGTTTAGGTTTTGAAATCAAAGAAAGTAAAGTTTATAAAATCGTCAACTTCTTGAATGACCAGAAGGGGCGGGGCCTCAGCAAACAGAAAACTGTTGCTTCCTGGTATCAGCATTGTTGGCTGAGGCACATGGGTATGACATGGGTATGACCTCACACAGGTCCTGGAAGGCAAAGAGTAAATCGATTGTATAATACTAATTCTAACAGGGGGAGGGGATAAGTATGAATTCCCCCCAGATATTATTTGATCCTCAGCTGCTGTCACTCAAGAAGTTGGTGATTTTATAAAGTTTACTTTTTTGGATTTCAAAACCTATACATCCGAGCTGACGACTATAGGGATGTATAGAATCAGCCTGATAGTGATAGTATAGCACTCGCTTTAGGTTATATACGAAAATCCTGGTGATTGGTCCCCTTTAAAGATGACATTTTCATTTAAAGTGAGTACCTCTTCCAATTGGTGCAGCTCCACTAATGGAACATTTTATCTTTTTGTTCTCTGCCTCTCCATTACAAAGTTATACCCCCGATAATAATGGTGCAAATTTTCCCTCTAATCAATTGGGCATATACCACAGAACCTCTCTGTGAGCACAGCAGTATTTTCTTTGGCCTGCATCAGAATAAAAAGCCAATGATGATAGAGTGGTTCTATGTATATGCCTAATTGGCAGAAGGGAAAATTTGTACATTACCAGGGGGCATAACTTTGTAAAGGGGGGCACAAAAAAAGAAAAACTGTTCCAGAAGAAGTGGAGCTGCAGCAACTGGAGGAGGCACTCTAGTGCTCAGTGGACGTTGTGGTGGCGAGGCCTCCAACCATCGAACATTTATCACCTATCCTAAAGAAACTTACTGAAATTTCAAATTTTTAAATGCTTACATCCATTTAGTAGTTTTGCACTAGCAGCTTTGAAATGCTATTAAAACCCTTTGTAACCATGACTTTCTAACAGTCACAGCCCACCGGTGAGAATATGGGTAAAAGTGGTAATCTAAAGGGCACTTTACACGCAACGACATCGCTAACGACATGTCATTGGGGTCACGGAATTCGTGACGCACATCCGGCCTTGTTAGCGACGTCATTGCGTGTGAAACGCAGGAACGACTGTTAACGATCAAAAATACTCACCATATCGTTGATCGTTGACACGTCGTTCAAATCTCATATATCGTTGCTGCTGCAGGTACGATGTCGTTCGTCGTTCCTGCGGCAGCACACATCACTATGTGTGACACCGCAGGAACGAGGAACAACCCCGTACCTGTGGCCGCCGGCAATGAGGAAGGAAGGAGGTGGACGGGATGTCACGACCGCTCATCTCCTCCCCTCCGCTTCTATTGTGCGGCCGCTTAATGACGTCGCTGTGACGCCGAACGAACCGCCCCCCTTAGAAAGGAGGCGGCTTGCCGGCAACAGCGACGTCGCTAGGCAGGTAAGTATGTGTGACGGGTGTAAGCGATGTTGTGCGCCATGGGCAGTGATGTCGCAACTGACAGGGCGGATACGCTTGCTAGCGATATCGATAGCGATATTGCAGCGTGTAAAGTGCCCTTAAGGGTATGTGCAATTCTCCATAACTTGCCAGTAAAAGCTTTAACAAAATGCTAAAAAGCATGACCATATGCACTGCAATGAAAAAAAATGACTTGCCATGCATATGTGTGTTTTGGGTTTCTTTTAACTGCTTAACATTTCCAAAGACACAAAGCGGTTAAAAGAAGAGACCTGACCATTCGAAAGGTGGCTTTTGTATGGAAGACACTTGAAAAAAAAAAGCAAAAAGACTAGAAAAAGAACACTTCATGAGAAATGAATGCTTGCGTGCCCTGAGGCATTTTATGCTTGGAAAACCTAATCTAAAGGACCTCACGTGCACATACCCTAATATTGTGCTAACACCTGTACATGCCAGTTTATGTGAATGACTGTTACTCGTGTCACTCAGCAGCTATTGTCCCGTCTGCAGCATTCAGAAGCGGCTCATCAAAGAAGTCACATCCATGACATCTCATAAGGCTCTGTCAAAAGACAAATTGCTCCTGCAGTTAAAAACTTAGAAGAATAGTTTGTTTTATGCAAATTTTATCTCATTGTGGTTCTATCATTTTCCAAATAATATGCCCCCCCCCCCCCCCCCCGCATCAGGCCAGTCATTTAAAATTTGTGAGCCCTTGTAAAATCTGCAACAAGGCCTAAATATTTTATGGTATAGCAATTGATGGAGGAGAAGAATTGTTGGGCCCTATTTGACACCAAGGCCTGGGTGTAATTGTATCTTCAGCAAGCGAAACATAGCAGCCCTGTCAACCACTTCTTCACTAAAAAGAAGTTGGGGGAAAATAGCCAGGTTAGAAGAGATGAGTGGACCTGTGTATGTTCAGGTTCATCAGGTTTGGCTGGACTTTAGATAAAAGCTCGTTTCGAGACCCAGACTTTATCTGCACTTGTTTCCGAACTCAATATAAGTCAATGGGGACCCGAACTAATGAGCTCAACTCGAGTAACAAGTATAATGGAAGTCCATGATTAGGCCGTTAGGCTCTTCGTCCACATACAGTTAGACATAAACAGAATATTTCTGAGGAAGAAAGGTTTTTTTATACACACCGTACAAAAATGTTTTTACCCCCAGTGAGAGTCATTCAAAGACTGCAGGCGGCTCTCACTGGGCCGAGCACCGAGCGTACCTGAGCACCCCGATGCTCAATCAAGTGGTTAGCAAACAAACAGCACCCAAAAGTGGACATGGACTTTATTTTTAGAAGATGGTGTGCGGGTTCAAGCCTTGGACACCCAATGTTCCGTACAAACCCTGAACTTTAGGCTAAGGACACATAGGCATTTAGCATCCGATGCAAAATCATCAGATGAGTTATGCTAATGACCCTTGGCTCCGCTCTGCTGCGAGTGTAAGCCGAGTGTCATGCTACTGTGCTGCGATCCTGCGATCGGATCATAGCTGTGGAGGAGAGGGAGGGACTAATCTCCCCATCTCCTCCATTAGCAGCTGATTCATATATCGCACTGTACTTCGGTGTAATGCGAGTGCAGTGCTTCTCTCGCACCCATAGACTTGTATGGATGCGAGTGAAAATGAATTGGATTTCACCCGATTGTTTCTTCGTCCAATTAGGGCTGAGAAAAAAAATTGCTTATGGGAATGGCCTCACAGAGTAACATTGGTCCGAGTGGAATGCGATTTTTTATTGCATTCCACTCGCTCCGCTTTAGTCACCATGTATCCTTAGCCTTACAGTTTGGGTTCGCACATCTCTAGTTATAAGGATTTGCTTCTGCTGGTCCACGTTAACTCTGTAGACCCCTCACCATCAGAACCTGGTGAGAAATCATCTAATGAAGGGCCCGTCTGACCACAATAAATGCCTGTGGCCTAATGTGGACTACTTCTATCCAGACTGAAAGAAATTAATTTTCTATCGCATACAAAATCTAACTATAAAATAGTAGTAGTCACATCTGCTTTGAGCCTGTTGCGTCTAACTGCTTCATAAAGAATGTGACTCACCACATGCTGATACCCTGTGGATTCCCACCGAAAAGCTCATCTCCTTTACTCAAAGCATTAAATTTAACCAAAAATCATTTATGTGTTTTATTAATACGACTGGTCTCTGTAGCCAGCTGCTTAACAGAATGCAGGGAACATATGGATAACCGCAGGTGGTCTTTTCCTGCTCTATATGGTTTGATTACATGGGTTATTTAGGTAATTTTACCCTTGCCCATTTCTTCCATGTAAAAGATTATTACTGTAAATCACCCACAACATGATGTTGAATATGCCCACAATGCTCAAAGCGATATAATGTGACAAGCTGAGTTATTATGAAGAGAGAAGCATTGCCCACTGGCTGCCAGATGGGACACGTCTAGGTTCGGTTGTGTGTTTTACACGGAAGCTGAAGGATAGAAAATATGCACAGCGCCCATATTACATAATTAGCTAAGTCAGCACTGGGACTATTATATTGTATTCTGCTGAAATAGCTCTAGATCCGGATTAGTCCGATGCAGCAGAGCCGAGTCTTGGAATTGAAGCAAATAATGGAGATCTCACAATACACACTTCATGGTTTTGCATGATCCACTGGTAAACAAACAATATAAATAACAATGGTGATCAGTATTAAAATTCATATTGTGATATCGTTACTTTTAAGCCAAAATGTCCAGAAAAGAATAAATGCCAAGCTTTAAGAGCCTTCGTTATCATTAGCATTTTCACATTTGGATTCATTTCTTCAAACACAATCAGTGAATGAATGATATAAGCTATAAAATCTCCCAAGTCCATCAGGTGGCGAATAACAATAGGAAGAAGAGTGCCCTCGGTGCCAGAGGGTATTGAGATTTATATGCAGCAAACTGCTCAGCCCCTGTGGCACCGAAACAAATAGCCGCATGGCTGTATGATTAATCCCTCTATGTCCCAAAGCCTAGAGCCTATGGAGACTACAGATAATGAGCGCAATGATAGCAGCATTCAGGAAAACAACCAGTAATGTATACCGAACAAACATCAGCCATTCAATATTTATATGTACATACATAAGCAAGAGGCAGCACTGCTTTGCATAGCAATCTGAATGATGAAAATCAGTGAGAGGACATTCTGCTGCGGCTGCGTGGCCAGACTGCGCTCGTATTCGTAGGTTGTGTATACTGGACACATTAAAAAAGATGACCCAGTTTTGTTTTCAGCTTTTCTTTAAAGTGGTCACAGTGGCAATTGGATTTAGGTCAAGTGACATTACACAACCACTAGAAAGGCACGATACCCAAGACATTTAGTTAGAAGAATACAAAGCTTCTACTATGAAAGCGTAGACGTCGTTTTAATTTTTATTTCGTAAATCAATAGTTCACATGAAAATAAGCAACTCTGTAATATATCTTATCAGGGAAATCTGCTGCTTTCTCTGCCAGAATTGATCAGTCATTATCAAAATTCTCAATTTGAAGGTAAAATCTGAAATCAGTGAAGACTTTCCCATTACTGAGATAGGAGATGGCTGTTGGTGCTTATGAGATTCTATGATGAGAGAGGAGCTAGAAGTAGAGTTAGGAGCTAGAGGCAGAGGGAGGAGCTAGAGGCAGAGGGAGGAGCTAGAGGCAGAGGGAGGAGCTAGAGGCAGAGGGAGGAGCTAGATGCAGAGCTCCACCTCTGTCTCACTCTTCAATCTGCAGAGAATCTCATCCGAAATAAACAATTGAACTAAAAATGAATTACGACAGTTACACTTTAAGTTTGTAATTTATAGTTTATAATTAATAGTGAAAACAGACATTCATTGCAAACAACTGCACAATTTTGTAAAATGTTCACCAATATTGGATCAATCAGGCATGAACCAAGTGTTGCTTCTTGATCAGCAGTCTTTGTGACTTAGCATTGTGAGGGCTAGATTTCTGAATGTGTAAATGGGCAATTCCTATGGTGTACCTCCATTTACGTGATGAACCAGTCCTCATGATAGTTTATTCTTACATCAGCCATAGTTTTACATGAGTACCTTTAGAGCCATGTGATTTACACACTCCAACACTTTGGACATGTCATTCATGCAGTGGTTTTCCTTATTGTTATATGAATGTGCACATTGTAGATTCAAACGGAATGGAGTAAATCCACTTAAAGACTTAAGGCCGCTTTACACGCTGCGATCTCGCTAGCGAGTTCGCTAGCGTGCGTACCCGCTCCCATCATTTGTGCGTCACGGGCAAATCGCTGCCTATGGCACACAAAATCGCGCGGACCCGTCACACTACTTACCTGCATAGCGACGTCGCTGTGACCGGTGAACCGCCTCCTTTCTAAGGGGGCAGTTCGTTCGGCGTCACAGCAATGTCAGTAAGCAGCCACCCAGTCAAAGCAGAGGGGCGGAGATGAGCGGGATGAACATTGCCGGCACGTAAGGT
Source organism: Anomaloglossus baeobatrachus (assembly GCF_048569485.1). Taxonomy (NCBI): domain Eukaryota; kingdom Metazoa; phylum Chordata; class Amphibia; order Anura; family Aromobatidae; genus Anomaloglossus; species Anomaloglossus baeobatrachus. The sequence goes on from NC_134357.1 coordinate 130,262,886, forward strand.
GAGGCTCCTCGTTCCTGCAGTGTCACACATAGCGATGTGTGCTGCCGCAGGAACGACGAACAACATCGTACCTGCAGCAGCAACGATATTTGGGAATAGGGGGCATGTCACCGATTAGCGATTTTGCACGTTTTTGCGACGATTCAAAATCGCTCATAGGTGTCATAAACAACGACATCGCTAACGCGGCCGTATGTGCATCACAAATTCTGTGACCCCAACGAGATCGCTTTAGCGATGTCGCAGCGTGTAAAGCGGCCTTTACTGTATATGGAGAAGTATAAGGAAACATGTGAAACAATCCAGAATATGTGTTCCTCCAAGTATTCCCCTTTTCCTCTGATGCTATTTTCTGAATGTTGGTAATCCCACAGATGAACTCTTGACGAGTTGTACCTGTCCATTGGAAGCCATTCTCAGTAACGACATGATGAAGCTGCTTAGGAGAATGCCAAGGAGGTGGTGTAAAGCTGTCATCAGCGTAAAAGGTGAGGAATCTGGGGATTAACACATATTCTGGTGGATTTCTTCTTTACTCTTTTTTCAATATGTGTTCCTTTGTTGTTTTGCTGTCTTTAGTTGAAATCTACAATGTGCACAGTCCATAAAGTGCAAAGACATGTCTAGTTGTGTCCGATTTTGACCGATACTATAGGTCTGTTATTTTAGCACTGCAAGGCCCGTTTCACAAGTCAGTGAAAAATACGCACATGTCCCTGCGTGTGCCGTGAATCACGGCACACGTGGGTTGTCTAAGTGCAATCCGGGCTCCGTTCTCCGTGGTCCGTGATTGCACTTAGAAATCAACTCACCTGCGCCCGCTCCCGCTGTCCATGGTGCTGATCGCTCCCGCGGTGCAGCATCTGGCCGGCGGTGACCCCTGCAGCAGCTGCTTCCGGGTCGGCTGTGTAATACAGTAATCAGCCGGCTTAGAAGCAGCAGGCTGCACAGGCCGCAGAGAGCGCGGCTGAAGCCGGGTGAGTAAAAATGTTTATTATTTTAAATGCACGTTTTTTTCTGGCACGTGTTTCACAGACCACACCACTGCGTAGTCCGTGGGACATCAGTGATGCCAGAAAAAAATGGGCATGTCTCCGTGCGGCAATCACGCACACGCGGGTACCCCGCATGGAGACACGTGCAGTGAAAAATCACTGACGTGTGAGCAGACCCATTCATTATAATGGGTCTGCGTATGTCAGTGATTCTGGTACGTTTAAAAAAAAGCACAAACATACCAGAATCACTGACATGTGAAAGGGGCCTAAAGGATATTTACTTAATGGCATTACATGGAAGTATTATTTAGTACAGTAAAGCGGTAATTATTTTCTGTATTTCAACAACACCGTAGCCACACATTTGCCCAGGATCCTCTATGCTGATCCATCTCTGATACACTCAGCTTTATATCTTAGATTTCATTTCCATAATATAGAACATATCTTAAGTGAGCAACAAATAAATCAAGGTCCACTTTGTTTGGTGTTAGAAAGTTGTTCTTCAAAATGTACAGTACTCGTATTTTCACAATGCACTCCCACCCTGTTGATTCGATATAATAGCAATAATAAATAAAAAGGGGAACAGTAAAATCTTCAGGGGTCCAGGTGATTCAGTGTGGTATAGATATAGCATATATGGTAATGTATAGCTCCCAGTGGAGATACTGCAATAGGCAAAACATTTGGAATACAAAAATATTAGTATCAGACATTTTGTGTATATATATATATATATATATATATATATATATATATATACATAGTGGAACCTTGGATTAAGAGTAACTTGGTTTGAGAGCGTTTTGCAAGACAAGCAAAGCTTTTTAAAAATTTGTAACTTGGTTTAAGATCAATGCTTTGCAATAGAGCAAATCCTCACCTTCCTCACCGTGCACACTACCGGTTCCATCCTTTCACCACGCTCTGATCCGCTCTGGAGGTAACTTTCTGTACATAAGTACAGTATACTGTATACCATTGTACAGTATATACTATATAGCATGTCTATCAATTTGCAGTTGTGGATACAGTACTGCACTTTCTTTCTGCACCAGTACAGCACATTGCTTGTACTGTAATCTAATTGCCTGTGCAGTATTCCTACCCCACATTTGGTTTAGTTCTGCCCATATTTTATGGAGAATAGATTTGGGATGTGTTTTTTGTGTATTATACTAGAATAAAGGTTGTCATATTTATACATCATTTTTTCTCTCTATAGTACCTCCCGCACACCAACAATTATTTTGTAAGCTAACATGCAGTTTAATTTGCTTTATATGGTTTTTACTGTACATTAGTTTGTATTACTGTAATAAGTTTGTATAAATACAGTAAATATTTTTGGGTTGTGGAACGAATTCGTTTCAATTATTTCCTATGGGAAAATTTGCTTTGATATAAGAGTAACTTAGTTTAAGAGCACACTACCGGAACCAATTATGCTCGTAATCCAAGGTTCCATTATATATATATATATATATATACACACACACAGTCTATATATATATATATTTATATATATATATATATTTATATATATATATATATATATATATATATATATATATATATATATATATATATATATATATATATATATATATTCACAGTATATAATATCTTTATATGCAAAATGGAATATATCATGTGGGCAAAGTGTGAATAAATAATCATCTTTTGCCAACACTGCAAACAGCCTGACCACGTTGTCTATTTTGTCCGACAATAACCTCATATCTTCTACTCCGATGCAATGTATGTAGTGTATTCTCTCCTAATTGCCAGCTCAAGAACATAACCATATGGCGGACTCATTTCCTAACAGAGACCAGTCTGCCATGCTGCAGTGACCTTATATCTTTTTGGAAGGATTTCTTTATCCATGTAAAAACTAAATGGATGCTTGTCACAAAAGCCATCCAACGGTTGAGTGCTTTGACATTACTGTTAGAAATAAGGGACTTTTATCTGTCCTGGACCTTACAGTAACTTTGCTTTTTCAGCACTGCTGAAATGCACAAACTGCTGCACAGTGATTATTCCAGTAAAGGCCTGCCAAAACGTCATCCTCCATCTCCTCTCTGCTCAGTCATCTATTAGAATATTGTTTTTAGATGGCTCACATTGCTCCACATAATCTAAGTTGAAATGCTCTCTACAAGTATTAACCTAAGTATTCTTATAACACAAAAAGATCCAATGTATCAACTAAAAAAATCTGACAACTTAAAGGTTTAGTCCCATCTCTAAGATCCTATCACAATGTGTAGTAAGCGTAATAATAATAATATGGGTGTTTGAAATCTGGAACACGTCAGTTTCTCTTGTGGGTACGCTGAGTTTTCTGTGTGGATTTTCCTCATAGAAAATAATTCAATGTGGTAAAAAAAATTCTTGTTTTCTAGTGCATGTACTAAAAAAGCATGTAATCAATATGTCACGCTCCCGGTGTCCCAGCACCACTCCTTACCCACTGATCCGGTCACACCATCCCGGCACCGCTCCTTAACCACTGATCCAGTCCACATGTCCACCGGTCATGGCTGCCGCTCCCACTTGTGCTCTCCTGTGTCCTGCTCCTGGTCTTATGAGTCTGACTCTGAGTCTTAGCCACATGTTTCTGTATAGGACCAGGCCGCGCCCACTCTCCTGGTCTTATAGGCCCAGCACACCTGCAGCAGGAAATGACATGAGGCTGTGCTGGGTAGATAAGACTGGCCTTGCCATATGGGCGGGGTCTGATCAATGTGTCTTGTAGACATATGGGCGGGGTCTGATCAATGTGTCAATGTGTCTTATGAGCTAGGTGCTCAGGCCCCCTGGTGCCGTGTCCTGTAGACTTCTTGTCTTTGCTCCCTGGTACCTTTGCCTGTTTCCTTTACTGCCCTAAAGAACTCCGTGACCCTGGTGACCTGGTTATACCTGTCCCTGCCACGCCAGTGCTCCGGCTGCCATGTACCCTGCCCTCCGGTGGGGTGCATGGTCCAGTGGATCCACCTCCTGGGCCTACCAGTCCTCCCGGCCCTGACACAATAAAGTTTTGAAGAAGACACAAGTAACCTAATTTTCCTAAGACTACGTTCCCATGATCAGTATCCGCTGAGTTTTTGATGCTGCAGAATTTCTGCACTGTTTCCACACCATAGTTAACTTGTGTCTTTTTCATTGCGTTTTTGTGTGGGTTTTTGAAGCTGCTTTTTTATCTCGTTTTTTACGCTGTTTTTCTTTTTGTTTGTTGTGTCATCCTTTAAATTTGGATTTTGAAACTTCTTAATATTAACATCTTTAGGTGCGAATTACATGTGTTTTTGATGCGTTTCCATGGTGTATATGCACCAAAAACACGTGTATATTTTACTTAGTGAGTTTCTGCATCTAATGCAAGCCCATGATGAGAGTCGGCACAGAAAACTCAGTAAACCTGCAAGAGAAATGGACATGCTGCGACTTAGAAACCCATACCGCAGGTCAGTTTATGCAGCGTAAAAAACACACAGTGTACATGAGATTTCTATTAATCCCATCCACTGTGCTTGTTCTGTAAAACGCTATGTTTTTGAAAAAGTGAAATATGCAGCAGAAAAAACACGAGTAAAACTGATGGTGCCAAAAAAATTTGCAGAAAATCTGCAACATAAAACAACTCACCAAATGCTCATTGTGGGAATGATGCCTTATCTGCAGGTTCTTCAAGCATTTTCCACCAGTTTTCTGCCACAACACAGTAATGCAAAAACATTGCAGCTTTTGCTCTTTTTACACCAACTTTACTAACTTTTTAAAAACTGTCAAAATTTATTCCCTGTATTAGTGGGTGGCACAACAACCTTAGCAAAAATCCTACTCTAGTACAGGGGTCATAGCTGCATGTGGCTCCCAAGGCTCCATTGTGTGGCCAATGGGTCCCTCACTCCTAAGACAATTGCTTCCAGGGAGTCAAGGGCCGCCTATACTAGGGCTTCTTTCAGCTGAATATGCATACGATCAGCTATCTACAGAGAAATACTTATACCAGCTACTGGCCTATTAGAGGCCAGCAGCTGATATCTGTATCACTGCTATGCGCCACACCGGCTGCAGAGAAGGAAGAGGACACTCTTCGCCAAGAGTACGAGAATAGGTGAGAAGAACCTTTTTTTATGTAAAGAAAGGCAGAATAGAGGACATTTTTACAACATGGGGACATTACTACAAGAAGGGGACCAAAATGGGGACATTACTACAAGAAGGGGACCAAAATGGGGACATTACTACAAGAAGGGGACCAGGATGGAGGATATTATACTATAGGGTAATAGTAATGCACCATTAAAATAATTAAAAAAAATAGCAAAAACTAAACAGAAAAATCATAATCAAAAAGTCATTAGAAAAATAATGGTATCTCTGAAAACATCATCTTGCCTTCCAAAGAATGTGATCTGCCATATTCACATTTTTTCTATGACAGGCCCATTTATCCGGCACAGTGTGAGACCCCTGCCCTAGTATATGGAGTTTTTGCCATCATCCGTGGCTGTGATTGTGGTCTGCTTCCATGAAATTCCATATTATGGGATTACGTGTGCTTTCTACATATCGTTTTCACATTATTTGAAACTGCATTTACAATATTAATGGGCTTTTTCACTCACCTTTAGTGGCTTTATTAATAGGTTTTTTTTTAAGGTTGAAGGTAGACTGAAGTCCATCAAGTTCAACCCACAGCCAAACATGTGGTCCTCCACTTATCCAAAGGTGAACATTTTCTCCTCCTGGTACACAGCTGTTCCAGGAGGAAAACATTTTCAGAAAACACAGCTCCATTATGTCTTGGCCTCAATAATCTTCTAGCTCAGAACATAATTTAAAATAAACTATGTGCATTCAAGTGTACTTGCAACTCACTCATCCCTAAAATGTGCAATGGTAAATGTGCCTTAAGGATGGGCCTCAAAAGTCTTTTGCTGCAATGCATATATCAGTGTTTAGACGCGGCGCTGCAAAGAGCGTTGTCCCATTAACACAGACTGTACTGAAGGATAGCATTAGCATTTCTCTTTCATTCATTTCTATATTAAAATGCTTCGCCTATAGGCGTCGTCAAGATTTGCTATCCAGCCCTAATTAAAATAGTCTACAGAAAAATCTTCCATCTGACCTGCTAATTAAGGAGGGAATCATAGATTAGAATAGTAACTGCTCGGCAGTTCAGAGGAGCATCCCTGGCTGTCATATTCAGTCACTGGTGACATTATTGGATTCAAGTGGCTGAAACTCAGCAAGTAAGAGAACAGACAGCTCAGTGCATGTAAAGAGTGCTTAATCGCTATTAGACAGATTATCCGTGGCTTTTCTGGTACACACCATGTGCCGGACGAATCCTGTCACTTGTTAGTGAAGACTATGCTGTCAGATATTGTAGTTAGGGCTCCTATTTGTGGTGCAGTCACTTGACTTTCATGACGAATATCGGTCAGTCTAAAAGCTGAACATGATGAATTTGGTTCATATGCCACAAAGTGAATAACGGCTATAAATACTACAGTATCCCAAAAACGGAATGTGCTAATCCTGAAACATATAACTTAACGCATGTAAAATATGATCCAAAAAAAACCCCAAAAAAAACTTCAGTGAAAATGACATATATAAATATAAATTAACGTTTAATTCTTATCACAAAAGAAGCCACCAGCACAATTCACCAATTTACAGATGTCACGTGCGGTAAACATGAGAATACATCATTTCTTTTTTTTTTTCAACATTTATGTGTTAAATTGTTCTAGTCCACTCAGTAATATACTTAAAGGGGTTTTCCCATGAACAAAGTTGATTTTAATCAATAGATCTTGGAATGATAATAATTTCCGCAATTGGATGTTTAAAATAATGTTTCTGTGCTGAGATAATCTTCTATATGTGCCCCTGCTATGTGCTGTGTAATGGTTGTGTCTGACCATTCAGGACCATGGTCTGATCATACCACATCCCCTGGGCCGGAGAGGACACAAAAAAGTATAAAGACATTACAGCACAGGATCACAAATGATTCTTTCTTTGAGGTAAAACAGTTTTAAAAGGCAGTGAAATGGTTTACCACACAAAACAAATCATTACACAGTACATAGCAGACATAATCTGTGAACCCACTCCATACACCCGCTTCCGACACGAGCCGTACATATACGGCTGTCGTGACGGGGTTATTAATGGTTAACTGAGGAATGTTCTGCCTCACTGAGTGTACTTTGTACACAAATCATCAAGATCCTCTACGGGTAGTTCTCTTTTGCAATTGCCAAATAATGAAGTCTTAAATGTGCTCAATGGGAAAAAAATTTGGAGACACTGCAGGCCATGGTCATGTTAAACAATTGTTCCTAGGATGCTTTAGAAAAATGGCTGTACCACTGTTTCCATGACCAAATGAAAGTAACATTTAACTGTAAGGCTATGTGCGTGTGACGCCCTGGCACAGCCAGGTTGTCACAGAAAGAGTTAATCCTCCTTGGTAATCTGATCTCACACCGGTGCAGCCAGACAAGCACAGCCCCCAGTGTAAGGAAAAAGCAGAGGAGAGGGGAGGGGCTGGAGCAGAGAGTGTGTGGAGGGCAGACAGGACAGAGGTCTGGAGTTAGCTCCCAGGCTGGGAGTGAAGCGTTCTCCAAAAGGGCCGGGGCAGGCCGTAGTGAGGAAGGGGCCAGAACAGGTAGCCGGAGCCGGGCGGTGGCCCCTCGGTACCTGGGTACCCGGATCACTACAGGGGAGTAGATTCCCCGTTCCCGGCTGAGGAGAAAGAGGAAGAGAGAGAGAGGAGAAAAAGGCACTTTGCTGCAGGGAAGGAAACAACAAGGGCTGCTGCACCGTGTGTGGGACTCTAACACCCCCCGTACCGAAGGCTGCGGACACCAGCAATTCCTAGTTTACCAGTGACTCCGTGTGACTTACTTGTGAGTACACCCGTGCCCTCGGGCACCGCACTGCAGCACTGCGCCCTGCTCCCTGCTTACCCCATCACCGGGCCCCGGGACAACCAACCCCCTACCCACGGAGGGGAGAAATAACATCTAGCTGCTCCATACCATCGCTCCCGGGATCCCCATCCAAAGCAGCGGTGGTGTTCCAACCTCACCACAACCGTGGGTGGCGTCACGGACAATTTCCCTTACCAAATCCCCTTTTACTGTGGAGCCTGGGATCACAGACCGGGTCACGCCACCGTGATACCCACAGAAGTGACCTTGTGGCCCGGATCTGAGTACCCCTGGTCCCCGGGCGAAACATGCGCACTTACCGGATTTTGCCGCGGATTTCCTGCGGTTTTGCTGCATGTTTCGCTGCAGAAAATGTTCATAACATCTCTGCAGTGAATCACCAGCAAATCCTATGGAGAAAAAAAATCCTGTGCGCACTGGGCGGAATTTGACAGCTGCATGTTTTGCTGCGGGAATCCCGCAGCAAAAACAAGTGCATGTCACTTCTTTTCCGCACATCGCTGCGGGATTTCACTCCATTGACTCCAATGTTAATCATGAAATCCCGCAGGGAATAACGCAGGCAGCAAATTCTGTGCGGTTCACTGCGTTTTCCTGCGTTATTCCCTGCGGTATTTCGCGGTTTACCTTCGGTAATGTGCATCGCTTGTCTGCGGTTTTGCAGGGAAGTGATGTCATTACAGGAAGAGGAAGCTGTGCAGAGAGTAACCACACACAGATCACAGACACACACACACACATAGAACACATCACAGACATAGAACACACATAGAAAGAAAACGGAAATATAGAAAACAAAGAACGTGGGCTCCGCTGTGTTTTTACCGTCCAGCCGAGGTAAGCACACAGCAGCGGCCCGGTATTCTCAGGCTGGGGAGGGAGAGGGGCAGGGATAATGTCCCCCGCCTCACTCCCCCTCCCGCAGCCGAGAATATCAGCCGCAGCTGCCCCGGGACTGTCGCATGCATTATGCGGCAATACCGGCGTGTCCTCGGCTCTTCTTGCCACCGTGTAGCAGTGGTAGCAAGGTAATACAAGGGGTTAATGGTGGTGGGGGACCACCGCCATTAACTCCAGGCTTGATCATGGCAGCGTCTATGTGACAGCTGACATGATCAACCCGTAAGTAAAGTGAAAAAACACAGACACCGAAAAATCCTTTATTTTAAATAAAACAAACAAGCCTCGTTCACCATTTTATTAACCCCCCCCAAACAAAGCTCCGGCATAATCCACAGGTCCTGCGCTGCTTCCATCCAGCCGCGACTGTCACAGACACAGCGCTGAATGAAAGCAGCAGACAGCAGAGGTAATTACCGGTCATTTCCCACGGCCGGTAATGTGAACTCACTGCCGACCGTGGGAAATGCAGCGATCTGTCCTCTATCTATCTATCTATCTATCTATCTATCTATCTATCTATCTATCTATCTATCCCTCTGTCTGTCTATCTATCCCTCTATCTATTCTTCTGTCTATCTACTATCTCAGAATTAAATGACTTTTTTTTTTTTTCAATGTGCTTTATTGCATTGAATGCAATAAAGCACATCCCAACCCGCACGCGGCAAAACCGCGGCAATACCGCGAATAATACCTGCGGTTTTCGGGTGCGGTTTCCCGCGTTTTTTTACCGCGGGTGCGGTAATCTTTGAGACGATGCGGAATTTTCTCAAGAAAATTCCATTTCCCAGTGCGCACATAGCCTTAGTGTACCTACAATAAAGACTAGAGAGGTCTGGGTACAATACACTATGCTACTGTACACCATAATCTCACGTTGCCCATGTGGTCTGCCGTCAAATTTTCAGTGGTATTTATAGCAGAAGAGGATAGACTTCCATTCCAGCTTCTGGTTTCCATTATGTACAGTAGCCGGACCCCTCCAGTCTTCAACAAGCAGGGCCGTGTCTGTAATAAGGCAATCGAGGGCACAAGCCTAAAGTAGCAGCAAGTAGGGGGCACTCAGTTTGTCAGTTTATTCAATTGCTTGTTTTTTTTGTCCAAATGCAGACGCTGTTGCCACACAAAGTTGTATAATTTGGTAGCAGTGTTGGTGGGCCCCTGGTATGGGACATGAAATTCTGGAAATTCTATGCCCACTGTGCTTGTTTTTTTCCGCAGCAAACACTGACCTGCGGTGCGTCTTTCCAGACTGCAGCATTTCAATTGTTCAATCGGAGTTGCAAGTGTCCTCCGTAGGGAGAACACAAGTGAGAGACTGCAGCGCACCAAACCCCGATTGTGGGTATGAGCAGCTGCGGTCTCCTGCGTTCTCCTGCAGAGGAGTCTCACAGCCCCTCAGGTCAGGTCCTGACCGTGGGCACGTTCCCTTATGGACACGCTCTGCAGGTAACTCATAAGTGTTCATGTGTGTTCACCGGTGATGCCATGGTTGAAGAGTAATTGGCTGCAGAATTCACAATTTGTATATGTGATGTTACTGCTACAGCCATAATAGCAAATATAGGCAAGGTGCAGGGGAGAGGTGGCAGTGGGCTGGTAATGGGTAAGTGAGACAGATTTTGACCCCTTAGGGATATTTAATTTAAAAAAAACCTTTAAATTACAGCTTCCTTGTTGAGCTGTCCAACTTTGATCAAATGTTTAGTGTCCTGAAGAGCTAGACACAGATCTACCAGAGAGTTGTATCTAAGCCCAAAAGTCTAGATACACTGAGCTTGTATGGTACACGTGGTACGTCAAAGGTAACTGAGAGGTGGATTTCCTGACAAATATTTCTGAAAGATGCCCGTGTCCCTATATAATACTGTTGTATGTCCGCCACTTTGTATAGGGAGGCTGGGCAAAGTGAACATGAGTTCTTTGGAAAATTGAAGGATTAAATCAGAGCACACTTAACCAGCATCTTCCATACATGAGGTGATGTACCAGTTTCCAGCAAGCGCACAGCTATATAACACTGTTCCAGTAGATTGAAGGCTTTAATAATCTTCACACAGGGTTTCCAGCATAACATACATGACAGTCTGTTCATATTATCTTCTCTCCTTACACAGAGTCTTTCTCCTTACAATGTGGATACACAGAGTAGAACACTGTACCTTATGCAGTGATGTGAGGGGGAGGGGTGGATCATGTGCTGGTCACTCTTCTCTATCCTTGTGCTGCACAACAGTTTGCTTTTGAACTATCCTGAGCTGTTCTCCACTCATGGCAGTCTCTGTCCTGAACTGGCAGATCTCTGTAGTGTGACTCTTTTCTCAGGATACATCCACTACACCAGGGGTCTCAAACACGTGGCCCGCGGTCCGCATGTGGCCCGTCAGGCTGCTTCATGCGACCCCCAGGCCCGTTTCCCTGTTTACTATCGCGGCCGGTGCAGGGGCCGCAGCCACTGTCTGCACTTTGTTAGATAAGTGTTTTGCCGGCGCTGCGTTCTCAGAGGCAAGGACTGTGCGCACGCAGCCCCGGCAAAACATTCATCTGACATAAATCGCTGCCAGGGGCAGTCACCGGGGCATGGCCTGCAGACAGCGAGAAGCAGAGGTTAGGAGCCGAGGGAACGCGGGACAGGTGAGAAGAATGGTGGTTTTTTATTTTTTGTGTATGTGAAGGACGGCACATTAACCCCTTAGCGACCTATGACGTACTGGGTACGTCATGGCTCCCTGGTTCTTAAGGACCCAGTACGTCATGGTGAAATCGCAGTCCCGGTGGCTGCGATCGCTGTTTGCATTGCAAATAGCAAATATACCTTAGATTCGGGGTGGAGGGAGCCTCATGAGGGGTGGTGTCTCCTCCCCGGACCTACGGAGGCTGTGATTGGCTGTGCGGCGTTCGTCAGCCAATCACAGCCACTGTAATGTTTAAGCCATTGAAAATGGCTGTAACATTGAAATCCAGCCCTGATCAGTGCAGCTGTAGCACCGATCATTGGCTGGAGCTGGGTGACCTCAGTTTCACCCGCCCCCAGCTCTGATTGGAGAGATCGGTCACAAGGCCGGTCTCTCCAATCACTGTGGATCTGGGGCTGGAGACCGCTCCCTCAGCTTCACTCCAGCGTCTGTGGGTGGAAGCCGAGAGCGATCGGTAAATTATAGCGCCCCTTTCACAGGCCGCCGCCACTGCCCCCACCACCCATTACTACAGGATGGGGACATTACTATAGAAGAGGGACAAGGTGGGCACATTAGAATAGGAACAAGGTGGGCACATGTCTATAGGATGGGGACAAGGTGGGCACATGTCTATAGGATGGGGACAAGGTGGGCACATGTCTATAGGATGGGGACAAGGTGGACACATGTCTATAGGATGGGGACAAGGCTTGGGACATTACTAAAAGATGGGTACATTACAAGGATGGGCATAATACTATTGGATGGGGACATTACTATAGAATAGGGACAAGGCTGGGGTAATTACTATAGGATGGGGAACATTACTAAAAGATGTTGGCCAAAATTCCTATATAGTGATAATTGTAAGACTATTAGTTACAAGAGAGGGATAAAATGTAAAAAAAAAACCAAAAAACAAAATAAAACATGACTTATTTTTTACCATCAAAATGTTTTTTGTTTTTTTTTTTATATTTAACCAAAGAATGTGCACATTTGTTATAATAAACAAGTGAAAAATGTTGAAAATCAGTGATCCAAAGGTGTGTAAAAAAATATATATGGTACCAAAAAAAAGTTTGTCCCGCAAAGAATGCGGCCCCCCAAATTATTTTTCTCCTCTGTGCGGCCCATACACCCAGCCAAGTTTGAGACCCCTGCACTACACTTTCTGAGCACTGCTCCTTTACAGAGAGACAAACAAGCACGTCTTTCCTTTGCACAGACAAAGGGCTGCTTCTCACTTGCGAGTTTCTCGCAGTAGAGCAATGCGAGAAAATCTCGCATTGGAATTGGACACATGCTAGTGAATGATTCAGCTCTCATCTGCAATTTTTTTCTCAGTCCGAATCGGACTGAGAAAAAAATCGCAGCATGCTGCTTTTTTGCGAGTTTCTACTGCGAGTCTCTCCAATGCAAGTCTATGGGAGCGTGTAAAAAATCGGATGTCACGGGACGGCACTCACACCATCCTAGTGACATCCAATTTTCTAAATACATTTCTCGCATGTTTCCTAAAACACTGGAAACGAGCGATGTCTCCCAATGTCTGTCAATCACTATTCTCTGTCAGTCGGTCTCTCCCTCTCGGTCTCTATTCTCTCTCTGTCGGTCCGTCACTATCTCTGTCCCTCTCTCACAGTCTGTCGGTCATTTTCCCCTCCTCTCTCATACTCACCGTTCCCCGATCTCCGGCGCGGCGCTGCACGGCTTTCTCACTGCTGCGGCGGCTTTTACTATTTTGAAAAAGCCGGCCGCTCATTAAACAATCTCGTATTCCCTGCTTTCCCCGCCCACAGGCGCCTATGATTGGTTGCAGTGAGACACGCCCCCATGCTGAGTGGCAGGTGTCTCACTGCACCCAATCACAGCAGCCGGTGGGCGGGTCTATACTGTGCAGTGAAATAAATAAATAAATAAATAATTTAAAAAAATGGCGTACGGTCCCCCCCAATTTTAATACCAGCCAGATAAAGCCATGCGGCTGAAGGCTGGTATTCTCAGGATGGGGAGCTCCATGTTATGGGGAGCCCCCCATCCTAACAATATCAGTCAGCAGCCGCCCAGAATTGCCGCATACATTATATGCGACAGTTCTGGGACTGTACCCGGCTCTTCCCGATTTGCCCTGGTGCGTTGGCAAATCGGGGTAATAAGGAGTTAATGGCAGCCCATAGCTGCCACTAAATCCTAGATTAATCATGTCAGGCGTCTATGAGACACCCTCCATGATTAATCTGTAGGTTACAATAAATAAACACACACACATGAAAAAATCCTTTATTAGAAATAAAAAACACAAACACATTCCCTCATTACCAATTTAATAAGCCCCAAAAAGCCCTCCATATCCGGCGTACTCCACGGACCTCCAGCGTCGCTTCCAGCATGAAGGTGACAGGAGCTGCAGAAGACACCGCCGCTCCGGTCACCTCCAAGCAGCAACTGAGGTGAGTAGCGCGATCGGCTGAGCTGTCACTGAGGTTACCCGCTGTCACTGTTGGAGGATCCAGCGGTGGCCGCGATTAACCTCAGTGATAGCTCAGCTGATCGCGCTACTCACCTCAGTTGCTGCTTGGAGGTGACCGGAGCGGCGGTGTCTTCTGCAGCTCCTGTCACTGTGTCGCCCTGGGCAAGCCAGGGGACACAGATCACACACCACCACACCCCACACCCCAGGTAGGCACATCACAGCTAAACTACAAATCCTTGTTGCCTTCCTCCAGAGGCTGATGATTCACACCAGGGGGTGGGCCAGGCGGTTGGCTCCGCCCACCAAGGAGGTCACAGCTCTGGAGGCGGGAAGAAACCAGGCAGATTAGCCCAGGCAGGGCTTGAGTGCAGTTCAGGAGATAGCTCAGGGAGGAGCAGGAGTGAGGAGCTAAAGAAGTGAAAGTAGTGAAAGTAGAAGTGAAGTGACAGTAAAGAAAGAAAGCCTGAAGGTCCAGCTTTGTGTAGGGCCAGATCAGCAAGGTCAGCGACGGCGGTGACTGTCTGGAGGGGGACCGTTTGGAAGTTCCTGGAAGGACCCCGTTGGCTGTGTGCTCGGTGGTCTGGAGCAGTGTTCCGAAGGACAGTCAGCACCAGGGCAGGGGCCTCTCGGACCCCGGCAAGGCTAGGAGTCGCCAAATTTGCCGAATCCGTCAGTGAAGGGGACGTAGATCCCCCAACAACCAAGTCCCGATTGAAGGCAACAGCCCAACCCGAATCGGAGAGACACCGCCACCGCCACGGCACCAGTTTCTCAGGGCCAGCGCCTGCGGGCAAAGTGTAGGGCTCCTCCGGCCCAGATTGAAGCCGGGGAGCGGGTAACCGGAGGGAATCCACCGCTACCACAAGTCAACCATAGGTGCAAGGAAGAGGGACATCACCGTCACCTACCGGGAGTGCAGGTGCAGCCGTCTGTGGGACCGTCCTACCAGCCGTTTGGTTTACCGTAAAACTGTGTCCACGTCTCAGGCTGAGTGAGTACCGCAGTGCCGCAAGGCACAACGCTGCCCCCGCGTCCCTGCGCCCACCAGGCCCCGCACCTCACAAACCTTCACTGGGCCCCGGGATCACCAACCCCTGCCCACGGAGGGGCAACACAACACCTGGCTGCTCCGCATCACCATCCCCGGGATCCCCATATCGAGCAGCGGTGGTGAAATCACCACAACCGTGGGTGGCGTCACGGACAATAATCATCCCCACACCCAACAACTCCCTTTCACTCACGGGCGAGGAGTGCCGCTCGAGAAACCCCCGGGATCCGGCCCACAGCTCGAGCCACCACTGAGCAGCGGCCGCCGGACCCGAGCAGAAGGGGGTGAGCGTAGTGTGCCGACACCCTCCTCCCCGCCCGCGACATCACCTTCATGCTGGAAGCGACGCTGGAGGTCCGTGGAGTACGCCGGATATGGAGGGCTTTTTGGGGCTTATTAAATTGGTAATGAGGGAATGTGTTTGTGTTTTTTATTTCTAATAAAGGAATTTTTCATGTGTGTGTGTTTATTTATTGTAACCTACAGATTAATCATGGAGGGTGTCTCATAGACGCCTGACATGATTAATCTAGGATTTAGTGGCAGCTATGGGCTGCCATTAACTCCTTATTACCCCGATTTGCCAACGCACCAGGGCAAATCGGGAAGAGCCGGGTACAGTCCCAGAACTGTCGCATATAATGTATGCGGCAATTCTGGGCGGCTGCTGGCTGATATTGTTAGGCTGGGGGGCTCCCCAAAACGTGGAGCTCCCCATCCTGAGAATACCAGCCTTCAGCCGTATGGCTTTATCTGGCTGGTATTAAAATTGGGGGGGACCGCACGCCATTTTTTTTAATTATTTATTTATTTATTTCACTGCACAGTATAGACCTGCCCACCGGCTGCTGTGATTGGGTGCAGTGAGACACCTGTCACTCAGCGTGGGGGCGTGTCTCACTGCAACCAATCATAGGCGCCTGTGGGCGGGGAAAGCAGGGAATACGAGATTGTTTAATGAGCGGCCGGCTTTTTCAAAATAGTAAAAGCCGCCGGAGCAGTGTGAATGCCGTGCAGCGCGGCGCCGGGGATCGGTGAGTATGAGAGAGGGCTGCTAACTTCAGTCACTTGGGGGATTAGTGGTCACCGGTGAGCCCTTCACTGGTGACCGCTAATCAGGACGCGGCACAGACAGAGCCGCAGCATGACAATGAAGTCGGGTTAAGTTCACCCGAGTTCATTCTGATTGTGCGGCTCTGTCTGTGTCTGCTGTCATCTGCCATTCAGCTCTGCTACATGGCTGTCTGTGTCTGCTGTCAGCGGCCATGTAGCAGCGCTGAATGGCAGATGACATAGTAAAAAATACGCATTACACACGCATTACACACGCATTACACACGCTAGTAAAATCATTAATTTATTCAGAAATAGCATCGCACTTGCGTTGCACTCGCACCTAACGTGAACTAAAATCATCCGAGTTTTTTTCAGCCCAGTCGGACCGATTTTACTCGCATAAATGTGTTTCCAGCCAAATGCACAGTTTCTGCTTCCCAGCATCCCGTGTCACTGCTGAATTCTTCCTGTCTCTTGCTGCAGGCTTAACTCCCCAGTTGCTGGATAATTTTAATAATCTGTGTAGTTTCTACTTGTCACAATGCTAATAAGCCACCCCTGATGATATGTGTATAAGTGGTTGCTGTTCAGTAATTTGCACCTAGCTTGCCTCTGCCTTTTATCATGGAGGTCTGGTACATCCTGTAGGATTGTGAACAGGTCCTGGCAAGTATGGACTTTTTTCTTTAATTTTTTTGGGGGGAGAATTGGATATGCCACTATATACATAGTGTCATCAAAGCTCATTCCTAGGTTTTCATGTACAACACTATCTTTTTTTTCAGGAAGCAACTGTGCTGTTTCATACTGCTGGAAAAAAAAGGCAAACTGATGTATATTGGAACAAAGGGAGGTGGAAAGGACACTGCTGGCCTCATTTGGATGAATAGCGTCTTATAGATATGTTTGACGTATGCACTGGGAGCTTTCTTGATGCATATAGTATGCTAACTAGACACTGCAAAACAGTGCAAAAACAGTCTAACATTAATATGCTCTGAATGACAACTATATGTAGGCCAGTTGTGGTCTGAGTGAGTGAGGGAGCACCTTTATGCACTTTATAATGAATTTTATGGCCATTTTTTATTGTATGGGTACTAGATGGCAGTATTATATGATCTGAAAACTTAAAGTGCAAACTGTTAAAATACGATATATTCACATATGGTAAATCAGTGTGACTGTCCTAGTTGTCTCTATGGGACTTGCAAAAAACAATCCACTTGCTGCAGAAAAAACACGTCTGCCATGTGTGAATATACCTTAAGTTTTGGTTCAGGTTATCATTTTTAGTTTTTCTTCAAGGGGTTCCAGTAGTTTTAAATATAAGAATAGTACAGTCTTTATCAATATGCCTGGTGATAAAAATATCAGAACCCAGATGGAAAGCTGAGCTCATATGGATTGTTGCCAGGCTTGGTGCCTAGGGCAGCAGCAAGTGTTAATACAGCCCTGCCAACAAGCCACGCTACTTGCCATATTCCCTGACTGTCATTGGAAAAACTGATCCTTCTCATTCTTTGCCATAGTAAATTTCATACTCTGATCTTGCAGACTTTTGAAAACATGGACAATTGTACTCTCTTCAATTACTTTATAGAATCAGTATTATGTGGTAGGCTATTCTACCCGCTGGTGAGCTATGGTCTTCTGAGGTCTGCACTAAAATTACACTCATTACAATAGTTCCCAAAAAATCTCAACATACAGTTGTAATCAAAATTATTCAACCCCTATTTGCAAAAAAAGTTTATTAACAAAATTTCCAAACTTTCTGCTGATTGCAATAAACCAGTCAAACAAGAACAATATAAATAATCATAATAATCTTTATTTATATAGCGCCAACATATTCCGCAGCGCTTTACAATTCAGGAGGATCATATACAAGCAAGTAACAGTTATAGAAGATACAATATTTAGATGGGAAAAAAAGACAACCCTGCTCGTGAGAGCTTATAATCTACAATGAGATGGAGGGGGGGGGGGGGTTGGGGGCAAGGTACAAGTGCTTATTTACAATGGCAATCCAGCCATCTCAAGAAAATGGGGGCTAGATAATGGTTTCCTGGACCAGTTGCCCAGAACCTTGAGATGCATTTGGGTGCCATGGAGTTTGATGTGTAGTTATGTTGTGAGAAGTTGTAGAGGGACTATGTGAATTTAGTTTGGCTAGGGAGTGTGATAGGCCACCCTAAAAAGATGTGTTTTTAGGGTGCGTCTGAAGCTGAATAAGTTGTGATTTGTCCTAACTTCTTGGGGTAGAGCGTTCCAGGGGTTGGTGCAGCTCGGGAGAAGTCTTGGATCCGGGAGTGGGAGGTTCAATTTAGTGTGGATGTTAGTCGAAAGTCATTTGCAGAGCGTAGAGAATGGGTGGGGTGATAGACAGAGAGGAGGGTGGAGATGTAGGGGGTGTCGCACTGTGGAGAGCTTTGTGGGTGAGAACAAGCAATTTGAATTGGATCCTATGATATATGGGCAGCCAGTGCAATGAATGGCACAGAGCAGAGGCATCCGAGTAGGGTTAGCCATATAGGTGACCCTGGCTGCTGCATTAAGGATGGACCTCTCCTTATTGCCCTGGGCTATATGCCTATAGTTTTTTCTATGATCACTTTGGAGTGAAAAAACTATTTTTTCCCCATCTTCCGGGACATGTGGGGTTCTTTCCCCTTTGGCACTTCCCCTTCTGGTTCTACCTCATACTGTATTTATTGTACACATTGTCATACCCTATAGCACTTTATTGTAATAAATATCTTTCATATTTTTCAATTCTTGCTTGTCTGGGTATTTTCATTATGAGCAAATTTAAAGACTCTTTCTGCTTTTGTTGATTATGACTAGTGAGTTGTTGCTTGCATACTATGCGATCCTTCTGTGGTCCGTGTTTGTCTTTAATTAAGGATGGACTGTAGAGGAGAGAGTCTAGTTAGGGGGAGACCAATTAATAGAGCGTTACAGTAGTCAAGGCGAGAGTGGATCAGGGCCACAGTGAGTGTTTTTGTCGTTTACATTGTGAGAAAGGGGCGGATTCTAGAGATGTTCTTGAGGTGCAAGTGGCAGGAGCGGGCAAGAGATTTTACGTGGGAGGTGAAGGAGAGATCAGTGTCAAGAATAACACCCAGACAGCGGGCCTGCTGCCTAGGACTTATCATTGTGCCACACACAGAGAGGGAGATGTCAGGTTAAGGGAGGTTAGCAGATGGAGGGAAAAGAAGTTCAGTTTTGGAAAGGTTAAGTTTCAGATAGAGAGCAGACATGATGTTGCAAACTGCAGTCAGGCAGTCACTTGTGTTCTGTAATACAGCTGGGGTGAGCTCAGGGGATGGGGTGTATAGCTGTGTGTCATCAGCATAAAGATGGTACTGAAAGCCAAATCTGCTGATGGTCATTCCAATTGGGGCAGTGTACAGGGAGAAAAGAAGAGTGCCAAGGACTGAACCTTGAGGGACCCCAACAGTGAGAGGAAGAGGAGAAGATGTGGAGCCAGCAAATGATACACTGAATGAGCGGGCAGAAAGATAGGAAGAGAACCAGGAAAGAACAGTGTCCTTTAGGCCGATAGAATGGAGCATAGAGAGAAGGAGATGGTGGTCAACAGTGTCGAAGGCGGTGGAGAGGTTAAGAAGGATAAGCAGAGAGTGGTCACCGTTACGTTTTGCTGTCAACAGGTCACTTTGACAAAGGCAGTTTCGGTTGAGTGTAAAGGGCGTAAGCCAGACTGTAAAGGATCTAGAAGAGAGTGGGTGGAAAGGTAGCGGGTGAGGCGAGAGTAGACCAGGTGCTCCAAGAGTTTAGAGATGAAGGGGAGATTGGAGACTGGTCTGTAGTTGCTTGTACAGGACGGATCAAGGGAGGGTTTTTTTTAATAATGGAGTAATGATAGAGTGTTTGAGGGAGGAAGGGAAGATACCAGAAGAGAGAGAGATTGAAGATTTTAGTTAGGTGAGTGGTGAGAACCAGAGAGAGGGACTGGAGTAGAGGTGTGGGAAAGGGATCAGTAGAGCAAGTGGTAGGACGAGAAGAGGATAGGAGCCTGGAGACTTCCTCCTCTGTGACTGGGTCAAATGTAGAAAGTGAGCTGGGTGGGATATGGGGAAAGATGGGATTCACAACGCTTGGTGGCTGGGAGCTAATCTCTTGGCGGCTGTTTTCTATTTTCTCTGTGAAATACGAGGCCAGGTCATCAGCATGAAGGTCTGTGATGGGGGTCTGTACTTTGGGACTGAGGAGGGTGTGAAAGGTGTTAAAGAGCTTTTTTGGATTGTTGGATAGTGAGGAAATAAGGGTGGTGAAGTAGGTCTGTTTGGCGAGGTGAAGGGAAGAGTTGTAGGTCCTTAACATGAACTTGCAGTGGATGAAGTTTTCTGGTGTGCGGGTTTTCCTCCATAGGCGTTCGGCACTCCTGGAGCATCGCTGGAGAAATTGAGTTTGGGATGTGAGCCTGTTTTACTCAGTGTTTGGAGGTTCTGAGGGTGAGGGGTGCTATTTGGTCTAGGGTACTTGTGAGTGTTTCATTGTAGTGCTTTACAGCTAGATCAGGACAGGAAAGTGAGGAGATAGGGGACAGTGATGAGTGTAGAGAGTCTGTAAGTGTCTGAGAGTCAATGGCCTGTAGGTTTCTCAATGTGTGATAGGTGGGAGTGTGCTGGGGTGGGCGAGGGTTTGTGAGCTTGAAGGAGAGGATGTTGTGGTCAGAGAGGGGAAGAGGTGAGTTGTCAAAGTGAGAGATTGAGCAGAGGCGGATAAAGACCAGGTCAAGGGTGTTACCATCTTTATGTGTCTCAGAGGATGAGAGCTGAGAGAGCTAAATAGCTGAACTCAACTAATATAACAAGTGGTTTCTTAAAAAAATCACCTCAAATACTACTTTTACTGGCTCCTAAAGTCTCAGTGTTATCATTACATTCATGGTAAGGGTCTTTAGTAATTAGTAAAGATTCAGAAAATTTGGCTGTTAAGACTTGCTACAACCATGATGCATATCCAGATATCATCTTCTTGCAGAGTTTATCTAGGCCCATTTCTAATGGGGAATAAGTTCTTAGGTAGTCATTCAAGGGCTCCAAAAAGTTCAGATAAGACATCATTGCATTGCATGAAGAAGGAAAATGTTATACAAAGATATCAGAGGCCTTGGATGTTACTAAAGACACAAATAGATACTTTAACGCACATTGGCTACACTACCTGCACGTGGCAGAATGAGGAAGTCATCACCGGCTGCCACGGCATTCCTGAGGAGGCAGAGGGTCAAAAATCCTTGAGTGGCTGCAAAATAGCTGCAGCAAGATTCAGTGGCATAAGGTACTTAGGCTTCAGGATTCACAGTAAACAGAATACAGTGGAACCTTGCTTAACGAGAACAATCCGTTCTGAGACTGTGCTTGTTAACCAAGTTACTCGTTCAACAAAGCAAGATTTTCCATAGGAAATCATTGCAATGCAGACGATTCGTTCCACAACGTGTTAAAAGTCCCATTCTGGTCCCCTATTCTGTCATTCCACACACGTGCAAACACACACAAACACGTACAAACACACACAAACACACATGCACGCATGCACACACACACATATTACATGCTCACCTTACCTTCCGTTCCATCGCCAGCCTCCTGGGACTTGCTGTTCTCTGGTACGGGGCCGGGCTGTGTATCGCGTTACCATAAGGACGTGACAGGAACCTCCCGGCCAGAGCGCTGACGTCAAAGGCAGAGCTGCTTGCCTCTGATTGGCCAGCACGCTGCCTTTCATTAGCGGTGACAGGACATTCAGTTTCCACAATCATCCAGCGGACAGTTCCTAATCCTTATAGGCGTCTCCACAGTTCCTTTAACCCCATAGCGACGGCCTAACGTCTCAAGACGTCGGAAAAACAGGGTACTTATTCTGTTCCGACGTCTTGAGACGTCAGGCCGGAAAAAGCTTGTAGCGCCCCCCAGTGACGAAAAATCTCGGGGGTTTCAGCTACCGGAGGTAGCTGAGACCCCCAAGATTATGAATCGGGGTGTTTTTTTTGGACCCCGTTAATGCGATCGCCGGTATACACCGTATACCGGCGACAACATTAAAAAAAAAAAAATGGCCGGTAAAATTGATTTATTTCTCATCTGACGTGATCAAACATGTCAGATGAGAAATAAATATAATC
Organism: Anomaloglossus baeobatrachus; assembly: GCF_048569485.1. NCBI lineage: Eukaryota > Metazoa > Chordata > Amphibia > Anura > Aromobatidae > Anomaloglossus > Anomaloglossus baeobatrachus. The sequence continues at coordinate 130,285,197 of NC_134357.1, forward strand.
CTCTAGTGCCCCCAAAGCCCCCGGTACCGGAGAGTCCCCCCACCACCCCTACCCCCCCTCCGGAAAATCCAAGATGGCGCCGACGCGCGCTGAAAACTGCCGCCGCCGCCGGCTCTGTATTCATTTCCCTCCGATCTGAAATGATCAAACATTTCAGATCGGAGGGAAATGTCCTCCCCCTGACCCCTCCTCCGGTACACCGGAGATCTCTGGTCCCCGGAGCCCCCTCCGGTTCTCCAGAGCCGCCTCCCCCCTCCCCCCTCCGGAGCGTGGAAAATGGCGGCCGCATTCATCCTACTCTTTCTGCCGCATGTGACACGTCACATGCGGCAGAAAGTTGTCCCCAGGTCCCCCCGTCACCCTCCGTCACCCCCCCCCAGCCCCCGGTCATACGTTACCTGTCTGCTGGTGCTCCGGCCCCGCGATCACGCCGCCTCCTTCTCTTGAATGCTGGCGGCGCATGCGCAGACAGCGGCTGTCAGCTGGATCCCTGCAAGCAGGGATCCTGCTGACGTCGCTGATGCACAGGCTTCACTGTGGACCGGGGGAGGGTGAGTGCAGTGATCTGCAGCCACACTCCTCACATGGAGAGGCTGCTGTTCCAGAAAATGGGGGGTACGTTCTGTGAGCGTGCCCCTCATATTCTGGAATGAGGTCACTGCAGGTCACTCTGCCCTAGGTTGGACCGGGGCAGTGTGAGTGCAGTATTCTCAGATTACTGCACCCACACTGCTCATGGAGAGCTTGCTCTTCCAGAAAATGGGGGATACGTTCCCTGAACGTGCCCCCCATATTCTAGAAGATCCAGAGACGGCGTGGGACCTCAAAAATGGATTACAGCGACCGAAATTTATTTATTTACAATAAATTGGTAAAAGAGGAATGTTTCGGGGAGTTTTTTTTCAAATAAATTTTTTTTTTGTCTTTATTTTTTTCTATTTCTTGACTGGGTTAGTGATGTCGGGTATCTGTTCAGATGCCGTGACATCACTAACCCCAGGGCTTGATGCCAGGTGACATTACAGCTGGTATCAACCCCATATATTACCCCGTCTGCCACCGCACCAGGGCGCGGGATGAGCTGGAGCGAAGCGCCAGGATTGGCGCATCTAATGGATGCGCCACTTCTGGGGCGGCTGCGGCCTGCTATTTTTAGGCTGGGAAGAGTCCAATAACCATGGCTCTTCCCACCCTGAGAATACCAGACCCCAGCTGTCTGCTTCACCTTGGCTGGTGATCTAATTTGGGGGGACCCCACGTTTTTTTTTTTTTAAAAAACGCCTGGGGAGCCCTCCAAATTGATCACCAGCCAAGGTGAAGCTGTCAGCTGTGGTTTGCAGGCTACAGCTGTCTGCTTTAACCTAGCTGGCTATCAAAAATAGGGGGGACCCCACGTCGTTTATTTTAATTAATTTTTTGGGGGGCTAAATACAAGGCTAGGCACCCTTTAGTGCCACATGAAAGGCACTAAAGGGCGCCAGCTTAGAATATGCAGGGGGTGGGACGTTATATTTGTTTGACATCTATCCATTCATCCATTGTAGCATTTTAGGCTGTGCGCCCACAATCGGGATTTGCAGCGTTTTGGGCGCAGAGTGTTTTCCCTGCGTCCATAACGCTGCATTGTGCAGTAGAAGCACAGTGGAAGGATTTTTAGAAATCCCATGCCCAATGTGCTTGCCCAATGTACTTCTCTTCTCCGCAGCATAAACCGACCTGTGGCGCAGCTTCCCGAGCCTCAGCATGTCAATTTATGCTGCGGAGATGAGTGTTCTCTGCAGGTAGCATAGAGCTCCACAGCGGCCTGAACCCAAATCGTGGGCATGGGCAGCTGCGTTCTCCCGTGGACAACACTCACATCTCTGCAGGAGGCTGACACTGTGTACTAGACGCCGTGTCGCTGGATCATGGCCACATAGCCTAAAAGTGAGACATTTGTTGCTACAGCAACATTTTTGTGAAGTACCTGTGGATTCAAAATGCTACTATACTCCTGAATAAAATCCAGTTTCCAAAATGGAGTCACTTGTGGGGGGTTTCTAATGTATAGGTACCCAAGGGGCCCTGCAAATGTGACATGGTGCCCGCAATTTATCTCAACTTTTCCAGAATTCAAATGGTGCTCCTTCCATTCCAAGCCCTCCCATTTATCCAAACAGAGGTTTTTGGCCACATGTGGGGTATCCCTGTGCTCATAAGACATTGGATAACAACCTGTTGGGTCCACGGTTTGTTGTTGTCTCTTGAAAAAGTGAGAAATTTGATGCTGAAGCAACATTTTTGTGAAAAAAATGAAAATTTTCAATATGACAACCTAAGATTATCAAAATCTGTGAAGTATTCGTGGATTCAAACTGCTCACTATACACCTAGATAAAAGCCTTGAGGTGTCTTGTTTCCAGAATGGAGTCACTTGTGGGGGACAGCCACTGTTTAGGCACCTCAGGGGCTCTCCAAATGCAACCTGGCGTCCGCTATTGATTCCAGCCAATTTTGCAGTCAAATGGCACTCCTTCCCTTCCGAGCCCTGCTGTGCACCCAAACAGTTGATTTCCACCACATATAAGGTATCGCCAAACTCAGGAGAAATTGCACAATAAATGTTATGCTGAATATTTTCCTTTTACTCTTGTAAAAAAAAAAGCTACCTGGTTGAAATAACAATTTTGTGGTAAAATTTTATTTTTTTTTTTTCATGGCTCAACGTTATAAACTTCTGTGAAGCACCTGGGGGTTCAGGGTACTCACCAAACATCTAGATAAATTCCTTGAGGGGCCTAGTTTCCAAAATGGGGTCACTTGTGCGGGGTTTCTGCTGTTTAGGTACCTTAGGGGTCCTCCAAATGTGACATGGTGCCCGCAATCTTTTTCAGCCAAATTTCCTTTCCAAAATTCAAATATTGCCCCTTTCGTTCCAAGCCCTCCCATTTGTCCAAACAAAGGTTTCAGACCACATGTGAGGTATCACCGCGCTCATAAAAAAGTGGTTAACAAACCTTGAGGTCAAATTTTTGGAATTACCTCTTGAAAAAGTGAGAAAATTGATGCTAAAGCAACATTTTTGAGAAAATTATTAAAATTTTCAATATGACAACGTAACGTTAACAAAATCTGTGAAGTACCTGTGGATCTAAAATGCTCACTATACCCCTAGATAGAATCCTTGAGGGGTCTAGTTTCCAAAATGGTGTCACTTGTGAGGGATTTCTTCTGTTTAGGTACCTTAGCGGACCTGTAAATGCAACATGGTGCCCGCAATCTATTTCAGCCAAATTTGCTTTCCAAAATTCAAATATTGCTCCTTCTGTTCCGAGCCCTCCCATTTGTCCAAACAGAGGTTTCTGATCACATGTGGGGTATTGGCGCGTTCATAAGAAAGTGGGGAACAAGTTTTGGGGTCCATTTTGTTGTGTTATTTCTTCTAAAAGTGAATAAATTTGGGTTAGAGCAACATTTTTAGGTAAAATTTAATTTTTGCTTTTTTTTCATTCCACATTGCTTTTGTTCATGTGAAGCACCTGAAGGGTTAATAAACTTCTTGAACGTGGTTTTGAGTACTTTGGGGGGTGCAGTTTTTAGAATGGTGTCACTTTTGGGTATTTTCTATCATCTAGGCCTCTCAAAGTCACTTCAAATGTGATGTGGTCCCTAAAAAAATGGTTTTGTAAATTTTGATGTAAAAATGAGAAATCGCTGATAAACTTTGAACCCCTCTAACTTCCTAACAAAAAAAAATTTTGTTTCCAAAATTGTGCTGATGTAAAGTAGACATGTGGGAAATGTTATTTATTAACTATTTTGTGTCACAGAAATCTCTGGTTTAACGGTATAAAAATTCAAAAGTTGAAAATTGCAAAATTTTCAAAATTTTTGCCAATATTCAATTTTTTTCATAAATAAACGCAAAAAATATTGTCCTAAATTTGGTACTAACACGAAGTCCAATATGTGACGAAAAAAACAATCTCAGAATCACCGGGATCCGTTGAAGCGTTCTAGAGTTATAACCTCATAAAGTGACACTGGTCAGAATTGCAAAATTTGGTCTGGTCATTAAGGTGAAAATTAGCTCCGTCACTAAGGGGTTAAACCAAGACCTGGGATCCCTCTAGATTATAAGTTACTGTCCTTCCCAAATTCTCCTTCTCCCAGAGAAGGAGACGCCTATAAGGATTAGGAACTGTCCGCTGGATGATTGTGGAAACTGAATGCACCAGCAGTGGTGAGATCGTTCCATTTATTTACATGTATAATTGTTCCAGTGAATCTTGGTGTCTGGGAGCATTGACATGTTTTTTCTGAACCACTGACGCCTGCTGGTCAGAAAGGTAATGATTATTACTTGACCAACAGGTTGGGTACTTGTCTGCTTTGTCCCCTATTTAAGGACTATTGCATATTTGTATGGAACAACACATTAGTGGGGGTAGTCAATTCTGTTCCCTGGTGTGTTGTCAGTGAATAGATCTGTACTTAATCTGTGGCTTGGTGGTCATTTTTATATATATATTCTGCGGCAGAGTGCTTGGATCCCTCTGAGAGAAGTGGGCATCATAGCACGGCATTCTCTGTGACAGATACTGTTTTTATAGAGGTAAGATGAATCCTCTTTTTAAAGAGACTCATTAAAGGTTATTTTTTTGTCATTGCTCCAGTCCCGTAGTGCCATTTTCTGACTGTAACTTCTGACAAGCCTGAAGTCAGAAGTTATGTCCCAAGCTCCTAATGCATCTCTATAGGAGCCAGAACCAGGCTATCGTAGAGTTGTATCGATTTGTGACCTGCGACGCTATCCATGAAACACTGGAGCTACCAGCAGGTCACAAATCACTGGACACTGAAAGGATCGGCGGTGATAGAAGATGAAGCTGTCAGAGGATGTGTATAAGATAGGTGGCAAGGGGACTTAGATTTAAAGCACCACTCCAGTGGTGCAATAAAAAAAAAAAAAAGCTGGAGTGGTGCTTTAAAGAATTAACATGAAATCAAAGAAAGTGTGCAAACGTTAATATATCTACAGGTATGAATATAACATTTATTGAATTATATACATAGAACACAGACAAAAATTAAAAACATTTAAAAAAAACCATTGACCAGGTGAACCTCAAATGATGTAACCACTCACCTGCTCTACCAGTATAATACCACAATACAAAAGTCCCTAAAATAATATAGAAGCTAAAACACAACAAACACCAGAAATGACATGTATATACATATGAAAGAATGAATGTATCAGTTTTCTTTTTCTTAAACTAGGCACATACAGTGGAACCTCGCTTAATGAGTAACCCACTTAACAAGAATTTCGCTTAACAAGCAAAGCTTTCTATAAATTTGTAACTCGATTTACAAGAAAGCTTTGCTGTACGAGCAAAATACTCACCGCACACACTTCCGGTTCCGTACATCCACCGCGCTCTGACCCGCACTAGCAGTCCACACAAACACACACATGTACGCACAAACACACACACAACACATGCACGCATGCACGCACACACATACAGTATTATGCTCACCTTACCTTCCGTTCCACCGCCGGTCTCATGGTTCTTGTAGTTACCGGGTACATCGCGACATCCTCGCGGCGAACTACAAGACCAAGGAGGCCTGCGATGGAACGGAAGGTAAGGTGAGCATATAATATAATACTGTATAGTGTACCTTACGTTTCATCGCCGGCCTCCTGGGTCCTGTAGTTTGCCGCTCCGCTCCACTCCAGGCTGTGTATCGGCATCCATAGCGACGAAGCAGGAACTTCCTGGTTCCTGTCACCGCTACTCAAAGGCAGCGCGCTGGCCAATCAGAGGCAAGCGGCTCTGCCTTTGACGTCAGCGCTCTGGCTGCGGAAGTTCCTCCCTCGTCGTTATGGTAACCCGATACACAGCCCGGCCCCGTACCAGAGAACAGCAAGTCCCAGGAGACCGGCGATGCAACGGAAGGTAAGGTGAGCATAATATGTGCGTGTGCGTGCGTGCTTGTGTGTTTGTGTGAGTTTGTGTGTGTTTGTGTGAGTTTATCTGTGTTTGTGTGTGTTTGTGCATGTGTGGAATAACACAATAGGGGACCAGGATGGGACATTTAACAAGTTGTGGAATGAATTGTCTGCATTGCAATGATTTCCTATGGGAAATCTTGCTCTGCTGAACGAGTAACTTGGTTAACAAGCACAGTCCCTGAACGGATTGTTCTCGTTAAGCAAGGTACCACTATATTTCTCCTGCAGCCCCATCATTAACACTGGTGTACACAACGCTAGCCTTAACGACGAGACGGCCAGAGAGCCCCATAGGGGTGAACAGGCCCATGACGATCGGGAGGGTTAGGGTAGGAAAGAGTTAAGTGCTAAGGTTGGAGGCACATAGGGGCTGCCTGATTGGTGGGAGAGTCGGGAAAAGGGATTGGGTGAGGGACAGGATATGGGAGGGTTGGTGTGTGGGTATAAAGGAGGCTGTGCAGAGGTCACTGCCCCCTTTTGACCTACAGACAGCGTGTCCCCCCTGCGCTGCTGCCTCCCTGACTGTATAATGGTGGCGGTGCTGGAGCTGGGGGGGGGAACATCTGAGGACATCGGCGAGGACGCGTCTGCAGGGCTGGAGCGGCTTCTCTGCTCCTGCGCCCGGAGCTGCGCTGCACGCTCGGCGGGCGCGACCGCCGGAGCGTTACTACCCCGTCGGGGGGGAGAAGACAGATTTAGGAGCCCCTTCGGGGACCCTCCGGGGCAGCGGAGTGCACCTCACCTGTGGACGTGTCTCCGGCCGCCGGGAGGAATCCTCGTCGGAGATTCCGCGGGCCGGGGGTGGGCGGAGCTTATGCGAGGCCTACTTCCGGTCTGCGGCCTGCACGGCCACGGACCAGAGCAGCGGCAGCCCCCAGTGAGGTGCGGGCTGGGGGTGGCGCCCGGCACCACAGAGCGGACGGGGAGACTCCCTGCAGACGGCAGGGGAGAGCGCATGGATGGAGGGACGGATCGGAGCGGTAGTCGGAGGGTGCTGGTGGCAGGGTCTTGCGGTCGGCAGGGCCCTTGCGGCGGTCGGTTATTACGGTACCTCCCAGCAGGGATCAGGCTGGGGGGTGTTCCTGGCATCCGGACGGAGAGGCACGGCTTTCCTGCAGTCGGCAGGGAGGGGGACCACCGGGGGCTACAGAGATTACAGCGGTGCAGCAGGAGGGGGCAACAAAGAAGGATGGCGGCAGGACGCCGCTCCGCGGCAGGAAACAGAGGACAAATAGGAGGTGCACGGAGGAGCAGGGTGCGGTGACCGTGGGGGTTGACGGCCGCAAGGTGCGGGCTGTCCCCTCGCTGGTCCCCCCAGCGGACTTCAGCAGCTCCTCTTATTCGGGCGAGGAAGAAGGACCGGAGGAGGCGGCAGGACGGATGAACGGCAGCAGGATGTTCGCGGTACGGCTGCTCCGGATTCGGTTCAGAGGCAGCCCGGTGAGAGAACAATCAATATGTTTAATGTTGTGGGTAGTGTTAGCGGGGACGGGGGTTCCACCGCGGGGAGTGGTTTGCCGGGGGTTTAGTGCGGTCGGTCAGTCGGGGGTTACCCGGGGCGGAGTTTTGGGGGCAGCTGCTAAGGGTGTTGTAGGGATCGTCGGCTGGGCGGTCAGGTCGAAGCGGGCCTGGGTCCCTGGCGGGGGGCGTGGGTGGGTCCCACGGTCAGGGTGGCTGCCGGTGGTACCGGTGCGCGAGGTAGAGACTTAGGAGGTTGTGCCGGCGGTTGTTGCGGGTCAGGCGGACGGCGCGGCGGCCGTGGCGTGGGTTAGCGAGGAAGTGGAAAAGGATGATGAGGTGGTGCGTTTGGAGGATAGGGCACGGAGCGAAGTTACGGGTGCTTTGGGAGTCCGTTAGGGGGGCATTTAAAAAAGGAGGTGAGGGAGTAGATAAGAAAAAGGGAGTATGGGGAAATATTTTCACTGCTTCCCTTGGAAAGTTTAATTTGGATACGGTGAAGGCAAGTAAATCTAAGAGATAAGGAGGTTCAAAAAAAAAAAAAAAAGGGGGAGGTGTAGGTTGATCCCGAGGACGCTTACTAGCTGGCATTGGAAGGCTGCGCGACCGGGCATTTGGTGGGAACACAAACAGATATGTTTGGGGATGCGCTTGATAACGGCTCCGGCGCAGCCCCCCTTTTTTGAGGTGGTGCCAGGGGCCCGGGTGCAGGGGCACGGGGCCCGGGTGCAGGGGCGTGTTGTAAATTTAGTGAGGGGCAATGTAAGTTTGGGGGCAGCGTGTCGGTTCAAACACGAGTGTTCCGGTTGTGGAATTTTTTCCCACTCTTTGGACAGGTGTTTCAAAGGGGGAATGAAAAGTCGGGGGAAGGTTGTTTGGTAACAGGAAGGACGCTAGTGAGGGTCGAGGGATGCGTCCCTATTTAAATAGATATCCGGATGACCGGGCGGCGGAGCTGTTTGCTACGGGTTTTATGGTAGGTTTCCGGGTTCCGCTTGATTTTGGGGCGCCGGTGTTTCGCCCGGGTAATTCGGGGTCCAAAAAAAAAAAAAAAAAGGACATCCGGAGGTGGTGACGGAAAGGCTGCAGAAGGAGGTGGAGCGGGATGGATGGCGGGTCTGGTCCAGGACCCGTCACCCCCCAACTTGAGGGTTTTCGCTGCTGGGAGTGGTACCCAAGAAGGAGTCGAACGAGTACCGGCTCCTTCATCATCTCTCTTACCCGGCTGGGTTGTTGGTGAACGGCGGGATTTCACCCGAGTGCCGGCGGTCTGTTATGTATCATTTGACAAGGCGTGGGAGTTAGTGTGGGTAGTGGGCAAGGGGCCCCGATGACCAAGGCGGACGTGGAAGCAGCTTTACGGTTACTTCCGGTGCACCCGGAGAGTTTTTTGCACCTTTGGGTGCAGGTGGGATGGGCAATACTATGTGGATCAGTGCCTGCCCATGGGTTGTTCTATTTCGTGCGCTTAGTTTGAAGCGTCAGTTCGTTTGTGGAATGGGTAGTCAGGGATGTGGCGGGTGTCCACTCAGTGATACACTATTTGGATGATTTCTTTTGCGGGGGCCCAGCGGGCTCCTCGGTTTGTTCCTTGCTGTTATTTACATGAGAACGCATTGCAGGAAGCCTGGGGATTCGGTGGCACGGGGGGAAGACAGAAGGGCCAGTGACGTCCTTGTGTTTCTTGGGCTTTGAAATTGACACGGTGGCTATGGTATGCCGATTGCCGGAGGACGAGCTGCGTGTTTGAAGGTGTCGGTGCAGTTGTTGCACTGGGCTAAGAAGGTGCGGTTACAGGATTTCAGTCGGTCCTTGGGAAGTTGAATTTTGCCGGTCGCACTAGGCCTATGGGGCGAATATTTAGCAGGCGTCTGGCGAGCGCAATGGCAGGGGTGATTGCTACAAATTATGTGTCGGAGTGTCAATGACAATGAAAGAAGGTTTGCTGGTGTGGGGCTGCATTCCTTGAATGATACAACGGACGGACGTTATGGGTGAGCAGGGCAGTATCAGATAGCCAGCCGGAGCTGTTTATTGATGCGGCGGGGGCATCAGGTTTTGGGGCAATTTTAGGACGCATCGGGGTGTGGGCTAATGGCCACGGCTTTGGGTGGAAAAAGGGGTTTGTGACATATTTGGCGCTGGTGGAAATGTTCCCCCAGCATAGTGGTATTGGAGTTTTTGGGGCCCAGAATTTGCGGGCAAGAAGCTTGGTGTGCATTGTACTGACATGGTGGTGGTGTATTTCGATCAATTTATGGTCTTCAAAATCGCTCCCGGTGGTGTGCTACTTGAGACATCTGGGTTGGGTTGTTTTAGAACCCAACAGGTGCGTGGTGGCGCAGCATGTGCCCGGAGTGCAAAGTGAAGTGGCTGATGCGCTCTCGGTTTCAGTTCAACAGGTTCAGGTGAATGGTGCCTGGAGCGGACAAGGTGGGAGAACTATGCCCGGCATGGCTGTGTGACCTGGCGTCGGGTAGCATTTGAGGGAATCAGGAGACCGGTGACGGAGGCTACTTGTGCCGATGTCAGGCGGTGTGGCGAGAATGGGAGGAATTGGAGAAGGCGGCTTTTATGGGGCTTGGTTAGACAGGCTGAGTGCTGGGGGTTTTTGTCATTGATTAGCTGGGATTTTTCAGCAGGCCGGTCCGTTTCGGTGATGATTACAAGTTGGGCGGTGTTGGCCTTCTTGTTAAAATGCAAGGGGTTCGGGACGTGGCAAAGGATTTTCTGGTGAGGTGGGGGAAAAAAGGGTTTTCAAAGGACGCGTGGTCGCGAGACAGGAGACGGTCACTATTGTTTCCGTCGTTGATTGGTTGGTGATGTGGTTGGGGGATATATGCTCGTCCAATTAGGTACGAGGCTGTTTAAGGTTGCCTTCGTATTGGCATTTTGGGGTTTTCTGCATCAGAGAATTTGGTAGCCCTGCCAGGCATGCGGTAGGCGGGCTGTTATTAGAGGTTGTTACGCTTGGTAAGGATGGCGTGAGTGCCGGTATGGTTTTCGATAGACAGACCAATTAGGTGGGGGACGTCTGGTGACATTGTTTGAATTGCCAGGGCACCACCTATGCCCAGTGGGTCAGGTGGTGGAATTCTTGCAGGTGTGGGGTGGCTACCCCGGTGTTTCTTTAGACATGTGGATGGATATGCCTTATCGTGAGTCCAGTAGGGCAGTGTTGAAGAAGGCTTTAGTAAAGGCCGGGGGAGTAGCCAAGGGTTATGGGTCCCACTCCTTTCGGATTGGGGCAGCGACCGAAGCGGCTAAGTGGGGGGGCTGAGTGAGGATGGGACCCGGTGGATTGGGAGCTGGGATTCCTCCGGGTTTCGTTTGTATATTAGACCACATCTGATTAGGTGATGTTTGGTGACAGGGGGGGTCCTTTATTGAGGACGGTTTGGTGGGCAGTCTCTTTGTACGGAGCGGCGATGTAGGAAGCCCGTGTACAAGAATGGCTCGGAGTTCGGGGCATGACTTGGGGTAGAGTTCGCCCTGAATTGGTGTATTATAGCCGGATTGACAAGGAACCTGTGGTTTTAATGCTGCAGGTGGGGGGGGAATGACTTTGGAGCGTGGATGGTGTGGGAGTTAAAAGGGAGAGCAAGGTGGATTTACCTTATTTGTGGAGGGCGTTCCATGGCATGGTGATTGTGAGGTCCGATATGGTAGCCCGAAGGCAGTGGCGTTTTAGGAGTGGATCGGATTAACAGGGCCTGGAAAAGATGGAACCGGGCGATGGGCAGGTTTGGAGCGTGGAACGGAGGTTGGTGGTTCGATTCGAGGAGTTGGAGAAGTACACCGAGCAGTATTTGAGGCGTGATGGGGTCCATTCTCACGGATGGCGGTTGGATTTGTGGAAGTTGGGTTTGAAGGATGGAAAGGAACGAGCATTGGGGGTGTGGGGGGCCCGGGCCAAGTAAGGTGTCACTTGGCCGGTCTGTGGCGGGGTGATAGGTCCGTTCAGAGAGGTTTGGTGTACCGACAGTAGGTTTGTTGGTATGAAGCCACTCAGGGGGAGTGGCTTTGAGTTGGATGGGAACTTGTAGGCGGAGGTCCTGCAGGTTCTGGGGAGGGGTAATTAACGATGGAACGTTAATTACCCTACACCTCGGGTCGGTTTGGTCACGGCCGAGGTGGTCCCCTGGGCCGGTTGGAGGTTACGGCCGGGGGATAGGAATGATGGTTTGGCTCTCGGATGGACCTATCAGGTGTCATTTTGTGGAGAATATGTATATATGTACAGGTTCAGGTGTTAATGGGGTGGCATGTTGAGCCACAAGTTTGGTACATATATACTGTTGAATAAAGCTGTGGCCATTCAGCAATAAAGTTGGAGTCTGTGTCGTTACTAATATGTTTAAATTAAGGGGAAGTTTGTCACTGGAGACCCGTTTATCCCTTATAGATACGTCATGCCCTTTGAGTGGATTTAGAGAAACCACTTGTTATTAGTTGTGTTGAGCCATTTAAATTGTTTGTTTGATTTATTGCAAACAGGAGAAAGTTTGTACATTTTGTTAACAAACAATTTACAATGAGGGTTGAATAATTTGGATTATACCTGTGTATACAATACACATATAAACCAAAGTCTTCCCAGAAGAGCTGAATGGCTCAAATTCAAGTCTCTTTATTCATAACCAATTTATACGTTTCTATTCCGCAGAATTTCTGGACGTTATCGCTGCTAGATCTTAACAGGTGTCTTCAGGGGTAATGAACAAATAGAAAAATGTACTTGCATGAAACAAGTTGAATAGATTACACAACAGAGCCCTGGTTTTCCATCAGATAGGCAGCTGTCTGCAAAACATGTAATTTGTTTAAAATAAGGGCACCAATTTCACAGATTAGAGGCCAGAAAAAGGATTAAAAACCATATCATATAATATTGCGGCTTGTTTTTTTTTGCAGGATGACTTGTATTTATCAGTGATAATAATAATTTTTATTTATATAGCATCAACATATTCTACAGCACTTTACAATTCAAAGGTCACATATACAGACAATATCCGTCGTTACAGAATAACAGAATTCAACAGAAACCAAGAGGAGTGAGGGCCCTACTCACAAGCTTACAATCTAGGAGGAAATAGGGGAGGCACAAAAGGTGAATGGTTAAAAGTACTCGAATCGTATGGTCCAGCCATCATCAATATAAGGCCTGCAACACACATCCGTGCTGCCGGTATGTGTTTGGGACTTTTTGACATGTACCAGCGGCACGAACACACGTGCACCAATGTTACCCTATGGTAACAGGCACATACACGTAAAGCCACACGGAACGTGTGTCCGTGTGGTTTGTACATGTGTGCGTTTTTTAACATGGATGACATGTCCGGATTTCACCGGTATCACACAGACACGGACCGGCTAAAGTCAATGGGTCCGTGTCTGCACGTACGTGACACGGATGTGTGTTTTCCGTACGGTCAGTGTTTTTTTTTTTTTTTTAAATGGTGAAATGGCTCAAGACACACGGGCTGCACACGGACTGCACACGGACATGACACGTACGTATCTCACGCATACACAGACATTTAACACGCACGCACGGCGAGCATACGCCATCACACATGTGACACGTACCGGCGACATCCAAAATGGAACACGGACCCGAAAAACAGACCGCGAGAAACGCACGTGTGTTTCAGGCCTAATAAATAGGGGATTCACATATCGCTGCATGAACCTGTCACCAGCTAGTATGTGTACAAGTACAGGTACAGAGGGCTATTAAGTGGATGGAGGGTGAGTAAACAGATGATAAAAAGGACCATATTTTTAAGAAGCGAATTATCGGATGTAGGGGAGTAAAAGAGTGGCGCTATATTGATGTACATATAACATATTAACGAACTTGTATTGACTTTAAAGGAAGGAATAGAGAAAAAAAAACAATTCTGCCTTTTTTTTATATCTTAACTTTTACAACTTTTACTTTTAAGTGCTATCTTCATTCTGTAGTCAGTATAATTATGGCGATGCCCTGATTGAAAGAAAATCATTTATTTTTGTGTCACTATATTCTGAGAGCCATTTTTCTACTAACAGAAATGTGTTTTAGGTCTTCTTTTTTCACCCCAAGAAGTTTTCTATGGTAAAACTGTGTGGCAATTATGAATTTTTGATCATTGCTTATTACACTTTTTAGTAGGTGACATGAACAAAAACATTTCCATATTATATATGTACACATTTTTTTTCAGAGTTCTGGATGTGTGACATATGACGTTTATTTTGTGGTAAAAAAATACTAGATACTAAATTTATTTTATGTTTTTCGTTTTACTTCTTTTGTCCAGAATTTTTTTTATAAACATGTGTTGTTGGTGCGCACACCCATAAATTGTTGGTTTTTTTTCTGTTCAAAGAGCTGTTTTCAGAATTTGATTTTTCAGAACAAACTGTAGTTTACACTAGTACCAATTGCGGGTACATACAACTTTTTAATAACCTTTCCATGCTTTTGTTTCAAGGATGAATTAAAAAAATAACAAATATGAAAAAGTGCCTTACTTATATTTTTTACAGCATTCACCCAGTATAATTAACATGTTACCTTTATTCAGCAGTTCAATATGATTATGGGGTACCCAATTTATAAAGGCAAATAGAAAAATTTCCAGCGTCTCCAGAAGATAAAATAGCAATTCCTTTATTCATGTAAAAATCTTCTTGCTATCAGATAAATTGACACATAAGGACATGAGGACAGAGGAGCTCTTTCCTACGCGTTTCACCCTGTAAAGGGCTTAATCATGGAATGCGTAAAAAAGGTCTCTAGGCAAATATTTAAATGCAATGCACATCAAGAAACAGATGGTTCAATTACATGGAACACACCCATCACATTTAGTATAAACAACATTGGATTTAAAACAAATACGAAAAAACAAGAAGGAAAGAAAAATTGAAAAATGCAGAGACCAGCGCACAAAAAAAGAAAAAAATGATTCTCTCCCTTTGTGTGTAGATACAAACAGATCAAGACAAAACAGTAGAAAAATACATGTAATACAGTTAAAAACAACCTCTTGGTGCTAAAGAAAGCCATAGTATATTTGTGCAAAGTACGAGAAGGTATTTTTTATGATAATATTATTGTATGCAAACAGAGAAAGACGCATCTGCAATATAAAATTAGCGCAGAGAGGAAAAGGACAAAAAATATGCAGTCTTTCTCTGTACATGTCAATGGAAAGGTAAAAATTCCCACTTAAGAATTGAACACTCCAGAAACCTTCCATTAATAGGAAACATGAAAAACTCTACATTACAATAGATATTTAAGACTCAAAAGGAGAAAGAGAAATTCAAACAACTGGAGTCAGAGGAAATTCTTGTGTTAGCATGGTAATGGGGAGAGAGATCGCTATAAATACTGCATGATCAGATCCTTCCTCTTGTTCATACCGTGCGGTATTCTAGTGCCTAATTTATATATCCAGAAAGACTCTCTGTTGAGAATTTTTCTGCGATGGTCCCCTCCCCTGACAGGTTTATAGACCTTTTCAATGCCAGTGAATGTGAGAGAATCCAGGCACCTATTATGGGCCGTAATAAAGTGCCTGGAGACTGCTGAAACATTCACTGCAGAAGGATTTAATGTGTCGGACATATGTCTGCGTATCCGTTGCTTTAGAGGGCAACTCGTGCAACCCACATATTGATTTTAACACAGAGTGCACTCGATTAGATATACAACATTAGGGGTATTACAATTTATGAAATCCCTAATGTTGTAGGATAAACCAGTATGTGTGGAAGTGAAGGATTTGCACCTCCTGACATGTTTGCAGGAAATGCAAAAATTGTGTCCACATCCATAAAACCTAATACAGGATAGCCAGTTTTTTGAACTACTTGAACCATTATTACTAATCACAAGACTAGGTGACAACATGTTGGCTAAACTGGGCGCTCTCTTGGCCACAAAGTTAATTTTATTTTTCTCAAGAATGTGATTCAGTAGATCATCTTGTGAAAGAATGGGTAGATGTTTTTGTATTATTTTTACAATATCCCGAAATTGTGGGGAAAAGTTAGTAGTGAAAGTCACCTGATAATTAGTTTTATATTTATTTTTATGGTGATTTTTGAAAAGATCAGATCTGTCACATTCACTGGCATTGAAAAGGTCTATAAACCTGTCAGGGGAGGGGACCATCGCAGAAAGATTCTCAACAGAGAGTCTTTCTGGATATATAAATTAGGCACTAGAATACCGCACGGTATGAACAAGAGGAAGGATCTGATCATGCAGTATTTATAGCGATCTCTCTCCCCATTACCATACTAACACAAGAATTTCCTCTGACTCCAGTTGTTTGAATTTTTCTTTCTCCTTTTGAGTCTTAAATATCTATTGTAATCTAGAGTTTTTCATGTTTCCTATTAATGGAAGATTTCTGGAGCGTTCAATTCCTAAGTGGGAATTTTTACCTTTCCATTGACATGTGCAGAGAAAGACTGCATATTTTTTGTCCTTTTCCTCTCTGCGCTAATTTTATATTGCAGATGCGTCTTTCTCTGTTTGCATACAATAATTTTATAATAAAAAATACCTTCTCGTACTTTGCACAAATATACTATGGCTTTCTTTAGCACCAAGAGGTTGTTTTTAACTGTATTACATGTATTTTTCTACTGTTTTGTCTTGATCTGTTTGTATCTACACACAAAGGGAGAGAATCATTTTTTTCTTTTTTTGTGCGCTGGTCTCTGCATTTTTCAATTTTTCTTTCCTTCTTGTTTTTTCGTATTTGTTTTAAATCTAATGTTGTTTATACTAAATGTGATGGGTGTGTTCCATGTAATTGAGCCATCTGTTTCTTGATGTGCATTGCATTTAAATATTTGCCTGGAGACCTTTTTTACGCATTCCATGATTAAGCCCTTTACAGGGTGAAACGCGTAGGAAAGAGCTCCTCTGTCCTCATGTCCTTATGTGTCAATTTATCTGATGGCAAGAAGATTTTTACATGAATAAAGGAATTGCTATTTTATCTTCTGGAGACGCTGGAAATTTTTCTATTTGCCTTTGTGATTACACACCCGGGTCAGGGTGTTTCCGTGCGTCGGGGGTGAGATCAGGAGTGAAGAGGGGTGAGCTGAAAATCCTCTGTTTTTGTACCCAATTTATATGTTTTCTCTTTTTTTTATAGTTTACTTTTGCAGCAGAAAATCATTTTAGAACTTTTTTTTTCCTGGGGTGTGTGGAATCATATTTTTCGAACCATAACATTTTCATCTTTTTGATTACAGAGCTCTATGAAGTCCTGTTTTTTTCTGTAACAAGGTGTACTTTTTATTAATATAATTTTAGAATGTATTTTAGGATTTGATAACTTATTTAATTTTTGGCGAGGTGGGATAAAGTAATACTGTCATTGTTATTCAAATAATTTTTTTGTGGTATTCACCAACTGAGATACAGAATGAAATGGCTTTATAGTCTGGGTCATTACGAACACGGCGATACCAAATGTGTTTCTTTTGTACCATTTTTTTTTTATTATCAAAACTGGGTCTTTGGGGCTTATTATACTTTTTTTTTACTTTGTTTTATGTTTTATTTGCAATGGTTTCTAGTCTGATCACATTGATAATATACATTATACAATTTATGTTATGCAGTGCATTATTAACCCTCGGATGGGATTAATGTGCCTGACAGGCGCTTCTCTTTTACTTTCATTTCTCCCTCCTCACCAGATTTTCAAGAAATCCCCTCTCTCCAGGTAGTCTCCTGGCTCTAGCTGCTGTGTGAAACCTGATACCACAGTTGGTCTGCAGAGCTTCAGGAGGGCAGATATACCTGTGCTGGCTTCTCAGGCTCATTGTTCCCGAACACATCACACTTTAGAAAGGTTGCTCTTGCTCTTTGCTCTGCAAATGTGTTTTTTTCTGGGGAAACTACAGGATCTAATTCTGAATAATTATGCATGTAATATTATTTTAGGTGCCTTGAAATTATGATTTTTTGCCAGATTTTTCTCTTTTTAATAACCTTTATGTGTTATAACTGGGGGCTATTTGGTGGGAGTTTTGAAATGTGTGTATTTCAGAGTTATTACTTTTATGTTGAATAAATGGGTTTGTTTTGCACCTGATAATGTGTAGTCTCTTTTATTGCATCCCTATGAAGGTCTCTAATCACTTTTAGATTACTGAAATTGCAAAAATTTTTATAGCCTGCGCCTGACAAGCACATTATTCCCAAACTCGTTATTATATTGTTCCCACCAGAGGGTTAACCATGTCAGTGTTTGATTTGATAGGCCATAAGACCCTGCTTCTGAGGAATCTAATAGGTTGTAGTATATGGCAGACAAGTAAGTCATGATTGGGTCTCCGGTTATCATGACGACCCATTGGCACCCCAAAAACCAACTGTGGATGTCACAGGCACAAATCTTTATGCCTGCTCCATCCCCACACTGTACATGTAGGCATGGGACGTTAAGTAACACTTCTGCGTGATGTATGTGTACGGTAACACGTGTAAAGGGGTTAAATAAGACCAGTCAGCTCTGCAGACATGTCTGTTTTGATAAATACTTGTACTACCCTGGAAATACCAATGCTAGAGTATCTTTTATCAAAAAGCTGCAGTTTGCAATTTCTCTATTTTTTCCCCATAGAAATGTGTGAATACACTGACAAACGGCAATTCCACTTGTATTGACAATAGGGAGTGGTTCCTACCCACAAAAGCAGAACGACTGAACAATGTTAGAGAATATAGGGAAATAGATATACCTAAGACAAAAAAAAAACCAATATTCTAAACTCACTTGAACTGTAGTAATCCAGCAAATTCTATCACCTTATATAAAGCTCGTAAGAAAAATAAATATCCTGGGGAAGAACGTAAACCGCCATCTCCTGTGACTGACGTCCTCTAGCTAGATTTTCAGTGTCATGTGGACCTGGGTTTTGACATTTTAAAACTCCCAAGATTTCCTTTTGTAATTATTTTTAAGCCAGTGTTGATTTGATTGTGCATTTTGACTCAATCTACCATTGTAAGGCTATGTGCGCACTTTGCGTTTTCACCTGCGTTTCCGCAGCGTTTTGAACAGCAGCGTTTTCATGCCAAAAGGCATGCGTTATGATTTTCCAGCAAAGTCTTTGTAAAAATGGGATTTCTTGTGCGCGCAATGCAGTTCTAAACACAGCGTTTAATTTGCCCGAGCTGTTCGTTAAGGGTATGACCGCACTTTCCGTTTTCACCTGCGTTTCAGCTGCTTTTTAGGTCCGTTTTGAACTACAGTGTTTTCATGCCAAAAGGCATGCGTTTTGCTTTTCCATAATAGTCTATGGAAAATGTAGATTTGTAGACCGCCCTTTGCGTTTTAAAACGCTGCATTTAATTTGCATAATTTGTGGCAAAATGCGTTCAAAGAAGCAGCATGTCAATTATTTTTGCCATTTGGGCTGCGTTTTGATAACATTGAAGTCAATGAGAAGTGGCCAAAAGCAAGAAACATCAAAATTCCAGCGTTTTACCTGCTTTTTAGGTGCAGAAAACATGCGTTTTGGACTACATAAACGCATGCGTTTTTTACATCAAAATAATGAAATGATATGTCCCTTTACACACACACATAGTCCGACAATTAAATTAATGAAAAATAATAATTTATTGCTATATTAGCGATAAATAGTATAAAACCGCTATAATTATATGAAATATAACTAATTTCGTTATTATTTCTATAATTGTGTCCTTTTTTTCCCCCTTTTTTCATTGTGTTTGACTGTTTAAACTTTATTTAGCAGTGTCTTAATGTTCAAAACGCATCTGTCTAAACGCAGTGGAAAAGCATGTAAAAACGCGGCAAAAACACATGCGTATTTACCGCTATTCTGTGGTCAAAAGCAACTTTGGCAAAAGCAATTTCTGCCAGAGGATGCGTTTAGAACTGCAACTAGGACGACGCAAAGTGCGGACATAGCCTAAAGGCTACTTTACACGCTGCGATATCGGTCCCGATATCGCTAGTGTGGGTACCCGCCCCCATCTGTTGCGCGACACGGGCAAATCGCTGCCCGTGCCGCACAACATCGCCCAGACCCGTCACACATACTTACCTGCGACGTCGCTGTGACCGGCGAACCGCCTCCTTTCTAAGGGGGTGGTCCGTGCGGCGTCACAGCGACGTCACTGAGCGGCTGCCCAATAGCAGCGGAGGGGCGGAGCTGAGCGGGACGTAACATCCTGCCCACCTCCTTCCTCCCGCATAGCGGCCGGGAGGCAGGTGAGGAGAGCTTCCTCGTTCCTGCGGTGTCACACGGAGCGATGTGTGCTGCCGCAGGAACGAGGAACAACCTCGTTACTGCTGCAGTAACGATTTTTGAGAATGGACCCCCATGTCACCGATGAGCGATTTTGCACGTTTTTGCAACGATGCAAAATCGCTCATCGGTGTCACACGCAACGGCATTGCTAATGCGGCCGGATGTGCATCACAAATTCCGTGACCCCAACGAGTTCGCATTAGCGATGTCGTAGCGTGTAAAGCCCCCTTAAGACCCATTTTAAGCTTTCGACAGATGGCCTCAATCTACACAACAGAAACTCTGGTATACTGCACAATCCATGAGTGTGTTCTTCCCAGTGCCAGTAACTTTAACAGCGCGTCAACCCAATATGATTCCATTAACATGATTTATCTTTTTGTTTTGTCTTTTCCAAATTTAGTAGCCCTTTCTTTCTTCCATTCACATCACATCAGAGATCATACGCTTTACAACTGCCAATAATTCCAAGAAAGGTGAAATGTAATGATATTTCTCAGCATATCCACAAGAGTTAACTTTGAGATTGCCATGTTAGCACGTCTGAGATACAGAATTATGTTGTGAAATGTAATTTTGTGCTGACATAAGCAGCTACGAATAAATATTTTATGTGTATTCAAATTCTAAAAGGGTCACAGCAATGTTTCTATTGTTTTCTACTCCAGGAAAAAATGTCTTGTTGCACATTATATTTTTCTTCCTTCATTACTACTAAACGCATATCATGGACGTACTTAGATGGGTTAATAAACATATTAGTTCTCTGACTATTAAGCTTTTTTTTTTAGTCCTGAAGTTAAGGCTTGTTCACATGCTGCGTTTTTGCGGCTTTTTTTTTAAGGATAAAAAAACTCAGTATCAGCAAAGTGAATAAGATTTCTACAATCTACTAGATATGATGCTTTTATGCTTATTTTTTTTCCTTGCAAATTTGAAGCATCAAAGCTTTTTTTTCAAATCTGCAGAACATCAATTCTTCCTGACTCCTGGCATCGGCTCTGCTGTCATATTCATCAATTCTTCTTCAGAATCCTCTGCTCTGTTCTGACTATATTTCCCATCATCCCCTGCAGTGAGCACACCCTCTGTAATTCCACCTAAACCCTTCCACTCTTCCCCTAGCGTCACGCACAACCCCAGCCTAGTGTCCTGTCCATGACATGGCTGCCGGTAGATCACTAATACAGAGCATAGAAGTAACAAAGCACCAGAACACCAGCTCTGGCAATAAAGATTATCCCCTGCTGCCTATCAATGACTAACCATGTCCCACTGTAGTAGGGTGGATGAGGAGGGAGAGAGGTGCATGAATGTGGTAATACAGCAGTGAGTATATATATATTACACCGAATATAGAGCAGCGTGTGTACATATTTATATACACTCTGATGTATACATACACATACAATGGAGAGCTCTGGAGGGAGAAATGTGCAGGGAGATGGAAGAGCTGTGTCTGCAGCCGTCTGCACAGATGCAGTGAACTGAGGAATAGAGCCCCGCCCACCAACATAGCATAAAGTCACATGATTGTGATGCATCAGATTCCACAGCCAGGAAGTCAGGAGAAATTGACGTGACATCACAGGAAGTCAGATGATTCTCAGCAACAGGTCATGTGACCAGGAGTGAATCTCAGGTTACAGATTGATTTGGGAAAGTACAGTATTTACAAAAGTGCTTAACTGTGATAGTTCTCCATAAAGTAATTGCCAACCCCTTTATGGCTGCCATACCCTTTAGATAGCTGCCATCCAATTCAATCAGCATATAGCTATTTCTTTTGAGCATTTATAGATATATACATATTCTTGGCTCAGTTAACTCTCTGTATGATTGCAATGGGGAGAGGGATTAAATGTTGGATGAACCTGCAAAATTAATCAGATATGGCCAACACCTTTATAGTACTAAGAGAAATGACAACCATTAATACTGCCAAACTACACTACCGCTATGGGGCACGTTAGTCAGGTGGTCAGCTGTCAGCACTGCCCCGTTGCCTGTGGGCCTCCTTCCCATCATCGCACTTTCAACTGTATCAGCATCGCAATGATGAAAGAGGGAGTTCATTCGACATCTCAGTGCAGCAGGTGACATCACTACTGCTGTGCAGAGATGCAAAACACTAATTATGGAGACTGGAGCAACAAGGGACCAAGGAGAGGTGAATGTTTATTTATTTTTTAAATCGATAAGTACACTGATGACCAAAGGACTATGGGGCGTGCATTATACAATATGGAGGACTATGGGGGTTACATTATAATATATGAAGGACTATCTGGCACACTATAACATATGGAGAACTATGGGGGTGCATTATAATATATGGAGGACTATGGGGTACATTATACATTATACATTATGGAGTACTATGGGGGTGCTTCATAATATATGGAGGACTATGGGGGGGTGTATTATAATATATGGAGGACTTTAGAGAGTGCTTATGTGACCCAGTCGAATATTCATTTTTTCGGAAGGGGGCCATTTAGAAATTCTGCTATAGTGCCCATGATTTTCATGAATACCCCTGTATCTCAACAGATTACAACTAGTGCCAAAACTGATGGGAAAATTAATGAGTTGTCTTCAGGCTTTTCACCATTTTATTTTAGAAGCAGATGAAGAGCTGAATCACAGCAATGCATCAAACATTGTGATCCGGCCCAGTACCTGTGCTTGCACCGGTCAGGCACAACTTACAAACATCAGGATCTGTTTGTAAATCACTTTCAATCTAGTGTTTTAGTTAACTGCTGGATGTAAACTACAATACCTGCCAGACATATGTGCAGGGGTCCTTAGTCAGCAGTTTTGCAATGGTTCATATACAGTCAAAGACGGTATCACATGATTTGGAGCTTCTGACTACTTAAAAGAAATAGAAGGACTTCACAGTAACTGTAGATGCTTACTTCAAGCCCTCTATTTAGTACTTTGGGACCAGTTATGGAGGTATAGTTGTACTCATTGTTATGAACAGACTTGGTAAGATGGATTCTCTAAGCCATGAGTCTGAGTGAGCAACAAAAAGGTGTGAACAGTTTGTAACTAGCTGAGGACAACACCTAAAGATCCTGGACTGAGCGTAGAAGCCCTGAAAGAAGCCAGTATTGAGGGGGAAACCCAGGGTTGGGCTAAGTGATTGGGGCTGCCATGAGATGACCATTGATAGATGTTATCCATTGTTCATATTTGTTTTTAATGTACTGTTGTAAGCAGAGTTATTAAACCAAGTGTCTCACTGAAATTCTCAGCAAGGGTAATAAATATAAAACTTAACTTTTAATTGCCATAGTTAAAAAAAGCCATAAAAACACATACAATATATAAAGACAGGCAAAAATACTCAATTCAGAGTTCATAAGTAAGCATCTACCGGTTTACACAAATATCAGGACTGGAAAACTGACAAATACCCCAAATGGGTCTGAGGGGGAACAATATCTCCCAATACACAATGTATGTTTACTATTCCCATTCAATCTTAATTCATGATGTTAGGAGAGGGAAATCTTCAACCACAGATTAACTCCACATTGTATGATATAGAAAATACCCAATTGGGCTAATAGCAGGAACAATCTCACCCGGTTTTGAAATGATCCAGGGGTGTTCACCAAGCCAATCCTTTAACTTGGCAGGTGAGGGGGGCTGTTTACTTCGAGCCACACAATACCCTCCCATATGCCGGGTCATGGGCAGAGCCTCCCGGTAATGCTCTCGACGCGTTTTGTCTCATTTAGGCTAGTTTCACACTTGCATTGGACGGGATCCGTAGCATTGCGTTGTGTGACGCATGCAACGGATGCGTTGCACATAGTGGCACAACGCATGCTACAGATCGTACAAAATAACGCAGTCCATTGTAGTTTTTTTTCCTTGACTTTACACATCTGAGCATGCGCAGTTGTGTAAAGACAGCTGTGTTAACGGAATCCGTCAAATGACGCATTCTAACGGAATCCGCCACCATAGGCGTCCATTATAAAAACAACGGACGCCTAACGGATTCCTGCAGATTGCCTTTTTTGACACTCCGCCAAGCGCAGAAAAACGTTACATGCTGCGTTCCATCCGCCCGACGCAGCGTCAAAATAACGACGCTGCGTTGTCCAGCGGATGCAACGCAGACACTTGCGTTACAGTGCATCGTCCATACAAGTCTATGGAGAATAGCGCAGTGCGTTAACGGACTGCGCTATTCTCCATAGTGACGGAATGCGCTGAACGCAAGTGTGAAACTAGCCTTACTCATCAGGGGAGCATGGGTTCAATATATAGATAGACACTGAATGCAGATTGGGCATGTTAAAGGTTGTTGAGAAAATATCAGTGTCCTCCCTAGACAAGTACAAAGCAAGTCAAGACTGTGATCACAATTACTTACATTGTCCACTGTAACTTCTCATTCTTGATTGAACTGTACAAAGCCTAGAAGAAAAAAAAAGAAAATGTAAAGTAGACATTCAAGATGGGACAATGATTTAACATTACAACTAAAATCACTGCACATATCCTAATTTTAGAAAGCTCAGAAAAGTGCAGAACTGAGCCCCCATTATTTGGACCAGCTTTAATATTCCAGTGATCCAGAGCATTATATTCAAATGGAACCAGTCAGTATAATTTGGGTACCTAAACCTGCGGCATGCTGCTATACTGTATGATAATACATTTTATCACCCTGGTTACATTATCAGTATTAGCATTTTGTACAAAAATTAATTGTAACACAGCGATGTGCAGCTCTTACCAGTCAAATGATGGTGATGTAGTAGAGTCTAGTATCTGTCTCCTCGTCCTGTATAGGCCGTCAATCAAAGCTGCATGGGCATACTAACAGCAAGGAGACTGACTAGTTCTGCTCCAGTACTGCCCAATTGACTAGAGTGAGAGCAATTTGAAATGACAAAGAGGTTGTCCTATTATTTTAACATTGAAGGTCTATCCTTAGGATAAGTCATCACTGTCTGATCGACCAGAGTCCGACACTCTGCAACCCTGTCAATCAGCTGGACTAGGTCCCATCATCGGCCAGAAATGCTCAGTTTTGGAGCTGCCCTGTGAACTGATAGTGGCCAAGGCCAGGTACTGCACATCCGCCTCCCATTCATATCAATAGGAGGTGGATGTTCAGGTGCTATCAGATGCCTCCTGGCAAAGCCACGCCCGGTGAAACGCGCGTCGAGGCCCCGCCCACCGCCACCTGCCTTGCCTGCTAGCTGTTTTCAACCTGTCACAAGGTATTTCCTCTGATATGTTTTATTAGTGACATGTTCTTTGGCTCTTATAGGGAGAGAAACACATGGGTGACCATTAGTCTATGATCTACTACTTGATCTCCCCACCTTTTGGCTATTGGGTTTCTGACATTAACCCTTTTGCTTCTAGCAGCTCCATTACATCTGCAGGTAGTGTTTGTGCAATTTTGTGTCTGGCAATTTTTAGATCTTTTCGTCATCACTGTCTGTCCTTATGTCACATATATATTATTAAATTGAATTTTGTATTTCACTAAGAATTTGTTTCTGGTCTCCTTTTTTACCAGTGGTCTTGCCTTTAACCTTGCTCATTGGTGTTTTTGGCCACTCAGACTCTTATTGGTTTTGCTGTTCCAATTGAAACCTTCCCTATAAGGGAAGCTGTAGGTTTACGCTATCAGAAGACTAGGCAACTCTGGAACCGATCAATTCCGGCTGCCTGCTGCCGCCGCTGCCGGGTCCAAGAACAGCTGATCGGTGGGGGTGTGGGGTCTCGGACCCTTGCCGATCAGACGTTAATGCCATATTCTAAGGATAGGCCATTAATGTGGTCAACCTCTTTAAAATACATATTTACCATCATACTGTACTAATGCTAATTTACCAAGGTGCATGTTTAGAACTGCACTACCATACAGGATAGCAACGAACCTCTAGTGTAGTCACCCAAATAACAGTGACAGGTTTCTTTTAACACAAGACATCATGATAAAATCACATTATTTATTATTGATTGCAGTGTAAAAAAACAAAACAACTTATTTTAACCACTGAAGGATGCATGAGATCACATGGGCATGCAGTTAGATTCGCCTGTGATTTTGGATTGCAAAGAATCCACCATTTTTTAATCAGGATCACAATAAATGAGATGAAATGAGATAGATGGATTACAGCTCATAAGATAAATCCCGAGAACTTGCTGTGCAGATGTTTCCCAGGCAAGTGGATAGACGTAATCTGCTGTGAAAACTGAGGTGAGTACAAGGATCTATCTTCTTTATGTCTGCAGCCATATAAAAGTTACAAAGCCTTTCTCACTTCAAGGTGTCACAGAAATGGGAAATGCTGAATGCAGTCAAGTGGGAAGAAATAACCGTGCTCCTAAAGTGTTAAATTGATCAAGACTTCAATGGCTGCCAAGTGAAGTGAATGGTAGTGAGAGGAGCTCTGTCTTTGTTGCATAAATAGAAAAATGTTCCTTTATATTCGCCGTTACTTATTTCCTTACTATTACCTCTCATTATTTATTTAATAATATCCATTTGTATCTATGAATGTAGTTCACAAATAAATTATTTACTGTACATAAAAGTCTCTCATTTGTATACACATTTACTTTTCGGTTGAATCTTATCCTATCGTTTTATATCAGCGCATAAAACACATGTAATATCCTTGTGATTCTCACGTGTATCTATGGTATTTAAAAAAGCTTTGGATATTTACTTTTCACACTTATAAAAAAAAGTGTCCATATGTATTATCGACACCTATTTTTCTTTTTATTAGCTTATACTTGAAAGCGCAATATATAACTGTAAGGGCGGCGTCACACGCTATGATATATCGGGTGATATGTCGGCGGGGTCACATCGTTAGTGACGCACATCCGGCATCGTTAGACATATCGTAGCGTGTGACAGCTACGAACGACTGTGAATGAGCAAAAATACTCACCTTGTCGTTGCTCGTTCACACGTCGTTCACTTTGAAAATGTCGTTACTCTGTGCTCTGGTTGTTCATCGTTCCCGAGGCAGCACACGTCGCTCCGTGTGACACCCCGGGAATGACGAACACAGCTTACCTGCGTCCCGCCGGCAATGCGGAAGGAAGGAGGTGGGCGGGATGTTTACGTCCCGCTCATCTCCGCCCCTCCGCTTCTATTGGCCGGCCGCTGTGTGACGTCGCTGTGACCCCGAACGTCCCTCCCTCCCCCTTCAGGAAGAGGATGTTCGACGTCGTCCGGGAGGTAAGTGTATGTGACAGGGGGTTAAGGACTTTGTGCGCCACGGACAACTAATTGCCTGTGACGCACAAACGACGGGGGCGGGTACGATCGCTCGTGCGATCGCACGATAGATCGGACCGTGTGACGCCGCCCTAAGACACTTTTAAAAAGCTAATAATATCACATAAAATTGGTACTGTGGCAGTATGTCAGTTAAAGGGAATCTGTCATGTTCCCAATTAATATTAACCTGAACATATGGGGTTAATGTGCAAGTTAATAGAGTTACGATGCGGTAGTTCTGCCTTAGGCCTCTTTCACACGTCCGTAGAAAACACACACGTTTTTCACGGACGTGTTGAAGGTGCGTATGGCCCTAGTGTGCCATGATTTTGGCACACGTGTGTTCTTCGTGTGCTATCCATGATAGCACACAGAGATCAGGAACTTTTTACTCACCTGTCTCTAGCCCAGCTGTCCGTGGTGCTGCTGTCTCCAGCGCTGCTGCTTCCTGGTCCGTGGTGCAGTGAATATGCATGAGCAAAATGAGCGGGCCTGGAAGCAAGAGACAGCAGCGCTAAAGACGGCAGTGCTGGAGACAGGTGAGTATAGAAAATAATTTCAAAGACACTAGTGATGAGCGAGCATGCTTGTCACTACTCGGTACTCGCACGAGTATCGCTGTACTCGGGCTGCTCGGCGGGGACCGAGTAATCTCGCGATACTCGTGCTGTACTCGTGGTCTTCATTTCTGCATGTTGGCGCTCTTTTGAGAGCCAGCCCTCATGCAGGGATTGGCTGGCAGACCACTGCAATGCCACAGCCCTGTTAGTTGTGGAATTGCAGTGATTGGCCGGCCTGCACAGCGTGACCGAGCCTTTATACCGGCCGGCGCGCTGTGCTCTGCTCACAGCTATCCAGACAGTCAGTGCAGGGAGAGTGTCGCTGATTCAGGGAAAGCTTTGCGGCCCTTTATAGCTTTTTCAGTTGCAGGGCTGCAAACAGTGTGACCAAAAGTCCTTCTCAGGACTATTCTAGTTGTATACAGGCAGGCAGGGTATAGCCAGGTCGGAGTACAGTAGCAGAGTCCTTCTCAGGACTATTGTTGCTATATACAGGCAGGGTATAGCCAGGTCGGAATACAGGCTAGTGACCAGAAGAGTCCTTGTCAGGACTATTGTAGCAGTATACAGGCAGGCAGGCAGGCAGGGTATATAGCCATTCCTAGTGGTGACCGTATACCAGCCTTCATCATATCTGGGGCTGGTGTACACAGTCTAAAACAGTCCAGATAGTGTCAGACTTCTCAGTAATTGTCGCTCCTAAAAACCAGTTAGGTTCTTATTGCGTCCGTGCTTGCATTTAAAAACAGCACGTGTGTGGCAGTCGGTGGCAGGGTACAGGTGCGCGTTTTGCACAAACTATTATATAACGCACAAGTCTAGTGTATAATACACGTCAGTCAGCAGTGTCTGATAGTGTCAGACTTCTCAGTAATTGTCGCTCCTAAAAACCAGTTAGGTTCTTATTGCGTCCGTGCTTGCATTTAAAAACAGCACGTGTGTGTCTGTCGGTGGCAGCGTACAGGTGCGCGTTTTGCACAAACTATTATATAACGCACAAGTCTAGTGTATAATACACGTCAGTCAGCAGTGTCTGATAGTGTCAGACTTCTCAGTAATTGTCGCTCCTAAAAACCAGTTAGGTTCTTATTGCGTCCGTGCTTGCATTTAAAAACAGCACGTGTGTGTCTGTCGGTGGCAGCGTACAGGTGTGCGTTTTGCACAAACTATTATATAACGCACAAGTCTAGTGTATAATACACGTCAGTCAGCAGTGTCTGATAGTGTCAGACTTCTCAGTAATTGTCGCTCCTAAAAACCAGTTAGGTTCTTATTGCGTCCGTGCTTGCATTTAAAAACAGCACGTGTGTGGCAGTCGGTGGCAGCGTACAGGTGCGCGTTTTGCACAAACTATTATATAACGCACAAGTCTAGTGTATAATACACGTCAGTCAGCAGTGTCTGATAGTGTCAGACTTCTCAGTAATTGTCGCTCCTAAAAACCAGTTAGGTTCTTATTGCGTCCGTGCTTGCATTTAAAAACAGCACGTGTGTGTCTGTCGGTGGCAGCGTACAGGTGCGCGTTTTGCACAAACTATTATATAACGCACAAGTCTAGTGTATAATACACGTCAGTCAGCAGTGTCTGATAGTGTCAGACTTCTCAGTAATTGTCGCTCCTAAAAACCAGTTAGGTTCTTATTGCGTCCGTGCTTGCATTTAAAAACAGCACGTGTGTGTCTGTCGGTGGCAGCGTACAGGTGCGCGTTTTGCACAAACTATTATATAACGCACAAGTCTAGTGTATAATACACGTCAGTCAGCAGTGTCTGATAGTGTCAGACTTCTCAGTAATTGTCGCTCCTAAAAACCAGTTAGGTTCTTATTGCGTCCGTGCTTGCATTTAAAAACAGCACGTGTGTGGCAGTCGGTGGCAGCGTACAGGTGCGCGTTTTGCACAAACTATTATATAACGCACAAGTCTAGTGTATAATACACGTCAGTCAGCAGTGTCTGATAGTGTCAGACTTCTCAGTAATTGTCGCTCCTAAAAACCAGTTAGGTTCTTATTGCGTCCGTGCTTGCATTTAAAAACAGCATGTGTGTGGCAGTCGGTGGCAGCGTCAGGCTCCATATTGTCCCTGGATAGAGACGTGCATGATGGCCTGTAAACATGAAGTGCCCATTGTAAGGAAGTGGGTCTATTGTAGTATAGCCCTTAGGCAGGGCAGCCAAAAATTTGGAGGCTCCACATTGTCCCTGGATAGAGATGTGCATGAGGGCCTCAAAACATTGTTCCCATTGCAAAGGAGCGGGTCTCCTGTCGTTGTAATGCCCATTCAGAAAGAATGGGCGAAAAAATTTACCACTGGGGGTATACCTGAAACAACGGCTTAACTATTGTAACGGTCACCATGATGGCGCATGAGGAGAAGGAGGAGCAGTCCAGCGATTAGCCAAAGTCCAGAAGTGTGTTACCATGGGTGAGTGGAGGTACATGGCAAATTCCCGTTACAAACTTTAAATTCTGCTGTAATTTGCTGTTGGTGTGTGTGGTGAAGTCTGGCCAAATCCAACCCTTGTTCATCTTGATCAGAGTCAGCCTGTCAGCATTTACAGTTGACAGGCGGGTGCGTTTATCTGTAATGATTCCACCTGCGGCACTAAAAACACGCTCTGACAAAACGCTAGCGGCAGGGCAGGCCAGGACTTCCAAGGCGTAGAGAGCCAATTCATGCCACGTGTCCAGCTTGGATACACATTAATTGTAAGGCACAGAGGAATGTCGGAGTACAGTTGTTTGATCTGCAAGGTACTCCTTGAGCATCTGGCCAAACTTAGGATTTCTTGTGGCACTACCCCTCACCTCAGGGGCTGTGGTATGTGAGGGGCTGAGAAAACTGTCCCACATCTTAAAGACTGTTCCCCTACCTCTGGCGGATTGGACTTGTGCCCCTCTCGGCTGTACGCCTTGGTTGTCCACTGATTCCTGACCTATGCCGCTAGCGTTTTGTGAGGGGAATGCTTTGCCTACTTCCGTGACTATGGCCTTCTGGAACTGCTGCATTTTGCCTGACCTCTCCGCCTCGGGAATAAGAGACATAAAGTTCTCCTTTTAGCGTGGGTCTAACAGTGTTACCAACCAGTAATGATTGTCGGCCAAGATGTTCTTAACGCGAGGGTCACGAGACAGGCAGCTTACCATAAAGTCAGCCATGTGTGCCAGACTCTTAACAGCCATCACTTCAGTATCCTGACCAACACGATGACTGAACATGCTGTCCTCCTCCTCCTCCTCCTCATCATCTACCCTGTCCTCTGGCCAGCCACGCTGAACCGAGGATATGACTGCATGTCATATCCTCAATTTGGCCAGAGAGTTGCTCCATGTCTTCATCCTCCTCCTCGTCATAGTCCTCCACTGCACGTTGTGATGAGACGAGGCTGGGCTGTGTGTTATCATCACCCACACCCACTACTGTTTCTTGCTCAAACTCATCGCGCTCCGCCTGCAATGCATCATGGTTGTTTTTTGAGCAGAGACCATTTTAGAAGGCAGAGAAGCGGTATGGTGACGCTAATAATGTCGTCATCGCCGCTCACCATCTTGGTGGAGTCCTCAAAGTTTTGGCGGATGGTGCATAGGCCGGACATCCATCTCCACTCCTCAGGTGTTATGTGTGGAGTTTGACCCATTTCCGACGGCTTAGGTGATGCAGGTACTCAACAACTGCCCTCTTCTGCTCACATATCCTGACCAACTTGTGCAGAGTTGAATTCCAACGCGTGGGGACATCACACACCAGTCTGTGTGCCGGAAGATGCAAACGGCGTCTTAAGCCGGCAAGGCCGGCTGAAGCAGTAGGTGACTTTCGAAAATGTGCAGACAGGCGGCGAACTTTTACCAGCAGATCAGACAGCTCTGAGTATGACTTTAGAAACCGTTGAACCACGAGGTTGAGCACATGGGCCACGCATGGAACATGTGTCAGCTGGCCTCGCCTCAAAGCCGCCACCAGGTTCCGGCCATTGTCACACACGACCTTTCCTGGCTTTAGGTTCAGAGTTGTGAGCCAGTGATCTGCCTGCTGTTTCAGAGCTGTCCACACCTCTTCTGCATTGTGGGGTTTGTCACCTATGCAGATTAGCTTCAGCACTGCCTGTTGCCGCTTCGCCGAGGCAGTGCTGCAGTGCTTCTGTGTCGCCCTGGACAAGCCAGGGGCCACAGAGCACAACACTTAAACACCCCACACTCCCTGCAGGCATATCATAGTCAAAACACAAAATCCTTGTTGCCTTCCCCAGGGGCTGTTGTCCACACCAGGGTGTGAAGCCAGGCGGTTGGTCTCCACCCACCGAGGAGGAGGGAAAACACAGTCAGTGAGAGTTAAGCTAAGGAAGTGGAAGGAGGAAAGTAGTAGAGAGGAGAAAAGTGACAGCAAAGAGCCTGAAGTTGGTCCGGGTGTGTGGCCCGGACAGGACAGCAAGGTTGGCAGGATGTGGTGACCGTCTGCAGTGGAGGCCGATTGGAGTCTGCCGTAAGGACCGTGGACGGTTGGTGACCCGGCCGTACCGGACCGGTATACAAAGAGAAGCCAGCACCATTGGCAGAGGACTTTCGGATCCCGGCAAGGCTTGGTGTCGCCGTGAATTTGCCAAATCCGTTAGTGAAGGGAACCTCAGGGTTTCCAAACAGCCAAGTCCAGATAGAAGGCAACCGTACAACCGTGAAGGGGAGACACCGCCACCGCCAAGGGCAACCGTCTCCCAGGGCCAGCGCCTGTGGGCAAAAGGGGCTCCTCCGGCCCATATCCAGGTCGGGGAGCGGGTTACCGTTGGGAAACCATCACTACCAACACTTAACTTAGGAGCAGGGAGAGACAGTCATCACTAACCTGCAGGGAGGAACAACCGCAGCCGTCCGAGTGACCCGTCCATCCAGCCACTTGTTTTACCGTGAACTGTGTCATCATCATTGGGCTGAGTGAGTACCTCCGTGCCGTGCGGCACAGCGCTGCCCCTGCGACCCTGCACCTCATCAGGCCCCGCAACCCGCCTGTCATCCATCTCTACCCCATCACCAGGCCCCGGGACAACCAACCCCCCTACCCACGGAGGGGAGAAATAACAACAAAGCTGCTCCCTGTCACAGGCTCCCGGGATCCCCATCCAGAGCAGCGGTGGTGTCCACACAATCACCACAACCGTGGGTGGCGTCACGGACAATATCCCCAAAACCCAAACCACCCCTTTTCACTCACGGGCGAGTAGCGCCGCTCGAGTCCCCGGGATCCGGCCATCGCTCGAGCCAACGAGCAGCAGCAGCCGTAGAGCAGCGTCAGCCGGACCCGAGCAGTGGGAGAGCGCACCGTCCCCTCCTCCGCCCGCGACACTTCCAGCTTGGGACTGGTGTGGAGGGTAAAGTGGATCAGGATGCGCAGGAGGAGGAGGAGGCTGAGGAGCATGACATTCCGGAGCTGTAGAGTGTGTGTGAAACCCTGACTGAGGTAGGGCCTGCAAAACTTGGTGTGTGAAGGACGTGTTCCGTCCCTCGCTCAGACTGGGTCCCAGCTTGCACAATATTAACCCAGTGTGACGTCAACGAGATGTAGCGGCCTTGCCCACATGCACTTGTCCACGTGTCTGTGGTTAGGTGGACTTTGGCTGAAACAGCGTTGTTCAGGGCACGTGTGATGTTTTGTGACACGTGGTTATGCAATGCGGGGACGGCACACCGGGAGAAATAGTGGCGGCTGTGGACCGAGTAACGTGGGACAGCTGCCACCATCAGGTCGCGGAATGCTTCTGTCTCAACCAGCCTAAAAGGCAACATTTCCAGCGCAAGCAGTCGCGAAATGTTAGCATTTAGAACTGTGGCATGTGGGGTGTTGGCAGTGTATTTGCGCCTGCGTTCAAAGGTTTGCTGAATGGATAACTGAACGCTGCGCTGGGACAAGGACGTGCTTGATGATGGTGTTCTTTCTGCGTAGGCAACTGCAGGTGCAGGAGTGGAGGAGGCTTGTTCGCAGGCAGCATGGACAGGGGATTGGCTCGCATGCACAACCAGCGAAGACGTAGCAGTGACATCAGCAAGCACTGCTCCTCGACTCTGTTGTACTTCCCACAAAGTCGGGTGCTTGGCTGACATGTGCCTGATCATGCTGGTGGTGGTCAGGCTGCTAGTTTTGGTACCCCTGCTGATGCTGGCATGGCAGGTGTTGCAAATGGCCTTTTTAGAATCATCTGGAGCCAACTTAAAAAACTGCCAGTGTCAGAGTTCCGGGTTTTCCAGTTTTCTTTTGAAAGAGCTTGCCCTTTGTTAACATGGAGTTTTCTGTTCTGTTGCCCTACTTCCTGTCCATCTGTTTAAAAGCCGCCCCTAAAGCTTAGTCCAGTGCCTGAGTATACTGCTTCCTGTGTGCTCCTGCCCTGCTGCTTTTGGTTCCTGATTGTTATTCGGATCCTCTTGGAAAACAACCGACACCGACTCTGGACTTCATCTGGTATCATCTAGCTGTGCCCGGACTCCGTTTGCCGTCTTTGGTCGGCACTTCTGCCCGGTTCCTACCGTTTAATACCACTCTGGACTCACATCACGTACGGACATTTTTGGACTTACCTATTGCCCTTTTGTGTCCCGGCTGCTGCGCATTTAGGGCTTCTGGGGTGATTGCCAGACAGTCCCTGTATAGGGGTTCGCTCTTGGTGGTCTCCCTGGGGGAGTCCGGTGCGCGGTCCCGGGAATTCCCTTTCGCTCCGTCCCTGGAAGGTATTTCCTGTATTTATGTTCTACTGTGTTTTTGTTCCGTTTATGTACATATTTGCTGGTTGCATATTATAAACGTCTTGCACCAAGAACTCGTCTCTGGTTGTCATTGCCCTAACGCAATCGAAATCCTCAATACATACAATAGTATTACAGCCAGACTCGGGAAGACCTAACATTTGTACAGGCACCTTGTGTCGTGTTGTTCCGGGGAACAGTTGCCTGACGTCTGCCTGGGGCCACCACTCTGCTTCTTACTGCCTGTTGGGATGCTACGCCTCCCTCCCCCTGTGCACTGCTGTCCTCGCTCTGCATATCCTCCTGCCAGGTTGGGTCAGTTACTGGATCATCCACCACGTCGTCTTCCTCTTCCGCACCCTGCTCCTCCTCCTGACTTCCTGACAATTGTGTCTCATCATCGTCCACCCCTTGTTGAGACACGTTGCCAACTTCGTGAGAACGTGGCTGCTCAAATATTTGGGCATCTGTACATACAATCTCGTCATGGCCCACTTCAACAGGAGCTGGCGAGAGGCCAGAATTTGTGAATGGAAACGTGAACGAACAGCTCTTCCGAGTGTCCAAGTGTGGGATCAGTAATGTCCGTGGACGTGTACTCGGCCTGGTGGTAGGAAGGAGGATCAGGTTCTGAAATGTGCGGTGCAGTATCACGGCTACTGACACTTGACCGTGTGGAAGACAGAGTGTTTGTGGTGGTGCCAATCTGACTGGAAGCATTATCCGCTATCCAACTAACAACCTGTTGACACTGGTCTTGGTTCAAGAGCGGTGTACTGCTGCGGTCCCCAAGAATTTGGGACAGGATGTGCGAGCGACTAGATGTGGCCCTTTGTTGTGGCGAAATTAGAGCTTGCACACAACCTCGGTCTCTGCCTGCACCACCATCACGTCCACTTCCTTGTTCGTTGACAATGCCCTTGCGCATTTTGCAATGCTGTGCTGATGTGTATTCACTAGACTTGTGCGTTATATCCAAGTTTTTGCAAAACTCACACAAATGCAGCGGAAAGCTGCCACCAACAGGCACACACGTGCGGTTTTTAAATGCAAGCACGGAGGCACTAAGAACCTAACAGGTCTCTATCCAGGGACAACGTGGAGCCTCCCAATTTTTGGCTGCCCTGCCTAAGGGCTATACTACAATAGACCCACTTCCTTCCAATGGGCACTTCAGGTTTACAGGCCCTCATGCACGTCTCTATCCAGGGACAACGTGGAGCCTCCCAATTTTTGGCTGCCCTGCCTAAGGGCTATACTACAATAGACCCACTTCCTTACAATGGGCACTTCAGGTTTACAGGCCATCATGCACGTCTCTATCCAGGGACAATGTGGAGCCTCCCAATTTTTGGCTGCCCTGCCTAAGGGCTATACTACAATAGACCCACTTCCTTACAATGGGCACTTCAGGTTTACAGGCCCTCATGCACGTCTGTATGCAGGGGCATTGGTGAACCTCACAATTTTGGACTGCCCTGGCAAAGGAGAATACTACAAAGACTCACTTCCTCAAAATGGGCACATTAGACTCAAGAGGCCTTCATGTACGTTTCTTCTCAGGGACATCGGAGTGCCACACAATGTTTTCACGTAAAATCTTTCATGTATTAATCTCAAAAAGTAACATACACCAGCTCTATCTCACTATTGGGTATGTGCCCTTAACATTTCTGCCATGAAAAATCATTTTGGGGTCATTTTGGAAGGTTTTCTGGTGAGTCCGTAAAAATGGCGTGAAACGCGGACAAAATTGTTCACAGCTGTGACTTTTGAGTGATAAATGCTTCAAGGGGTCTTCCCCATGCTGTTGCCATGTCATTTGAGCACTCTTCTGAGACTTTTGTGACATTTTTAGGGTTTCTACATGCTGCCGGGGGGTCATTTCACAAAAATACTCGGGTCTCCCATAGGACAACATTGGGCTCGTTGCTCGGGCCGAGTACACGAGTATCTTGGGAGGCTCGGCCCGAGCTTCGAGCACCCGAGCTTTTTAGTACTCGCTCATCACTAAAAGACACCTATTTTCTCTGGTACATGTCACATGGATCACACCACTATGTGGTCCGTGTGACATCAGTGGTGCCAGAGAAAAACAGACTTGTCTCTGTTTGGAAAACACGCAGACACATGTGTTCCATACGGACACAGTGTCATTGTGAAAACACTGATGTGTGCGAAGACCCATTGATATTAATGTGCTTGCGTATGTCTGTGTCTCTGGTATGTATGAAAACGGACGTCATACTTACAGTAATCACTGACGTGTGATGAAGGGGGCCTTAAGGCCCCGTCAAACACAGATAAATCTTTGGCAGATCTGTTGTTGCAGTTAAATCATGGACATATTCTTCCATTTGTACACAGCCACAAACCTGGCACTGATTGTCCACAATTTCACTGCAACCACAGATCTGCCGCAGATTTATTTCTGTGTGTGACACAGGGCCTTTAGGGTTCTTTCACAAGTTTGTGTACATCGGTCTGATTTTGCATTGCAACGCACGAGCTGGCTGCGGCTCTCCCTGCCTGAGCCTGACAGCTATATATATTTCTATGAAGCTGTGATCCTGGGACTCGGGAAAGCCGCAGCCAGCCAGTGCACTGCGATCCGAAATCATACCGATGTACACAAACTTGTGAAAGAACCCTAACAGCATAGTAACTCTATTAATCTGCGCATTAACCCAATATCTACAGGGTAATAGCATTGGGGGACATTACTTTAAACTTATGTGTCTATGAAATGCAAAGTGAAAAGAGCAATTTGTTCACAGTGCCAATGTCTTCTAGGTATTAGCTTCAATAATAAAAGATTTTTCTTTGTACAACATTGTATAATGTGTATACTTTATCAAATGCTCATTCTTCTTTAGGATCTTTGCCTGCAGTCATTCAATAACCTTTATAGTTTACTATGGGTAGAAGGAAATTTATCCTGATTATGTAACGGACACTCAGGTGCAAAGCTTGCTTTAAGACACAACTCTGTTAGGCTATGTGCGCACACTGCGTCTTTTTGACGCTGCGTTTTTGTGCGTTTTTGGCCGCTAAAAACGCACAAAAACGCACCTGCATCGAAAAAACGCGGCAAAAAACGCACGCGTTTTGCCGCGATTTGGTGCGTTTTTTTTGCTGTGTTTTGCTGCGTTTTTGCTCACTGCGTCTTTATGCGTTTTTTATCAGTAAACAAAAAAAAAGGTCTGATGTCATTTCCTTCTTCAATGTGTTCTTCATTCTCCACTAGTGTATGCAGAAGAGCAGACAGCTGCAGAACTACAAGGCTCAGCATACTCCATCCAATAGTGTATGCAGGAGAGCAGACAGCAGCTGTTGAACTACAAGGCTCAGCATCCTCCTTCCAGGACTGTATGCTTGAGGGAGAGTCAGGGGTAGCAGACCTACAAGGCTCAGCATCCTCCATCCAATAGTGTATGCAGGAGAGCAGACAGCAGCTGTCGAACTACAAGGCTCAGCATCCTCCTTCCAGGACTGTATGCAAGATTTCTTTGCCCCCCCCAAACCAAAAAAATAACGTGGGCTTCGCCATATTTTTGTATGCTAGCCGGGTACAGCAGGCAGGTACGGGCTGCCCCCAACCCCCAGCTGCCTATTTGTACCCGGCTGGGAACCAAAAATATAGGGAAGCCCTTTTATTTTAAATTTCATGAATTTCATGAAATAATTTAAAAAAAAAAATGACGT
Organism: Anomaloglossus baeobatrachus; assembly: GCF_048569485.1. Lineage (NCBI taxonomy): Eukaryota > Metazoa > Chordata > Amphibia > Anura > Aromobatidae > Anomaloglossus > Anomaloglossus baeobatrachus. The sequence continues at coordinate 130,323,248 of NC_134357.1, forward strand.
GAGCTTCGCCCAATTTTTGAGTCCAGCCGGGTACAACTAGGCAGCTGGGGATTGGAATCCACAGTGCAGGGTGCCCATGCTTTCTGGGCACCCCCGCTGTGAATTGCAGTCCCGCAGCCACCCCAGAAAATGGCGCTTTCATAGAAGCGCCATCTTCTGGCGCTGTATCCAACTCTTCCAGCTGCCCTGAAGCCGGGTGGCTAGCTAGGTAATAATGGAGTTAGGGCTAGCTGTATATTATCAGCTGGCCCTAAGCCCGAAATTCATGGTGTCACGCCAATATTAGACATGGCCACCATGAATTTCTAGTAAAGATAAAAAAAAAACACAACACACAGAAAAATATTTTTATTAGAAATAAAACACAACACAATTAGTGACTCCATCTTTATTGAAATAAACCCCCCTCCGCAGTAATCCTGGGTCAGGGTCCCGCGCCGTCCAATCCGGATCCAATATCATCTGATCGGTTTGCTGGAAGGCAAAGCGATCAGATGATGTGTCAGGATCAAGTGCCTGAATCCCATCACACATCAGCTGATTGTATAAAAGCCGATTATACAATCAGCTGATGCATCGGTGCAAAAAAAAAAAAAAATACTCACTTATGTGCTGATTACCGGCAGCTCCTGGAGCGATGGGGCGGGAGTCTGATCCCGTCCGATCGCTGGAGCAGCTGCCGGTAATCAGGGATGAAGTCTCCTGACGCATCCGCTGATACCGGCCGGGCACCCGCGTCACCGCGATACTTACGATCACCTGATGCGTCAGGTGACTGCATCAGGTGATCCATCGCCAGGTCCTGCATTCATTGGAGGTTTCCTGGCCGTCTGCACACAGCCGGAGCAGCGATACCGTGACAGAATCTGGGAGCGGGCATGGCACCGGGAGGCTGCAGACAGGTGAGTATAACTTTTTTTTTTTTTTCTACTGTTAACTTTTGTTTTCGCAGCCGCTTCCACCTCCCGCCCAGACATGGTGCCGCACGGCAGCATACATGCACAGGACTGGAGGTGGACGCGGCGGTGACGGTACCGGGAGGATTCACGCTTCTGTATTTACTGACAGAAGGAATCCTCTTCCTGTACACGTCACTTTACTACCCACCTCCTGCGTTTATAGCTGCGTTTTTGGTCTTAGAAACGCACCAAAACGCACCAAAACGCAGCTATTTGCGTTTCTCATTGCGTCTTTCAACATCCTATTGAACTCAATGGATGAAAAGCGCAGTGAAAAACACAGGAATAATTGACATGCTGCGTTTTTGTGGCACCACAAAAACGTAGCTGAAAAAAAACAGATGTGTGGGGACAGCAAAAATTAAAACTCATAGACTTTACGGGGGAAGCAAAGTCCTGCAGTTTTGAGGCCAAAAACGCACCCGAAAAACGCGCAAAAACGCCGCGAAAAACGCACTGTGTGCACATAGCCTAAGATGACACAACTCAATGCAAATCCAATGGACACTGGACATCAGAAGGTTATGTTCACACATGGAGAATTTGCAATGCGGAGCTCAACAGCGTTCATAACCAGTTGTGTGATGTCCTAGGAAATACCGTACCATCACAAATATGTTGGTGTGTATGATGGAAAAATCATCTGATGATCCAATCATATCCTTTGGTTAAACTAAATATTATGAGGATTATTTATCAATATGATCCAATTTTTATACAGTGCCATCTTACAGTGCACCAGATTTATTATAGTTCATGCTGTTTGATAAGACTATCTAGTCTGATGTCCCCCCATACACATTAGACTAAAGTTGTCTGAACTCACTGATATTGACGGGTTCCATCGACAGTCTACGGTGTACGTTGTCGCCAACAGATGATTGTCAGGGGAGTTAAGAATCCGGCATGCCCCATTTCAGACTCCCTATCCTTTTGTTCACTAGGGAGAAGCTACGACCACAGAAGTCTGGCAACGGCTCTCCCATAGAGAACACAGGAGTGCTTGGCAGAGCTTTCACACCTATGTTTTGGGTCAGGTGAGATAGCGGCTGGCCAAACAGCTAAAGTTTACATGGGGCTAAAGTATATACCATCTAACAAAGTGTTGGCATATTTTCTGGAATGCCATAAGCTAGGCTACTCCTGTTCCTGCAGAACCCATGCTTTTTCAGCGAAGCTATGTCTTCTGCTTGGGTGTCCAAAATACATAGTAAATATGGACCATCCTTTACAGAACAAAGACAAAACGGCTGGGACACATGGCGAGTAAAACAGTCCAAGTGGAATGAGATAAAAAATTCGCGTTTTGCCCGGACCCATGTTAGTCTATGGGTCGTTCCCATCTGTGATTATTTTCTCAACCCTAATCAGACTGAGAAAACAATTGCAGCATGCTGCGGGTGGAATCCGATCTGTTTTTACTCGTACTCATACAAGTCTATGGGTGCAAGTGAAACATCGCATTGCACTCGTATGACACCAGACTGCAGTGCGATAATCGCATCAGCTGGCAATGGAGGAGATAGGGAGATTGATCCCTCCTTCTCCCCCGCAGCAGTGATCTGATCGCAGGATCGGATCACAGTGGCATGGCACTCGGCTTACACCTGCAGCACAGCGGGAGCCAAGAGTCACATCTGATGCCAGACGCTTGTGTGGCCCCAGCCTAAAAGGTAAACACATGGTATAAATTGTCATAACCATAGGAATATATAGCATGCAGTTACATACATGTTTGAAGTATGAGACTCTCCTGGCGTATTACTTAATGTCCGTATGAACAGATCCTAAATGGTGAACTTTAGTATTAAACCGTATTTAGTTAGCAACGTCTTAAAACCTAGAAGTCTTTAATTGAAATCTAGTCTAAAAATATTTTCTCCCATACCATGTCCAGTGATCAGTGAAAATAAATGAGCTTTACTTTCCTACAACTCCTCTAGGAATATGGTCTGTGGGAAGCGGAAAAGAGCTGTGGTTTGCGGTGTCTGTTGTAGCGGTGGCAGTCAATGAGGGCGAATTACAGACACATTTGGGTACCCGGCACGATGTGATGGTAGAATGAGCATCTCCAGAAAACTGAGATGTGAACCAAACAAGTGAGAGAAGATTCCAGCAACTCGTCATTTCAGTCACGATTAATGTAACCATGGGTAGAAAAATGGATATTATTGTTTCACAACCTCGCCTTTGTCTGTTATCATCACGTGCCTGTCATCTTGCCTTGACGCTCAGTGAACAATGAAGGAGTCAGCGTTTGTTTGTACAGAACACGTGAACACGTCCTACCTGCTGCATTTTAATAGCGCTGATGAGAGGAAGCGCTCAGCTTGATGAAGCACAGAGCACAGCGAAGGCTCGGTGGGCTTTCATCTACAGCGTCGCTAAGCAACTTTCTGCAATCTGACGCACCACATAATGGACTGATATTTTTATCGTTTACTTATAATGTATGCTCACACCAGCCTCACTGTCTTAGCATTGCTGGAGCAATTAGAAAAAATGTCTACTCAAATATATTACTGCAGTCCCATACTCCATGGTGAGGCTACCATCACTGTGATTACCCAGACATCATGCCAATGTTTTGTGGACATTAACTGGATTCATAAAAATTGATTCATAGAAATTGCAGAAATTGCAACTTTCTAACATGACTTTGTTGTAAGTACTAAATTTAGCATTATTTTAATGCAGGGAAATTGTAATTCCCAACTGTTGTCACACAAGAAATGTCAGCAGAAAGCAGGCTCTGTGTTGTCAGACTTCAGATAGAGTCTATAATGTAGGAGCACTGAAAACACAAGGTAATACAGATTCCGTTTCCCTCATGACCAGATATATGAGCTAGATACTGTATATGTGACATGCTGCTTTATGGACTTTTAAAGGGAATCTGCCAGCAGGTTTTGCTACCTCATCTAAGAGCAACATCATTTAGGAAAAGAGACCCTGAATCCAACAATATATCACTAAAGGCCACTTTACACACAGCAACATCGCTAGCGATGTCGCTGGGTAAAGCACCCATCCCCGTCGGTTGTGCGTCACAGGCAAATGCGTGTGGTGCACAACATCGCTAGCACCCGTCACACATACTCCTTTCTAAGGGGGCGGTTCGTGCGGTGTCACAGCGGCGTCGCTAAGCGACCACCCAATAGAAGCGGAGGGTGGAGATGAGTGGCTGTAACATCCTGCCCACCTCCTTCCTTCCTCATTACCGGCGGCCGCAGGGACGATGTTGTTCGTCATTCCTAGGGTGTCACACATAGCGATGTGTGCTGCCGCAGGAACGACGAACAACCTGTGTCCAAAAGCATCAATGATATTTGAGATTTGAACGACGTGTCAATGATCAACGATATGGTGAATATTATTGATCGTTTCACACGCAACGACATCCCTAACGAGGCCGGATGTGCGTCAAGAATTCCGTGACCCCAACGACATCTCGTTAGCGATGTTGTTGCGTGTAAAGTGGCCTTTAGATTACTGGCTGCAGCCGTTATTTCTAAACAGCATAAAAAAAGACCAAACCAACATGTTACTTAAAAAGGTGATGTGAGCATGATGCTTCACGCAAGGACATGTTTGTTAGACACTCAGAGAGCGTAGTGAAGGCCGTTTCCCTTGTCATCATATTTGGGTAGTATCTTGGCACTACAGCTGGAGAGCCCTGCCAGGGGTGCTTTTCCTCCAGCATAGCAGCTATCCAATTTATTTTGAACCATTATGGGCAACTCATTGATACTTTTTGTTTGCCACAATCCTTCATAACAGTCATGGCACTTTTAACAGTTAAACCTGACTCTATAGTATATAGAGTTCATCGTTGTGCTCACTCTTGCTTTATGTTTTTTTTCTTTGCATAGCAGGTAACCGAAGTCACTATGTCTTAAAGCCCCCATACATATTAATGCAAAGTCATTCCAACTGTCACACGGTGATCAGCTCTAAACTCACCAGGTGTCATGGCGACTTCTGACCCTGTTCACACTGCACAGTCTGACACACTACAGGTACTTTTAAGTTGCTCAGTCTGACTCGGGCAATGACCAGTTGTGTGCTTACTAGTGATCAGTCTTGCAGGAGTTAATTTCTGCTGGTCTGTGGATTGCTGCTAGGGACACAGGTTACTGGAGGCCTATCACAGCCACCTCCGCCCTTTAAAAAATGGTGGAGTCTGTTCCTCCATGCATATTATAGCTTCATTTGTGAATACTAGTCCTTGTGCTCTGGTGAACCTGTTCTGGTGATCTCCTTGGTGTGTTGTGGAAATATCCTCATTGTTTGTTATTTCATCCTTGAATCTTTAATTCTTCCTGAGCACATATTACTTACCTCTGTCTGTGTGCAGTGAGTTTGAGTTTTGGTTTTTCCCTTTCTGTCTATTTGTGTGGGATAAACCACACTTATCCCGAACATCCCCGGGTGTAAGGAGAGAATATAGACCAGAGCTCTTCAGGAGCTAGGGTTAGGCTGGTGGTCCAGACCTCTTCACCATTACAAGTACCTCTGGGATAAGGGACTGCTAGGGTCCCCTTAGCCTTAGGGCCAATGTAGGCGCCCCTATTCCAAGTTACTTCATCACACCCCATGACATTAAAACACCGATTAGGTAAGTTGAGCAGATTGTGTGTATGTAACATTCCACTAACAGATTGTGTGAGGGCAAAGAGAAGCATCTGGCCTGTTCAGTTTCAATGGATGATCCTTTTGTTCAGCGGGTGATCAGATGCCTCATAGAGAACACAGGAAAGCTCTTCTGGGCTGAGCATTGCTGTGTGTATGGGAGTTTTGGAGAGAGAGTTGTCAGATGAACATTCGTTTGGCCAATAGTTATGTAATGTGCATGGCCAGCTTTAACCAACTGGATGGGTATCACATTTGCTCGACTGCAGCTTCATTTAGACTCCTATTCAGTGCCATTATGCTGAGAAAAGAAGCATTGGGACCCCCAACAATAATGTTAATAATAATGTGAATTTTAATCAGTACAATAATATTTATTAGTTTTAAATTCTATAAATAATGAGAAGGGAAAAGCTGCATTATCCATAATCTAGATGCCTGGTTAAGACAACACAAACATAGGACAAGAGGGTCGGCTGGAACTGGAAATTCAGATTAAGGGATAGTAAATATATAATATATTTCAGCATATTTTATTGCCATTTTTAATATGGCAAGATTTATCAATCACAAAGACAACTATGAGGAAATGATATCCAGTTCACACAATGAGGCAGCGGTGTGGCAAAATGCATCAATCTCTTAACATGACCCATTTTATTTAAAAAAAAAAAATAAAAAAAATACATATCATGTATGAGAAATCTCATATGAAACAATATATGTAATAGTATACAGCAAATAAAACAAAATGGTTACAATGCCACCTTTATAGAGAAATGTCGGTTTATATAGCTGTTAATATCCCCTGCAATACCAGGCGAGAGTAGCAGCACATTTCTACACTTTCCATGGTAGCCGCTCTATTTAAAGGGGCTCTGTCAGCAGAGAATGACTGTTCAAGCCAAGTACAGGCGCTCGGTGCATCATGGTGTGGCCAAAAATGTAAATGCCTCTTCCCAACTGATGATTTTCCCTCCATCTTTGCCCTTCTCTAGATCTATGAAGCCAGAGCTGTCAATCAAAGCTGAGAAAGGAGAGAGGGGTGGAGTGAAAGCAAGCCGGTGGGACGGAGCACGTAAATGTTTGGCCACGCCATGATGCACCGACTGCCTGTACGTTATTTGAAGGCTTTAAAGGCCTTTAGGTAACAAAGTCCTTTATTCCTTTCTGAAGCTAAATAATTTACTTGGAAAGCTTTTAGGTTCCCAGCACCCTACAGAGATAAGAAGAACATTTCGGCTCACCTGAGAAGTGTGGGTATGGATGCCCAAAACTACGGGAGCCACATTTTAATCAAAACCATTCATCTTATTGCAAAAAAATCTACAATTATACAGAGATATTCCACTAATTTGATTTTATCAATTAAAGGCCATTTATGTAATTTGTTAATTGCTTAAAGGGAACCTGTCAGGACCAATATGCACCCAGAACCACGAGCAGTTCTGGGTACATATTGCTAATCCCTGCCTAAATGTCCCTGTATATACTAGCATAGATAAAGAGATCTTTACAAAAAGTATTTCTAAAGATGATTTATAATATGCTAATGAACACGGGGACTATTCCTAAGGGTGCTATATCCGCCCTCTTAGCAAGTTAGCATGCCCACAGTGGCGTGTTAACATGCTATACAATGCAGTGTCACCAGTGTTGATGCACGTTCCTGTGTTTGCTGTGACCACGCTTCTGAATGCCGGTCACTTCTGGTCATGCGCAGAATGAAGCTGGGTGTACGCGTCCAGGCTTCAGAGAGGTCTACTGCTGCACATGACTGGAAGTGCCGGGGACTCAAAAGCGCAGTCACAGTGAACACAGGTATGCGCGGCACCGCAGGTGATGCTGAATTGAAAAGCATATTAGTACACTCCTGTGGACATGCTGCCATGCTAAGATGACGGACTAGTCGAGGTATACAGTATAACCCCCTTGGGACTAGTCCCCGAGCTCATTAGCATAAGATGACAGATCTTTACAAATACCTTTTCTAAAGTTCTCTTTATCTATGCTAGTGTATACAGGGACGATTAGGGAGAACTGCTCGTGGTCCTGGGGCATATCACACCTGACAGGGTCCCTTTAAACACTATAAAGGGAAAGTGGCTGAATTTTCCTCTTATTTTATTTGCATTTCTCCTAAGTATTTTGTTTGCTGTTTATTTTTTGAAGTTCCACATAGAATTCCAGTGATGTGAACTTTATATTTAGTTCTTATACTGTATATATGTCTTTAGAGAGGGGGCATGGCTCAAAAGAAAATAATGCAGAGCCCCCTGAGAATATAGTGAGCCATGCCCACTAGGCAAAGATTGTAGAAATTAGCATTAAATATAAAAGCCCATACTTCAGGAATTATATGGAGGATTAAAAAAACAACCAAAAAAACAGAATACTCAGGAGAGCAGTGGGAATAAATAGGAGCAAATACTGGTCACTTTTGACCTGGTAATAAGTCTTCTTTAAATTACTAGCTACCATCACAATCAACAAATCTACAGTTTTTATTGCATTGTGGTTGCTTATCCCAAACTTTCCTTCCAATATCTATGGTACATCGGTCACATCAGAATCACTCTTCAATGCAACTCTATGAGAGTCTTGTTCTCCTTTCATAGACTTGTATTGAGCATTTGTAACATAACTTCTGACTTTTGGCCAGTCAGAAGTTGCGGTCACAGGATGACGCCTCGGTACCGGAGAGGTGTCAATAAAAGGTGAAAACGTCAGAGAATGAGTATATTACTAGGGGCAGGGACCTTAGATTAAAAGCACTATTCCATCGCTGAAAAAATCCCCCAAGAACGCTGGTGTGGTGTTTTTTTTTACTAGATATTTTATATGGATGGCCCTATATAAAAAACCCCAAACATTTATCACCTCTGTACAAGATAAGTGTATGATTGCTCGTGGTCTGACTGCTAAGACCACTATTGATCCCTGATCCTGAGAACGAGGTTCTCCCCAAGTCTCCTGTGTAATGAACCATGTGCAGCGAATGACCCAATAGTCATAGCTTTCATAGACAGTTAAAGTGACCCTGTAACCTCCAAAAACACTATTTACCTATAGTGGTAATCAGCAGGTAAACAGCATTTAAATCATGTCTGCCAGTCTTAATGAAATTACTGGAATTTCAGATACAGGGAGAAAATCAAGTTATATTCTCCCTGCTTCAGGTAAGCCTGGCAGACATGATTTAAGTGCTATTTTACAGGTACTACATCTACAGGTATTTAGCAGTTGACAGGATCCCTTTAATAAACTAATTGTCACACCTATTAACTAACGCTTCATTCGTACAAGGGGATTTCATACCCCCGTTCTCACAATCAAGGGGTCAGATTCACAACGGCCAAACATTTATTGACTATTCCTGTGAATAGATAATATAAGTTGTTTATGAGACAACCCCTCTAACTCTGCATTATGCATTATTCATTTACTGTGAACCATAGGGTTGCTTTAAATTCAAGCTATCATCTGAAAATGAAGAAGGAATACTGATGCAGTACCCTACCATCGGGTCACCTGAGTCAATACTGCGAAGGACAGGAGGAGCGACAATAACCACCAAGGCTCTGTAGAGCGGTGCTCAACAGAAGGAAGCCAGTCCAGTGAAGATCATCATAAGAGAAGGTAGAACCATGGCACACACTGTTGTATAAAAGTCCTTGCTGTATTATAAATGCATATGCGTTGGTTCCCTGGACCCGTAGAAGCGCAGCAGCGCGAAACGGCCGTCGTCCTCTGGAGTGCCAGCATCTGGTCTCGGACCTGCTCACCTTTTATGCATTTATGATAAAGCAGACTTTTATACAACAGCATGTGCCACGATTCTACCTTCTCTTATGATTATCATCTGAAAATGACATATTTCTGAAATCAGGTTGGTGTACTAAAAATATCTACTTTTTAAATTTGCCAATTTTTTTTAAACATCACAAATTATATTAAAATAATTTAGGCTATGTTCACACGCGGCATCTTTTTTGACAGTGCATCTTAAAATGCACCAAAAACGCACCGCGGTAAAAACGAATCAAAAACGCAATGCGTTTTTACCGCATTTGATGCGTTTTTACAGCATTTTGCCCAATGAGTTTTTTAAGTGAAATCTATTGACTGGAGGGCTCAAAAACGCGGTAAAAACGCAAAAAGAATTGACATGCTGCATCTGGAAAAACGCAGCCAACAAAAGATGCCCAGTGTGGACCGCAAAATAGAAATCTCATAGACTTTGCTGGGAGAAGGAAATGCATGCATTTAGGTGCATCTCTGTGACCTCAAAAATGCACCAAAAATGCAGCAAAAGATGCAGTGTGTGAACATAGCTTTAAAGAAAAAACAATTTTCACACTGCCACTGTGGAATTTTTAGATTCTAACTTCTTTTTTTGCTTCAGGAAATAACATATGAACATAGATTAGAAGACTTTGGCCTTATATTTTGTATTGAATCCTTTAATGAGTCTGCGCAAAGGTCACAGTGAAGAGAGGAGGAGCAGGGGAGATGTGATATCACCTACTGTGATTGGTGGCCCCTTTGTTATCAGCTTTATTTAGCTGTGTTGCCTGTCATTGTAAAGCTGGGTTTACACACTGCAACATCTCAAACGACATCGCTGTAACGTCACCGGTTTTGTGACGCAATAGCGATGTTGTTTGCGATGTTGCAGTGTGTGAAACCTATCAGCGACCCGGCCCCTGCTGTGAAGTTGCTGATCGCTACAAATCGTTCAGGACCATTCCTAGGTCCTTTGTTTCCCGCTGTGCAGCATGCATCGCTATAAAGTTTCAGTGTGTGAAAGACTTTGCAGCGACTTTGTTAGCAACTTCCCTTTCAAAAGGCTGCTTATCAACGCCCCCAACAACCAGCTAGGTCGCTCTGCAGGTCCGGATCGCTGTTGCGTTGTTGGACAGGTTTGCCTGTTTGACAGCTCACCAGCGACTTAGCAGAGACTTAGGGAGGTCGCTGTTACGTCACAAAACCGGTGACGTTACAGCGATGTCCTTTGCGATGTTGCAGTGGGTAAACCCAGCTTAATCCTGCCTTTACTCAAAAGTAAACTGTTAGTGCCTGTGCACACGTTGCAGATTTGTTGAAGATTTTCTTGCACAGATTTGTCACAAAACCTGAAGGATGTTCCTGATGCCAGCAAAGTGAATGAAAATCCTGAAGTCTCATGCACATTTTGCTTATTTTCTCCTTGCAGATTTAAATCTCTAAGGCCCGTTTCACACGTCAGTGAAAAACACAGACGTTCTTCACTGACGTGTAAAACACGCACATGTCCCTCCGTGTTTTGTGATTTACGTCACACATGGGTTGTCCATGTGCAATCCGTGATACGTGATCCGTGCTCCGTGATTGCAAATAGACGTATGCTCACCTGTCCTGTTCCTGCTTTCTATTGTGCAGAAGTCTCCAGCTCTGCAGCGTCCGCCCACCGCTCTCTGCAGCTACTTCCGGGTTGGCTCTGACTGCATTCATGAATTTTTTCATGAGCCGGCCAGGAAGCAGCAGAGAGCAGAAGGCTGCACAGAGCAGCGCTGGAGAAGGTGAGTTGAAAATGTTTATTATTTTAAATGTCCGTGTCTTTCTGGTACGTGTTTCACGGATCACACCACTGCGTGCGTGGTCCATGGGACATCAGTGATGCCAGAAAAAAAATCGGACATGTCTCTGTGCGGCAATCACGGACATGCATGTACGCCACACGGAGACACGGTCAGTGAAAAATCACTGACGTGTGTACAGACTTATTGATTATATAGGGTCTGCGTATGTCAGTGATTCTGGTACGTATAAAAAAAGCACAAACGTACCAGAATCACTGACGTCTGAAACAGGCCTAATAAGTAGGAAAATTCTGCACCAAAAACACCTGTAAAAAACCACACATTAACAACGCACCAAAAATGCACCTTTTTGTAGAACACGCCAAAAAACACACCAAGAGATGCAGAAATAGTGCGAAAATTTCTGCACCAAACACTTAACTTGTATACATATCCTTACAGAAAGGACAATATCTAAAATAGCCTTTGTCACCAGTATGAAAATTGTAAGATTAATATTTTTTATTATTATTATTATTATATATTTGTTTTTTTTAATAAAGAGCATATGTCTTTTTTTAAATAACACAAATATTTGCTTTAAACAATAGATCATTTTCTAATGATAGATTTCCTTTAAGAGAAAAAAACAAAAACAAATGACCATGACATGAAATTAGAAGGTAAAGAATTAGAAACAGTCTAGATGACAGTGGATCTATGGCTTTGAAATTTCACAGACAACAATGCATAGATTAAAAATGTATTGCGAAATTCTATTGTATTATTATGTAAATAAAGGAACATCATTTGTGCCATTTGTAAATAGGAGGTTTCTGTAGCTTACGTATTCACAAGCCAGATCTGATAGGAGGTTTCGTCACTACTTTCTTAATTTCTGTATGTATTTCTATTCTCAAAATAGCCCCCATCATACATCAGTCATGACGCTGCCTTATTGGCCTGACCCCACTATGAATGAATTAATTTGCAGCAGTTGTTGCCTTGGAGACAGATAGAACACAAAGTGAAGCTGGAATAAGTACTATGAAGTGTCACTCGGGCGGGGGCAGCTGTGTGGCCGTGTATCCATTTTCTTTACCTATAGATAAAATCATGAGCCATCTTCAGCATCAGCCATGCATTTATTTATAAGACGGTACACACATTTTTCTAATAGACAATATGATATAATAAAAATGTATCATAAGAGAGAGTATGTTATCTAACACATCCATAACCTGCGTGGCATTTCCAGAATCTAAGCTTTGTTATTTAAATGTCCCTGTTTTTTTCTTAAAGACAAGCAGCAAGAAATATTTAGATTTAGTGTAATATGTGCGCACGTTGCGTAATTACATGCAGTTACGCTGCGCTTTGTAGTGCAGCATAACTGCATGTGTCCTGCGTCCCCTGCATAATCTATGGAGATTGTGCAGGGGCCGTGCGCACGTGGCGTCTTAGAGCGCAGCACTTCGGCTGCTGCCCGGAGCGCGCTTTCTAAGAAGTGACATGTCACTTCTTCCGTGCGCTTTGCATGCAGCTCCTGCTCTGTCTATGGCAGGAGCTGCAGGCAGAGCGCATGGAATCGGCTTTTTTTTTTCACTACGGACATTTTCTGCAGCGATTTGAAGCGCACGTGTGTTCTTCAGATCGCTGCAGAAATTTCTGCAGTGACAGTATGCAACATGCGCACATAAATGAAGAAATATTACTGGGCAAAACCTATTTACACAGGGATGCAAAATGCCGCCTGGGACCCGCCTGTATGACTAGTCAATAGTGCGGCTCAGTCCCCGGCAGCTATTAAGAGTATGTTTTTCTCTGAAACATCACAGCGTTTCAGAGTTAAAGGGTTATTCCCATCTCCAAGATCCTATCCTAATATGTAGTAGGTGTAATAATAATAAAAATATTAGCAAATACGTCCAATTAGAAAGGTAGTCTAATTCTTCTGATTCACTACATCACTTACCTCATGTGCAGGGCATTGCAGGACTTTAGGTATCCATGGTTACAACCATGCATATAGGGACAGTTAGTTAGTTAGCTGCTTGTGGTCGGAACCATGGATACCTAAGGTCTTGCAGTGTCCTGCACATGAGCTAAGCGACATAGCAAGTCAGAAGAACTATACCACATTTCTAATTGTAGGTATTTGCTAATATAATTATTATTATTACAACTACTACGTATTGGGATAGAATCTTGGAGATGGGAATACCCCTTTAAAGGAATCTGTCAGCTTGTTTTTTCTATCTCATCTCAGAGCAACATAATGTAGGCAAAGAGACTCTGAATCCTACTATGTATCACTTAGATTATTGGGTGCAGCCCATATTTCCGAACAGATAGGATCTTGGAGATGGGAATACCCCTTTAAGTGTACATGGCTGTGATTGTACAGCCAATAGCTGTTTGGGTAGCATGAATTAGCTGACAGGTTGCCTTTAAGAACTCTTAGGCGATGTCGCTGGTGAAAGCACCCGCCCCCGTCGGTTGTGCGTCACGGGCAAATCGCTGCCCGTGGCGCACAACATCGCTAGACCCATCACACATACTTACCTGCCTAGCGACGTCGCTGTGGCCGGCGAACCGCCTCCTTTCTAAAAGGGTAGTTAATTCGGCGTCATAGCGACGTTAATAAGCGGCCGCCCAATAGAAGCGGAGGGGCGGAGATGAGCGGGCCGAACATCCCGCCCACCTCCTTCTTTCCTCATTGCAGGCGGCCGCAGGTACGGTGATGTTCCTCGTTTCTGCGGTGTCACATATAGGAACGACGAACAACCTGCGTCCTGCAACAGCATAAATAATCGGGAAAGGAACGACGTGTCAACGATCAACAATTAGGTAAGTAATTTTGATCGTTAACAGTTATTCCTGCGTTTCACACGCAACGACGTCGCTAACGAGGCCGGATGTGCGTCGCGAATTCCGTGACCCCAACGACATCTCGTTAGCGATGTCGTTGCGTGTGAAGCCCGCTTAAAGCTCCTTTATAATATGATAATGAGGACAGGACTAGTCGCAAGGGTGACTTTTCTCCCGACTTCCACCCTGTTAGCATGCCCACGAGGGGTTGCTAACATGCTATTCAATGTTCATTACCCAGCGTCATCAGCGATGACGAGCGTAACTGTGTCTGTTGTCACCACTTCAGATGCTTGGTTTAGGGTCAGTGTGCAAGATCAGAATGCACAGCACTTCCGGTCATGTGCACTATGAAGCTGGGTGTACGCGTCCCGGTTTCAGAGAGGTCTAGTGCGCATGACCGGAAGTGTCGGGCATTCTGATCATGCAAACTGACCCTAAACCTGGCATCTGAGACGGTGATCAGGGACACAGGTAAATCATCACTGATGATGACGCTGGGCAATGGGTATTGAATAGCATGTTAGCACACCCTTGTAGGCATGCTAACATGCTAAGAGGGCGGACTAGTCGGGGGAAAAAAACGCCCTTGCGACTAGTCCATGCACTCATTAGCATATCATAAAGGATATTTAGAAATACTTTTTCTAAAGATCTCTTTATCTATACTAGTGTATACAGGGACAGTTAGGCAGGGATTAGCAATATACACCCAGAACTGCTCGTGGATCTGGGTGCATATTGCACCTAACAGGTTCACTTTAATATACATAATGTACTATAGCACTAGAAGAGTTTTTCTTCTTATTTTAATATTCTTTTTATTCCTGCTTTCCTTAAAGGTTTTTGGAATACCTTAGTGTTATATTGTGATTTAAAACAGGAGCCCCAACCTGTGGCTCGGGAGCCACGTGTAGGTTGCAGGCCCATGATGTGTGGCTCGCGGCTGTCTGCCAGCTTGTTTCATTAGCACCAAGCCTAACCAACAGCTATGAAGAGCAGGTCTCCAGATGGTGACTTTTGTGAGTAGCTGTATATAGAAGAGGAGATCTGGCTGTGCATATACTGGCTTAAGGGTTGGAGAGATAAATTATCTATGGTAGGATGGAGACGGGATGATACTGGCAGTTAAAGAGTTATGTGGACATGTGTGCAGAAGTGTGGTAGAAGAGCCTGATGTGAGAATATCAATTGGGGGTAAGGTGGGAACCTCAGTGTGATTTGTATGTGAAGGTATGGACTATTAAACCAGTAATGGGAGCTCTGGGTGTCACTACTGTGCAGGCGGGGGATGGTAGTGAGTTTTGGATGTCACTACTTGGGGGCTATATATATATGGATCGCGACCCACTCTCAGACCTGAATGTGGCTCTCAAGGTAGAAAAGGTTGGGGACCACTTGTTGGTCCAAAGGGGTGAAAAAATGAATATCACTGGTGGTCTAGGGTAGTAAAGGGCATAACAGTCATGATGATTTAGGGGTTTACCCAACTCCGCAGACTCTAGCACTGCTTAACTCCCAGCTTCAAACACTTTGTGGAATCATTGCGCTATTTACCGTATATATACGTCATATATAAATCATTAAAAAAGGTTGTCATTTTAAACAATATACATAACACAAAAAAGAAATAATTGCTCGTCAACCAATATTGTCCAGTAGGAATATTAATTTCTAAAATCACCTAACAAGGGTTGGGGTTAAACCAAATTCCCAACAGCTGGGCTCACTTTGCTATTAGCAGCTTATCGGTGTCATTTAAGTTCAATGAAAAGGAATGGCTGAGGAACAGCCACTTATTGGCTAATCCGAGCCCCAGCCCAACAATAAAAATACACCAGGGGAGAGCTGCTAAAATACGAACAAATAATAATAGATTAACCCATAGCTGAGTCTACCAAGGACCGTAGATGTTCTCTGGACCTTAAAGAGAAATACATTTTTGGGAAATTGCATTAATGCAGACCATCGCTACATTGTAGTAACAATATGGTTTTGGACGATTAAACAGAAGCAGTGATCTGTTCTCGATGTGGGCCTTAATTAACATTTCGGGCTGCATTTTCCCTGTGTGATGCAGGCACTGCTTGCTTGTCGGTGAAGCTTCATTACACAACAAATCTATAACCAACAAGAAAAAAATCTGCATTTGTCTTTGTATACTTTACATATATATATATATATATATATATTTTAAGTACATTTTTTATTTTTTTTTTACTAAAAATTCCAAGAAATAAAAAAATTCAGAAAGCAATCCCTACTGACAGCCGAAGTAATGATGGCTTTAAATTACAGCCTGTCGTCTGAGACAGAGACATATAATCAATCTCCGGGGATAGCAGTTAAGAAATCATTTATCTGCGGTGTAAAAAAAAAGTGTCCTGTTTACCAATAATGGTAACAGATTTTCCGACATCTGCATGCGGCCTTGAGGAATTATCGCCTATGATATGTATTAATATGTTAATGCAATTACCCTTTGTTAAACCAATTTTCTGCTAGGTAGAGCAGCATTAGATGAATTAGGCATTAGCGGAAAAATGGCTAAATAGTAAGTACATTTCCTAACTGTACACTTTAACATATAGTAAAGCAATCACAACGAGGTCTAATAAACATATAGCTGGGAGGATTTAGGCAAACCTGCACTCGTAGGGGGGTTGGACCCAATGGCCCTTGAGGTCCCTTCCAACTCTACCATTCTATGATTCTATGCAGAATGCAGGTAAATGCACTACAATCACACCACACTATACAATTATTGTATGGATTGTCCAATCAATATTATTTTTAATATAGCAACAATATTACAAGACCGATTTAAGAATGGGGTTATGCATTTATTTTGCAAATTACAAAACAGTGAGAAGCGATGAAGATGAAGACAGGCAGATGGGGGGAGGAACACACAAGAGAGACTATTTCTCGCAAGTGCTTGGTAAGGAGAATAAAATATAAACATCGTTGCAACCTCAAAAGGATATACCATAGGTAAAAAAAATAACAAAAAAAATCCAAAAATGTTGAAATGAATAATGGATCCCCCAATTCCCCCCAAACCAATCAATCAATTACCGTTTTCTTTTTTCTCCGGTTTTGCAGTCGGCTTACCACCAGATCAGTATATAGTACAGGTTTAAGGGTCCTGGATCTCTGTGGCCAGCCATAGCACAAGGTTTCCATACCCCTGTAATTACGGCCATAGCGTACCGAGCACATGGACCGAGAACGCAGACGACCAGCGCTGCTGTTGATACTGTTCACCCCAATCATCTTTACGATGGGGACTGCAATCCAGTCTATGTCCCTTAGCCACAAAAAGAAATGTGAATATAAAAAAGGAAGGGGAGATAAAAAAAAAAGATCTGCAGAAATTCCGATGATCTAAAAATGAAGAATTACTGGAGAATCCGTGCCATTGACGGTAGATTGAGATATTGTGCAGGCTTCCACCATTAGAAGGCAAAGGACCAGGATGCTGCCTGTTGAAAATATTCCTTCCTCATTGCCACCACATAGCTCGCAAGTCATTTGCTCTCACATAGATGGTATTTTTTATCCCCCTGTGCTTCACTTCCACAGCCAGTCACCAATGACAACAGGAACAAGCTCTTGTGTGGATAGAAACTATTCCTCCTCCCCCTCTATCCTACGCTGCTTTCTGCTGCAGATGAAGGCCAGCTGTGATCTCTATAAGGAGTGAGTCAATCTCATAGAGAAGGCAGACAGGAGGAAAAAATTACACTCGCTGCACCGAACCAATCCCAAGCCTGGGCTAGCATCTCCACAGTAAAGGCAATTAGTATTCACAGCAGCAAAAGCTTTGTGGGAAAGAATAGGATAAGTCACTCAATGCAGCAAGGCTAGCGAGAGGAGTAAATGTGACAACCAGGGAGAATAAATGGTTAAAACGTAAAATGTCAAGGCTGGTTAATAGCCTCTGGGTCAACATGGCAATCAACATGCTCGCCAGATATTGAAAACCTACCATCATTGCTACTGGTTACACTGCTGTCAATTACTGAAAAAAGGAGATGTCAGCAACTTAACAGATGGAGATCCGCATCTGACGTCTAAGGCCGAGTTCACATGTGCAGTAATCATCCGTTAGAATGGATCCGTTGGCAAAAAAGTTGTGCAAGTACACTTTTTTTGTTCATTTTGAAAATATTGATTTTTCCACGATCTTTTTCTTTTTAACATGGGAGTCTGTGAAAACCGATCCGCTAACAGATTGCTATCTATCTTCCATTGGAAACTGATCCAGTAAGCAAAAAACGGATCCTTGAGAAATGGATGGCTGAATAGCAATCAGTTAACGGATCCATTTTCTATAGACTCACATGTTAAAATAGATCCTGCAAAAATCAATTATTTCAAAATGGACAAGAATATTGTGTTTGCATAACTTTTTTGCCAGTGGATTAATGTGGCGCCCTGGACAAGCCAGGACGTCACAGGTACTGCAACAACACACCCCACACCCCGGTTAGGCACATCAGCCGCACACACAAATCCTTGTTGCCTCCCTCCAGGGGCTGATGTCCACACCAGGTGGGGTGGAGCCAGGCGGTTGGCCCCACCCACTGAGGAGTACACAGTCCTGGAGGCGGGAAAGGAAGTGAGAGTAGTTAGGGAGAGTGAAGTAGAAGGAGTGAAGTGGCGAGTGAGGAGCAGACTGACCGTGTCCGGTACGTGGCCCGGGCACATACAGCAAGGTTGGCAGACGGTGGTGGCCGTCTGCAGGAGTGGCCTATCGACGCGGAACCGTAGGGCCGGGGCTGGGCGGTGGCCCACCGGTACCGAACCGGGGAGCGAAGAGAAGCCAGCACAAACCGGCAGGGCCTGCGGACCCCGACCAGGCTGGGAGTCGCCGTTAAACTGGTCAAATCCGTTAGCGACGGGAACCTCCGGGGTTTTCTAGCGACCAAGACCCGATTAAAGGCAACCGTCCAAACTGAACAGGGAGAGACAGCTACCGCCAGAGCTAGAGCTCCCAGGGCCAGAGCCTGCGGGCAAAAGGGGCTCCCTCGGCATCTATCCAAGCTGGGGAGCGGATTACCGGTGGGAAGCCATCGGGACCGAAGACACACACCAGGTGCAGGGAAAGGCAGTCACCACCAACCATCCGGGAGTGATCACAGCAGCCGGCTGCGGGACCCGTCCATCCAGCCGTTTGTTTTACCGGAGACTCTGAATCTGTTCTTGGCTGAGTGAGTACCACCGTGCCCTCTGGCACCGCGCTGCCCCCGCGACCCTGCACCTCACCTACCCTGCATTCCTCCCTTCTCCTTACCGGGCCCCGGGACCACCAACCCCTACCCACGGAGGGGAAAACATCGCAGCTGCTCCCTAGCAACGCTCCCGGGATCCCCGTCACCAGCAGCGGTGGTGCCCCAACCTCACCACGACCCGTGGGTGGCGTCACGAACCAAATTCCCAAACCAAACCAACCCCTTTCACTCACGGGCGAGGAGCGCCGCTCGAGTCCCCGGATCCGGCCCACCGCTCGAGCCACCGAGCAGCAGCTGCAGCAGCAGCCGAACCCGAGCCGCGAGTGCGGTCGAGCAGCGCACCCTCCGCCCACGACAACTTGGCGTCATGAACAGGATCTTACCGTTCTGCCGGCTGGCAGAAGTGCGCCTTGTGTCCCGCCGGTGGTGGCCGGCCGAAAAATTTCAGAATCCGCCATCTTGGGCGCGAAGATTTTCCCGCTCGAGCGGCTTCTCGAGCAGTGGAGGCGCGAAAGCTGAAGCTCCACCCCTGAAGAGGAGGTGCTGAAGAAAATCCAAGGGGGGACGGATGGCGTCCGGCCGCATGTAAGCCACGGCTATAAAAGCAGGGACGCCAGGACTTTGCGGCCATCTTTGGTTCCTGGAAGAGGTCGCTGCAAGAATGCATAGTCCGTCCGGCAACACCGTAGTCCCCGCGCCCGCGCCTTGGTACCGTGGCGTGGGTGGAAGTCCGGACCGTCCAGCTAAGCAGCCGCCTGCAGGTCCGTGTGCAGCTCCTCCTGGAGGAGTGGGAGGCTGACATGGCAGACATGGTGGCGGCTATATGGAGACGCGAGGTGGAGGAAGATCTGGAGGAGCGGGTAAGGGACCCACGCCCCTGTATTCCCAAGGGATCGGTCGCTGCGGCTGAGGGGCCCGGCCTACACCCGCTCACCCTGCTGCCTCCCCCGCTACCCGAGTTAGTCACTACCACCTCACCACTAGGCCCGCTACCTGCCCAACCGGTAGCGGTACCCTGCCCGTCCGCCCAAGCGGACCGACCTGCAACAGAAGTCTGTAACCGTCCTGAATTGCTTTCCTGGAAGCTACCAAAGACCATGCCCGTCCGCGGAGATGCACCGGAGGCACCCGCAGTGACTGTACCTAGTCCCGTACCGGCTCCGGCAGTCCGTCCCGTGCAGGAGGAGGTGGAGGTCAAGTGGGAGAGGAACCCTGTACCCATTCCCCACACCTCGGCTGAGGCTGCGCCGGGTCGTTGCTGCAAGGCAGCACTGTGACGGGGGTGTACAAGAGAGCAAAGGATGGACGAGGCCGAGGAACGATCCAACAGGTTTATTAACAGGAATACAGGAACAGCACACGATTAGTCTACATAAAACAGATTCGGGGGCCCTTCCCGACAATCCTCGGACCGGATAACAAAGCAATCGTCCTTACAGTAGTCCAAAGAGTTCCACACAATCCCACGGGCCGCCACACAGGCCTAGCTCTGTCCGTGTCCACAGCCACCCAGGCTGGGACTCCTGCTCTCTTCAAGTTTCAGCTCACTCTGAAGTTACAAAAAGGGAAATGCATTGTCTGGGCTGCTTGACCAGCCCACCATGTTTGTTCAGGGGGTAGGGGTCACACATCCTATCATCAATGGTTTGGTCCATCACAGGGCTCCAATATGTCTGCCAGCCACAGTAGATGAAGGGATCCCCTGCTGTAAAGAACAATGACTATTCCTTCACTGGCCAATGCAATTACAGATTAGATACACAACTCTGGAAAGAAGAGGACAGGCTATTTACATAATCACATTAGATGCCAAGACTACAATTGTATGAGAGAGACACATTGAGACCAGTAGCTCCCCCAAGAAAATACATGAATTACAACTAATACAACCAGGGAAATATACATATCATGACATAGTATCACAGCATATACAGTGAGAGGGTAAATTACATCTTCACAATCCCTCCCCCTCCCAACTTGTGTACGTACTAGGGACCTCTACAGGTCACTGGTTAAGTACACACAGGCAGAGCGTTACTTACATGTGGCTTCATGCAGCCACGAATTGGCATCGTAGCTCTCCCACATCATTGCCCAGGAGAACAGCTGCAGGCAGACCACCCATCACCCCAACCACACATCGCCTGACCCCAAAACCAAAGTTCAGATCCACAGTGGCTGTGGGAATAGTCCTCCATTGTCCACCAGCCAGTTCAATAACAATCCCAGGTCCTCTATGGATTGCCTCAGGCCGAACCACTCGGGGATCAGCCAGTGTGAGGAAAGCACCCGAGTCACAAAATCCAACAAGTCTCTGTCCATCCAGCACAACCTCCTGCAAGTGCTTACCTCGATGAGCAGAAGTCGTCATAACTGCGGGTCGCACCCCGTAAACTCCTGGTGGTGCAACATGGGGGGCTGAGTCACTAGGCCAGTCCTCACATAACGGTGCCACATCTTCCTCCATGGCACTGGGCTGTAAATAATTAACAATCCGATTGGGTGCAGGATCAGTCCTCATTTGAACAGCTGGGCAGGAGACTTGCCGATGCCATGGCTGTCCACATTGATAGCATCTGAGCTGGGTCTCCCTCCATCCAAGGCGTCCTCTTGGGTAAGGGGTAGGGGAACTTGGAGGCCGGCTCCCACCTGAAGGTGCTGTAGGGGTTTGAGGATGATTCCTCCATGGCCTGGCTGGGCATGAGGCCTGCAAATGCCCGGGATGCCTACAAACATAACACCTGCGCTCTGTTACTTCCTCTCCCCGGCGTATTCCAGAAAGCGCAGTAGAAGCAACTGGAGGCACATTAACACGGGTATCAACATGTGGTGGCTTAGAGGAACGGGGAACAATGGGGACAGAATAACTGGGGGCATCTGGTGTTGTGGAGCTGTTAGGCGTCTCTCCATCCTCCAACAGAACCCTCCACTGAGGCTTGATGGTGAGAGCCTCATCAGCGAGAGCAGCAGCTTCCTCCACTGTCGCTGGTTTTCTCTCACGCACCCATTCTCGGATCTCAGCGGGGCACTGGGCAAAGAATTGTTCTTTTAGGATGACCTGCAGGAAGGTCTCCCAAGATAAGGCCTCCTCTGCCTCCAGCCAGCGATTACATATTTGTTTGAGTCTATGAGCATATATCTTAAAAGACACTTCCCCATCACAGGCTAAAGCACGGAACTGAGTCCTGTAAGTGTCTGGGGTCACAGCATAATGTTCTAGAATAGTCTGTTTAATATCCGCATACTCACAGTTCCACCGAGGGTCCATAGCTCTATAGGCTTCAGCAGCTCCCCCCTCTAGGAGCCCAACCAGATGCCGGACACGCTCCCTGTCCGGGACTTCCATTAATCGACACTGATGCTCAAAGTCCTGGAAGAAGCCCTCAATGTCGCCTGCAGCCTCATTAAACGGCTTAAAGTCTTTGCGGGACACCCTGGGAAGTTCCCTCATGATGGGTGCTGGGGTTACAGTCTGTCTGGAACCTCTCGCGGCTTCCACAGCGAGCTCCTTATCCAGCAGTGCCATCTCCTCCATCCTGCGCTCCTTCTCTTTAGCTCCACGCATGGCCTCCCTCTTATCTTCTATGGTGGCCTCATCTCCAAGCAGTGCCATCTCCTCCTTGTACCACACAACCCATTGACTTTTTTGAGTATTCACCTCCGGCTGCCGTCTTTCTTCCGTTTGCTGTGAGGATCCTTCCTCCACGTCATTTTGCGAACAGACTCCTTCTAGCGCCTCAATCAGCTGCTCCTTGGAGAGTCCTTTGAAACGAACTCCTACTTCACGGGCCTTTGATTGCAGGCTCCCCAAAGTCCAGGTCTTGTACTCTGCAGTGCTGGTTCCTGATGTTGAGCCATTGTCCTCCATTCCTTCTGCTCTGATCCCACCGCTGCCACCAGTTTGTGACGGGGGTGTACAAGAGAGCAAAGGATGGACGAGGCCGAGGAACGATCCAACAGGTTTATTAACAGGAATACAGGAACAGCACACGATTAGTCCACATAAAACAGATTCGGGGGCCCTTCCCGACAATCCTCGGACCGGATAACAAAGCAATCGTCCTTACAGTAGTCCAAAGAGTTCCACACAATCCCACGGGCCGCCACACAGGCCTAGCTCCGTCCGTGTCCACAGCCACCCAGGCTGGGGCTCCTGCTCTCTTCAAGTTTCAGCTCACTCTGAAGTTACAAAAAGGGAAATGCATTGTCTGGGCTGCTTGACCAGCCCACCATGTTTGTTCAGGGGGTAGGGGTCACACATCCTATCATCAATGGTTTGGTCCATCACAGGGCTCCAATATGTCTGCCAGCCACAGTAGATGAAGGGATCCCCTGCTGTAAAGAACAATGACTATTCCTTCACTGGCCAATGCAATTACAGATTAGATACACAACTCTGGAAAGAAGAGGACAGGCTATTTACATAATCACATTAGATGCCAAGACTACAATTGTATGAGAGAGACACATTGAGACCAGTAGCTCCCCCAAGAAAATACATGAATTACAACTAATACCACCAGGGAAATATACATATCATGACATAGTATCACAGCATATACAGTGAGAGGGTAAATTACATCTTCACAAGCACCCCAGGCCATGACACCGCGGGACCTTCCACAGAGGGCACCAGTGATGGGCAGCGTGGTGGAAGTCTCGCGGGGCCCAACCCGCACGCAGGGGCAAGCAGTGGCCCCTTACTGGGACAGGGAACCGACCCCGCTAGGCCGAGAAATTGTGGAGAGAGAAAAGCGGAGAGCTGAAGTGATTGCCCGCACCATCCAGGAGAAGGAGAGTCTCCGCAGAGCCACCTTCCGGGTACGGGGCCCGATCCATGAGGGGCAAGTAAGGAGGTTTGATGTCCGTCGGGGGTACGGATTCATCTTTGAGCCGGGCCTGGAGGCCGAAGTCTTCATAGCCCGCCGGGACGTTAATGCCCACTTACCGGAGGACCACCCGGGCCGTAACCTGCTCCCAGGGGATCTGGTCCAGTACACGCGACATTGCGGAGAGAGGGTCTGGTTTGCCCTGGACGCCAAACTGAGAGGAGGCCAGGAGCCCCAAGCGCCAGCCCAGCCCCCTCCCCCGGTCTGTGCGGTGGACCTGAAGTGAGTCAGCGGTCCTCCGTTGCACAGTTGTCCCCGTTGGGACCATCAGCACCGTTATGTGAGTAAATGAAAATGAAGCAACCGAAGCTTAACCAGATTGTCAACCGTGATTGAAACGGCCGTTGCCGGCAAGTTTGTCTCAGTGGGGACCTTTTGCACGTGCGTAAGGAACTGCTTACGGACACGCCCGAGAACTTGCAGGGCAACCACAAACTAGTGGAAATGTAAATATATGGCTTAATTCCATTGCCGCCTCCGGAGAAGCAGATTGGAGGAAGGGCCCGCAGCGGAGTAGGCTGGGGCCCGGTCACCACCTGGACCGGTGGCCATCCTCCGGGGGTCAGGGGTTCCCCATGGACGTGGGTCACCCTGAAAAGACCGTAGGGTATGAAATACCGTACCCGTACCCGCTCGGGCAGCCTGGATATGGACTGGGGTCAAGGGGTGCTGCCCATTTTTCTTAGGAGCAGCATCAGGGCCAGGTTGTTTGGGTGGGAGAGAGCGGAAGCCGTGTGTTGTTAATAAAAATGTACCGTTAGTAACATTAAAGAAAGTGCCTCCCGTTAAGGGAAGTTTCATGAAAAATGCTTATGTTAGTATGTTTGCCGTTTACCGTATATTTATCTTTTTCAGTTGCAAAAATAAAACCGGTGATGGACGGGCAGCCCGCGGACGGTCTGCATTTAACCAAGGGGGAATGTGGCGCCCTGGACAAGCCAGGATGTCACAGGTACTGCAACAACACACCCCACACCCCGGTTAGGCACATCAGCCGCACACACAAATCCTTGTTGCCTCCCTCCAGGGGCTGATGTCCACACCAGGTGGGGTGGAGCCAGGCGGTTGGCCCCACCCACTGAGGAGTACACAGTCCTGGAGGCGGGAAAGGAAGTGAGAGTAGTTAGGGAGAGTGAAGTAGAAGGAGTGAAGTGGCGAGTGAGGAGCAGACTGACCGTGTCTGGGTACGTGGCCCGGGCACAGTTGGCAGACGGTGGTGGCCGTCTGCAGGAGTGGCCTATCGACGCGGAACCGTAGGGCCGGGGCTGGGCGGTGGCCCACCGGTACCAAACCGGGGAGCGAAGAGAAGCCAGCACAAACCGGCAGGGCCTGCGGACCCCGACCAGGCTGGGAGTTGCCGTTAAACTGGTCAAATCCATTAGCGACAGGAACCTCCGGGGTTTCCTAGCGACCAAGACCCGATTGAAGGCAACCATCCAAACCGAACAGGGAGAGACAGCTACCGCCAGAGCTAGAGCTCCCAGGGCCAGAGCCTGCGGGCAAAAGGGGCTCCCTCGGCATCTATCCAAGCTGGGGAGCGGATTACCGGTGGGAAGCCATCGGGACCGAAGACACACACCAGGTGCAGGGAAAGGCAGTCACCACCAACCATCCGGGAGTGACCACAGCAGCCGGCTGCGGGACCCGTCCATCCAGCCGTTTGTTTTACCGGAGACTCTGTATCTGTTCTTGGCTGAGTGAGTACCACCGTGCCCTCTGGCACCGTGCTGCCCCCGCGACCCTGCACCTCACCTACCCTGCATTCCTCCCTTCTCCTTACCGGGCCCCGGGACCACCAACCCCTACCCACGGAGGGGAAAACATCCCAGCTGCTCCCTAACAACGCTCCCGGGATCCCCGTCACCAGCAACGGTGGTGCCCCAACCTCACCATGACCATGGGTGGCGTCACAAACCAAATTCCCAAACCAAAGCAACCCCTTTCACTCACGGGCGAGGAGCACCGCTCGAGTCCCCGGATCCGGCCCACCGCTCGAGCCACCAAGCAGCAGCCGCAGCAGCCGGACCCGAGCCGCGAGCGCGGTCGAGCAGCGCACCCCCCGCCCGCGACATTACTGCTGGATCTGTTCGAATGGATGATTACTGGACATGTGAACTCAGCCTAAGGCTGGAGTCACATTAGCGTATGTCATCTCATGCAAGAGCAATGGAAGCGATATGCTAATGACCCCCGGCTCAGGCTCTGCTGCGAGTGTGAGCCGAGTGTCATGCGACTGTGACTGGATCTTGCGATCGGGTCACAGCTGTGAAGGAGAGGGCGGGTCCTGCAGAGGAGAGGGAGGGGTTAATCTCCCTATCATCTACATTGTCAGCCTGTACGTATATCGCACTGCACTGGGATAACATCCGAGTGCAGTCCGATGTTTGTCTCGCACCCATAGGCTTGTACAGGTGTGAGTGACATTGCTCTCGCAGACAATTGCAGCATGCTTCGATTTTTTTTCTCAGTCCATTTAGGGCTGAGGAAAAACACGGAGATCTGGGCTGCAGCATTGTTTTACATGGGGCTGAGTGCATTACCAGATTTTCTCACATTACACTCGTGCAAGTCATACGCAAGTGTGACTCTAGCTTAAGACTGCAGGTAAACTCATAACAGGGAGTTATCACAATGCAGAAATACTGCAGCTTCAAAGAGTTAAGGGGGCTTTACACGCTACAATATCGTTAATGTTTTATCGTCGGGGTCACGTTGTTAGTGACGCACATCCGGCATCATTAACGATATCGCAGCGTGTGACACTTTTGTGCGACCTAAAACGATCGCAAAGTGGCCAAAATCGTTTGCCGCGGAGAGGTCGTCCTAAAACAAAAAATCGTTTACCTCTCATTAGCGATGTTGTAACTCATTCCTGCGGCAGCACACATCGCTATGTGTGACACCGAAGGAGCGAAGAACATCTCCTTACCTGCCTCCACCGGCTATGCAGAAGGAAGAAGGTGGGCAAGATGTTACGTCCCGCTCATCTCCGCCCCTCCGCTTCTATTGGACGCCTGCTGTGTGACGTCACCCTTAGAAAGGAAGCGGATCGACGGCCAGAGCGACGTCGCAGAGAAGGTAAGTTTGTGTGATGGGGGTGCGCGATTTTGTGTGCGATGGGCAGCGATATGCCCGTGTCGCACAAACGATGGGGGCGGGTACGCACACTAGCGATATCAGCACTGATATCGTAGCGTGTAAAGTACCCTTTAGGCTGAGTTCACATGTCCAGTAATCATCCATTAGGCTGGAGTCACACTAGCATATGGCATCCGATCCAAGAGTATCGCATACTATAGCTAATGACACTTGGCTCTCTGGGTCTGCTAAGAGCATGAGCTGAGTGTCAGGCAACTGTGATCCAATCTTCCGATCTTGTGATCAGATCACAGCTGCCGACGAGAGGGAGAGAGTGATCTCTCCATCTCCTCCATTATCAGCCTGTGCGTATATCGCATTGCACTTGGATATCATCCGAGTGCAGTCCGCAGTTTCACTCACACCCATAGACTTGTATAGGTATGAGTAATCCGAAACTTGCAGACAATTGCAGCATGCTGCAATTTTTTTCCTCAGTCCAATTAGAGCGGAGGAAAAACTCGCAGATCTGAGCTGCAGCATTGTCTTCCATGGAGTAGAGTGCAATGCCAGATTTCCTGATGATTTTGCACTGGTGTGAGTCATATGCAGTGTGACTCTACCCTTAGAACGGATCCGTTGGCAACAAATTTGTACAATGGATCACTATTTGATCTTTTGAAATAGATGTAGTAAGCAAAAAATGAATCCTTTACAAATGCAAGAAAAATAGTGATCAGTTTATGGATTCGTTTTCCAAAAACTCCCATGCTAAAAAACTGGATCCTGCAGAAATCAATTTTTTCAAAACAGACAAGAAAGTTCCGTTCTAATGGATGATTACTGGACATGTGACCTCAGCTTTAAATGATAATTTTTTTGTAGCAAATATGTACAGTCTCTCCACTGAGCTCAACTCCTTGTGCTCCGCTCTTCTGCCTTCAGTGTCCTGAAACAAGAAGAATCTACTTCCTGTCACTTATGCTAATTCTCATGGGTGCAAACTCCTCAATGGTGGACACTGACTGATAAGGGCCCATGTGCAACAACAATATATGGGTCCCCTGCAGAGCAATAGTTTATCTCAAATGAGCAATTCTTCATGCTGTGCTGGTGGTAATGGGCCCCCTTACATCATTGGTCCGATAGTATGTCCGCTCCTGAAATCCTAACTAATATATTGCACTGATGTTCTGAATATTTTCTTTCATGCATGTCCTCAGTGAAAAATACAAAAGGCTAGAATCTTGTGCCCAGTATTTATGGAGCTTCCCCCAGTAAAGCTCAGTCATGTGCATTGTGAATAGACTTTGAAGGCATATGTACAGCCTGCTAGTTCACAATGCTTTCCAATCCACGCATCTTCCTTTTTAATATATTGCTGCACTATGCCTGACTTGCCATGGCTGCGGTAATCACACAACTTCATTAGCTAGAAAGGTTTGTCTTCAGGCACAAAGCTTGTAATTATGAGTTTGGGTAAAGGATCATTTACACTGCACGATGCTTACACAGGCTAACCCTCTTGACAGTGTATGGCCCAATTTCTTCCATTCCATACCTTATCCTCCTTCAATAATAACCCATTGCCAACCCTTAAACCTATATAAATAACCACATTACACATTCTTTGGATTAATTTGGCCACAGCGGCCATTTTATTAACATAACAACATAAATAACAAGGGGGGGAGTCCTTGAAGCTACCAGATTGTGCACATATCACCAAATTACTAAGTATACCTATTTTACCCTCAGCTGTGAACCCTCAGCTCAAGGGCACCATACCACAATAAGTGGCTCAGAAAGTGTAACACCACCGGCTCCCAGGGCACAACTCCGTCCAGAGCCCCGCTAAGTGCCAAATCACCAATTACTCATTCCATCGGGGAGGAAATCATCCATATAAATCCCCCCTGAACCCCAATTTCACCAACTCCAAGGAACCAACCCCACCACCACGACCATTGTGACATGAAAATCAAACCTCCCCCCAACATGATTCCAACAAATTTTTAACTGAAAACAAAGAAGGCAGGTGGGCGGGACAACTTTCTGTGTGCTCTCCACAAAATGGCCCCTTTCCCACACTTTCCTTATATATCCCCAATGTCCGACGCCCCTCCCCCTCTTATTGCAATGTTCACAACATCAGCCCCTTTTCATTCCCTTATGGACCAACCCCTGTCATGTGGGCCTTCGCCTACTTTGTTCAGCTCCGGCCTCTTCTTTAGGCCTGTTACAAACATCAGTGGAAAACACACACGTTTTTCACTGTCGTGTAAAAAACGCATATGTCTCTCCATGTGCCATGAATGACGGCACATGTTAGTTGTCCATGTGCAATCCATGATCCGTAATTGCATATGGACGTATGCTCACCTGTCCCATTCCTGCTGTCCATGGTGCTGAAATCTCCAGCTCTGCTGCATCTGGCTGCCGCTGCCTCTGCTCTCTGCAGCTACTTCCGGGTCAGCTCCGGCTGCATAAATTATATGCATGTCATAATGAGCCAGGCAGGAAGCTGCAGAAAGCACAGGCTGCACAGAGCATTGCTGGAGCCGGGTTAGTTAAAAATGTTTTTTATTTTCAATGTATGTTTTTTTCTGGTGTTTCACGGACAACATCATAGTGTGGTCCGTGGGACATCAGTGATGCCAGAAAAAAATAGACATGTCTCTGTGCGGCAATCACGGACACGCATGTATGCCGCACAGAGACACAGTCAGTGAAAAATTACGGATGTGTGCGCAGACCCATTGATTATAATGGGTCTGCGTATGTCAGTGATTCTGGTATGTATAAATACTAGCACATACGTACCAGAATCACTGACGTCTGAAACAGGCCTTAAGGGGGTGTTACACGCAGCGATATCACTAGAGCAAGCGTACCCGCCCCCGTCATTTGTGCGTCACGGGCAAATCGCTGCCCGTGGCACACAAAATCGTTAGGAGCCGTCACACGTACTTACTTGCCTAGCGACGTCGCTGTGTCCGGCGAACCGCTTCCTTTCTAAGGAGGCGGTTCGTTCTGCATCACAGCGGCGTCACAAAGCGGCCGCCCAATGGAAGCGGAGGGGCGGAGATGAGCGGGACGTAACATCCTGCCCACCTCCTTCCTTCCTCATTGCCGGCGGCCACAGGTAAGCCCTTAATTCGTCGTTCCCGAGGTGTCACACGTAGCGATGTGTGTTGCCTCGGGAATGACGAACAACCTGCGTGCTCAACAATCAACGATTTTTTGAAAAGGAACGACGTGTCAACGATGGACAATAAGGTGAGTATTTTCCATGGTTAACGGTTGTTCCTTGCTGTCACACGCAATGACGTCGCTAACGATGCCGGATGTGAGTCACGGAATCCGCGACCCCGGCGATATATCATTAGATACGTTGCTGCGTGTGACGGGGCCTTTAGATGCACAATGAAAGATCAGTAATAGATCAGTGCACAGAGGTTGCCATTGTTCTTGGCAGCACAATTCCTGTTTACACAAGACAATGCGCTGCAGAGAACGATGATATTTTGTGCAGCCCAAAATATCATTTCACCCAACAAATTAGTGTTTTACTTATTAGTAGAGTGATCGCCAGCTTATCTGGACTGCATGATTATCGAGAAATGAACTTTCTTAGCAATGTTCGTTCATGATAATCATAAAGGTTAAATAGTCCTTTTTTGTTATTTAACTCATTTAGCTACAGCTCCACATATTCATTTCATTTTGTTTACAACAGCAGGGAAGAATTAAGGAGGTGAAGTCATTCTTCACCAATTCGGCCTCATATTGAAGTCAGTGTGCAGCCTATCTAATATATAAAGCTGAATGTGTGTATATATGTATGTATCTGTGTGTGTGTGTGTGTGTGCATGTGTGTGTGTGTGCATGTGTGTGTGTGCGTGTGTATATGTCCGGGATTGGTATCTGCACCGTCGCAGCTACAGTCACAACATTTTGCATACTCACACGTCTGGACCCCGAGAGCGTCATAGGCTATGTTGTGAGGCAAAATTTTAACCCCGCGCATTCCAATTTACCAATCAATTTTGCGCCTATCTACATAATGGGGAAAAAGTTAAACGAAAAGTGTATCTGCACCATCGCATTTACAATCACGAAATTTTGCACAGACACCTCATGTGACCCAGTGAGCATCATAGAATATGTTTTGACCGGATAATTTAACCCCGCGCTTTACAGTTACTCTCCCAAAAAACATGCCTCCATTAAAGTAAATGGAGCCTGGAACTACAGGTTATTAGTAGGAGCTGTGATTGGTTGCTATAGGAACAAAAGACATTCATAGTATAAGAAGCTTATATGTGAGGTAATAAGATGTCGGTATAGAGACAGACAGAGAGACAGAGAGACAGACAAAGAAAGAGACAGAGAGATAGAGACAGAGAGATAGAGACAGACAGGGAAAGAGACAGACAAAGACAAACGGTGAAAGAGACAGACAGAGACAGACGGTGAAAGAGACAGATGGGGAAAAAAACAGACAGAGACAGACCTGGAAAGAGACAGACCTGGAAAGAGACAGATGGGGAAAGAGACAGACAGACATGCAGACAGGGACAGAGGCAGGCAGACAGGGAAGGAGGAGACAGCCAGAGAGACAGACAAAGATAGATGGGGAAAAACACAGACCTTGATAGAAACAGACGGGGAAAGAGATAGACAGAGACAGGCAGACAGGGAAAGAGACAGACCTGGGAAAGAGACAGACCTAGAAAGAGACAGATAGGGAAAGAAACAGAGAGATAGAGACAGACAAAAAAAGAGACAGACAGAGACAGGCAGACAGGGAAAGAGACAGACAGGGAAAGAGACATACGGGGAAAGAGACAGACCTGGAAAGAGACAGACGGAGCACATTACTTGGCCAATTTAGTTAAATCTGTGTGGAATATCTGTGGTGTTGAAATATATGTTGTGAAATGCTTCTATTAGCTTAGTTTTTGCCTTTTCATAATTACATTTCTATCTATTTGTTTTGTGGTTTTTGTGTGCAGAATACATTTTTGTTAATGCATACTATTTTGTTAACAACAGTTATTAACCCGGGTGAAGCCAGGTAGTACAGCTAGTATAAATTAAAATCAGAAAACAGCCTTCTTTTTAAATTGTCTTTTTTTTTTTTTACATACCACAATCTACACTACTCACAAAAAGTTATGGATTTCAGGTGAAATTTATGTAAAACATAAAACATTCACAGTACAAGTTTATGCTGGAGCATTGTCGCCCATGATGATGAATTTAGGCCTGTGTCGTTCATGCAGAGGCACAATGACTGAATTAATGATATTCCAGTAGTAGGGGCTGTCACTGTACCCATCACAAGTGTAGGGCAGTTCTGTATTGCCTTTACACATCTGCCCACACTGTAACACCACCGCCAAAGACTCGTCTGGTGACAACAGTGGCTGATGCATAAAGCTCTCCTTCATGTCTCCAACATCGTTAGTTGCTATCAATTCTGCTCACTGTGCCTGGAGTTGTATGGCATTCATTATCTGGTTCCAAAGGGAATTGTTCACAATGAAGCCATTATCAGTGTGGGATGAGTCCAAAGCATATCCACTTCTGTGCCTTTCTCTGCCTCTTCCAGTCTCTCTGTATTTCTGTTGTAACCTGCTGATGACACTATATGATACTCAAAGTGCAGTGGCCACTTTCATCTTAGAAAATACTGGTTGAAGCCCTGCAATGGTGAGGTACTGCTAAACAATTGTTAGGTGTTGTCTTGGTCTCATGATGCCAAAATGTGAACAGCATTATGAGGAGGACTGTTTTAAATATTAATTTTAATTGAAACCTGAAAATCATTAGGTTCACATTAAGTTCACCTGAAAAGGCTAGAGTGTATTTTAGGATTATCCTAACATTTCACCAGAGAAGTGTATATTAAAAATAGAAAGATAGACATCTTGCAATTTTCACAATGACCACTAGGGCTATTTTAGACTCTAACTATTTTTGTTTTGTTTCAGGAAACAACACATGAACACAGCCACAATGAACAGACTCTGACCCTATCTTTTGTATTGAAGTGACTAATGAGTCTGTACAAAGATCATTGTGAATGAAGTGGGAGCAGGATCAGGTGAGAATGGTGGATCCTGTGTGATCAGCTGTGTATTGAGGTGTTTTCTGTCATTGTAATCCTGCCTATAACTAATAAGAAGCCTTAATGATAAATCTTCCTGGAGAGACAGAATGTTT
This sequence comes from Anomaloglossus baeobatrachus, assembly GCF_048569485.1. Taxonomy (NCBI): domain Eukaryota; kingdom Metazoa; phylum Chordata; class Amphibia; order Anura; family Aromobatidae; genus Anomaloglossus; species Anomaloglossus baeobatrachus. Next base: position 130,356,706 of record NC_134357.1, read on the forward strand.
GATACATCCTCACTGGTTAGTATGAAAATTGTAATATTTTTTCAATAAAGACAACTATTGTTACATTTTTAAAAAAATACAAGTAACCCAAAAAGTCAATTTAAACAATAGGCCATTTTTTCGATGATAGCTTCCCTTTAAGTAAATTAAATTACCAAACAGCAATGATAACTAGTGAATACTAGATACAAAGGCTGAAATTACATGTAGTGTATGCTAAGAGGTTTTAGAGTGAATCACTGAAGATAACTGAGTCCCGACACAGTATGTATCAAGGAAAATCAATCATCACAAGCAACATTATGGCCATTTAGGGTGAAAATTCTAAAAAGAAAATGAAGATCATGACTAGGGTATTGTAAAGAGTCCCAAGCACAAAACCACAAAAACGCTGCGTGACGTTGGAAATATATAGCCACAGCAGCCTTTATTAATTACAATTAAGAACATACTAAATATGATAACCATAACCTTTACTCTGAGGAGATTCTGGTTGGCCTAAACCACTGAATAGCACCAGAATAACAGACCCAGTCGCACCGCTCTGACTCAGGGCTGGCAAAAGTCACAGTGCTGTCCCTTCTCCAAATTTTAACCTGTTCCCCAGAAAACATTGCAGCAGGAACTTAACCATGACCAACTATGAAGGGTCAGCATACCTTTGATGTGATCCCTTACACCGTTAACCAAGGCCATCCCTGACTGCCTCACCTCCGCTGCCATGACATTAATACAACATATTCCTGCTGTGTAAACCTGCCAAAACCTCTGTTAGCACCTTCTGCTCAAACTCCCCATTAACCCTATCTGAGCCTTGTCCCCTATTATGTCCGGTCTTCCACTATAGCTGTGACCTATTCCAGCCCTTTTTTTCACACTAGCCCTAAAAGGAAGCTTGTTCTATGTTCTTAACAGATGTACAATGCAAGTGACAAAGTTGAGATTTCAGGAAACCAAATAAGTTTAACTAAAATATTTCTTGATATTTATTTGTAGGATCCATGAAGGCACACATAGCATTGAGGTTTCCTTAAAAAAAAAAAAAATCTTATTACTTTTTGCATTTTAATGTCATTCTTGCCCAGCTCCGATAAAGTGGGCAAAGCTGGGGCGGGATGGGGCAGCGTGACCCTCGATCGTCAAATTCATGATGAGTGTTCTTTATGCTACAAATCTTACTTCAGTGTGTCCTGCACCTTACCCCTTTATTAAAACCAGAATGACAAACACTGGTCCCTGATGAATTGAGGCCTATGGAGTAACTTGTAGTCAATTGAGGTGGAAGGTAGTTTAACATGAATCGTGTCGGGGTGCGGGGAATGTGACGCCCTTGCACTAGTCAGGGTGTCACAGGGAACTGCACTCCTGTCCTTATATTGCAGAACCCTCCCTCCTTGGTTCCAGGTTCCACCCAGTGGTATTGCTACCAACCGCATTCAAACCCCAATCCACACTCACACCAGTTCAGCACAGACAAGCCAGTGAGTAGGTCTAGAGAGGAAAGGGCCATCCATCGAAGGGTTAAGCAGACTGGTGGGAGGTGACAAGTCAGTGAGCTCCAGGGGAGCAAAGGGAGAGGAAGTGTAGTAGAAACTCTCCAGAGGGAGAGGGAACCGGGGGTTGGAGCCCCCAGGAGAAGTGAAGTAGTGGCCCCCATAGTGTGAGGGGCCAAGGAGTCGAAGCTCCCGAGAGGTCAGACTAAATTGGGACACAGCAAAAGCAATACTATTGGGAGTGGATACCTGGACGTGCTCTCCTTCCCAAGCAGCAGTGGTGCACTGGGACTTTTGGTTCACCTGCAGCCTGTGTGTGTAATGACTTTACAAAACATCATCCAGCACCACGATAACCGGCCTGAGTGAGTATATAGTCATCCCCTGCTTCCAGCAAGCCTGCGCTCCCCTGCACCACACCATCCAGAGTCCCGGGGCCTTCCCTAACCGTGGAGGGTAACGTCATTTAGCTGCCCCATTCCACCAACCCTGGTATTCCCATCGGCAACGGCGGTACTCTCCATTACCGCACACCACGGGTGGCGTCACGAACTATATCTTCCCTGTAAATAGCCTCTTCTTCATTTGAGTGTGGCCCCTAACCCCCAGGTCTGGAGACCCTCGAGCCACGAGTAATCACCCCCGTATCAGAGTGGTTCGACCGCTGCAGGGCGGCACAGGAATATTGTGCAGCAAGCGATATTAAAAGGTAGAGCTAGTTATATAGAATTCATCAATTAATTGAGTAATACTAATTTTGTTATGTTACTTTGGTTTGTGCTTAGGAATACCAGAAGCATTATGCCCTCCTGTCTATTTAATCAGAATTAGTCAAATGCATTAGTTATGCTCAGGTCTTAATTATGGAAAAACTACATACATTTTGATTATGTCATATCATTTTTTATTTTGTTAATGACAGGATGTTTCAAGACATCTCATCACATTTTTTACCAGGCATAATTTTATTATGAATTGTATTGATCCTTTTATCTTTTGCTGCCTTTACCTCAATATCTAGATACCTTTTTAACTATACAATTTTAAATTTGATTTATCATGGAATTCAAATTGATTTGTTACATTGATTCCATTTTTCTGCATGAACTTTTTTGGTTTCCTATTGTATCTATCTATGTATCTATCAATCAACTTTAGCGCAGGTGTACATAAAAACGATGCAAAGTATGAATGTATTGTGCATATATACATATATATATATATATATATATATATATATATATATATATATTATATACATAGTTGAAACCAGAAGTTTACATACACTATTTAAAAGGATACGTCTGCATGTTTTTCTCACTATCTGACATAAAATCAGAATAAACCTTTCCCATTTTAGGATTACCAAAATTATTTATATTTGCCAAATGCCAGAATAATAAGAGAGAGAATGTGTTGATGCATTTTATTACTTTCTGCAAAGTCTAAAGTTTACATACGCTGAGAACACTATGCCTTTAAACAATATGGAACAGCCCACATGATAATGTCATGTCTTTGGAAGCTTCTGATTGAGAATATCTGAGTTAATTAGAGACACACCTGTGGCTGTATTTTAATGCATACCTGAAACACTGTTTCTTTGTGTAGCATCATGGGAAAGTCAAAAGAAATCAGCTCAAGATCTAAAAAAGAGAATTGTGGACTTGCACAAGTCTGTTTCATCCTTGGGTGCAATTTCAAGATACCTGAAGGTGCCTCGTTCATCTGTACAAACAATTATATGCAAGTACAAACAAGATGGGAATGTCCAGCCATCATACTGCTCAGAAAACAGACAGGTTTAGAGTACTAGGTATGAATATGCTTTGGTCAGACATGTGCATATTAACCCAAGAACAAAAGTAAAAGACCTTATGAAAATGCTAGCGGAAGCTGGTAAGATTGTGTCATTATCCACAGTGAAACAAGTACTGTATTGACATGCGCTGAAAAGCCACTTGCCAGAAAGAAGCCATTACTCCGAAAGCCAGATTAATGTTTGAAAATGCACACAGTAACAATACCTTAATTTTTGGAGACATGTCCTGTGGTCTGAAAAAACTAAACTTGAACTGTTTGGCTATAATGACCAACGTTACGTATAAAGGAAAAAGAGAGAAGCTTTGAAACCTAAGAATACCATCCCAACTGCTGAAACACGGGGTTGGCAGCATCATGTTGTGGTGTTGTTTTGTTGCAGGAGGGACTGGTGCACTTCACAAATTAGATGGCTCCATGAAGAAAGAAGATTATGTGGCAATACTGAAGCAACATCTCAAAACATCAGCCAGGAACTTAAAGCTTGCGCGTAAATCAGTCTTCCAAATGGACAATGACCTGAAGCATACTGCTAAACTGGTTACAAAGTAGCTTAAGGATAAAATGTATGGGCAAGGCTGACAAGGCAGGTGCGAGCAAGGCACACTACAAACATGGCTCAGTTACACCAGTTCTGTCAGGAGGAATGGCCCAAATTCCTGCCAACTATTGTGAGAAGCTTGTGTAAAGATATCCAAAAGATTGGACCCAAGTCATACAATTTAAGGGCAATGTTACCAAATACTAATGAAATGTATGTAAACTTTTGACTTTGCAGAAAGTAATAAAAATGCATTAAAACATTCTCTCTCTCATTATTCTGGCATTTGGCAAATATAAATAATTTTTGTTATTCTAATTGACCTAAAATGTTGAAAGGTTTATTCTGATTTTAAGTCAGATAGTAAGAAAAACATGCATATGTGTCTTTTTAGATAGTGTATGTAAACTTTTGGTTTCAACTGTATATACACATACCCAGTTAGGTCCGGAAATATTTGCCATTTTATCTGTTCACCAATATATATTTAAGACACCGTTATATAATAAATATGGGCATAAAGTGCAGACTCGCAGCTATAATTTGAGGGTATGTACAGTGGCACGTGGCGGCAGTTGCGGGCAAGGGATTGACTCCGAATGCCCCAGCAGGCTACATGAAATGACTGGTCCTGGTTGGGTGTGTAGACTTGTGTCATGTGGGTTGTGAACCCGTGTAGGCCGCATACTGCCACTGACTAACTTAACTAGCCAAGACTGAATGACAACTCATACTTACAAGAAGATCAACGGTTCTTTTCAAACACTTTACTTGGCAGAGATCATTTTGTGCAACAATTTCACACTCCAGATAGCGAGCACATATCTTCCAGCATGTTACAGTTTTGAAAAGCATTATCAGACACAGTTCAAGTCCCCACTGAATTGCTTCAGATCTTACTGGTCCTGTGAGTCCCAATGCAACCCAGCCCAGCATTACAGCACAGTTTGTGACGGTCACCTTCCTTTCCCGCTATCCCACATCCAGTAGTGTTAAGGACCTATCTTGACTAGAGTAAAGCTTAGTACTCCTAGACGTCAATAGGGAAACTGCTCAGGTCGTTGAGTACGTTCACATGCCAGTTGAGATTAACCCTGTACCTTGACAATTAAGGAGCCAGGCCACTAGAGTACTGTCCTCTGGCTCCTATTGTCTGGGGCCACTTGATTCCAGGATCAGTCTGTCCTTTCAATGCTGTACACACTCTGTGTCTCTGTCAACACTCACTATCTCGTCTTCTGTCTCCTCTCCTTGGTTGCTACAAACCCCCCACTGGATGCAACCTTCATGACCAACTAACTATACATCCTCACTTTTTTCACTGACTGTTCTAGAGTGAACAAATCACTTTCTCTATCGCTTGACTCCTCCCATGGTGGGCTAGTCCTAAAGCTTAACTATTGCTGACCCTACAGTCTGACAATTTTCTACACAAATGGTATGCAATACATTACCACATACATTACTTACTGTACATTATGCCTTGTACTTTAAATATCATTACTAACACTTGGCATACTCTACATCACAATACAAATCACATGACACAATATTTACCAAAGACACCTGCCATTTTTCACATTACACAACAATAACGCAATTGGTATCTTCAGGCGTAAGAACGCAGGTACGGGAAGTATGAAGCGAATGGCGACAGGGAAAGGAAATCCTGTGTCTGGGGAAGGGGAAGATGGCGATTCCTGACCAAGCCTATCACTGGGCTCTGGGTTCCCTCACCGCCCTAGATAGTTTCCGCATCTATGCGCCAAGCTGGATAACTGGCCCTAGGTTGACCCTGATCTGAGCTCCAGGTAGGGAGCGGATGGGATGAGCTCTTCGTCAACCCCACTTTGTGCTAAAGGACACCGAGGGATAACAAACAAGGGAAAACAACAAGCAACTTATCTCCAGTTGACTGACTTGAGGAGAGGAACTGCAACAGCCACAAAGATTCTCCAGATGTATGCAAACTGACTGCTTGCACTGAAGACTTGATAATAACATATTAAGTTTCACCAGCACCAAGTAATAGACAGGGAAGGTATATAAAGATACAAGGGAAGTACTGATGAACAGCATCTGACAGGCTGAGGAACCAAAAGCAAGGTTCTATAGGGAAATGTAACGGGTGTGTCAGGGGTTATAGACAGTCATGTGGTTTCTGGCCATAGAAGATTACAGCATTTGACTGGCAAAAATGCTTCCTGACATTCTATTGTTCTTGCTGTCAGTATTCATTGTAAAAGGTTAGCTTTCCTGCTGGATATTCATCTCTCAGTCTTTTGGACCCAGCAGGAGCTTGTCTTCCATCCAGCTGCTGATCATCAGTATTCTCTTGGTGCTTAAATACTCCCTTCTTCCCTGGATTGGTGCTGGTGATATTATTCAGTTAATTCTATCCCTGGTTGCAAGCAGGTGGCTTACTCTCATCTGCAGTATCATTGCAAGCTTGCTGAACTCCTGCCTGTGTCATCTGTGAATAAGTATTTCATGCTTTTTCCCCCATGTGTTCCCCTTGTGTTTTCGTTAGCTTTTAGTGGGGTTGACGAAGAGCTAATCCCACCTGTTCCCTATTTAGGGTCCAGCACTAGGGATACCTAGGGTCAGGTATACAGCTTGGTGCATAGGACCTATCTAGAGTGGTGAGGGACCCTAGGGACCAGCTGTAGGTTTGGTCAGAGGTCACCATCTGCCCCTTCCCTAGATACATGGGTCCCCTTCCCTTATCTTTTGCTGCTCGCTTGGTATTCTCCTGTACCTAGCGTGACAGAAAAGAGATGAAAACCAACCAGAAATAATAGGTCAGGGAGCAGTTTGGGCAGCCAAGTGCTGTGACCTTCTATAGCCGGAAACCACAGAACTATCTGTCACCCATGACATCCATGACATTTTGCTACAGATTTCACTCATACTAATGAATGGGAAAAATCTGCTCCAAAACGCATCAAAAACGCATATAATAATCAGGTGAATGGCAGCCTGTTAACACTGGGAAACAGGTGTTTTAAAATGTTTGTTCACGATAATTGGCCAGTGCAATTGTACCCTTACTCCTAGAAGATACTTGGCTAATTCTTCAACGCAGGGGTAAATGTATAATTAGTGATACCTTTGCAGTTGCACAGAAGTCCAAGAGGTAAGGGGGGGCCTATTTTCACCTACAAAGCAGGTGGAATTGTGTATTATGATGAACTATCGGCATGTACAGGGGCCCATATATTGTTCATGCACAGGGGCCCTCTTCTGTCTATTTCCGCCAATGCTTCAACCTATTGTGTTGCTGACATCTCTTACTACCTACTGTATGAAAAAGCTTTACCTACTGTACGTATTGGAATCTAAGAGTCTTCTGAGGATTCAATTGCCTGAATAGACCCTTCTCACTTAGTCTTGTCCCATACCTGTCCTTTATGGATTTAAACTTTCCTACAGAACACTGGACTCAGCTTTGTACAAGGGACTCTGGTCTTTGCAGCCTGGTTATTTAGGACTCCATCTGTCTTTTTGTAGCCTTCCATGTATAATCAGGATATTAGTTTTTCAAGCTGATGAGTTAGCAAAATTAATGGTTTTCCTTCACAAGCTCAGTGGCCCCTCTACACTTTTGATTAATCCCCCTCTAATCTTTCTGCTAGTTCTGCAAGCTAGAGGTGCTTCCTTCCTATTGTCATATGTGGCATTTTTTTACGTTAACCCCTTGTCTCTTCTACCTTGCTTTTCTCTATATCCTTCCATAATTTCTGGTTATTTTTCTGTTTCTTCTCTGAGTAAGCTATAAATGATGTCCTACGTGGCTTCCAAAAGTATAAAGATAATAGTTCACGAATATAAATAAGTATAAAATTAAAAAAAATAATTACGTATATAAAACATAAACATAAAATGATATATGGCACACAAACAGATATGCTCAAATAAAGTATTTTTGCTTAAAGAAATTCAAATAATTCTGAATGCATTGAGATACTTTCTTATTTCAATAACCTTTTCCTGAGGTTTCTGTGAGATGGAAAACATATACCATGACCATTAATACTACGTAAAGGTGACATAATAGAATAATTTAGCAACAAAGCCATATTATTGTATGAAAGGAGTATTAATGTCGTATATGTGAACCACAGAGAGGAGCTCAATATGTGTAGAAATGAGGTCACAACAATATAGAACACCATATGATAGAACAATATATATAACAATATATATACTTGTATAAAGAATATAGGACACCATTAGCGTTATGCGCCAAAGAATTCTATGCCAAGAGGAATCATCTTCCCTAAATGTAAGTGACAGGAGCCACTTCTCCCACTTAGGTTCCTATACGTTCTTTTATGTTTGCGCACACCATGGGGTATTCATACATAAATCACCATGGTAACCCTCTATTGCGTGTGTGCACCCAGTATATGATGTTACATGTGATTTCACTACTGCTTGCTCTCTGAACATGTTAGGGATGAGAGTCTTCATTCTAGGTCTCCAAAAACTAATTTTATACTATGTATCTTATTTGAGCTTTGATTTTTATTTTAACCTACTAATCTATGGACATATTAGTCTGTCCTATGAGCATCAGAGCATCACACACCATATACAGTGATCATACATTTGGCTAGATTTACACATTCGTGTTACAAACCAAGGGAAACAGACCGATTGTTTTCTTCACTTGTCATCCCCCTTTTTTGTTCTTTCCACTAAAACCTTTATAAAAAGTAAACCTATTGTATCCATTGACTCATAGGCTTTGATTCCTCCTTATATAGGGGTGGGGGGGGCATTTAAATCACTATTCTTTGTCTTAAGGAATTGGTTGACCTTTACTGCACCAAATTCAATAAAATGGCACATGTGGGCCATGAATAGATAGAAGCGAACCTTTCAAAGTTCAGTTCACCAATCTGTGGTGAACTTCCCAATGTTCCCTGAATGAACCACTGAACATTTTCAAATCCCAATGGATTCAATGGTGTGCCAAACCTAAGGCAGAGAAAAACCTTAGGGGGGGTGTCGAAAAGCTTCCAAAACAGCAAAAATAAGTTCATAGTACAGCCCCACTGATTTGGCACAACCGTTGGCTTCCTAGATTATTGATATAAGAAATATGGAGGTGGATGAGAGACAGGTATAGGGCTGGTGCTCCCACACCACTGCCAGTACAGACAAGACACAACTGGGAGACCCATCTTGGAGTCTTGATATTTAAAAACATTTCAGGTAGACAGTAGGACAGTTGCATCAATTGCCCCCTCCCACCCCCATTGCCTCATAGCATCATTGCACAGCAGTCAGGTATGGTCCATGCAACACACAGGATGTGGCCCAGCATTTCCATTTTTAAAATCCAGAGGTGAATGAGTGACAGGATGAGGCCTCTTGCTCCCACACCCCTGCCAGTACAGGCAAAAGATAACTTTGAGACCGTACCTGGAGTCTTCGCATTTCCAAAAATTGAGGTAAGACAACATGAAAAATGGCAAAAATTGGCACAGACTACAAATAGTCAAACACTGCAACATGGATGCGTGGGACCGGCCCTGTAACAAGGCCTGAACCAGCATTTCTACCTTCACCAGAAACTGCAATATGACAGACAGGCATAGGGCTAGTGCTCACACCCCTGACAGTACAGGCAAACGACAATTTGGAGACCCTACTTGGAGTCTCCACATTACCAAAAATTAAGGTCAGACAACAGGAAAAGTGGCAACAATTGACACAGGCTACAAATAGTTGAATGCCGCAACATGGATGTGTGAGACCAGACGTGTAACAAGTCCTGAACCAGCATTTCTACATTCACCAGAGACAACAAGATGACAGACAGGTGTAGGGCAGATGCTCCCAGACCCATGGTACTACACCATCGCCTAGTCTGCACAGTCTGGGACTGGAGTGGCAAAGTCATTGGGCATCCACGGCTTGTTCATCTTGATGAAAGTTATGCGGTCTACACTTTTAGATGACAGCCAGCTGCGCTTATCAGTCAGTGCACCGTCAGCAGCACTGAAGACATGTTCTGAGAGAACGCTGGTTGCCGAGCATGCCAAAACTTCCAAGGTATGACTGGTGAGCTCAAGCCACTCTTCTACTTTTGAAGACCAAAATGCAAAATGATCCAACCCCCCCACCTTATGGTATCGATACTGAGCTCTAGATACTCCTGCACCATCCTCTCCAGTCGTTCACTATGTGTCAGATTTGTATTCTGTTCTGCTGGTGCATGCAATGGTCTAAAATATGTGTGCCAAACCTCACAGAAATTGGTTCTGCCTCTTGGACTGCTGCTAATGTTTCTGTGATGACGATGTGACGTTCCCGTGGTTGGGATTCTAGAAATGCGATGCTCACTGTGTCTTACTGCTATCTTGTGTAAAACTAATGTTAAGATGGTCTACATTTTTGTTTGATACTTCAGCATGCATACGTCCCTTTCCAGGGGGTGAAGTATCTTGCAAATTTTACTCTGGTACCATGGATTTAGCAGAGTGACAACCCAGTAGTCAGCACTATTTCTAATCCTAACAATACGGATATCATGTTGCAGATAGTGCAGCACAAGAAGGCGCTCATTTGTCAGACACTTAAATGAGGTCCAAATCCATGTTGTGCTGGTGGCGGGGTAATGCTCTAGCTTGCCTCCTCCATCCCCTCACACCAACCACAGACAACAGAGATGGGATAAATATCTTAATATCTTTTTCATCTTCTGAATTTTCTACACCCATCACCTGTTCCTCTTCCATTTGTTCCTCAGCTCCTGCACATCACTACCAGTTTGCCTGTCACCATGAGCCCACCTTGATCGATGGACTCCCCCCTCCCATGACACCTGCCTATGCGATAAATGTCCAGACCTTACAGAAAATGGTATCCCTTCCTCACCCTCCTCTGCTTCCACATCTTCGTCTGGGACCACCACCTCTCTCTGGACACTATTCAAAGTGTGCTCCAACATGTAGATGACCGGAATAGTGATGCTGATGATGGCATCGTCAGCGCTAACCATCTTTGTAACCATTTTGAAACTGTGCAGGAGGGTGGAGAGGTCCTTCATCTGTGCCCACTCCACAATCGTGATTTGCATCATAGTGCACCAGTGCTAGCTGCTGTCACAGTCGCTGCAACATACACAGAGTGGAATTTCATCATGTTGGCACATCACGTATTAAGCGGTTAACTGGTAGGCTAAAATACCTTTGTAGCGTTGCAAGCTGATTAGCCGTGGGGTGCAAATGGCGGAAGTGAGCACATAGCGACCATGCCTTTTGCAGAAGCGCATCCAGGCTGGGATAGTGGCTTAGAAATTGCTGAACAACCAGGTTGAGGATGATAGCCATGCAAGACACATGTGTGATGTCACCCAGGCATAAGGCCGCCACCAGGTTCTCACTGTAATCACACACGGCCATCTCTCGCTCGAGGTTCAGTGGAGAAAGCCCTTAATCAGACTTGGCTTAGATAGTGATCCACAACTCTGCAGCTGTGTGACTGCGTTCTCCAATGCATATTAATTTAAGCACTGCCTGATTGCATTGATCCCTGGCTGCGCTGTATGGAGGTGAGGGGATTCTCTCTGCACTATTGGAAGATTCTCTCTGCACTCCCATTAAGGGAAAGGTTGAAGGCCCAGGTGGATGCCATAAAGGAGGTGGAGGAAGCAGAAACAGTGGAGGAAGTGATAGATCCAGGGGTTTGTCCCGCAACCTTGGGGATTTCAAGACTTAGGAAGCAGCCCCTTCCCCACCAGAGTAACGCAATGCCCAGTCAGTGAGATGTAATGCCCCTGGCCTTGATTGCTCCTCCAGGTATCAGTGGTAAAATGCAACCTGAGAGACAAAGTTTTTCAAGGAAAAGGTAATGTTGTCTGCAACAAGATGGTGTAGCGCAGACACAGCTTTATTAGAGAAGTAATGGTGACTAGGCAACTGGTACTGGGGGACTGCAATGGCCACCAGCTTTTGGAAACCCTCTGTATCCACCAGGCAGAAAGGCAGCATTTCTGTGGCCAACAGATTGAATTTGGTGAAGTTCAAACTCTTAGCTTTGGCATATGTAGCAGGAAATAATCTTTTCCGTGACTAGAACTGTGGTACCAAGGGCTGGCTAGTGATCTGAGAGAGGAATAGCAAAACTATCCACACCAGTAGGTAGCAGAAGAGAACTCTTACATGTATAATTTTGTGATTATAGCAACATGTGACATTAAAACTTAACTTTTAATTGGGTTCTATAAAAATGTTTATATATGTGAAAAACCGTGATCCACACACCAAACCTGAAAATGATGAGGCCAATCAAGGATTATGGCGCCATCACCTTCATTCAAAGAGGGTGAATATTAAATTCGCCCATACCATATAACACAGGTGAACAGAAGGGTGAGATACCCTATATAAGAGTGTCCCCTCCAATGTTAATAGCTGGGGAAATGATGTATATATATGACCTACAAAAATATAGGAGGTCTATGTCAAATACCCCAGAAAAAATCTATCATAGATGATAATATTAGGCATAAATAAATGCCTCCATAGCTTATAGATCGCACGCTGTGAATTCACAAACTGAGGGACACCTTATAGGCATACACAATAAAAATTGCAGTATCCAATAGATGGTGACTATTGGTGAATATAGTACTTACAGCAACCACTTTGTCAATCAATCAACAAAAATGATATGGATACTGCAAAAATGTTAAAGACCCATAAATGGAATAATCTCACCCAATTCTTGTATCCCGATAGGGGTCAAGGTTCTCCTGTGTTGCTGAGATCCATATGTCAGGAAGACGGGAGAGGTGGCTTGGTCACTGACCCTGTTAGGGATTAAGCTGACCCTTCTTCCACATAAAGCTCCCGCCCTGACAAGGGCAGTCCACAGCTGGCCCTGTTGTGGCTAGCCCTAATGTCCAGATCAAGTGCCTCCCGACGCGTTTCTCATCATATGTTCATCAGGGGAGACATATGGCACTTGAAAATAGCGGCGATGGCTCGATATAGAGCTCAACCCTGCATGGCCTGGTATCAATGAGGATGTGAAAAATAGTGGGGCTATAAAAAGGAGCCTTCACCCCACCCCCTGTTATACGGTCCACCTCTATCAATTATGCAGATGGTGAGGCGGTGAAAAGGAAAGCCCGGATATTCACCGATTAAACCGGAGTTGATCTACAGAAGCGATTTATGGATACATGGCTCAATCATACTGTATGAGAGTACACCACATTGATCTCTTAAAACCTTCTAAGAAGGAGTTGGATGAATCTATTTCAAGATTTATCACCATCTTCTCTAATGGTGCTAATTTTGTCAGAAACACTCTTAAAAAACATTGGTCGATCCTCACAATGGATAATGACCTGAGAACATCGGTGGTCCCCTATCCCCAGGTTACCTTCCGTAGAGGTAAATCCCTGGGTGACAGGTTAGTCCACAGTCATTTCATAGCACCAAAACAGGAAACCTGGCTCAGGTCTAACTTGAAAGGATGCCACAGATGCGGCGATTGTGTGTCGTGTTCATCTATCTCTCCCGGCAGGACCTTTGTGGCAAACGTCACTCAAGAATCTTTTGTCATTCATGATTTCATCAATTGTCGCACAAAAGGCGTGGTTTACAAGGCAACCTGTGTGTGCGGACTCGAATATGTCGGCAAGACAAGAAGAGAGTTCCGAAGGCGGATTGGGGACCACATGGGAGACATTGAGCATGACAGGGACACCTCCCTGGCACGTCATGTCAATGCCTCCCATGGTGGGAGAAAAGACGCCGTTAAATTTATCGGCATCGAGAAAATAGACAAACCCATTAGAGGGGGAGACTGGGATCGGCTCATCTTGCAAAAAGAGGCAAGGTGGATTTTCCGGTTAAATACGGTCTCCCCCTCCGGCCTTAATGAACAATTGAACTACGGGTGCTTTATTTAATAATTGATCTAACTAATGTGTCTCTTTCCATTCCACTCCGTTGTTTTGTAATGTGTTTTATTTCCCCAATTGGTTAATCTGGCACATGTCATCTGAACTCCTATATCGGGACATGTTGTCCCGATATTTAATTAGGGTTGATCATGTGTGATATATTATATATATCAAATATCCTCTTTTCAGGAGGTCAGTGATCCCTGTTCCTTCCCCCCCTCTCCCCCCTCCTCTTTACCCATATGGTGGTGCACGAATAGCACTTAGTGGCGCCCCTGTCTTCAGATATGCATTGCTCAAATACCTTTACATGATTAACAGGTATTGTTAGAGCGATTTAACACATTATTGCTTTGAACTGATGTAGCTGCAATTGTGTTATCTAATTGAAATGCGAGTATATCTCTTAATTTGTTCTCACTGGAACACAAAATGAAGTTGCGTTATTGTACATGCCTCTTCATATATGGGATTAAAACCTTTATTATGTTGATCTGGGGACATGCGTTGTATGAGTAATTTGCATGCCCCCCCCCCCTTTCTCTGATAACATTGAATCATTTGTCCACCCACTATATGATCTCTGGGTACTCCATGGTGGCTTACAATTGGTGGACTGTTTTATGTTTGCTTCTCCTGTCTGGCGAACTAGGAGACCATGCGCGCCAGTATCTCGTTCACACGAGTCACGTGCCTGATGACTCGTTAATTGAGGTATCGGTCACCTGACCGGGTAACTAAGAGATCATGCGTTCCACCGGGTTGTCACTGATGGATGATGTGTGCGTCGCGTCCTGTGACGTGGCACGCACCGCCTCCTTTCATGACGCATCTCCAATCGTCACGAACCGTGTGACCTGTCATGTGACCCCGGAACAAGAAAGTGGGTTCTTTTGTTTACGGTTTTATGAACGGAGTATACTCTCTGATTATCTGGTAAGAACTCCATATATTAGATCAATGTGGTGTACTCTCATACAGTATGATTGAGCCATGTATCCATAAATCGCTTCTGTAGATCAACTCCGGTTTAATCGGTGAATATACAGGCTTTCCTTTTCCTTTCTATTTTGTAAAGCAATCTTCTTTGCAGCATTTTTTTTTTGATACCTGCCTAAAACATTTCCACAGTATTGTAATTAAATTTAAAACCTGAATATTATAACATATGTGTGCATGGTCTATGGGCAGCTATTAGTGTGTAGAATTATTATGTAATTAAATGAAAAATTTACATTTTCCCATCATAATTGTTTACTGTCATCGGTTAAAGTGAGAATAATAACCAAACAACTCAAAATGTACAAAAATACATTTCAAACAATTAAAAATGAAGTGACCAATATAGCCTCTCTTCTTTTCAACAGGAGCCATAATCCTTCCATCCATGGAGTTTGTCAGTTTCTTAATCTAAGAGCACGAAAGCCACCCAACTAGATCAAGGTGTACCTTTTAACCCCCAGTCAATTAAATTACTTTTTTGGATAATTTTGTCTACGGAAAATAAGCTGCCTAATACTTTTGCACACCCTGATAATGGCCACCACCTTCCTCATTACACAAATACACATAACCTGATATACTTCTTACAATAAGCATTCACGTTTATACAGATTGTAGTTGGAAAATTTGCATAAAAATTATGAAATAGTAAAAAGATTCATTTACCTAATAATTGTGCACACAGCATATAAACTACTCACAAAAAGTTAAAGATATTTGGCTTTCGAGTGAAATTTATGGAAAACCTAAAAAGTTCATGTTACACTGATATTTTATAATGAAAATAGGACATCTAAGTAGAAGCATTCAATGGCAATTTCCTCATCTCAAACAATTTATTGAAATAAAAGCTAACAATAGTGGTGGGTATAACCTCCACAAAGATCAATGCCTAAATAACTTGTCTTTTAGCCTTGAGCATCAATTCAATCTTGAGAATGATGTCTCATACTGCTCACAAGTCAAGTTATTGTTTGCTGAGGCATGGAATCCCACTCTTCTTGATGTACCCCAATCTCCAGCAGATGTTACCTAATGATGGGACCTCGATGAGCTGGAGCTTTGTCATCCATGAAGATGAAACTTGGCCTGTATTGTTCATGCAGAGGCACAATGACTGGATTAATGATGTTATTCAAGTAGTAGAGGCTGTCACTGTACCATCACAAAGTGTAGGGCAGTTTTGTATTGACTAGACACACCTGCCCACACTGACCACCACCACCACCAAAGGCTCGTCTGGCGACAACAGTGGCTGATGTATAGCGCTCTCCTTGATGTCTCTTTTGGACAATCAAAATACAAGGGCATTTTAGCATTTAGTGGTTCCACTTAACTAGGTTTAAATCATCATAGGGTCTTAGCTTTAGGAGGACAGAAGGTCTTATTTTTGGCACAGGTTCCAATGGACTTTAGAATGGCATCCTACTATCTTGGAACAGGGTGAATTTTATGAACACTTTGCCTCTGCATCCCTAAACCACCGTGTTTTTTAAAAAATTTAAAAAAAAAATAGGCTTGTAGCACTAAATACAAATTAAATATATGTTTGTAGCACTAAATATAAATTATATATGGGTTTGTAGCACTAAATATAAATTATACATAAGACAAACTGGTTACTCTTTAATCAAAATCAATTTTTGCAGGAAACATCAAACAAACTATTATGCCTAACATGAATTATCGTCAGTAAATGTGTAACAAACTAATAAATCATTCATTCACATCTGATGTCATTCGGGCGAGGATGAGTCACAGAGAATTTAGCTATTTTTCTCCTGATAATTACAATGTTAGTGCTACTGAGTCAGTCCAAAGAACTGATCTTTGGATTTAATCACCATTTCTACAAGTTCAATTTACAAACATAACAGCTTAATGAACTCACACAAATATAGATATATTTAATTTTCTACTGATCATTGCTAGATCTTTTTTAGTTGGAAGCTTTATTAAATTAATGCATAACTGTTTATTTTTGTTACGGTTTTCAACAACAAGCAGATTGGTGGGGAACACTTGTGGTAGATAAAATCATTGTTATCTTCTATTTTTATTTGCCAAATTAAATGAGTAATGCTGGTTTCACATGGGGAAGTATAAGAGCCAATACTGGGCAATTAGCCTAATATTGCAGCATGTGTGGGCAAAAAATGACCATAATGCCTGAAAATAATTTGGATAAAGACAACAGCTACGTGGCTCTATATACATATTCATCTTCCACGTCATCTGAGACCAAGAAAATTGCGTTGATTGATTTAAATTGAATTCCCCATTTTTATAAGTAAAAACATTTTACGTATGTGTCACATGATCTACAATAACAGTTTTTATTTTTTTGTCTACTTTATTAAAGGAGTTGTCCACTAATGGTCAATCCTGCTTAATCCATTCCGCAGCAGAGAGTGGCGTGACTATGTTGTGTCACATCCAGCATACAGCTCATCAATATTCCAGCAGGGAAGATGTCCACTCCGACAAAATAGTAACTGCTGCAGCTAAACAGTGGCCACTCATTAGCGGCAGGTTGAATGTAACACAACAATGTCACGCCACTCTCCACTACAGAGCGTGATCATCCATTGCTTCTATTTTCTATGGAAAACAGTATGGCTGCAGGATGTTAGTATCCATTGTTTTTATTTTAATCTGGGTCCTGGATTGATTTAACTGGTGGTGCACAATAGTGAACAACCCTTTTAAAGACACTCCTAACTAAAATTATATTTCCTACACCTTTGCAAAAATATTCACCCCCTTGGTATTTATTGCGTTTTCCTACCGCACAATCTGGAATTTCACAGTGTTTTTTTTTTTTTAGGGCATGCATGAGTTCATGTAGAGAAAATGGCTACAACTGTGAACATTTGTTTTTACTGTGAAGCAAACAACAACAAATAGGACAAAATAACTGAAAACGTCACTGTGCATAACTATTCACCCTCCTCTAAAGTCAGTACTTTCTAGAGCTGCAAGTCGCTTTGGATAAGTCTCTATGAGCTTTCCACATCTGGCTACTGGGATTTTGCCCATTCTTCAAGGCAGAACTGCTCCAGCTCCTTCAAGTTTACTCTGGTGAACAGCAATCTTCAAGTCTCACCACAGAGTCTCAATTGGATTAAGGTCTGAGCTTTGACTAGGCCACTCTAATACATTTACACGTTTCCCCTTAAAACACTCAAGTGTTGTTTTAGCAGTATGCTTTCGGTCATTGTCTTGTTGGAAGGTGAACCCAGTTTCAAATCACTGACAGACTGAAACACAGGTTTTACTCAAGAATATCCCTGTATTTTACACCATCCATCTTCCCCCTCAACTTGGAACATTTTACCTGTCTCTGCTGCTAAAAAACATCCCCACAGCATGATGCTGCCACCACCATGTTTCACTGTGGGGTGATGAGCTGTACTGGTTTTGTGTCAGACATAACTTTTACCTTGGTGGCCGTTTAGTGCTGATGCATCACAAACAAATCAGATTATATAAATATTTAAACATGGGTTGGAATGTAACAAAATAACTAAAAAGACAAGGGGTGAATACATTCGCAAGGCACTGTATGTTTGAAGTGTAGCTATATTAAAATACTTACCAATCACAACCTTCCCTAGTTTCCAGCATTGTTGCAGTCTTCTGTTGGGTCATGCGAGTGCTATTCTCATTTGTCAGCTTACACAGTGACCCTTGTGTGGTGATGCTACCTACATCAATTTAAGCCTATAGAATCTTATACTTACATTGTGAAAGTGACTTCCAATTCACATAAACTCCTCTTAATAGAGAAGCCCTTTGGATTTTAATGTTAAATGATAAGCACACTGCCATACTAAATCAACCTTCCGATCTAATATTACATTATTAATTCACTTTTGTGATGTTTTTAAGAATATTTCATAAATGATCATGCCATACTTTGAAGGAAATAATTATTTGATCCCTTGCTGATTTTTTAAATTTGCTCATGACAAAGACATGAACAGTCTATAATTTTAAGGGTAGGTTAATTTTAACAGTGAGAGATAGAATATCCAAAATAAAAAAACAGAAAATCACATTGTATATAATATATACATTTATTTGCATTTTGCAGAGAGAAATAAGTATTTGATCTCTCTGGCAAACAAGACCTAATGCACTGTGTGCAGAATTATTAGGCAAATGAGTATTTTCATCACATGATCATTTTTATACATGTTGTCCTACTCCAGGCTGTATAGGCTTGAGAGCCAACTACCAATTAAGTAAATCATGTGATGTGCTTCTCTGTAATGAGGAGGGGTGCGGTGTAATGACATCAACACCCTATATAAGGTATGCTTAATTACTAGGCAACTTCCTTTCCTTTGGCTAAATGGGTCTGAAGAGAGATTTGACGGGCTCTGAAAAGTCCAAAATTGTGAGATGTCTTGCAGAGGGATGCAGCAGTCTTGAAATTGCCAAACTTTTGAAGCTTGATCACCGAACAATCAAGCGTTTCATGGCAAATAGCCAACAGGGTCGCAAGAAGAGTGTTGGACAAAAACGGCGCAAAATAACTGCCCATGAATTGAGAAAAATCAAGCAAGAAGCTGCCAAGATGCCATTTGCGACCAGTTTGGCCATATTTCAGAGCTGCAACGTTACTGGAGTATCAAAAAGCACAAGGTGTGCCATACTCAGGGACAAGGTAAAACGTCAAGACTGGGCCAAGAAATATCTTAAGACTGATTTTCACAGGTTTTACGGACTGATGAAATGAGAGTGACTCTTGATGGGCCAGATGGATGGGCTAGAGGCTGGATCAGTAAAGGGCAAAGAGCTCCACTCCGACTCAGACTCCAGCAAGGTGGAGGTGAGGTACTGGTATTATTATTATTATTTATTATTATAGCGCCATTTATTCCATGGCGCTTTACAAGTGAAAGAGGGTATACGTACAACAATCATTAACAGTACAAGACAGACTGGTGGTAGGGTAGGGTGGTAGGTGGTGGCAGCGTAATTGTATTGCATAGAAATATTGGAGGTGGTAGGGTGGTAGGGTAGGTAGCCCAATTTGTCACGAACAGTCACTCAGAAATCCGCAGCTGTTCACTGATTTGTTACACACGACTACTCTCTAGCGCCCCCCCTTGTCTGCAGGCCACTTTTGGTACTGCAGGACAATGCATAAGAAGGGGCTGCTGAGCTGATAATGCCAAATATTGGAGGTCTCACAGCAAGGGTAAATGTATATACCACCGATTCCTGCTAATGGAATATTTATATACCTCGGTACCCTTAATGATAGCACTCCAATAATTCAGACTGGTAGTATGGGCTGGTATCATCAAAGATGAACTTGTGGGACCTTTTTAGGTTGAAGATGGAGTGAAGCTCAACTCCCAAACCTACTGCCAGTAAGACAACTTCTTCAATTGCAGGAAGAAGTTGATATCGTTCAAGAAAAACATGATTTTCATGCAGAACAATGTTCCATCACATGCATCCAACTACTTCACAGTGTGGCTGGCAAGTAAAGGTCTAAAAGATGAAAAAATAATGACATGGCCCCCTTGTTCACCTGATCTGAACCCCATAGAGAACCTGTGGTCCCTCATAAAATGTGAGATCTACAGGGAGGGAAAACAGTACACCTCTCGGAACAGTGTCTGGGAGGCTGTGGTGCCTGCTGCGCGCAATGTTGATTGTAAACAGATCAAGCAACTGACATAATCTATGGATGGTAGGCTGTTGAGTGTAATCATAAAGAAAGGTGGCTATATTGGTCACTAATTTTTGGGGGGGTTGTTTTTGCATGTCAGAAATGTTTATTTCTAAATTTAAAGTTATATTGGTTTACTTGGTGAAAATAAACAAGTGAGATAGGAATATATTTGTTTTTTATTAAGTTGCCTAATAAATCTGCACAGTAATAGTTACCTGCACAAACAGATATCCTCCTAAGATAGCCAAATCTAAAAAAAAACACTCCAACTTCCACAAATATTAAGCTTTGATATTTATGACTCTTTTGGGTTGATTGAGAACATAGTTGTTGATCAATAATAAAAAAAACCTCTAAAATACAACTTGCCCAATAATTCTGCACACGATGTACATGCATTTTAGTGCATCTTTGTGACCTCAAAAACGCACCAAAAACGCAGCAAAAGATGCTCTGTGTGAACATACCTAAGGAGTATCAAAGGAGCAGCTGGGGACGGCCCACCTAGAATGGGTAGGTATTGATTTTAGTACAGTTAGGGAGACATTGTCAGCGCAGTCACAGAAGACAGATGAAGTGCCACGTGACCACACTGGCACCGGTTTGACCTGCTCTATGGGTGTTTCATTTCAGCTGTAGGTACCTACTTTTTTTGTCCTTATGATGCTGCCTTTTTATGATTGGACAGCTTCATAATAGTATGAAAGTACACCCCCAGGGAGCTGAAAGAAATGAAACACTGAAATGTATGATAAGAGAATTAACAAATTAAGAGCCAGTAATTTTGGTGTCATGTATCTCTACAACCGAAGAATAAAAATGGGGACAAAAAAACAAAACTTTTTTTATATACCTTTCAACTACTATGTGCAGAAATGCAATGTTTATAACGTCAAAGGTTGTTAAAGGTTCATCCTTAACTGTGTTCATATATATACAATCTGCAGTGTCTGCTGGTATAAATCTCATACACAGTATATATATACTGACAAACATTTTATGCCTCAATGTTTTCTCACAGAGATTAGCTGTTAGCGAGGGGGAAAAAATATTTGTTTTTGAAAAATAATAAAGGGCTTGGGCCATAAAACGAGTATGTATGAGGTAATATTACCCCCTTGTTGATCCAGTTATGGATCATAGATCTCACGCCATATGCTTAAAGGGTTTTTTTGCTAGAAAAAAGGAGCAGCTGTTTTTGCAAAAATAGGTATGTCTGATCATGGTCTGTATTTGGTATTAAATATCTATTCGATTCACTTTCAGACTAAATTCTGTAGAATAACCAAAGACTAAGGGGTACTTTGCACGTTGTGACATCGCTAGCATCGGCTAGCGATGCCGAGCGCGAAATTACCCGCCCCCGTCGCACATGCGATATCTTGTGATAGCTGCCGTAGCAAACATTATCGCTACGGCAGCTTCACATGAACTTACCTGCCCTGCGACGTCGCTCTGGCCGGCGACCCGCCTCCTTCCTAAGAGGGCGGGTCGGGCGACGTCACACGGCAGGCGGCCAATAGAAGCGGTGGGACGGAGATGAGCGGGACGTAAACATTCCGCCCACCTCCTTCATTACGCATAGCCGGTGGAGGCACATAAAGAGATGTTACTCGCTCCTGCGGCTTCACACACAGCGACGTGTTCTGCCGCAGGAACGAGGAACAACATCATATCTCCTATTGGTGCGACATTGTGAAAATGACCGACGCTACACAGATCACCGATTTTCGACGCTTTTGCGATCGTTTATCGGCGCATCTAGGCTTTACACGTTGCGACGTCGTTACCAGCGCCGGATGTGCATTACTTTCGATTTGGCCCCGACGATATCGCAGTAGCGATGTCGCAGCGTGCAAAGTACCCCTAAGGGCAGTATTCTGGTCAGTATTTTGCATCAAAAACTAGGAATGTAACAAACACAGAAAATCATATATTAAAAAGATGTGTCCTTCCGCCATGTTTTGGACCCATTCCTATTTTTAGTTAAAGAATGCTTCTATAAAAAAAAACATGTACGATATGCAGCAGTAAGAGAGTGGTCTTTGTCTACGCGACACTAATGGAGTGTTGCCTACTGTACTTCTTTGTATTATTTCCTTTGGACATGGCTTATCAGCTACATACAACAAAGAGAAGCAAAACCTTGGAAAGATTCATGGCTAAAATGTCATATGTGACTTTATGCTGTGAATGTTTTCATTATTATTTGTTATTCTAGAAAAATCTTCAGAAATAAACAAGGCATAATAGTGTTCTGAGAAAAGTTAGTATCATGACCTTGCCGCAGAAACACACGAATGTATAGAATCTCCACCATGTTATGGATGATTTATAGTTTTAAGAACTCTTGAGATTGTCATGCAATTTATTTTCTACACAGAGAAACATTAAAGATGTCTGATTGCTGGTTATGACAACTTGCAATGTTTCTGTGATTGTTGCATGAATAAAATTGGCCTAGGAGACTAAAAAAAAGTAGGCCAATCACTAAGCAATGGCCAGTAAAAAAGCAGGTTATGGGCAACATGCCATTCCGCGGCATTAATCGGTCTTTTATACGAAGCTATTCCCTATGCTAGTCTTTGAAAAATGTCGGTGTTCTCTCTCAAAGTTGCAAAAAAAATATCTGTGTTTATGTATTGAAGATAATTCTTCAGATGATTAAAACATAAAGAAATGAGTATTTTATATGTGAATGACAATACACAAGTCTACAGGGACAAAACCAGAGTTTTACTAAGGGTTCCATGAAAACAATACATTATTCATTCATGCATCCAAACACATGAACTAATTAGCATATACATGTACCATGGTATACTCCATGCTAAAGGTTGGCTCACAATCTGTTGAATGGTAATACCTAATATATTACACACATGTTTTTAGTGTCTATATTTTATTTATCTTATACGATGTCTAGTGCAAAGAATGAATTTTCTCAGAATCGAATAACTGTTATGCAATGTTCGGTTCCAAATTCATTAAGTGTCACGGTGGCGTCAGGCTCTGTTCACACTGCAGAGTCTAACAGGCAACCTGATGTCTCCTAGTTGTTCAGCCAGAGCTGGGCGTTTTATATGCACTGTTCCTCAGTCCTGCAGGAGTTAATTCCTGCTGACCTGAAGAACTCTGCTAGGAGCTCAGGTTGCTTATTACCAATCACAGCTGGCTCCTTTCTATATAAGATCCTGGATCCTGCTACTCAGAGCCGATAATAGCGCCAGCTTGTGCAGAAATTCTGGTCTTATTGTGGAGATCCAATCTGTTGGTGATCTGTGGTATGCTTATTGTGCTGTGTGGAAGATTCCCGGATGTCCTCCTTTTTATGTTATTTTTCCCTGTGCACATATTGTCACTCCTTTGTGTTTGATTGCAGTGTGTACGAGTTTTTGTCTATTTTCCCTGTCTGCGTTGAGTTGTGGGGTTTGTGACTACGGTCCTGGCTCACCCCCTTAGGTGGAGTTACATCAAGGCTTGGAAAGGAGTTCGGGCCATGCTGGCGACTCAGACCTCGCTACCATCATGCATACCTCTGAGCTAACGGACAGCACAGGGTCCCCAGTCAGAGGGTCAGCCTAGATGTCCCTGTCCAGTCAGCTCAACCCCGTGACAATATCTTTTATTTCGGTGTGCTAAAATGTTCTAGCAGAGACAATATACACTATAGTAGGAAGCTGATCATAAAAAAGGGCAATTGAAACATACACTATGTGGACAAAAGTATTGGGACACTATAAAATCCATCATCAAGCCATGCAGTCTGTGGTTACAAACAATTGCAAAAGAATGGGTCATTGTAAAAAGCTAACTGAATTTGAGCGTGGTGCTGTAATAGGATGCCATCCGTGCAACAAGTCAGTTCGTGAACATTTCTTCCCTCCTAAGTATTCCACAATCAACTGTGAGTGGTATAATTGAAAAGTGGAATTGTTTAGGAAACATGCCAACTCAGCCACAAAGTGAAAGATATGCAAAATTACTGAATGAGAAAGCCGAGGGCTAGCAAAAATAGTGCATAAAAGTCTCCAATGTTCTGATGACTTAACTGCAGAGTTCCAAAATTCCTCTGGTACTATTATCAGCAAAAAAAATTGTGCTCTGGGCACTTTATGGCATGGATTTCCATGGCTGTTAAAGCGAATCTGTCACACTTTTGCATTTTTTAGTTATTAATATGGACATATGGTGGCATAAAGATGAAATTAGCCATACTGTCACAATGGTAATGTAGTAACTGAGAACAGGGGCTTAGGTGCCAGTCAGAAGCCTCTCATACAGTCAAATCAGATGTCATGCCTTGCACTGGCTAGGGGCAACACCCCAAAACACCAAGTCTGTAAATTATCCTAAGTAGAGATCAGTGAACTTGAGGCTCGATGTTTGAGGTTCAGAAACCGACTTCAAAAAATACAAAGTTTGGATTTGAAGTTTGAATGAGTTACCAGTGCAAACCACTCAAGCAAGCAGCGCTGTGCTCAGGTCCGCTTGGTGCTCAGCCCTGTGCGAGCCAGTTGCAGTGTTTGAAAATCTCACATTTGGGGTAAAAGCAGCGTGATCAGATGCAGTGTGCACACAAACACACACACACACAAAAAACAATAATTTGTGGAATGCCCTTTTTGGTTCCAACATAATTGTGCGAAAAATGATAGAATGGCTGGATGAGTTTGGTGTTGAAGAACTGGACTGTGTTTCACAGCCCTGAACCCAAAACCTATTAAACACTTTTTGGTGAACCAGAATGGCGATTGCGAGCCAGCAGCTATTGTCCAACAACAGTGCCTGGCCTCACATATTCTAAAGCAGATTCTAAAGCAGATTCCTGGACAATTATGAGCAAATTAAAAACTTGGAAGTTGCCAATTTAATTTTTCAATAGGGTGTTATTCACCGGTCCCCACTCCAGTGCTGAATCTTGCTGCCTTCTCCTATGGCCATTTACCTTTGCAACAGTCTTATCTAGGTTTGTCAGGTTACTCATTTGGCATGATCACTATAGGTCTTTTAAAACCATTTCAGGTATAGGCAAAGTATATGGCATTAAATAGCATTGCCCACAGTTGACTCAGGTTAATCAGGAGTTTGTTTTTACATCAGCAAATTGTCTCTTCAGGGAGGAAGGAGACGATCTCCAGTGCCACCTATTGGAACAAGCAATCCTAAAAGTCAAAAGTGACTCTCCAACGAGCCTTTTCATATGACTTAGGCGGGCTTTGCACACTACGACATCGCAGGGCGATGCTGCGATGTCGAGTGCGATAGTCCCCGCCCCCGTCGCAGCAGCGATATGTGGTGATAGCTGGCGTAGCGAAAGTTATCGCTACGCCAGCTTCACACACACTCACCTGCCGTGCGACGTCCCTGTGGCCGGCGACCCGCCTCCTTGTTAAGGGGGCGGGTCGTGCGGCGTCACTGCGACGTCACACGGTAGGCGGCCAATCAGAGCGGAGGGGCGGAGATGAGCAGGATGTAAACATCCTGCCCACCTCCTTCCTTCCGCATATCCTACGGAAGCCGCAGTGAGGCCGGTAGGAGATGTTCCTCGCTCCTGCGACTTCACACACAGCGATGTGTGCTGCCGCAGGAGCGAGGAACAACATCGGACCATTGCGTCAGCGTAATTATGGATTACGCCGACGCTGTACCGATGATACTATTACGACGCTTTTGCGCTCATTAATCGTATCATCCAGGCTTTACACACTGCGATGTCGCATGCGATGCCGGATGTGCGTCACTTTCAATTTGACCCCACCGACATCGCACCTGCGATGTCGCAGTGTGCAAAGTGCCCCTTAGGATTTATGCCAGATCAGAGCCTCAATTTGCAGACATGGAGTGTCGAGGTGGTTGATCCTCATCAGTGCAAAGTATGAGATCTGATCGGCTGTATTTACCGTAAGTTAAATCCCAGATGAGCATTGCAGGTATAAGACTCCTCACTGGCAGCCAGATTGGTTTGTCAGTCTCCTCAAGGAGAAAGTTTTCCCATTAGACCCAATTATAGCTTCTCATACAGCCAGATCAGATCTCATACTTTGCACTGACGAGGGGCAACCACCCCGAAACACCGTGTCTGCAAATTGAGGTTCTGATCTGGCATAAATCCTAATTCACATGACAAGGCTCATTGGAGAGTCCCTTTTGACTTTTAGAATTGTTATTTCCAATAGGTGGCACTATATTTGGTCTCCTTCCTCCCTGAAGAGACAATTTGCATACTTCCCAGAAGAGCATTACAGCTATAAGACTCCTCACTGGCAGCCAGATTGGTTTGTCAGTCTCCGTAAAGAGAAACGTTTTCTCCTTTTTACATGAGGTGATGGTAATTTCTCTGCTATTCCTGACTTCAAAGCTGTAACCAGCATCATTTTCAAGATCTGTCCAGATTGCAAGGTGCTGTCCATACCTACCACTCAGCAACCAAGTTATCAACTGTTTCAATGTTATTCTCAACCTGCCCCTGCAATGAAGTCAACGTGCCTCTTCAAGCGAGCATCCAGTTTGCCTATATTTCCTTGTTATCTTATGGTTAACCATTTTCTTGCTACAAGTCCCTGTTTGCCTGCATCACTGCTAGTAACCATTGGACTGCTGGAAAATACCAGGTTGCATTTACTCCTCTGTTATTCCATTGATTAACTATGTTCTTGTTGGATACTGGATTGAATATAAATGTATATATTCTTGTGACTAACTGTATACTAGTTTGTTATATAGTTGTTGTTCTAATTTGTATCCACCTTGCTTAGCTTCATCTAGTGATATTTCTCTGCTTGTTTCTCTACTATCCTTCAAATTATGTTGTCCTGGTTCTCGCTGTTCCATATGTCATCCTTTAAGACTATTTCCGCTGCACCATCACCTCCAGTCCTTGCTGCTCATCGATACATATGGCTTAGAGAATCCACCTGACTAAGGGAAACCTTAGCATAGGGCACGACCCTAAATATTGTGAAACTGTTTGATCAGTGCTATTTGACTGTGTAGTGACACCTATCAACCAAGAAAGGTAAAGCCCAATTGTTAATTTACATACAAATGTATAGAATTACAGAGATATAGCAGAATGCAGATTTGTGAAAAAGTATGCTACGGAATAGTTATTTCATGGGGAATAGACAGGTCTTCTTATAGCAAGTTAACAGCACTCATGCACAATCACTCTGCCATTCTTTCCGAAGTTAAACTTTATGCAAATTTTAATCTTGAATTAACATAGTAAGTGAACATTTCCAAGACTTTTTAATAAACAGAATATCAGATAAGTTTTACACTTTTCTGGTGTGCTTTATATAAGATAAAAATGACAATGTGAAGCTGTGAACTCGTTTTGATGATGACACCAGGGCATTGCATAATCAATTCCCTTATATATTATTGGTAAGAAAATCACTTTGTAGGGATGGTGCTAATTATTGGAATTACAGACTTGATGTACCAGGAGGAAATACAGTATCTTAACTTGATATGTACCTGGATACTCTATTAACATATTCATCTTTTTTTTCTGTAAAAGAGAACAGTCCAGAATATAAAATGTACCCGTCATTCTTCTTTTTTACTGATTAGATTCAGAACATTTCTACAAGATTTAGCTTTTAGGTTTATTAATATTTCAGTATTGTGGCTTGCAAGGGAAAATCCCACTGTTTACGCACATTTATTTCAATGGTATACTATTTCCACAATGTTATCTGACAATCCAATATATTATTAATTGGGGTTAATGCTATATATATATATATATATATATATATATATATATATATATATATATATATATATCTGTGATGTAGTTACCTAACAAAATAATACCCACAAAGTACCAGTACCGGTACATAAGAAACTGAAAACCAGCAGTATATTTTGCACTCTGCTGTGCAATTGTGTTTAGTGCCAATTTACTGTAGCTTCAATTACTCTTCAACTAGAAAATGTGAGCAAATGCCCAACTGTAATGTATAATGACAGTATATGAGGTTTTTAAAAGAGGTGAGTTCCACTGAAAGGTCTAGGACTGGGATCATACATGAGACTGACAAGAGTAAAGGCTCCGTTACACGCAACGACATCACTAAAGAGATGATGCTGGGGTCACGGAATTTGTGACGCACATCCGGCCTCGTTAGAGACGTCGTTGCATGTGACACTTATGAGCGACCGCTAACGATCCCAAATACTCACCAAATAGTTGATTATTGACACGTCGTTCATTTTCAAAATCTCGTTGCTCGTTTGGGACACAGGTTGTTTGTCGTTTCTGAGACAGCACACATCACTACGTGTGACACCTCGGGAACAACGAACAACAGCGTTCCTGCGTCCTCCGGCAACGAGGTGGGAGTGATGTTCATGCGGCTGCTCTCCGCCCCTCCGCTTCTATTGGTGACCTGCCGTGTGATGTCGAAGTGACACCACACGAACCACCCCCTTAAAAATGAAG
The DNA here is from genome assembly GCF_048569485.1 of Anomaloglossus baeobatrachus. Taxonomy (NCBI): domain Eukaryota; kingdom Metazoa; phylum Chordata; class Amphibia; order Anura; family Aromobatidae; genus Anomaloglossus; species Anomaloglossus baeobatrachus. The sequence continues at coordinate 130,385,635 of NC_134357.1, forward strand.
TTGTTCGCTGGCCACAGTGACATCGTTAGGAAGGTAAGTTCGTGTGACGCGTACCTGCGATATTGTTCGGCACGGGCAGCGATTTGCCCGTGACACACAAACGACGGGGGCGGGTGCGATTGCTAGCGATGTCGCAGCGTGTAAAGCGGCCTTAAGTGTCAGATCCAACCAATTCACTTCACTGTACTTTACCACTTTTTTTCACATTACAACCGCAAATGTATTTTATTGGGATTTAAGTGATAAAAAAAGTTTCAAGTATGAGTTAAATGCAAAGGAAATTACAGTCTATGATTCTCATAGACTTTGTATATGAACATAAGACCGGCACTCCAAAACTTGTAGTAATCTTTAGGATTTAATCCATAGAAGCACAGTAGAAAGAAAAAGAACGTGTTTTTGGCTAGACCTTTAGATTTGTCAATATTGACAAAGGCTAATGGTCTAGCCGTTAACGCGTTCTTTTTGTTTGTACTGTGCTTCTATTGATTAAATCCTAAAAGATTACTGCAAGTTTTGGAGTGCCGGTCTTAAGTTCATATATTATTTGGGTGTGCCATCCCTTGACCGGGCACTTGCAATTTTGAGTAGAGATGAGCGAACCGGTCGTGGTTCGGCTCGAGTTCGGTTCGACGAACGCAGGTCTCGGTCGAGTTCAGTTCGACGAACCGGTTCGGCGAACCACTCGAACCGCATAGGAAACAATGGGAGGCAATCACAAACACATAAAAACACCTAGAAAACACCCTCAAAGGTGTCCAAAAGGTGACAACTCACAACACAACACAAACACATGGGAAAGTGACAAGGACATATACTCATGCGAAAACAAAAGAGCTGGACAAGGAAAAAGAGGAGGAGACACAGATATAGGCATGGCATGCCCTTCTAAAATCATGTAAAACACTGCAAGGTTACTCCAAGCGGAGTCTCCCTTTTTTCCAAAAATTGGGCCACACAGACACCCCATCAGTGGCAGCACTTGTGCCCCAGTTGTACACTTCACAGGTAGATTTGCATCAACAACATTCAAAATTACGCCATCCTTAACCCTTCCCAGGATGACACCGGGGTAGGTAGCTAAGTCTTTCCTGATCCCAGCTCTGTTCATCTTGGATCATTTTTAAAAACAATGTAAGCAAGGGATACTCCAAGCGGAGTCTCCCTTTTTTCCAAAAATTGGGCCCCACACACACCCACCCCTTCAGTGGCAGCACTTGTGCCTCAGTTGTACACTTCACAGCTAGATTTGCATCAAGCACATTCAAAAATACGCCATATTAACCGTCCCCAGGATGACCCCGGGGTAGGTAGCAAAGTCTTTCCTGATCCCAGCTCTGTTCATCTTGGATCATTTTTAAAAACAATGTAAGCAAGGGTTACTCCAAGTGGAGTCTCCCTTTTTTCCAAAAATTGGGCCACACAGACACCCCATCAGTGGCAGCACTTGTGCCCTAATTGTACACTTCACAGGTAGATTTGCATCAAGCACATTCAAAATTACGCCATCCTTAACCCTTCCCAAGATGACACTGGGGTAGGTAGCAAAGTTTATCCTGATCCCAGCTCTGTTCATCTTGGATCATTTTTAAAAACAATGTAAGCAAGGGTTACTCCAAGCGGAGTCTCCCTTTTTTTCCAAAAATTGGGCCCCACATACACCCACCCCTTCAGTGGCAGCACTTGTGCCTCAGTTGTACACTTCACAGCTAGATTTGCATCAAGCACATTCAAAAATACGCCATATTAACCGTCCCCAGGATGACCCCAGGGTAGGTAGCTAAGTCTTTCCTGATCCCAGCTCTGTTCATCTTGGATCATTTTTAAAAACAATGTAAGCAAGGGTTACTCCAAGCGGAGTCTCCCTTTTTTCCAAAAATTGGGCCCCACACACACCCACCCCTTCAGTGGCAGCACTTGTGCCCCAGTTGTACACTTCACAGCTAGATTTGCATCAAGCACATTCAAAATCCACAAGCATTTACTCTCCCCAGGATGACACAGGGGTAGTAAATTCCTTGTGGATCCATGACTTGTTCATTTTGATGAACGTTAGTCTGTCCACATTGTCACTGGACAGACGCGTGCACTTATCTGTCAGCACACACCCAGCAGCACTGAAGACACGTTCAGAGACAACGCTGGCAGCTGGACACGACAAAATCTCCAAGGCGTAATTGGAGAGCTCTGGCCATTTTTCAAGATTTGAAGCCCAAAATGAGCAAGGCTCCATTTGAAAAGTCATGGCATCGATGTTCATTTGGAGATACTCCTGTATCACTGTATCATCCTCTCCAGCCGTTGACTATGTGTCAGACATGTTGTCTCTGGTGGCCTTGCAAAGGATGGTCTAAAAATATTATGAAAAGATTCAATAAAATTGCTGTTACCAGCACCAGATACGGTGCTACTGGTACGGGTAGACTGTTGAAGATGACGAGACCGTCCCATGTTTGTCAAGTTACAACTGGGAGATTCACTCCCTGCACCACGGTTGTTTGGTGGAAAAGCCAAGCTAAGATCGAGTAACAGCTTTTGCTGATACTCCTGCATACGTGCATCCCTTTCTATGGCTGGAATTATGTCACAAAATTTGGACTTGTACCGGGGATCTAATAGTGTGGCAAGCCAGTAGTCATCATCACTTCTAATTTTGACAATACGAGGGTCATGTTGGAGGTAGTGCAGCAAGAAGGCGCTCATGTGTCTTTGCGCAGCCATGCGGATCAAGTCCACGCTGTGTTTGTGGCATAGAGGTGCTAACCGTTCTTTCTTCCTCTGACATCTCCCCCCAACCTCTTTCAACAGAAATTTGACCAAGGTCTCCCTCATCCGCTGAGTCTTCCATGTCCATGGACGGTTTGTCCTCCATTTCTTCATGTTCTCTCGCACTTTCCTCAACATTTCGCCTGCTACCATGCGCCCTTGTTGATCCCTGTCCACCATGGTCCCATGCCTGCCGCCTTGGTGATGATGAACGTCTGGACCTTGGTGATGTTGTTGTCTCTTGCGCATATGAATCCTCCTGTAGTTCCTCCCATTCCTGTTGTCCCACCCCCTGACTCCGAATAGTGTTTAGCGTGTGCTCCAGCATGTAAATGACTGGAATTGTCATGCTGATAATGGCATTGTCAGCGCTAAACATATTCGTCGCCATGTCGAAACTGTGCAGAAGGGTGCATAGGTCCTTGATCTGAGACCACTCCATCAGGGTGATCTGCCCCACCTCTGCATCTCGTTGGCCCAGGCTATACGTCATGACGTATTGCACCAGGGCTCGACGGTGCTGCCACAGTCGCTGTAACATGTGGAGACTCGAATTCCAGCGTGTCGGCACATCGCATTTCAGGCGATGAACCGGCAGGCCGAAAGACTTCTGGAGCGATGCAAGTCGCTCAGCAGCGGTGGTTGAACGGCGGAAGTGAGCAGTCAGTTTTCGTGCCCTGTTCAGAAGGCCATCTAGGCCGGGATAGTGTGTTAAAAATTGCTGGACAACAAGGTTCAACACGTGAGCCATACAAGGCACATGTGTCACCTTGCCCAGGTGAAGGGCCGCACCCAGGTTTGCAGCATTGTCGCACACGGCCTTACCAGGCTGCAGGTTGAGTGGAGACAACCATTTATTAAACTTAGTCTCCAGAGCTGCTCACAACTCAGCCGCTGTGTGACTCTTATTTCCAAGACATTTCAAGCTAAAGACCGCCTGATGCCGTTGCGCTTTGCTGCCAGCATAGTAATGAGGGGTGTGTGATTCCTTCTGCGCAGTTAGAACGCTGGTGGCCTGACCAGGCAGGCTTGGGGCGAAGGTGGAGGACCCAGACCAGGTGGAAAAGGCAGAAGCAGTGGCGGAACGTGGACAGATAGAGGATTGACACACAAGTCGTGGGGACGGCAAGACTTGTGCAGCAGACCCTTCACCATCTATCACCATAGTTACCCAGTGCCCAGTCATCGACATGTAACGTCCCTGTCCATGCTTACTGGTCCAAGTATCGGTGGTGAAATGCACCCATTCACACACAGAGTTTCTCAAGGAAGCGGTGATGTTGTGTGCGACATTCTGGTGTAGCGCAGGCACACCTTTCTTAGAGAAGTAGTGGCGACTGGGCATCTGGTACTGGGGCAAAGCAACAGACCTAAGGTCTCTAAAATCCTGTGTGTCCACCTGGCGGAAAGGCAGCATTTCGGTAGCCAAGAGCTTACAGAGGGATAAAGTCAACCTCTTAGCTTTGTCATGGGTCGCAGGAAATGGCCTATTATTTGTCCACATCTGAGGGACAGAGATCTGGCTGCTGTGTGTAGACGGTGGTGAGTAGGGTGTCCCTGAAAAAATGCAGCTTTGTGAGGAAAGTGCAGGCGTAGACATGATGTTGCCTTCATCCAACGTTGGTGCTATCGATGTCTGAGAGAGCTGTACACACGCACTTGTTTCCCCTTCCAAACCAACTGACGACCTACCAAGCAAACTGCCTGTTGCGGTTACAGTGGTGGAAGTTGTGGGTGGAAACCAGGTGTGACAGCTGTCCCCACAGTCCTAGAAGATGAAGAGCGCGCGGATGCACTGGAAGGGGCAGGCGGGGGATGGTTCACTCCGCTAGGCCGCATTGCAGCACGGTGAGCTTCCCACTGGGACATATCATATTTATTCATGTGACGATTCATGGAAGAAGTTGTCAAACTGCTGAGGTTTTGCCCTCTACTAACAGAATCACGACAAATTTTACAGATCACATAATTTGGGTGATCTTTTGCTATGTCAAAAAATGGACCAGGCTAGGCAAGGCTTAGAGGGCATGTGACCTGCTGATCCACCCCGACTAGTGCTCAGAGGCACAGTGGTGGCTGAGGATGTAGTTGTAGACGTGCTACCAGCACTCCGACTCTGTTCAGGAAGGCGCATGGTAACTTCGTCATCAGTTGCATCCTCCTCCACCGCCTCTGTTGACCTCCTCGAGTGCCTGACTGTGGGTTGACAGTAGGTGGGATCTAGAACTTCCTCATCAATTGTTGTGTTTGCACTCCCCTCACCCTCAGACCGAGCCTCTTCTTGCCCTGACCGAATATTTAAGTTGTCATCCCAATCTGGTATCTGCGTCTCATCCTCATCAGTATGTTCCTCATTGTCTATTACAACAGGTGTTTCAGTTTGTGAATAAGGGTCAACATTATGCTCAGAAACTTGTTCATCACGGCCTGAATCTGAGTCACAAAGGTTCTGGGCATCACTGCAGACCATTTCCTGGTCTGTACTCACTGTAGCTTGGGAGCAGACCTCTGATTCTCAGGCTATAGTGTGACTGAACAGCTCTGCAGACTCAGCCATCTCAGTTCCACCATACTGTGCAGGGCGGATGGAGACTTCAGAGCTGGGAGAAAGCAAGTGTGATTGGGATGACAACTCAGAGGACTGGTGTTTTTTGGATGCAGTAGTTGAGGTGGCAGAGAGGGCACTTGTTGGACCACTTGAGATCCATTCAAGCATTTTCTTTTTTTGGCCATCATCTACCTTTGTTCCAGTTGTTCGTGTCCGTAAAAAAGGGAGCACATCGGATTGTCCACGGTAAGTAGTAGACATCTTACTTTTGCTGGAAGATGGTCTATCTTCAGCAGATGTTAATGGAGCTTTGCCACCTTCCCTACGGACAAACCCTTTTTTTCCTTTTCCAACACGCCTCTTCCCCTTTCCACCAGCATCTGTCATTTTGCCACTCATTTTGATTGCGACAAGATTGTGCACTTAAAATGTGGTAGTAAAAATTGAGAGGTGGTGTAGATTGTAGCGGTGGTCTATCTTCATTAACAGCAGAATAAACAACAATAACTATCCCTGACAATGCAACTACGGCCCTTAAACTGGCAGCATACTTTGCTATTAGAATGGCTTAGAAACAATGAGTTTCAGTGTGCAATGCAGAGGTGCCGCAAATATCTTTGCACCAGTGGGACAATAATGGAAGTCCAACAGCCACTTTTAGGATGCCACTAAGTTTCCTCAGTGTTTGCTAGTATAATGGCTTAGTAACAATGAGTTTGAGTGTGCAATGCAGTGGTGCTGCAAATAGCTTTGCACTAGTGGGACAATAATGGAAGTCCAACAGCCACTTTTAGGATGCCACTAAGTTTCCTCAGTGTTTGCTAGTATAATGGCTTAGTAACAATGAGTTTGAGTGTGCAATGCAGTGGTGCTGCAAATAGATTTGCACTAGTGGGACACTAATGGAAGTCCAACAGCCACTTTTAGGATGCCACTAAGTTTACTCAGTGTTTGCTAGTATAATGGCTTAGTAACAATGAGCTTGAGTATGCAATGCAGAGGTGCTGCAAATAGATTTTCACTAGTGGGACACTAATGGAAGTCCAACAGCCACTTTTAGGATGCCACTAAGTTTACTCAGTGTTTGCTAGTATAATGGCTTAGTAACAATGAGCTGGAGTGTGCAAAGGGCAGGAGGGTACAGTGGCAGGGTTGTGGGTCAGTTTACAGGAAAGGAAGCCTCACTTTCTATCCCTCCTAATGGGGAAATGCAGCGAGGAAGTCCCTGACCTTAGCTACACAGACGCTGTTATCTTCTGTAGCTGTTAAAATCTGTTTCCACGGACCTGACTGTCACCATGGCTCTGAGCCTGCTATTATTAGCCCTTACAAGGGCTAATAGAAACTTCTTCGGGCAGATACCCGTTTTTATAATGCAGGGACATGTGACATGGACATCCTATCACACTTGCCGTTGCTTCTCTGGCTAAAAGTCCACTTGGCTGTGTGTGTGTCTGGGATTGGCTGACATGCTGGCCCGCCCCACTACACGCGCGCGCTTAGGGAAGGAAGACAAGTAAAAAAAAAATGGCGATCGCCATTATCCCAGCAGCAGTGATCTGAATGCGCTGTTCCCGCACACTATACGCTGAAATTTCATAATAGTGTGAGTCACAGAGTGACTTACACTATTACAGCAGAAAGCCAGCTAGTAATTAGCTTGGCTTTTTGCTGCTAGAACCGTTCTCGAATGTAACTAGCACTATCGAGCATTAGCAAAAAGCTCGAGTTCTAGTTCGATCTAGAACACCCCCCAAAATCACTCGAACTGCGAACTGGAGAACGACGAACCGCGCTCAACTCTAATTTTGAGTGCCGCCTGGATATCACTGCTCATCTCATAGACTTTGGTGAGATGCTTTTCTTTGCTTTTCTTGATTAAATAACCAATGAAAAACACAAAAAAATGCTTCGTGGGCACATAGCTTTATATTGGTATTTTAAGTTGCAGTGAAGCCTTTATGATTGCCACCTCTGCCCCGCAATAAGATCAAGCGTCTAATAAAAAGATTCTATACAGCTAACAATAACATACTTATTTGCATCTATACTATATAGACTCATTTTTATTAGGAAATATTTGGTTGTCCAGTACTTAACAATGAATATATTTCTTCGGTCACTAATATACACATTTTGGATTCCCAGTTCTCTAAACCTATCTTTAAGCACCAATAATTTTTATCGCCATTATACAAAAACGAAGAGATCCTAATAGATATGGAAGTTAGGCTTTTAGAATAGTAAAAGTAGCCAATTATGCACAAAATACAAAGATGGAATTCGGTGAGCGCTGTATAATGAGTCACTCACTGTTCCAGCAGCTGGGTACTCCAACGCAAGAAAGTCTGATCAGTGTTTGACTTTCCAAATAACTATTGCTTTTAGATGAAAAATACCAAATTTTGAGTCCGAGCATCTGTGCATCATTCACATTTTTTCTAATTACAAAGGCACAATTAATCCACAACAGCGCTTTTAAAACTACATATATACTTTACATCACTTGGTATCTGTATTTTGTATATGAATGAACTAAAAAAAAAGTAGTACCTTAAGATTAATGCTCCACAGCAAATGACATTCACAGAACAATTGCCATATACCTTAACCCCATTACGACCGCGTTACGTTTTAAAACGGCACTAAAAAAGGGTACTTATTCCTTTCTGCCGTTTTAAAACGGCGGTCGGAAAAAAGGGTCTAGCGCCCCCCAGAGTCAGAAAATTTCCGGGGTCTCAGCTGCCGGGGGTAGCTGAGACCCTGGAGATCATGATTCTGGCCGGTTTTTCCGGTCCCCGCTCACCTGATGACCGGTATACACCGTATACCGATCATCAAGTTATAGTAAATGACCGCGCCGGTAAAAAATCATTTATCTCCCATCTGGCATGATCAAACATGCCAGATGGGAGATACATCTTTTTCCCGGTTCCCTCCGGTCCCCTCGGTATCCTCAAAGTGCCCCCCCCGACCCCCAACCCCCTCCCGAAAATCCAAGATGGCCGCGCGCATCGGAGAGCACAGCAGCGCGCCGGCCGCATTTACAGTGTTCCTATGGTTTCTGTCGTATGTGCCATAACACATACGACAGAAACCTGCTCCCTAGGCCCTGCCGGGTCCCCCCCTACCCCGCCCCTGGTGTCCCCCGGTGTCATACATACCGGAGCGCTGATCCCCCGCGGCCCCCTCCTCCTTCTCTGCAGACGCCGGTCACATGTGCCGAGCAGATGACAGCTTCCTGTGTTCAGAGACGCTGCTGCTGCTCGGCACTGTGCAGCTGTGACCCGGGGAGGGTGGGTGCAGCTTTTTGCACCCACTCTCCTCAAATGGAGGGTCTGCCCTCCTAGAAAATGGGGGATACGTTCCCTGAACGTGTCCCCCATATTCTAGAAGGTCCAGAGTCGACGTGGGACGTCCAAATGGATTATAGTGGATTTTTTTTTTTCTTTTCAATAAATTGGTCAATCAGGGAATGTTTTGGGGAGTGTTTTTTCAAATAAATTTTTTTTTGTTGTCAATTTTTTTTCTTATTACTGTCAATTAGTTATGTCGGGTATCTGATAGACGCCGTGACATAACTAATTGCTGGGCTTGATGCCAGGTGACATTACACACCTGGTATCAACCCCATTCATTACCCCGTTAGCCAACGCACCAGGGCGCGGGATGAGCTGGGGCGAAGCGCCAGAATTGGCGCATCTAATGGATGCGCCACTTCTGGGGCGGCTGCGGCCTGCTATTTTTAGGCTGGGAAGAGTCCAATAACCATGGCTCTTCCCATCCTGAAAATACCAGACCCCAGCTGTCAGCTTCACCTTGGCTGGTGATCTAATTTGGGGGGACCCCACGTTTGTTTGTTTTTTTTAATTATTTATTTATAAATAATTAAAAAAAAAAAAACAGCTTGGGGAGCCCTCCAAATTGATCACCAGACAAGATGAAGCTGTCAGCTGTGGTTTGCAGGCTACAGCTGTCTGCTTTACCCTAGCTGGCTATCAAAAATAGGGGGGACCCCACGTCATTTATTTTAATTTTTTTTTTTTTTTTTTGGGCTAAATACAAGGCTAGGCATCCTTTAGTGTCACATGAAAGGCACTAAAGGGCGCCAGCTTAGAATATGCAGGGGGGTGGGACGTTATATATGTTTGACATCTATCCATTCATCCACTGTAGCATTTTACGCTGTGTGCCCACAATCAGGGTTTGCAGCGTTTTGGGCGCAGAGTGTTTTCCCTGCGTCCATAACGCTGCGTTGTGCAGTAGAAGCACAGTGGCAGGATTTTTAGAAATCCCGTGCCCACTGTGTTTCTTTTCTCCGCAGCATAAACCGACCTGTGGCGCAGCTTCCCGAGCCTCAGCATGTCAATTTATGCTGCGGAGATGAGTGTTCTTTGCAGGTAGAATAAAACTAAAGTCCACAGCAGCCTGAACCCAAATCGTGGGCATGGGCAGCTGCGTTCTCCCGTGGACAACACTCACATTTCTGCAGGAGGCTGACACTGTGTACTAGACGCCGTGTCGCTGGATCATGGCCACATAGCCTAAAGGCTACTTTACACGCTGCGATATCGGTCCCGATATCGCTAGTGTGGGTACCCGCCCCCATCTGTTGTGCGACACGGGCAAATCGCTGCCCGTGCCGCACAACATCGCGCAGACGCATCACACATACTTACCTGCCCGGCGACGTCGCTGTGACCGGCGAACCGCCTCCTTTCTAAGGGGGCGGTCCGTGTGGCGTCACAGTGACGTCACTGAGCGGCCGCCCAATAGAAGCGGAGGGGCGGAGATGAGTGGCCGGAACATCCCGCCCACCTTCTTCCTTCCTCATAGCGGCCGGGAGGCAGGTAAGGAGAGGTTCCTCGTTCCTGCGGCGTCACACATAGCGATGTGTGCTGCCGCAGGAGCGACGAACTACATCGTTACTGCTGCAGTAACGATAATCGAGAATGGACCCCCATGTCACCGATGAGCGATTTTGCACGTTTTTGCAACGATGCAAAATCGCTCATCGGTGTCACACGCAGCAACATCGCTAATGCGGCCGGATGTGCGTCACCAATTCCGTGACCCTAACGACTCCGCATTAGCGATGTCGCAGCGTGTAAAGCCCCCTTAACAGTGAGAAATTTGTTGCTACAGCAACATTTTTGTGAAGTACCTGTGGATTCAAAATGCTTACTATACTCCTGAATAAAATCCTTGAGGGGTCCAGTTTCCAAAATGAGGTCACTTGTGGGGGGTTTCTGATGTATAGGTACCCAAGGGGCCCTGCTAATGTGACATGGTGCGCGCAATTTACTTCAACTTTTCCAAAATTCAAATGGTGCTCCTTCCATTCCAAGCCCTCCCATTTATCCAAACAAAGGTTTTTGGCCACATGTGGGGTATCCCTGCGCTCACAAGAAATTAGATAACAACCTGTTGGGTACACGTTTTGTTGTTGCCTCTTGAAAAAGTGAAAAATGTGTCGCTAAATCAACATTTTTGTGAAAAAAATGAAAATTTCAATATGGCAACCTAAGCTTATCAAATTCTGTGAAGTATTCGTGGATTCAAAATGCTCAATATACACCTAGATTAAAGCCTTGAGGGGTCTTATTTCCAGAATGGGGTCACTTGTGGGGGACCTCCACTGCTTAGGCACCTCAGGGGCTCTCCTAATGCAACATGGCGTCCGCTATTGATTCCAGCCAATTTTGCAGTCAAACTGCACTCCTTCTCTTCTGAGCCCTGTAGTGTGCCCAAACAGTTAATTTCCACCACATACAAGATATCAACAAACTCAGGAGAAATTGCGCAATAAATTTCATGGTGATTTATTTCCTGTTACCCTTGTGAAAAAAAAAGCTACCTGGTTGAAGTAACAATTTTGTGGTAAAATTTTATTTTTTTATTTTCATGGCTCAACGTTATAAACTTCTGTAAAGCACCTGGAGGTTCAGGGTACTCACCAAACATCAAGATAAATTCCTTGAGGGGCCTAGTTTCCAATATGGGGTCACTTGTGGTGTTTTTTTGCTGTTTACGTACCTTAGGGGTCCTCCAAATGCGACATGGTGCCTGCAATCTTTTTCAGCCAAATTTCCTTTCCAAAATTCAAATATTGCTCCTTCCGTTCCAAGCCCTCCCATTTCTCCAAACAAAGGTTTCAGACCACAAGTGAGGTATCACCGCGCTCATAAAAAAGTGGGTAACAAACGTTGGGGTCAAATTTTTGGAATTACCTCTTGAAAAAGTGAAAAAATTGATGCTAAAGCAACATTTTTGAGAAAAAAATGAAAATTTTCAATGTGACAACGTAACGTTATCAAAATCTGTGAAGTACTTGTGGATCCAAAATGCTCACTATACCCCTAGATAGAAGCCTTAAGGGGTCTAGTTTCCAAAATGGTGTCACTTGTGAGGGGTTTCTGCTGTTTAGGTACCTTAGCGGACATGTAAATGCAACATGGTGCCCGCAATCTATTTCAGCCAAATTTGCTTTCCAAAATTCAAATATTGCTCCTTCTGTTCCGAGCCCTCCCATTTGTCCAAACAAAGGTTTCTGACCACATGTGGGGTATTGGCGCGCTCATAAGAAAGTGGGGAACAAGTTTTGGGGTTCATTTTGTTGTGTTATTTCTTCTAAAAGTGAATAAATTTGGGGTAGAGCAACATTTTAGGTAAAATTTTATTTTTTGCTTTTTTTCATTCCACTTTGCTTTAGTTCCTGTGAAGCACCTGAAGGGTTAATAAACTTCTTGGATGTGGTTTTGAGTACTTTGAGGGGTGCTGTTTTGAGAATGGTGTCACTTTTAGGTATTTTCTGTCACTTAGGCCTCTCAAAGTCACTTCAAATGTGATGTGGTCCCTAAAAAAATGGTTTTGTGAATTTTGTTGAAAAAATGGGAAATTGCAGATGAACTTTGACCCCTTCTAACTTCCTAACCCCAAAACATTTTGTTTCAGAAATTGCGCTAATGTAAAGTAGACATGTGGGAAATGTTATTTATTAACTGTTTTGTGTGACATAACTCTCTGGGTTAAGGGCATAAAAATTAAAAGTTTGAAAATTGCAAAATTTTCAAAATTTTCATCAAATTTCCGATTTTTTCACAAATAAAAGCAAAAAATATCGTTCTAAATTTATAACTATCATGAAGTACAATATGTCACGAAAAAACAATGTCAGAATCACCGGGATCCGTTGAAGCGTTCCAGAGTTATGACCTCATAAAGTGACACTGGTCAGAATTGCAAAAAATGGCCTGGGCATTAAGTACAAATCTGGCTTCGTCCTTAAGGGGTTAATGATGGGAAAAAAAATTCTTGCAATCATCACGTCTCCTGTTACCATTTTTCTATAGGGACACATTACAGAGCTTTACATGGATTGTATAATTCTCGCCCTCATTCCCATGTCAGCACCAGGTCTGGAAGTGATGATGTCCCATCAGTGATTCATGTGACCATTCTCTTTAAACGCTGGCCAGCATGTGATCGCAGAGGCCAGTGAACGACGGATGGGCAGCCATTACTTACTATACTAGTCGGATTGAAGAGTATGGGACTGTACATAAGAAATTTGGCAGTTGAATACAGTTTTGGTTTATACTCTGAGACCACTGATAAGATGGTACACGGAATGGTGGGGAATACAAGGGAAATGCAATGTTTAATTCTTTCATTTATAACATTCCCCACTTTGAGTACTTTTGAAAAATTTCATAAACCCTTTTGATCATTGACAAGCAACCTTAAAGGGAACCTGTCACCAGGTTTTATTCTTGTGAGCTGTAGCCACCACTAGAGAGCCCTTATATACAACATTCTAGAATACTGTATATAAGAGCCCATGCTGTGCTGTAGAACATAAAACACCTTTATAATACTCACCCAGGGGGCGGTCCGGTCCGATGGATGTCGCTGCTTTCGGCACCTCCTCCATCTTGTGCGATAACCATCCTCCTTCCCGGCCCAGTGTGGATGACGCGTTCTGCGTCATTCACAAAGAGGTCACCATTGCGCTCCTGCGCATGCGCACTTTGATCTACCCTGCTGTGGGCAGGTCAAAGTACTGTAGTGCGCATGCTCGTGTGGTCTTTTACTCTTTTCTCGAGCCTGCACATTAAAGTACTTTGCTCTGCCCTCAGCAAGGCAGATCGAAGTGCACATGCACAGGAGCACAATGGAGGCCTCTGTGTGGATGACATTGGAGGCGTCATGCACATGAGGTTAAGCAGGAGGACGGCGTTCGCAAGAAGAGATCAGGCACCGGACCGAGAGCAGCGACACCTATCAGACCGGACCTCCTTCTAGGTGAGTATTATAAAAGTGTATTTTACGTTTTACAGTATGGCAAGGGCTCTTATATACCGTATTCTGGAATGCTGTATAAGAGCTCATTGGTGGTGGCTGCAGTTCATAAGGTAAAAACCTGGTGACAGATGCCCTTTAAAGGGGAATGCTGGGGTTTTAGAAAGCGTGCCTAACAGCAGTTGCAATCTGCTGTTAGGCGCATTTTTTCAAATTCCAGAAAAAAACTTTTTGTACAGCACAATGCAGAAACATGTGCCATGCATTTTTGGATTCTGAATATTAGTTGCTGTGATTCAGCAGTGGAGCAAGGTACCTGAACATATGAGACTGGTGGACTATATATTCCAACAGCGGTAAGCTCACTTACTTCTAATTTTTGTAATGTAGAAGCAGAAACCCTGATTCCAGCAATGTGACAGTTACTGGTTTGCTTAATGTAGTTTTTATAAAATCAATGTTTGTCAACAGAAGATTATCACTAAAGGACGATTTGGCCTGCTGCCAAGCAATTAAAACATTTCTGCTTATGGACAGTATAGACAGAAAGCTGCCAATCAGTGGTGTGGGCAGAGTTATACACAGCACAGTATGCAGAGAACTGCTAGATCTTAAGCAGATGAAACAGTGATTTTATCAAAACTGCAGCAAGCAGCCCAGTAAGTGACACATTGCTAGAATCAGTGTCTCAGCTTCTACATCGTACTGCTCCCAGATAGGGAAGTAAGAAGCTGGTGGCAGTTTCTCTTTAAGGTTGCAATTTGTTTGAAGCTTAATAAACAATGAGATGAGTATGAAATAATGTGATGTGTTATTTTACCAAAAGGTGTACACACCCCCCAACAAAATAATGAAGCATTTCTAGAGATAAGTAAAATGATTTACAGGAATTTGCTTAAATGGCCACGGTGGTGAACGGGGCCTACTCCTATTAGTAGGCCTTGAACAACATCATCCTTATGGTAGGATGGATGCATGATGTCACACCAGGACCAAGAGATTTCAGAGATGGAAGGAGGTAGGAGGAGTACCGATGTAGCCAATGTACTAGGATTCAGCTGAACTGTAATAATTTCTTAATACATTTTTAATAGTTAACCCTACTGATCTTTGAGCTTCACTAGATCTGCTGTGCCGCTGACTACTATGCCATATACATTTTTGCTCATGCATCCAAGCACAGCAGTTGGTTTGAATTCCTGGAGGAAAAGTCAATTAACTTCAAAAATATTACTAAGTAGAGTATGTATTACCATAACTACATAGTAAGTAGCAACTTTACATTGTGTACCAATCAAATCTATATGACCAGTTTGGAGGGGTTGTCCACTACTCGGACAACCTCTTCTCAAACAGCATAGTTTCCCCATGTAAAATAATAACAACTGTACTCAACCTTGATGCAGGCACTCTTCTGCCGGTAATGGTTCTCCCGAGGCTTGTGTGACATTCTTGTGTAATGCAAACCCTGCATCCAATAACTTCCTTTGGATAAAACTGACACCAAGAAGAAGTGAGAGCTGCTGCTGCTCTATAATTGCATCCGAATGTCAGTTATATCTGAAAGAAGTGAGGGGAAAGCGGCTGAAGATTGGCTGCAGGGCTCGCATGCTATAGCAATATCATTGAGAAGGAGATTGAAAACACAAAAGGCACTAATAGGGTACTAACGTTACAAATGTTTATAGAATATATATCAGATGTGCTCACCTGATACAGTTGTGAAAATAGTCACAACTGCTATGGAAAGCAATCCCCAGGAGAGTAGGTGCAGACATCGCTGGAATGGTTCCTGCATCAGCGATGAGTATAGATACTATTATTTTACTTTGGGAACTCTTGTGATGAAGAAGGGGTTGGCCGCGCAGTGGTCAACTCATTTAAATATCTTGCGCCATGAAGAGCTGCTTCTCTTGCAATAGCTGACAATCTAAAGTTTCTTACAGTTTTGTTTCCACAGCTATTATGCGGAATAAGAATTTTCATTGTAACAATGAATAAAGAAATGATCTACAGTGTAATCCTCATTATGTATATTGTAATCTTGAAGTCTTTCAGTCTTATACCTTTTCCATTCCTCCTCCACATTTTGCTAAGATACATTTGACCCAGGACAGATAAAATACTGCAGAAGAACTGCGCACAAAACTATGGGAAATGTTTTAGAAAGACGACAAAGTTGCTTTATCTTATAATTTGAAAACAAATCTACAAATGTGGATGTAGCCTTTAAATCAGGGGTGGGGAACCTCCGGCCCGCGGGCCGTATACGGCCCGTGACGACTTTTTATGCGGCCCCCGGGCACATTCCCGGGGACCATTGTGCTTTGGTGGCAGCCGCGCTTTTCCCGGCTGCCGGCCCTTTAAATCCCGAAGCCTGATGCCCTGTGGGTAGATGCTAGAATGTACGGGCTCTCTCCAGATCCTGACTTCCAGGACCTGACTGCAGCCCATACATTCTAGGCTTATCCCCGGCCTGTGTGCTCTGGTGGGCGGGTAAGCAGCAAGCTGCGATAAAGTCACACAGAAGAGCTGCAGCAGGTTTACCAGCCTCCCGAAACTGTGCTGTGTGTGTGTGTGACTCTCCCTCCCCCTCACTGCGAGTACTCAACCCATCGCTGCCCCCCCCCGCTCAGTGCTGTGTACACCCTCGTACTGTGTGTACCCCCCAATGCTGTATGTACCCCCCAATGCTGTGTGTACCCCCTCGTGCTGTGTACCCCCTCGTGCTGTATGTACCCCCCAATGCTGTGTGTACCCCCTTGTGCTGTATGTACCCCCTAGTGCAGTGTGTACCCCCTAGTACAGTGAGTACCCCCTAGTACAGTGAGTACCCCCTAATGCTGTGTGTACCCCCTAATGCTGTGTGTACCCCTTAATGCTGTGTGTACCCCTTAATGCTGTGTGTACCCCCTCATGCTGTGTACCCCCTCGTGCTGTGTACCCCCTCGTGCTGTGTACCCCCTCGTGCTGTGTGTACCCCCTCGTGCTGTGTGTACCCCCTCGTGCTGTGTGTACCCCCTCATGCTGTGTACCTCCTAGTACAGTGTGTACCCCCCAGTGCTGTGTACCCCCAGTTGCTGTGTGTACCCCCTAGTGCTGTGTGTACCCCCTAGTGCTGTGTACACCCCAGTGCTGTGTGTACCCCCTCGTGCTATGTGCCCCCTAGTGCAGTGTGTACCACCTAGTGCAGCGAGTACCCCCTAGTACAGTGAGTACCCCCTAATGCTGTGTGTACCCCTTAATGCTGTGTGTACCCCCTAATGCTGTGTGTACCCCCTCGTGCTGTGTACCCCCTCGTGCTGTGTACCCCATCGTGCTGTGTACCCCCTCGTGCTGTGTACCTCCTAGTACAGTGTGTACCCCCCAGTGCTGTGTACCCCCAGGTGCTGTGTGTACCCCCTAGTGCTGTGTGTACCCCCTAATGCTGTGTACACCCCAGTGCTGTGTACCCCCTCAGCGCGGTGTAACCCCTCACTGCTGTCCGTGCCCCCCCTAGTGCTGTCTGTACCCCCTGGGTGATGTCTATGCCCCCCCACCAGTGCTGTCCGCACCACCTAATGCTGTCCATGCTGCCACCAGTGCTGTCCATGCCACGGTGAGTGCTGCCTGTGTCCCCCTTATGCTGTCCATGCTCCCCAGTGCTGTGTGCCACCCCTCAGTGCTCTTAACTCGCTACTGCTGTCTGTACCCTCCCACTGCTTTCTATGCTCCCCAGTCCGTGCTCTCCTATTGATGTCTATGTTCCCCCAGACCTGTCTGTCTCCCTAATGCTGCCACCCAGTGCAGTCCGTGCTGCCACCCAGTGCAGTGCGTGCTGCCACCCAGTGCAGTGCGTGCTGCCACCCAGTGCTGTGCATGTCCCCAGTCATGTCTGTGCCACCGCCAGGGCTGTCCATGCCCCCTACTGATGTATATGCCCCAGCCCCTCCTGTGATGTATATGCCCCAGCTCCTCCTGTGATGTATATGCCCCAGCCCCTCCTGTGATGTATATGCCCCAGCCCCTCCTGTGATGTATATGCCCCAGCCCCTCCTGTGATGTATATGCCCCAGCCCCTTCTGTGATGTATATGCCTCAGCCCCTCCTGTGATGTATATGCCCCAGCCCCTCCTGTGATGTATATGCCCCAGCCCCTCCTGTGATGTATATGCCCCAGCCCCTCCTGTGATGTATATGCCCCAGCCCCTCCTGTGATGTGTACTCCCAGTGTCTCCTGTAATTTATGCGCCCTGGCCCCTCCTGTGATGTGTATGCCCCCAGCATCTCCAGACAGAGACAAACCTGGAAAAGCAGCTGTGAGAAACAAGATGATCAATATCACCGAACATTACAATCGCACCAAAGAGAAGCAGCTCCGGCCACCACAATAGGGGTGAGTTAATCGTTTGACCAAATATAGCAGGGTTATTTTTCAGGTTGATA
This sequence comes from Anomaloglossus baeobatrachus, assembly GCF_048569485.1. Classification (NCBI taxonomy): domain Eukaryota; kingdom Metazoa; phylum Chordata; class Amphibia; order Anura; family Aromobatidae; genus Anomaloglossus; species Anomaloglossus baeobatrachus. The sequence goes on from NC_134357.1 coordinate 130,403,675, forward strand.
ATGTTGTGCGGCCCCCAAAGGTTAGTAGGAAATTCCAAATGGCCCCCGGCAGTAAAAAGGTTCCCCACCCCTGCTTTAAATATACCACTAATATAAATAGTCTTACCTTGAGAAGTTCCCGTGGAAAGTCTTTTCCTCCATTTAATCCTTCTAGGTTTCCAATGAACTCAGAGCAAGACATCCTTTTACCAATGTTCTGAAAGGGATAAGTATTTTATTGTTTTTGTGTGTGAAATATTTTCTGGGATGAGAACAGAAGAAATGATTGCCCTTCAAAGCAAAATAAAGCCTGATAGTCCACATAATGGCATTTCCCACCCAATCACCTGTCACATTATAATAATTGTAGAAGAATACAATGAAGTCGGATCCATAACTTGGGATCATAAAAAAAGTTTACAGTAATAAAGGAATCCAACACTTTGGCCCCAATTCATTGTTCACACCGGTGATGAATCGGGTCCTTCGTGTTAGATAATAGCAATCATTTTTATTTGAAAATCTGGTAAAATACCTACTCAGCTGTCTGTCCAACTGATATTTGATATAGATTAGCCAGCCTTAGAGATGAGCAAATTTGATTTGTGATTAATCAAAAGTACTGCAAAGCCTCCAATTAGCCTAACAAAATATGTGTGACACACTGACTGTATCCAACCTTTTTAAGCCATTTAACACAATCTTAGGTATGTCAATGGCCCTATTAACAAAGGCTTCCTAGCCGAAACGGACGTTGGGGCAGACGTCATTCTCGCCAGCACCTTCAACCCTGATTCTGCTAAGGTGAGTAGAGATGAGCGATGTTCGAGGCTCGGGGTTCGCCAATTTCATGTTCGAGGGATTTTGGGGGGTGTTCGAGACGAACTCGAGCCTTTTGCTAAAAGTTCGACAGTTCGAGTAACGTTCAAGAACGGTTCAATCAACAAAAGCGTGGCTTTTCACAGTAAGGCTATGTGCACATGTTGCTATCTGCATGTGTGACGCCCTGGCACAGCCAGGTTGTCACAGAAAGAGTTAATCCTCCTTGGTAATCTGATCTCACACCGGTGCAGCCAGACAAGCACAGCCCCCAGTGTAAGGGAAAAGCAGAGGAGAGGGGAGGGGCTGGAGCAGAGAGTGTGTGGAGGGCAGACAGGACAGAGGTCTGGAGTTAGCTCCCAGGCTGGGAGTGAAGCGTTCTCCAAAAGGGCCGGGGCAGGCCATAGTGGGGAAGGGGCCAGAACAGGTAGCCGGAGCCGGGCGGTGGCCCCTCGGTACCTGGGTACCCGGATCACTACAGGGGAGTAGATTCCCCGTTCCCGGCTGAGGAGAAAGAGGAAGAGAGAGAGGAGAAAAAGGCACTTTGCTGCAGGGAAGGAAACAACAAGGGCTGCTGCACCGTGTGAGGGACTCTAACACCCCCGTACCGGAGGCCGCGGACACTGGCAATTCTTAGTTCACCAGTGACTCCGTGTGACTTTCTTGTGAGTACACCCGTGCCCTTGGGCACCGCACTGCAGCACTGCGCCCTGCTCCCTGCTTACCCCATCACCGGGCCCCGGGACAACCAACCCCCTACCCACGGAGGGGAGAAATAACATCTAGCTGCTCCATACCATCGCTCCCGGGATCCCCGTCCAAAGCAGCGGTGGTGTTCCAACTTCACCACAACCGTGGGTGGCGTCACGGACAATCTCTCTTAACAAATCCCCTTTTACTGTGGAGCCTGGGATCACAGACCGGGTCACGCCACCGTGATACCCACAGAAGTGACCCTGTGGCCCTGATCTGAGTACCCCTGGTCCCCGGGCGACACATTTGGCGTCACGAACAGGATCGAACCCATCCAGTTACCTGGAGGAAGTGCGCCTTATTCTGGACTGTCAGCGGTGATCCGCTGCAAAAATCTTAAAGTCGCCATCTTTGCCGCCATTTTGGGCGCGAAAATCTCCCGCCCAGCACCTTCTTCCCCAAGCGGCGGGTGCGAAAAAGAGGCTCCGCCCCCTGAGAACGCGGGCGGAAGTGAAGCTCCGGAGGACCGGAAGCGAAAGAGAAATTTTAAAAGCTGCTGGAAGGACTGCTCCCGAGTACCAAGGGGGAGCAGAAAAAAGGAACCGCAGCTTATGTGACAAGGACTGTAAAGGCAGGGACGCCAGGACTCTGCCAACATTTTGTTCCTGGAGAGGCCGCCGCAGCGATGCACCGACCCGTTACCCCTGTTACCGGTAGCGGAGCCCGCAGCGTCTGTTGGGGAGGACCCAGACCTGGGGTCCCCAGGCCTCACCTTTGTCACCACCCTGCCACCGGCCCCGGTAGTCCGCCCGGCCGCGTCGGAGATGACGACGGCTCCGGCAGTCCGCCCGGCCGCAACGGCAGTGAAGTACCGGTCCCGTTGACCAATTTGGGGCTGTTCCTGGACTGGGGTCAAGGGGTGCTGCCTGGGTTTTAGGGGCAGCACCAAGGCTAGGTTGTTTGGGTGGGTGACTAAAGGACTCGTTACGTTGCTATTATTGAAAATGCATGTGTGAAAATGTTTAAAATGTTTTATTCTTTTCCAGTTTAATAAAATGTTGGTGCCTCGACGGCCCGAGGACGGGCCGTGTTTTACCAAGGGGGTGTGTGACGCCCTGGCACAGCCAGGTTGTCACAGAAAGAGTTAATCCTCCTTGGTAATCTGATCTCACACCGGTGCAGCCAGACAAGCACAGCCCCCAGTGTAAGGGAAAAGCAGAGGAGAGGGGAGGGGCTGGAGCAGAGAGTGTGTGGAGGGCAGACAGGACAGAGGTCTGGAGTTAGCTCCCAGGCTGGGAGTGAAGCGTTCTCCAAAAGGGCCGGGGCAGGCCGTAGTGGGGAAGGGGCCAGAACAGGTAGCCGGAGCCGGGCGGTGGCCCCTCGGTACCTGGGTACCCGGATCACTACAGGGGAGTAGATTCCCCGTTCCCGGCTGAGGAGAAAGAGGAAGAGAGAGAGGAGAAAAAGGCACTTTGCTGCAGGGAAGGAAACAACAAGGGCTGCTGCACCGTGTGAGGGACTCCAACACCCCCGTACCGGAGGCAGCGGACACCGGCAATTCTTAGTTCACCAGTGACTCCGTGTGACTTTCTTGTGAGTACACCCGTGCCCTCGGGCACCGCACTGCAGCACTGCGCCCTGCTCCCTGCTTACCCCATCACCGGGCCCCGGGACAACCAACCCCCTACCCACGGAGGGGAGAAATAACATCTAGCTGCTCCATACCATCGCTCCCGGGATCCCCGTCCAAAGCAGCGGTGGTGTTCCAACTTCACCACAACCGTGGGTGGCGTCACGGACAATCTCCCTTAACAAATCCCCTTTTACTGTGGAGCCTGGGATCACAGACCGGGTCACGCCATCGTGATACCCACAGAAGTGACTCTGTGGCCCGGATCTGAGTACCCCTGGTCCCCTGGCGAAACACATGCGTCCCTGCGTCCCCAGCACAATCCCTCTCTCTTTCCTACTCACCAATCATGGGCGCCTAGCTGCATGGCTGTCACAAATCTGCAGTGTCTTTTCCTGTTTTGAAAATGGCTGCTGCTTCATTATTCAATCAGTTATTCCGTGCTTTCCCCGCCCACCGGCGCCCATGATGGGTTGCATATCCAAAAAAGAAAAGTCCACAGCACCTGGGTTGCAGTCAGACACGTCCCCACGATGAGTGACAGCTGTCTCACTGCAACCAATCACAGCCGCCGGTGGGTGGGTCTATATCGTGCAGTAAAATAAATAAAAAAAAAAATGCGGTTCCCCCATATTTGAAACCAGCCAGGATAAAGCCGCATGGCTGGAGGCTGGTATTGTCAGGATGGGGAGCGCCACGGTATGGGAAGCCCTCCAGCCTAACAATTAACAATATCACCCAGCAGCTCATCCCGAATTGCCCTGGTGCGGTTGCAATCGGGGTAATGATGAGTTAATCATGCCAGGTGTCTCCCCGAGACACCTTCCATGATTAAACTGAAAGTGAAAGTAAAGAAACACACACAGCGAAAAATCCTTTATTTGGAATAAAAGAAAAAAAAGCCTATTTCACCATTTTATTAAAATCCCCAAATACCCCTCCAGGTCCGACGTAATCCACACAACACTGTCAGCTCTGCTAGCTCTGCTACATGATGATGACAGGGAGCGATCTGCGTCCTCTCCACGTAGCACCTGAAATGAACCGTGCTGTAATCTGTGACTTCAGTCTGCAATGCAGAAGTCAAGATTACCAAATCTGAGTATGCTTTTCAGTAGAGCTAGTGGCTGAATGGTTAGAGTGCCTAAGGCTAAGTTCACATTTCCGTTGATTTGTATCAGTCACATGCGTCGCTTGACGCATGTGACTGATGCGCTGTTCAACGCTGTACAACGGATGACAAAGAACAGAATTCTTTGTCGGATTCCGTTGTGTGCGGGGGGCGGAGTTCTGGGGCGGAGCCGAGCGGGGGGCGGGGCCAGGCGCTGAGGATGTCAGTGGAAGTGCTGCGGTCTGCATGGCTGGGGACAGGTGAGTGTATCTGTGAGTGAGTGAGTGTGTGTATGTGCATGTATGTATGTATGTATGTATGTATGTGTGTGCACATGCAAAGTGCGGGAGGGGGCGGAGCCGAGCGGGGGGCGGGGCCAGGCGCTGAGGATGTCAGTGGAAGTGCTGCGGTCTGCATGGCTGGGGACAGGTGAGTGTATCTGTGAGTGAGTGAGTGTGTGTATGTGCATGTATGTATGTATGTATGTATGTATGTGTGTGCACATGCAAAGCGCGGGAGGGGGCGGAGCCGAGCGGGGGGCGGGGCCAGGCGCTGAGGATGTCAGTGGAAGTGCTGCGGTCTGCATGGCTGGGGACAGGTGAGTGTATCTGTGAGTGAGTGTGTGTATGTATGTATGTATGTATGTATGTATGTGTGTGTGTGTGTGCACATGCAAAGTGCGGGAGGGGGCGGGGCCTAGCAGGGGGCGGGGCCAGACGAGGGTGTCAGTGCTTGTCTGCATGGCTGGGGACAGGTGTGTGTGTGTGTGTGTACATACATGTGCGGAGTGCGGGAGGGGGCGGGGCCGAGCGGGGAAGTGTCGGCCTCCCTGCACACGTAACCAGCCTAAATATCGGGTAACAGCAAAGCACCCGATGTTTACCTTGGTTACCCGATATTTACCTTGGTTACGGGCCTACACCGCTTAGCGCTGGCTCCTTGCACCGTAACCAGGGTAAATATCGGGTAACCAACCAAAGCTGGTGACGTGTGCAGGGAGCCAGAGAGCATGCGCAGCGAAATCCGACGGATCTCGCTGCTCAAAAAACGTTACATGCTGCGTTCCCCCCGCCCGGCGGTCAGTCATTCCACGACTGATCAGTCGGGCGGAGGGTGCAACGCAGCATCATCAGTCACAATCCGCTGCTCATACAAGTCTATGGGAGCAGCGGAATCCGCTAAACGGATTCCGCTGTTTACAAGAGCAGCGGATTGTGACTGATAGATTTTAGCGGAAATGTGAACTTAGCCTTAGAAGCATTAGTTCACGAGTTCTATCCCCAGCCGTCCCGGTAAAAAATGTAATTTATTTTAAATTAGAATTATTTATTTTTAAATATAATTTAATTTAATTATGCACTGAGGGGAGGAGCCGGACATCAGCTGTGAGCCACACCTCTAAAATCGGAGCAGTTCACGGAATGAGGCTGCATTGCTCTCTCTCTTTCTCTCAGTCAGTCAGTCAGTCTCAGTCAGTCAGTCAGTGTCAGTCAGTGTCAGTCAGTGTCAGTCAGTGTCAGTCAGTGTCAGTCAGTCAGTCTCAGTCAGTCAGTCAGTCTCAGTCAGTCAGAGTCAGTCAGTCAGTCAGTCAGTCAGTGTCAGTCAGTCAGTTTCAGTCAGTCAATCAGTGTCATTAAGGAATAACGTTTGGAACTCCATTCTATGTCTGAACTGGGTGCAAAAAACCTAAAAAACATCACTATGGGGAGATAAGGTATGCACACCAGTGACTATGGAAGGGGAATACATGGAATAGCAGAAACTGCTGTGTGAATACTGACATGAAAAATTCAATAGCTATTTGTAAGAATGAAATGTGAAAAATGGAACCTGCATTACTGCCATGAATATATGAATAAAGAGAAATTTAGCTACTGAATTGATCAATGCAGAAGAGCCCCAACACTACGCCAAAGTATTTCTCTACGTTGGGGTCCCTAGCTTGTGTGTGTCCTCTCATGCAGTTAAAAAACTTACCGTGTATGGGACGCTGAGACCCAGGCTATATATGCGTATAATGTGGATTGGCAATAGGTGTGTATGGGGAGGGTTCACAAACGAAAAACTACTAACATTAAGGAATAACGTTTGGAACTCCATTCTATGTCTGAACTGGGTGCAAAAAACCTAAAAAACATCACTATGGGGAGATAAGGTATGCACACCAGTGACTATGGTTCAGACATAGAATGGAGTTCCAAACGTTATTCCTTAATGTTAGTAGTTTTTCGTTTGTGAACCCTCCCCATACACACCTATTGCCAATCCACATTATACGCATATATAGCCTGGGTCTCAGCGTCCCATACACGGTAAGTTTTTTAACTGCATGAGAGGACACACACAAGCTAGGGACCCCAACGTAGAGAAATACTTTGGCGTAGTGTTGGGGCTCTTCTGCATTGATCAATTCAGTAGCTAAATTTCTCTTTATTCATATATTCATGGCAGTAATGCAGGTTCCATTTTTCACATTTCATTCTTACAAATAGCTATTGAATTTTTCATGTCAGTATTCACACAGCAGTTTCTGCTATTCCATGTATTCCCCTTCCATAGTCACTGGTGTGCATACCTTATCTCCCCATAGTCAATCAGTGTCAGTCAGTGTCAGTCAGTCTCAGTCACTCAGTCAGTGTCAGTCAGTCAGTCTCAGTCAGTCAGTCAGTCTCAGTCAGTCTTAGTCAGTCTCAGTCAGTCAGTCAGTCTCAGTCAGTCAGTCAGTCAGTTAATCAGTCAGTCTCAGTCAGTCAGTCAGTCTCAGTCAGTCAGTCTCAGTCAGTCAGTGTCAGTCAGTCAGTCAGTATCAGTCAATCAGTCAATTAATCAGTCAGTGTCAGTCAGTCAATTAATCAGTCAGTATCAGTCAGTCAGTCAGTCTCAGTCAGTCAGTCAGTCTCAGTCAGTCAGTCTCAGTCAGTCTCAGTCAGTCAGTCTCAGTCAGTCAGTCTCAGTCAGTAAGTCAGTGTCAGTCAGTCAGTGTCAGTCAGTCAGTCTCAGTCAGTCGCTCAATCAGTCTCAGTCAGTCAGTCTCAGTCAGTCAGTCTCAGTCAGTCAGTCTCACTCAATCAGTCAGTCTCAGTCAGTCAGTCAGTCTCAGTCAGTCAGTCAGTGTCAGTCAGTCAGTCTAAGTCAGTCAGTCTCAGTCAGTCAGTCAGTCTCAGTCAGTAAGTCAGTGTCAGTCAGTCAGTGTCAGTCAGTCAGTCTCAGTCAGTCTCAGTCAATCAGTCTCAGTCAGTCAGTCTCAGTCAGTCAGTCAGTCTCAGTCAGTCAGTCAGTCAGTCTCAGTCAGTCAGTTAATCAGTCAGTCAGTCAGTCTCAGTCAGTCAGTCAGTCAGTGAGTCTCAGTCAGTCAGTGAGTCTCAGTCAGTCAGTCTCAGTCAGTCTCAGTCAGTCAGTCAATCTCAGTCAGTCAGTCAGTCTCAGTCAGTCAGTCAGTCTCAGTCTTAGTCAGTCTCTCTCTCTCTCCTCTCTTCTCTCTCCTCTCTTCTCTCTCTCCTCTCCTCTTCTCTCCTCTGTCTCTTCTCTCTCCTCTCTCTTCTCTCTCTCTTCTCTATCTCTCCTCTCTCTTCTCTCCTCTTCTCTCTCTCTTCTCTCTCTCTACTCTCTCTTCTCTCCTCTTCTCTCTCTCACTTCTCTCTCTCCCTCTCTCTCTCTTCTCTGTCTCACCCTCCCTCTCTCTCTTCTCTCTCTCTTCTCTCTCTTCTATCTCTCCTCTCTCTCTTCTCTTCTCTCTCTTCTTTCTCTCTCTCTAATACCTGGCGATGATCAGCTGATGTGGTCACCTGACGGAATCAGCTGACACTATAAGTCGAGCGGTGAGGCCGGCTTTTTACTGCCCGGTCGGCTAAACTATCAGCTGATGCTGTCGGACAGGAGTCTGCACAGAAGTGTGTAGTTTTTTGGTTTTTTTTGCACTGATGCATCATCTGATTGTATAAAAGCCTTTTATAAAATCAGCTGCTGTGTCATGTGATTCATGCCCTTGAACCAGACACATCATCTGATCGCTTTACCTTCCAGCAAACCGATCAGATGATATTGGATCCGGATTGGACGGCACAGGACCCTTGACCCAGTATTACTGTGGAGGGGGGTTCTTTATTTCAATAAAGATGGAGTCACTAATTGTGTTGTGTTTTATTTCTAATAAAAATATTTTTCTGTGTGTTGTGTTTTTTTTTTTTCTGTACTAGAAATTCATGGTGGCCATGTCTAATATTGGCGTGACACCATCAATTTCGGGCTTAGGGCCAGTTGATAATATACAGCTAGCCCTAACCCCATTATTACCCTGTGAGCCACCCGTCACCAGGGCAGGTGGAAGAGTTGGATACAGCGCCAGAAGATGGCGCTTCTATGAAAGCACCCTTTTCTAGGGTGGCTGCGGACTGCAATTCGCAGCAGGGGTGCCCAGAAAGCTTGGGCACCCAGATCTGCGGATTCCAATCCCCAGCTGACTAGTTGTACCTGGCTGGACACAAAAATTGGGCGAAGCCCACGTCATTTTTTTTTAAAATTATTTCATGAAATTCATGAAAAAATTAAAAACAAAAAGGGCTTCCCTATATTTTTGGTTCCCAGCTGGGTGCAAATAGGCAGCTGGGGGTTGGGGGCAGCCCGTAGCTGCCTGCTGTACCTGGCTAGCATACAAAAACATGGCAAAGCCCACGTAATTATTTTGGGGGGCAAAAAACTCCTGCATACTGTCCTGGATGGAGTATGCTGAGTCTTGTAGTTCTGCAGCTGCTGTCTGTCTGTATGCAGGAGAGCAGACAGCAGCTGCAGAACCAGAAGACTCAGCATACTCCATCCAGGACTGTATGCAGGAGTTTTTTGCCCCCCAAAAAAATGACGTGGGCTTCTCCATATTTTTGTACGCTAGCCAGGTACAGCAGGCAGGTACGGCTGCCCCCAACCTCCAGCTGCCTATTTGTGCCCGGCTGGGAACAAAAAAAATAGGGAAGCCCTTTTTTTTAATTGTTTGATAAATTTCATGAAATAATTAAAAAAAAATCGACATGAGCTTCGCCACATTTTTGTGTCCAGCTAGGTATAACTAGGCAGCTGGGGAATGGAATCCGCAGCACAGGTTGGCCTGAGATTTCTGGGCCCCTCTGCTGCGAATTGCAGTCCGCAGCCGCCCCAATAAATGGTGCTTTCATAGAAGCGCCATCATCTGGCGCTGTATCCAACTCTTCCAGCAGCCCTGAAGCCGGGTGGCTTGCTGGGTAATAATGAGTTAATACTTGCTTTGTTTTACTAGCTAGTATTAAGTCAGAGATTCTAATGCCAGGAAGTTTGACCCGGCCATTAAGAATCTCCAATAAAGGGTTAAAAAAAAAAAGACACCACACAGAGAAAGAATACTTTCATAGAAATAAATACACAGACACACTTAAAGACTCCATGTTTATTACTCCCTGTCAGCCCTCCACGATCCATGGTCTTCTGTCTTCTTTCTCCTTCAACCCATGCAGCTCTGCTACATCACACAGCACTGCATGGGAGGAAGAACGCTGCTGCTCCTGTGCAGTCTATTCACTCAGTGAGAGTGAGCAGAGGCTGCAGGCTGTAAGCGGTGACGTATCCGCTGACAGGCGGGTTGCTATAGCAATGGTGATCTCCGTTATTGACCGGCTGTGGCAGCCGGTGAATAATGGACTGGGGAAGCAGAATGGGGAAGCTGACCATGTGCCAGAGCATTTTACCTGTATACGGAAATGCTGGAACAATCACCGTGTACCGGAGAGATGCAATGACAGGATCTACCTAGCATGACGTCATAGCTATTTGACCAGTCTGTAGCCAATGAGATAATAGACACGTGACTGGTCACATGCTTTTTTTGACGTCACGGACGGTCCTATCATCAGTTCTGGTTACCGAGAGGATGCAGCGGTTATCGGAAGGAAAAGCGGCGGGAGACAGAGTGCAGGACGCGTCTCGGGGACCTGTAAGTGTAATGGCAATGTTTATTAACTGTATGTGTACATTTATAATGTGTTTTTATGTGTTTGTGTTTGCCTGCCATTGGTTTCAATGGGTCTCGAGAGGTTCATCGAACGGCTCGTCGAGCCGAACTCGAACGGGGCATCCGTTCGACGAACCGAACCGAACTCGAGCCTTTAGAGGCTCGCTCATCTCTAGAGGTGAGTTCCAAAGGCTTTTCAACTCTGCCTCCAAATATAGGATCATTATTGGTCCCTATATATATATATATATATATATATATATATATATATATCTTGACATTTTGGTCACTTTGGTCTCTTCCTATGTATATGTGCTGATCAAGTGTTTACTTTTACTATAGTATCTATTTTGGTTACATAGGAAAGTACACCAGGCCTTTCCATCTTGCCTTCATTTTGGTTCTCCCCAAGCAGATTTACTCATTTTAGTGCCTATTTTGGTTGGGTGCTATGAGTATTATTGGGGTACTTTATTATCGTGTACTGTTTTTTAAGAAATATTAATTATTTTTTCCGGATTGTGCGCCCCCTGTATGTTGTCTGTGTAGAACACGCTGTCACTTGCACCTTCTTTGAATAAAGATCTCTCACTATTCACCAATGGGCATTTGATCACATTTGTTTTTTCTCCTGTTTCTTTTTACTACTTTGTAGAGAGTCCTTTGCAGGCAATGACTGACTAAATTCTGAAAGCCATAAATGTCACCAAACGCTGGGTTTACTAATTTGTGATGCTTTGCTGGCCTTTTCTTCAGCTGACTTTAGTTGTTGCTTCTTTGTGGGTTTTTCTGCCCTACGTTTTGTCTTAAACATGTGAAATGCATGATCGATGGTGTTGAGATCAGGTGACTAAGCCATTGCAGAATATTCCACTTCTTTGTCTTAAAAAATTCCTGGCTTACTTTCACAGTAGGTTTTGGGTCATTTTCCATCTGTAATGTGAAGTGCTGTCCAATCAATCTTGTTGCATATGGTTGAATCTGAGCAGAAAGCATAGCCCTGTACACTTCAGAATTTCTCTGGCTGCTTCTGTCTCCAGTCACATCCTCAATAAACACTAGTGACCCAGGGCCATTGGAAGCCATGTATGCTCGGTCATCACACTGCCTCCACTATGTTTTTACAGATGATGTGATGCTTTTGATCCTGAGCCATTCCAATAATTTTCCAAATTTTCTTCTTCCTATCATTCTGGTACAGGTTGATTTTAATTTCATCTGTCCAAAGAAGGCTTTTCCAGAACTGGGCTGGCTTCTTTAGATGTTTATTGGCAAAGTGTAATCTGCCCTTTCTATTTTTGAGGCTGATTAAAGAAAGCCATGGACCCCATAGGGGGGAGGGGCGACATGACCAGAGGGAAGGGAGGGAGTGAGGGGTTAATAAAGTGAATTAAAGGGCATTATGGGCCCTTATAGGGGATTGGTGGAATAGGGTCACTGTAGGGTGGGGAGGGGGCTAGTATATAAACTATAGGGGAGGGGTCTTACCTTCCTTGTGACTCCGGACAGTAAAGGATTCAGACCTGTCCAACGGCGTGGCGGACCTCCAGGAACGGGACAGGACGATCCGATCAGCGATGGCGGTGCACGGGGCCCAGGCAGTGCAGTCCCACTTCAGGGCTGCCTGGGTTTCCCCGTCGGCACCTGCCCCTTGTCTCCCCCTCGGCCGCGGGCGGCGTTCCAGGCCCCCCCCCCCCATCATCAGGTATTCTCCGGCCGCAGGGGGGGCAAGGAGGCCCAGTGAGAGCCCCCCTCGGGACCCTCCGCGGCGGGGCGGGCAGCGGCTGCTTCCAGCGTCTGCCCCGGCCGCAGGGAGGAATCTCCGGCGAGGCCGCGGCGGCCGCAAAGGGGGCGTGGCCAGCCCGGGGCCTTCTCCTGATGTCGGGCCTCGGGCTGGAGTGAGGAGCCCAGCGGCGTCTCCCGGCCGGGAGCGAGCCCGGCGACGATCTGAGGCCAGCGGCGGCCTGGACGGAGGCGGGCCCGGCCTGGGGCCTACTTCCGGTCCCAGGCCTCGGGCTCAATTACCAGGCCAGCGGCAGCCCGGGACCGGGGGGCGTGCCCAGCGGTGATCGGAGGTTTGAGAGGGGGCGTGCCCAGCCTGGGGGGCCTGCTCCTGGTGACAGGCACCCTGCGGAGGGACACGGCCCTGCGGCAGCTTCCAAATGGGAGCGGGCCCTGCAATTGAATGAGGCCAGCAGTACCCCCCGTGGGTGGCGGGGGGGGCTGGGCGCAGGCAGCCAGCGGGGGGGACCGGTGTGTGCAGGCGGCACCCGGATACCCGTGAGGCTGCGGGGAGCAGGGGGGACGGCAGGAGCCCTGCGGTTCCTGCCAGGTCCCTCAGGTCATCAGTACTGCGCCCGGCAGCAGCGGTCTCCCCCTCCCGGGGAGGACCCGGCGGGATGCCACGGTTGGGGCCCCTGGAGGGCTGGAGGCGACGGTGGGGAGCCCCCTGAGCTCAGGGAGAGGCTCCTCCAAGAAGAGGATTCGCTCAGCGGCGGCCCGGGGGACAGGACGGTCTCGCGGGCTGTCGCCGCACAGGAAGAGACGGATGCTCACCGCCAGTGCCCACGCGGCGGCCCAGGAGGGCGGCCGTGGTGGAGGGGAGGCATCGGCTGCGTCCCCTGGAGCTGGAATGGTGGAGGACGACTACAGCGAGGAAGAAGAGGGAGCCCTCAGGTCGGGGGGACGAATCTGACGAGCAGATGGCGGAGGACGTCGCGGTTCCAATTTCCATTTCTGCGCCACGGTCGGGTGAGCTAGCCGTGGATTCGGCATTGCTTGCGGCGCGGGGTGCTAGTTTTGGGGAGGTGGCTGCGGGCACGGCAGCGCCAAGGGGGGTCAGCATTGCTTAGTCAGTTGCTGGGCTTGTTGCAGGGTTGACGCGCGCGCCGGCGGCAGCAGCGGCCTGGACGGGTCGACGGTGGAGGGCGCAGCGTCGGTCAGCAGCGAGGCGGCGCCGGTTGGGACGGGTGCGGTTGGTGGAGTAGTGGAGCCCGCGGGTTAAACAGCGGTAGAACAGGAAAATGGGGATGAGGTGGTGCGTTTGGCGGATAGGGTTCAGTTTACGTGTGCTTTGAGGGACCGTTAGGGGCTCACCTCCAGAGGGAGGTGAGGGACAAGATTGGGAAGGGGGAGTATGTGAAGGGGAAAAGGAGCCGGAGCATTGCTCGGCTCTGTTTGACTAGCGGGATGCAATGGGGGAGGCGTATCGCATGGCTGCGGTATGATGTGCAGTTTAGGCGGCGGAAGGCGTTGCGGCCCGGCATTCGGTGGGACCGTGAGGACATTTCCTTAGGGATGCGTTGAATGGCGGCCCCGAGCCTACCCCTCCCCCCCCCCTTTTCATGGCGGCGCCGGGGGGAGCGGGAGCCAGGCCCTCGGGTACCCAGAAAAGGGATTGTGCTGGCAAGTTGGCGACGGCCGGTGCACATTTGGGGCAGCATGCAGGTTCGAGCATGAGTGCTCCGGCTGAGGGGGGACGGGTTTTGGTAAAAGGGAGGACGCCAGTGAAAATAGGGGGCAATGGCGCCATCTTTTAAATAGGTATCCGGGCGGGGCAGCGGCGTCCATTTTGCGGTTTGGTTTTTATACGGTTTTCTGATTTCGTCGGCGGTCGAGGCATGGCCTCCGGTTTGTCGTACTTTACGGTCGGCAAGGGACCACCCTATGGTTGTGGGTGGGAAGTTGGGGACAGAGGTTGAGTTGGGCAGGATGGGGGGGTCCATTTGAGAGCCCGCCGTGCAGTAATCTGGTGGTGTCCCGGTTGGGGGTGGTGCCAAAGAAGGAGCCGGATAAATTTCGGCTCATCCAGCATCTTTCATTTCCGGGGGGGTCGTCAGGGAATGATGGCATCGCGCTAGAATTGTCGGCAGTGTACTACGTCTCGTTTGACAAAGCGCTGGACTTGGTGCGGGCGGCGGGATGCGGTGCATTGATGGCAACGGTGGATGTAGAATCGGCGTTTCGTTTGCTGCCGGTGCATCCAGAGAGCCAGCACCTTCTGGGTTGCTGGTGGGGTGATGAGTTTATGTTGATCATTGTTTGCCTATGGGCTGTTTCAATTTCTGGTTTGTATTTTGAGGCGTTTAGTTCCTTTGCTGAGTGGGTGGTGCGGGACGTGTCTGGGTGTCCTCCATTATCCTCTATCTAGATGATTTTCTTGGTGTCGGTCCGGCGGGATCCATGGTTTGCGCTGGCTCGTTGTTCGCCTTACAGAGAGTGGCGGATAGCTTTGGGTTCCCGTTAGCACAGGATAAGTCGGAGGGGCCGGCGACGGTTATGCGGTAATTTTTTGTTTTCTTTGGGGACTGAGATTGACTCTTTGGCTATGGAATGCAGGCTGCCGGAGGGGAAGATGGTGGCCTTGTGGTGTGTGGTAGCAGCAATGCTGGCAGCACGGAAAGGGCGGCTGAAGGTGGTGCAGTCTTTGCTCGGGAAGTTTGAACTTTGCGTGCAGGATTATGCCAATGGGGCGGGTGTTCGCCAAGATTTTGGCGGCAGATAGGGTAGGCGTACGGTCCCCGGTGCATTTTGTGCGGGTCACGCGGGAGATCAAGGAGGATTTTCTGGTTTGGGATGTTTTCTTGCAATGTTTTAACGGCCGAGCCTTGTGGTTGAAGAAGGTGGTGCCCAATGGTGTGCTAGAACTGTACAGGGACGCGGCCGGGTCGGCAGGTTTCGTCACCACTTTTTTCAGGGACATTGGTACGTTGGGAGGTGGCCTGAGGAATGGCGGCAGGTTGGTCTGGTTGGGAATCTGGCCTTGCTGTGGTTATTTTCGATCGTGGTGACGGTGGAATTGTGGGGGGGTCGCAATTTTCGGGATGTAAGTGTGCGATCTCTGCGATAATCAGGCGGTGGTGCATGCGATGAACAGCTTGTCAGCAGAGTCCGGACCGGTAGTGGCTTATCTGCGGCATTTGGTGCTCAAGTGTTTACTGTGGAACGTTCATGTGGTTGCGAAACACGTGGTGGGGGTTGATAACGGGGTGGCGGACGCTTTATCTCATTTCCAGTCCACAGGTTGTGGGAGTTCATGCCGGGGGGCAGACGAGATCGGAGCAGTGTCCAGAGGACTTGTGGAGCCTGGTGAGGCATTGATTGCGGGTTCATTAGGAATTCGGTGAGTAGCAGGAGATGCTGGGAGTTATGTTTGGTGACGGGCGAGCAAATTACTTGTTGGCGCTACTGGCACTAGTGAGCGAGGATTTCAGGGCTGGGAAGTCAGCATCAGCAGTGATACTTAGGGTGGCGGCTGTGGCCTTTTTTGGTTGAAGGTCAGGGGTGAGTGGGGCGTGTCGCGGAATTTTGGGGCGGCAGGCCTTGAAGGGTTTTTCGGAAAAAGGGCGAAGGAGCGGGACACTAGGTGGCCCATTTCTTTGGTTTTGTTACGGCAATTGGTGGACGGTTTGCGGGAAATTTGTGTCTCAGTTTATGAGAGGGTGCTTTTGAAACGGCTTTTGTGTTAGCCTTTTTGGGGCGTTGGTGAGCCCTTCCGGGTTCAGGGGTGGTGGTCTGATGTCCGAGGTTGTGGCATTGGTGGAACGGAGAGTAGAGTGTCAGCTTAGGCGGTCCAAAAAACAGACCTGATGGGTCGAGGCAGGTTGGTTGTGATGGATGCGTTGTGCCCGGTGCAGTTGGTGAGGAAGTTTTGCGGCTTGGGGGCGGTCCTCCGGGCCTGCTGTTATGGCACGTGGATGGGTCTTGGTTTGTCTCGTTACCAGTTTGTGGCCGTACTGAGGAGTTGTTTGCGCTGTGCGGGGGAATGCTCGGGAGATTACGGGCCTCATTCCTTCAGGATCGGGGCGGCTGCAGAGGCTTCGCGTTGTGGCCTGGGTGATGACATGGCGGGACTAATCGGTTGGTGGGAGTCTTATCGTTTTTCGGGGTTAGGTGCGCCCACAGTTGTTGTCCCAGTGAGGGCTTTATGGAGTAGTTGGTTGTGACTTTGTCGGGGTTTCATGCTAAAAAATTGGTGTTGGTGGGGTTTGTTTTGGTAAAAGTTTTGGTGGTTGTAGGAATCTGCCTGATATGGATTCTGGGGCTCTCCTTCGTGTTCTGGGGGGCCCGTCGGGCCGATGCTCGCCTGAATGGTCGGCAGTTGGGTGGACAGATCGCTTGCGTTGGTCAAGTGGTTCGGTGTGCGGGGCTTGGAATGGAGCGGGGCGTGACGGAGTTTGAATACTATTGCAGGGTGGATAGACCTCCGAACGTGTTGGTTTTTGCACGTGGGGGGGGAAGTGACTTGGGAGTGCGGGCATCACGTGATTTGATCTGGGACATCAAGATGGATCTATTGCGTTTATGGACCAGGTATCCGGGTTTGATAGTGGTATGGTCGGATTGTGGCCACATTGGTGTGGAGGGGGGCACGGTCAGTTGAGAAGCTGAATCGCGCCCGGGATCATGTGAACAGGGTGGTTGCGCGTTTCGTGCGGAGAAACGGCAGTAGTGTAGTGTGACGTGCGGATCTGGAGTCGCCGAAGTGGCAGTTTCGAAGGGGTGATGGGGTTCACCTTACTGAGATTGGTTCTGATCTATGGGCCTTGGGTTTGCGTGATGGTGGAGCAAGCCTTGGGTGTGTGGCGGGTCCAGGCCACGTAAGGTGTCACGTGTCCTGTCCTGTGGCGGGGGTAGGTCTGGTCCAGAGGCGGTTGTAAGGGATTGGTGGCTGGACTGAGAGGCACTGTCTTGGTATGGTGTCTCCGGGTTCCGGTAAATTGCAGGCACGGGGTTCTGCAAGGTTTGGGGGGTATTAATCCACGGGGTGATTAATACCTCATCTCTGGGTCGGAGTGTTGCGGCCAGGGATATTGGTGGAGGAAGTGGTTTCTGGACCGGGCCTACATGGGGTTACATGTACAGTTATTATTTATGTGTTACCTATTATTTGTTTGGGGTCGCCCGTTGGACGGCGCCCCCTTGTGTTAGTATGTTAATAATAGGTAATAAAGGCTGCTGTGGCCAATTTGTTTAACCAAGTCACATGCAGTCGGTGTGTTATTTATTAGGTTAAGTGGGTATACTAACCATCACGACCGGAGAATCCTTCCTCAGTGGTCAAGAAAGCCATGGACCCCATAGGGGGGAGGGGCGACATGACCAGAGGGAAGGGAGGGAGTGAGGGGTTAATAAAGTGAATTAAAGGGCATTATGGGCCCTTATAGGGGATTGGTGGAATAGGGTCACTGTAGGGTGGGGAGGGGGCTAGTATATAAACTATAGGGGAGGGGTCTTACCTTCCTTGTGACTCCGGACAGTAAAGGATTCCCGCCCACCCGCCCTTGTGTTTTTGCGAGTTCGTTTTGGCTATGTTTGTTTATAAAAAAAAAAAAAAAAAAAAAAAGAAAACAAAATGAGAAAATGGAATGATGCGGTTTTAAAAAAAAAAAAAAAAAAAAAACAAAAAAAAAAAAAAAAAAAGGGGAATACAGGTTAAGAGTCGTATGTTCTGTCGCAGCAGCGGGGGTAGGTCTGGTCCAGAGGCGGTTGTAAGGGATTGGTGGCTGGACTGAGAGGCACTGTCTTGGTATGGTGTCTCCGGGTTCCGGTAAATTGCAGGCACGGGGTTCTGCAAGGTTTGGGGGGTATTAATACACGGGGTGATTAATACCTCATCTCTGGGTCGGAGTGTTGCGGCCAGGGATATTGGTGGAGGAAGTGGTTTCTGGACCGGGCCTACATGGGGTTACATGTACAGTTATTATTTATGTGTTACCTATTATTTGTTTGGGGTCGCCCGTTGGACGGCGCCCCCTTGTGTTAGTATGTTAATAATAGGTAATAAAGGCTGCTGTGGCCAATTTGTTTAACCAAGTCACATGCAGTCGGTGTGTTATTTATTAGGTTAAGTGGGTATACTAACCATCACGACCGGAGAATCCTTCCTCAGTGGTCATGGTTTGCACCTTCTGGTGAACCCTCTGTATTTGTTCTTATGATGAAGTTTTCTCTTTATGGTAGACTTAGATACTGAAATAGAGAGTGTTCTTCGCTTGGGTGGATGTTGTGAAGGGGGTTTTGTTCGCCATGAAAAGGATTCTGCAATAATCCACCACTGTAGTCTTTTGTGGACATTCAGACCTTTTTGAATACCCATGCTCACCAGTGTGCTCCTTTTTTTGCTGAATATGCCAAAAAGTTGATTTAGCCATGTCTGATATTTATACTATCTCTCTGTTGGATTTCTTCTTTTATTTTCAGCCTAACAATGGTCTGTTTTTCTTCCATTGAGAGCTCCTTTGACACAATGCTGTGGGTTCACAGCAACCGCTTCCAAATGCAAATGTTACACCTGGAGTCAGCTCCAGACCTCTTACCTGCTTAATATAGGATACATTAATGAGTAACTAGTCCATGCAGCACATTCAAAAGCTTTTGAGATAATTATCCAAATACTTTTGAGTCCTTCAAAAAGAAGCAGCTACATATTAAAGAGCTGTAATTGCTAAACCCTTATTCCAATTAGGATGTGAATATCCTCAAAATAAAGCTGAGTCTGCATTTTATTCCTATATTGATTATATAACTGTGTCTTGACTATGCTTTTGTAAATAGCTAAAATGCCAAACCTTGTGTCACTGTCCAAATATTTCTTGACCTAACTGTGTGTTAATCAGAAAAAAGACTGACTGGAACACCTATATGTGTGAATTAGGTGCTAGCTTAAAAATACAGGACTATAATAAAGATAATAAGCTGCACACTAACCACTATAAAAATATAAAGATGAAAAATGGTAAAGCATTACTGTTATAGGGATACTATGGACAATGAAAAATACATTTAGCTTTCTGGAGAAAATGAAATACATGAAAAATGGTATTGCAAAAACTGCTATGAATATTTGAAAGTAGTAGAGATATTTAGCAAATGTATTGATCAATGCAAATTAGCCCGAAAACCAACGTTGGTTGCAGGAAAAAAAAACAACACTTTTTTGGCTTTCATATTGTCCTAAATTTTTCATTTTTCTGATGAGCTGTAGTTTTTATTGGCACCATTTTGGAATATAATTACTTTTTTACACTTAATTTTTGTAGCTAATATTAACAAAAAAATCATCAGTTATGGTATAGTTTTTCTTCTTTTTTTGTAAACTGCATTAATCATACAGGATGAAAGTATATACCGTATATAGTTTTACAGTACAGTGACTTTTTGCATGGGGATTATTTTTTAACAGATAAATAATAATAATAATAATAATAATAATAATAATAATAATAATAATAATAATAATAAAATATTAGGATTATGTTTTGGAATAACAGTTAAACGGATAATCTCAAGTTGTCTCTTTAGCAACTCATGGCTCTAGGGTCTCCTTACTTCATGGTTGCTGGAGGGCTGGGATTCCTTGCATAACAGCTCTGGTGAGTAGCTTCATTTTGTTATTGTACATTTATGGTCCTTCAGTGTTTGTTCTAGTCTACACTGTTATCACTATATTTACATATAGAAATAACTGGGCACATGGCTCATGCAAATGAGATCTGTCAATAATAGTTCTGCTTTGGAACATGTTGATGCTGGAGGCCAGGTGATTGTAATTATGCAGGACTGATAAGAGCAGATTGGTCAGGAGCTGCAATGGTGGTGGATGAAGGGGAGTAACTAACTTCTGTATAGAAATCAGTGGTCTACAGAGAGCTAAGATGTTAGGAGTTAATTCCTCTTCTGGAATGTAACTATTGCATGCACTCAACAAGGCTCTTGTGTCCGATCTCCATGGAAACAAGCTGTACATTATGTAAGTTAAAAGTTGTCATAGCATAAGAATGACAGCAGAAAGGAAAAACAAGTCTATTTTCAACTTGCTTTTTTGCATGATTTCTAACTAAAACAATTTAATAGCATGAGAATACCACTTTAAAAAAATCTTTTTACAGTGTTTATACTTCCCAAAAGGGAACTAAAACATACAATTGTTTGAGCGCATTAATAATAAACTGTGCATCCTATATTGCAAAGTTTATGTAACTTGTCAATGCTTTTCAATTAGCCTATTAGTCAGCCAATGGGCTGGATGAGGAACCTTTGATTTCAAGAAATGTCCTGCAATCTGTACTTACAGTTACAGCCATTTGCAAAAAGGGGCTAATAGAATTGGATATCGGCCTTTTTAGATGCCATTTTGGAAAATGTTGTGGGAGTCAAAGGAAGAAATGTATTCGATAATAGCTTCAAATATGTTTAGTTATAGGTTGATGAATACAAGGAAGACCTTAGGATCATCTGCTATTAAGATGGTAATTCTAAGATACTAAGGGACTAAGGGCATTTAAGCTGATACTAAAGAATGTATATTTTGCAAACAACCAATCCTGGCAAAGCATAATCCTCTTGCAATAATCGTTTTAAGAGGAGGATTATCATCTAAGATGCTGGGCAATGAAAAAGTGTCAACAGCAATGTTGCACTGTCTATGTGGTTATCACTTCATTACCATGGAATGGACCTCATCAACTTCACAATTTCTTGATGAACCTGTAAAAGAATCTAGCCGATTTTAAATAACAATTCTGCCCCGGGGCATTGGACTCTTATATTTGCATTTTATGAATAGAACGCATGGACCCACTGATAATTCTAAATATCTTAAACATATTCTATGTTGAAAAGGAGATACTGGTTTTAATACATGCTATGAACAATAGTCAAATTTTTCATCATTACAATTATTAATTATCATATATACAGTCATGGCTGAAAGTGTTGGCACCCTTAAACTTGTTCTTAAATTAGTATTTCTCCCAGAAAAATATTGCAATTACACATTTTGTTACACACGTTTTTTTTCCTTTGTGTGTATTGGAACAACCCAAAAAAAAGCCCCAGAAAAAAAAGACATAATATCACACAAAACCCCAAAAATGGGAGATACTAAATTGTTGGCCCCTTTTCAAAATTGTACGTAAACAACTTTGTTTCAAGCATGTGATGCTCAACCAAACTCACAAGTAACAGGTATGGGTAATATGACAATCACACATGAAACCAAATAAAAAAGAGAGAAGTTGACTCAATCTTTGCATTGTGTGTCTGTGTGGGCCACACTAAGCATGGAAAACAGTAAGAGGAGAAGAGAACTGTCTGAGGACTTCAAAACCAAAATTGCTGAAAAATATCAACAATGTTAAGGTCACAAGTCCATCTCCAGAGATCTTGATGTTCCTTTGTCCATGGTGCACAACATAATCTAAAAGCTTACAACCCATGGCACTGTAGCCAATGTGAACGAAAGAGAAAAAATTAAGGAAAGGTCGCAGGATAGTTTGGATGGTGGATAAGCCTTTCCAATCAAGTTCCAAAGTTATTCAAGTTGTCCTGCAGGGTCAGGGTGCATCAGTGTCAGTGCAAACTATCTGTCGACCTTTGAATGAAATAAAACACTATGAGACCCAGGAGGACCCCACTGTTGACACAGACAAAAAAAGCTGCACTGCAGTTTGCCAATACATATGTGAATAAGTCAAAATCCTTCTGAGAATGTGTCTTGTGGACAAATAAGACCAAGATAGAGGTTTGTAGTAAAGCACATTATTCTACTGTTTACCAAAAATAGAATGAGGCCTACAAAGAAAAGAACATAGTATCTGCAGCCACATATGGAGGAGTTTCAAAGATGTTTTGCGGTTGTTGTGCTGCCTCTGGCACTGGGTGCCTTTACTGTGTGCAATGAATCATGAAATCTGAAGATTACTAAAGGATTTTGGGTTGAAATGTAGTGCCCAGTGTCAGAAAGCTGGGTTTGTATCCTAGGTCACGGGTCTTCTAGGAGGACAATGACCCCAGCATACTTCAAGGAGCACCCAAAAATGGATGGAATAAAAGCTGGAGACCTCTGAAGTGGCCAAACACGAGTTTGGATCTAAATCCCATTGAAGACCTGTGGTGACATCTTAAAAATTCTGTTGGTAGAAGGTGCCTTCAAACATGAGAGACCTGGAGAAGTTTGCAAGAGAAGAATGATCCAAAATTCCAGTTGAGAGGTATAAGTAGCTGTTGATGTTTATAGGAAGGGATTGATTGCAGTTATTTTTTCCAAAAGGCATGCACCAAATATAAAGTTGATGATTCCAACAATTTTGTCCTACTCATTTTGGGGGTTTTGTGTGAAATGATGTCCATTTTGTATTTATTTATGTTTTTTCTATGTTATTCCAATATACACAAAGGAAATAAACGTGTATAACAAAATGTGTAACTGCGATCATTTTCTGGGAGAAATACTTCATTTCTGGAACACTTTAAAGCAGGGGTCACAAACACGTGGCCCGCGGGCCGCATGTGGTCCCTCAGGCTGCTTCGTGAAGACCCCAGGCACGTGCCCCTGTTCACTATCGCGGTCGATGCAGGGGCTGCAGCCACTGTCTGCGCTTTATGTCAGATGAATGTATTGCCGGCGCTGCGCTCTCACGCCGGCAATACAATCATCTGACATAAATTGCTGCCAGTGGATACTGCCCCTTCACCTGTCATGATAGTGAACAGAGAGAGGGGCCTGGGGCCCGCACGAAGCAGAGATGAGGCAGCCGAGGGAATGCGGAACAGGTGAGAAGAATGGTGTTTTTTTTTGTGTGTGTGTATGTGAAGGACAGCACATTAAACCCTTAGCGACCTATGACGTACAGGGTACGTCATGGCTCCCTGGTACTTAAGGACCCATGACGTACCCAGTACGTAATGGCAAAATCGCGGCCCCGGTGGCTGCGATCACTTTGCAAATACCTTAGATTCGGGGAGGAGGGGACCTCTGCCTGACCTCAGGAGGGGTGGTGTCTCTTCCCCAGACCTACGGAGGCTGTGATTGGCTGACGAACGCCGCTCAGCCAATCACAGCCACTGTAATGTTTCGGCCATTGAAAATGGCTGAAACATTGAAATTCAGGCATGATCAGTGCAGCTATAGCCCTGATCATTGGCTGGAGCTGGGTGACTTCTGTTTCTCCCGCCCCCAGCTCTGATTGGAGAGATCGGCCTTATGACTGATCTCTCCAATCACTGTGGATCTGGGGCCAGAGACCGCTCCCCTCACCTTCCCTCCGGTGTCTATGGAAGCTGAGGAGAGTGTTCGGTAAGTTATAGCCACTGCTCCCTTTCAGACGCCGCCACCACTGCCCCCTTTCAGCCGCCGCCACCACTGCCCCCTTTCAGCCGCCGCCGCTGCCCCTCCCACCCATTACTACAGGATGGGGACAAAGTTCACACATTACTATGGGATAGGGATAAGGCTGGGGACATTACTATAGGATTGGGACATTACTAAAGGATCGGGACATTACAAGGATGGGCACAATACTATTGAATGGGGACATTATTACTATAGAATGGGGACAAGGCTGGGGACATTACTATACGCTGGGGACTAGGATGGGCACAGTACTACAGGATAGGGACATTACTACAAGGGGACAAGGATGGGAAACATTACTATAGAATAGGGATAAGGCTGGGGACATTACTATAAGATGGGGACATTACTATAGGATGGGGACAAGGTTGGCATATTACTACAGGATGGGCACATTACTATAGAATGTGGACATTACTATAGGATAGGGACATTACTATAGGATGGGGACATTGCTACAAGGGGACAAGGATGGGGAACATTACTATAAGATGGGGAACAAGGATGGACACATTACTATAGATTGGGGACATTACCATAGGATGGGGACAAGGATAAACACATTAGTACAGGATGGGCACATTACGATAAGATGGGGACAAGGCTGGTGACATTACTATCGGATGGGAATAAGGATGGGCACATTACTACAAGATGGGGACAAGGATGGGGAACATTACTTTATGATGGGGACAAGGATGAGCACATTACTGTGGGATGGGGACTAGGATGAGGCACAATACTACAAGGAGACAAGGATGGGCACGTTAGGATGGGGAACATTGCTTAAAGATGTTGGTCAAAATTTCTATATAGTGCTAATTGTAAGACTATTAGTTACAAGAAAGGAATAAAATGTAAAAAATTTTTTTTTTTATATATATATTTAACCCCTTAGTGACGGAGCTAATTTTCACCTTAATGACCAGACCAAATTTTGCACTTCTGACCAGTGTCACTTCATGAGGTTATAACTCTGGAACGCTTCAACGGATCCTGGTGATTTTGAGATTGTTTTTTCGTCACATATTGGACTTCATGTTAGTACCAAATTTAGGACAATATTTTTTGCGTTTATTTATGAAAAAAATTGAATTTTGGCAAAAATTTTGAAAATTTAGCAATTTTCAACTTTGGAATTTTTATACCGTTAAACCAGAGATTTCTGTGACACAAAATAGTTAATAAATAACATTTCCCACATGTCTACTTTACATCAGCACAATTTTGGAAACAAAATTTTTTTTTGTTAGGAAGTTAGAAGAGTTCAAAGTTTATCAGCGATTTCTCATTTTTACATCAAAATTTACAAAACCATTTTTTTAGGGACCACATCACATTTGAAGTGACTTCATTAAGCCTAGATGACAGAAAATACCCAAAAGTGACACCATTCTAAAAACTGCACCCCCCAAAGTACTCAAAACCACATTCAAGAAGTTTATTAACCCTTCAGGTGCTTCACATGAACAAAAGCAATGTGGAATGAAAAAAAGCAAAAATTAAATTGTACCTAAAAATGTTGCTCTAACCCAAATTTATTCACTTTTAGAAGAAATAACACAACAAAATGGACCACAAAACTTGTTCCCCACTTTCTTATGAGCGCGCCGATACCCCACATGTGATCAGAAATCTCTGTTTGGACAAATGGGAGGGCTCGGAACAGAAGGAGCAATATTTGAATTTTGGAAAGCAAATTTGGCTGAAATAGATTGCGGGCACCATGTTGCATTTACAGGTCCGCTAAGGTACCTAAACAGAAGAAACCCCTCACAAGTGACGCCATTTTGGAAACTAGACCCCTCAAGGCTTCTATCTAGGGGTATAGTGAGCATTTTAGATCCACAGGTACTTCACAGATTTTGTTAACGTTACGTTGTCATATTGAAAATTTTAATAATTTTCTCAAAAATGTTGCTTTAGCATCAATTTTCTCACTTTTTCAAGAGGTAATTCCAAAAATTTGACCTCAAGGTTTGTTAACCACTTTTTTATGAGCGCGGTGATACCTCACATGTGGTCTGAAACCTTTGTTTGGACAAATGGGAGGGCTTGGAACGAAAGGAACAATATTTGAATTTTGGAAAGGAAATTTGGCTGAAAAAGATTGCGGGCACCATGTCGCATTTGGAGGTCCCCTAAG
This sequence comes from Anomaloglossus baeobatrachus, assembly GCF_048569485.1. NCBI lineage: Eukaryota > Metazoa > Chordata > Amphibia > Anura > Aromobatidae > Anomaloglossus > Anomaloglossus baeobatrachus. The sequence continues at coordinate 130,429,162 of NC_134357.1, forward strand.
GTACCTAAACAGCAGAAACTCCGCACAAGTGACCCCATTTTGGAAACTAGGTCCCTCAAGGAATTTATCTAGATGTTTGGTGAGTACCCTGAACCCCCAGGTGCATCACAGAATTTTATAACGTTGAGCCATGAAAATAAAAAAATAAAATTTTACCACAAAATTGTTATTTCAACCAGGTAGCTTTTTTTTTCACAAGGGTAACAGGAAAAAAATCATGATGAAATTTATTGTGCAATTTCTCCTGAGTTTGGCGATACCTTATACGTGGTGGAAATCAACTGTTTGGGCGCATGGCAGGGCTCGGAAGGGAAGGAGTGCCATTTGACTGCAAAATTGTCTGGAATCAATAGCGGACGCCATGTTGCATTTGGAGAGCCCCTGAGGTGCCTATACAGTGAAGCTCCTAAACATGTGGCCACATTTTGGAAAATAGACCCCTGAAGGAATTTATCTAGATGTTTGGTGAGTACCCTGAACTCCCAGGTGCTTCACAGAAGTTTATAATGTTGAGCTGTGAAAAAAAAATAATACATTTTTACCACAAAATTGTTACTTCAACCAGGTAGCTTTTTTTTTTACAAGTGTAAAAGGAAAAAATTCAGCATAAAATTTATTGTGCAATTTCTCCTGAGTATGCTGATACCTTATGTGTGGTGGAAATCAACTGTTTGGGTGCACAGCAGGGCTTGGAAGGGAAGGAGCGCCATTTGCCTGCACAATTGGCTGGAATCATTAGCGGGCGCTATGTTGCATTTGGAAAGCCCCTAAGGTGCCTAAACAGTGGAGGTCCCCAACAAGTGACCCCATTCTGGAAACAAGACACCTCAAGGCTTTTATCTAGGTGTATATTGAGCAGTTTGAATCCAAGAGTACTTCACAGAATTTGATAAGCTTAGGTTGCCATATTGAAAATTTTCATTTTTTTCACAAAAATATTGCTTTAGCATCATATTTCTTACTTTTTCAAGAGGCAACAACAAACCGTGGACCCCACAGGTTGTTATCCAATGTCTTATGAGCACAGGGATACCCAACATGTGGCCAAAAACCTCTGTTTGGATAAATAGGAGGGCTTGGAATGGAAGGAGCACTATTTGAATTCTGGAAAAGTTGAAATAAATTGCGGGCACCATGTCACATTAGCAGGGCCCCTTGGGTACCTATACAGCAGAAACCCCCCACAAGTGACCCCATTTTGGAAACTGGATTTTATTCAGGAGTATAGTAAGCATTTTGAATCCACAGGTACTTCACAAAAATGTTGCTGTAGCAACAAATTTCTCGCTTTTAGGCTATGTGGCCATGATCCAGCGACACGGCGTCTAGTACACAGTGTCAGCCTTCCTGCAGAGATGTGAGTGTTGTCCACGGGAGAACGCAGCTGCTCATGCCCTCGATTTGGGTTCAGGCTGCTGTGGAGCTCTATGCTACCTGCAGACAACACTCTTGTCTCCGAAGCATAAATTGACATGCGGAGGCTCGGGAAGCTGCACCACAGGTCGGTTTATGCTGCGGAGAAAAGAAGCACAGTGGGCATAGGATTTCTAAAAATCCTTCCACTGTGCTTCTACTGCACAATGCAGCGCTATGGATGCAGGGAAAACACTCTGCGCCCAAAATGCTGCAAACCCTGATTGTGGGCACACAGCGTAAAATGCTACAATGGATGAATGGATAGATGTCAAACATATATAACGTCCCACCCCCTGCATATTCTAAGCTGGCGCCCTTTAGTGCCTTTCATGTGGCACTAAAGGGTGCCTAGCCTTGTATTTAGCCCCCCAAAAAATTAATAATTAAAATAAACGACGTGGGGTCCCCCCTATTTTTGATAGCCAGCTAGGGTAAAGCAGACAGCTGTAGCCTGCAAACCACAGCTGACAGCTTCACCTTGGCTGGTGATCAATTTGGAGGGCTCCCCAGGCATTTTTTAAAAAAAAAACAAACAAACGTGGGGTCCCCCCCAAATTAGATCACCAGCCAAGGTGAAGCGGACAGCTGGGGTCTGGTATTCTCAGGGTGGGAAGAGCCATGGTTATTGGACTCTTCCCAGCCTAAAAATAGCAGGCCGCAGCCACCCCAGAAGTGGCGCATCCATTAGATGTGCCAATCCTGGCGCTTCGCTCCAGCTCATCCCGCGCCCTGGTGCGGTGGCAAACGGGGTAATATACGGGGTTGATACCAGCTGTAATGTCACCTGGCATCAAGCCCTGGGGTTAGTGATGTCACGGCATCTAAACAGATACCCGACATCACTAACCCAGTCAGTAATAGAAAAAAATAAAGACAAAAAAAAAATTTATTTGAAAAAAAAACTCCCCGAAACATTCCTCTTTTACCAGCTTATTGAAAATAAATAAATTTCGGTCGCTGTAATCCATTTTGGAGGTCCCTCGGCGACTCTGGACCTTCTAGAATATGGGGGGCATGTTCAGGGAACGTATCCCCCATTTTCTGGAAGAGCAAGCTCTCCATGAGCAGTGTGGGTGCAGTAATCTGAGAATACTGCACTCACACTGCCCCGGTCCAACCTAGGGCAGAGTGACCTGCAGTAACCTCATTCCAGAATATGAGGGGTACGCTCACAGAACATACCCCCCATTTTCTGGAACAGCAGTCACTCCATGTGAGGAGTGTGGCTGCAGATTACTGCACTCACTCTCCCCCGGTCCACAGTGGAGCAGCCTGTGCAGCAGCGACGTCAGCGTCCCTGCTTGCAGGGATCCAGCTGACAGCCGCTGTCTGCGCATGCGCCGCCAGCTTTCCAGAGGGGGCGCGGATCCAGATCGCGGGGACGGAGCAGCAACAGCCGCCAGGTAACGTAAGACTGGGGGCTGGGGCTGGGGGGGGAAGTGACGGGGGGTGACGGCGGGACCTGGGGACACCTTTCTGCCGCATGTGACGTGTCACATGCGGCAGAAAGAGCAGGATGAATGCGGCCGCGCGCTGCACGCCGACATCCTGCATGCTCCGGAGGGGGGAAGGGGGAGCGCTCTGGAGAACCGGAGGGGGCTCCGGGGACCAGAGATCTCCGGTGCACCGGAGGAGGGGTCAGGGGGAGGACATTTCCCTCCGATCTGAAATGTTTGATCATTTCAGATCGGAGGGAAATGAATGCAGAGCCGGCGGCAGCGGCAGTTTTCGGTGCGCATCGGCGCCATTTTGGATGTCCGGTGGGGGTGGGGGTTGGTTTCTCCGGTACCGGGGGCTTTGGGGGCACTAAAGGATTATATTTCTTTCTCATCGGACATGTTTGATCATGTCCGGCGATCACATTTTCGGGGGCCAAAAAAACACCCCGATTCATAATCTTGGGGGTCTCAGCTACCTCCGGTAGCTGAAACCCCCGAGATTTTTTGTCACTGGGGGGCCCTACAAGCTTTTTCCGGCCTGACGTCTCAAGATGTCGGAACAGAATAAGTACCCTGTTTTTCCGACATCTTGAGACGTTAGGCCGTCGCTATGGGGTTAAACAAAGAATGTGCACGTTTGCTATAATAAACAAGTGAAAATGTTCAAAATCAGTGATCCAAAGGTGTGTAAAAAAAAAAATAATTATATTATATATGGTACCAATAAAAATGTCACTTTGTCCTGCAAAGAATGCGGCCCCCCAAATTATTTTTTTTCCTCTGTGCGGCCCATACACCCAGCCGAGTTTGAGACCCCTGCTTTAAAGCGTGCCAAAACTTTCAGCCATGACTGTACATCATCATTTTTTGAACTCACATTAAAAAAGTTAGTAATCAATCAAGTCATCTTGATTTCATCCCGCTTACTGTTTATATGCACGTGTAGTTCTCACAAACATCCATACCTAGTGATTGGGTTAATTTATAGGAATATCAATATCAACTCTATCTCCATATCCACCACTTAGCCAATTTCTCAAGAATTCCAATTACTATAGGTTTCTTTTTTTAACTTGTAAATATATTATACAACTTGTTATAAAATATTTTTAGAAATAAAAATCCATAAAATATAATTTTATGTTAAAAGCTTACTTACATGTCCATGTAAGTCTGTGTTTAACAGCATCAGTGCACATGTTAGGGTATGGACACCATCTGAAATGGTAAAAAAAGAACAACATGTAAGTTTTTATGATATATTATAATGTATCTGCATTGTACATCTAAGGCTAGGTTCACATCTACATCAGAGACTCCATTAACAGTGCATAATTTTTTTTCCAGAACAAAAAGCCCAGCATGCTGTGTTAGTGTAGTGTAATAAAATGATTGACACCTTGAATGAAAACTGATAGCATAAGTTAGTGGGGTCCACCTGACGCCTATGGGGTCCATTAAGAGACAAAATCAAGAGTGACATGAATTCCATTTTATGTTTCTAATACAAAATACAAGAATGGAAGTTAAAATGCTGAAAGGAAATACGGTAAGTCTTATCTGTACACATGAACTAAGTTACAGACAAAAAGTTAAGTTTAGGAACAAATCTGTATAAAAAGGTGGCAACAGACTCCACAACTTGAGGATCTATGAACAAGAACAACAGCAGATCCAGCGCCTTGGCATCGAGACTCAGAAATTAAAATTCCAAACTTTATTAAGTAAAAAAAAAATATATATATATATACAAAGGTACAGACCTCCTGTGGGGGACAGAAAAAAATGAATGTCCCAAGGACAGAGGAAAATTCCTACATGTTTCGACCAGTGAAGGTCTTAACTATTCCATGATTAAGACCTTCACTGTTCGAAACATGTAGGAATTTTCCTCTGTCCTTGGGTCATTCATTTTTTTCTGTCACCCCACAAGGAGGTCTGTACTTTTGTATATACATTTTTTTTTGGACTTAATAAAGTTTGGAGTTTTACTTTCTGAGTCTCCTTGCCAAGGTGCTGGATCTACTCTTGTTTCTGCATCGTTTGTTCTTGCCCAGGTCTGGGCGTTTTTCCGTGTGCCGCCGGTGTTTCATGGAGTGAAGAGGGGTGAGCTGGATTTTTTTCCTTTTTTTTTACCTATGAACAAGAACAGCTCAATATTACATTTGCCATTATCACCATCACTAAAAGTGACATTGCTCACTATAGCAGGATTTCAAACTAACCTCAATATTGTGAAGCTAACTATAATTTGGGGCATTCTGCATCACAGGAAACTATTTATTTCTTAATTTTCTCCCTCCTTGTTATACATTAATAGGGATGTTACGATATTGTAACACGTAATGATAAAGAGTGCTGAGTCTATCACCTCTCACTTGTTAAAGATGGATCCTGTCTTATCTAATTCCAGCTTTTTAATATGGCCAATACTCTCCATTGTAACCCTGCTTATGACAGAAAAAAGATGGCTCATAGAAGTGATCTCTAAAGAACAGAAATTGTCAGTCTATTGTGAAGTTCACTAACAAATATAAAGCTGCACTCAGGGTTATCTGTAAGGCTATGTGCGCACGTTGCGTAATTACATGCAGTTACGCTGCGCTTTGTAGCGCAGTGTAACTGCATGTGTCCTGCGTCCCTTGCATAATCTATGGAGATTGTGCAGGGGTCGTGCGCACGTGGCGTTTTAGAGTGCAGCGCTTCGGCTGCTGCCCGGAGCGCGCGGTCTAAGAAGTGACATGTCACTTCTTCCGTGCGCTTTGCCGGCAGCTCCTGCTCTGTCTATGGCAGGAGCTGCAGGCAGAGCGCATGGAATCGGCTTTTTTTTTTTCACTACGGACATTTTCTGCAGCGATTTGAAGCGCACGTGTGCTCTTCAGATCGCTTCAGAAATTTCTGCAGTGACTGTACGCAACGTGCGCACATAGCCTAAAGGCTACTTTACACACTGCGATATCGGTCCCGATATCGCTAGTGTGGGTATCCGCCCCCATCTGTTGCGCGACACGGGCATATCACTGCCCGTGCCGCACAACATCGCCCAGAGCCGTCACACATACTTACCTGTCCGGCGACGTCGCTGTGACCGGCGAACCGCCTCCTTTCTAAGGGGGCGGTCCGTGCGGCGTCACAGCGACGTCACTGAAACGTCACTGAACCGCCGCCCAATCGCAGCGGAGGGGCGGAGATGAGCGGGACGTAACATCCCGCCCACCTCCTTCCTTCCGCATAGCGGCCGGGAGGCAGGTAAGGGGAGCTTCCTCGTTCCTGCGGCGTCACACGCAGCGATGTGTGCTGCCGCAGGAACGACGAACAACCTCGTTACTGATGAAGTAACGATAATTGAGAATGGACCCCCGTGTCGCCGATTAGCGATTTTGCACTGTTTTGCAACGATGCAAAATCGCTTATCGGTGTCACACGCAACGGCATCGCTAATGCAGCCGGATGTGCGTCACAAAATCCGTGACCCCAACGACTCCGCATTAGCGATGTCGCAGCGTGTAAAGCCTGCTTTAGAGTATATTTCATGTTCACTTTGTACCTGTTCACATTTGTCTGTTAGGATATGCCGTCAGTTTTCTCATTTTAGATTATTGTGAAGTCCAGTCATCAAAAAGAAAACTGCCACATGTAAGTCACTGTTTTTACATAATGACGTAATAAATGTAAAAATGTTTAACACCTTCCTGTTTGACACCACTTTAATTTTACAACTTTTGGTTTTCCCTTTTGTCCTTCCAAGAGCCAGAACGTATTATTTTTCAATCAACATAAGTATGAGGACTTCTTTTTGTGAGATGAGTTGTATTTTTGAATAATACAATTCACATTACCATATATTAAAGGGAAAAAGTAATGAAATTGTGAAAAAAATAAAATTTCACCATTGGTTTTTGGGTTTATTTTTATCAACATTTAATGTGTGGAAAAAAATTACCTGGCTAAATGATTTTGAAGGTCAGTACAATTATGGTGGTACCACTTCCTTCCTCTGGGTCTGCTGCACTCTGTTGTGCTCCACATCAGGTTTTTCAAATTGCCCGGAGTAAATCAATGACATCATCTGCCTAGACCTATTTAAGGCCAATCAAGACACACACCTGTGTCTGGGGATTAAGTCTCTAGTCCTAGGTCAGATGTACTCCACCATCTGTGCTTTCTGTGTTTGCATTCATCACTGCTTTATTCCTCTTCATCTGTAATAGTGCTCCTGTAATTCCTATCTGTGCCAAGTCCTCACTGCCCATGTGCCTTCCTGCTGCATCAATGCCCAGAGTCTTTGTACCCACCTGGATCTGATGCTTAGTGAGTCCACCTCATCTTGTGAACCTAACAGTGATACAAAATTTATAAACTTTCCAAAATCTACTAGTGTTTAATAATTCTGAACATTGTAGAAAAAATGGCTTGCAACGACTCTGTCTAAGACACATCATTTTTGTGTATATATATATATATATATACACAGTATATACTGTATGTATGTATGTACTGTATATTTATATATACAGTGGAACCTTGGTTTAAGAGTAACTTGGTTTAAGAGCGTTTTGCAAAACAAGCAAACCTTTTTCCAAATTTGTAACTTGGTTTAAGAGCAATGCTTTGCAATAAGAGCAAATTCCCACTGTGCACACTTCCAGTTCCGTCCTTTCACCGCACTCTGACCCGCTCTGGAGGTAATTTTCAGTTCATATGTACTGTGTACAGTATACCATTGCACAGTACAGTATATACTATATAGCATTTCTATCAATTAGCAATTGTGGATACAGTACTGTACTCTTTTTGATAACCAGTGCAGCACATTTGCTTATACTGTACCTCTCGCACACCAAAAATTCTATTGTAAGCTAACGTGCAGTTTAATCTGTTTTACATGTTTTTTACTGTACAGTATTTTGGAATAGTGTACGGTAATAATTTTATATTAATACAGTACATTATTTTGTATTACTGTAATAAGTTTGTATAAATACAGTAAATATTTGTGGGTTGTGGAACGAATTGTCTGCATTTCAATTATTCCTATGGGAAAATTCACTTTGATATAAGAGTAACTTGGTTTAAGAGCGCACTCCCGGAACCAATTATGCTCGTAATCCAAGGTTCCACTGTACATATTTTATCAATAAGGGGGGGGGCCACACGGGGCACTACTGCGATGCTCACATGAAACTTGGCTCACGATAGCAGCACTGCAGGAGCCGAGTGTCATGCTAGTGTCCCTGCGACTGCGGCCCAACAGTGCGAGTGGACCTCAGCTGCAGGGGGCGGGCCGACTCTCAGGAGGGGCGGGCCAGCGCTGCGGAGGGGCGGGCTGGCACGGAGGAGGGGAGGGAGGGATTTCTCTCCCTCTCTCCTCCGTAGCCAGCTATTGCCATTCTCGCACTGCACTCGCAGCAGTCCCATGGGAAAATTAATTGCCCACCCCTGCTCTAAAAGGATTGCCTAGGGGAGTGCACCATTCCCTGCCTCCTAGCTTCCTCTATAGGGAAAGAAGTGCGCTTCTTAAGATTGACATTGTGTTACGAATCGGCGCCGCCATAGCCGCAAGCAGCCTGCTGCGGTTCCTGTTGCGCCAAGGGGCCGGCTGCCGTTTTTGGCCGTGCCTCGGGTCGTCCAGCTGGCTGCTTCTTCCTCCACATCTAAGTTTGGAGAGGCGGCTAGTGTGCATGCGGGCCCCGATTTACCCCAGCCAGAGCCTAAGTCCAGTGTTTCGCCTAGTGAGCATGCTCAGCCTGATAGTGCCATTTCTGAGGCTAAGTCCTCGGTTCAGGCTACTGAGCATGCTCCTACACTTAGTGCGAAAAGCCTCTTTGCACAGGTACTTGGACATAGTGCCGTGTCTAAGTCCTGTGTTGTGCCTACTGAGCATGCCCAGGCAGATAGTCTGATTTCCGAGACTGTTGTTCAGGCTACTGAGCATGCTCAGGCACTTAGTGCATCAGAGGCTAGGTCCGGTAAGGACCTCACTGGGAATGTCCGGTAGGTGGCCGGCTCTGATAAGCCGACACACATCAGGTGTCCTGATGATGTGGCCACTCCAGACTGGCTCGCAGAGGCCCACCCCTATGACATGACACCTCACCATTGGTCGTCAGACGATGACTGGTGAAGTGTTTGGGGCGTGGCTGCCATGAGGTCATCAATGACGTGGCGGTTTCGGATAGGCCGCTGGTGACGTCGCTGATGACATGGCACTCTGCTGTTGGACCCTGGAGGTGCCATTGTGGTCCACCCTGGGTTTGGGACGGACCCGGGTTTTAAAGGGGCTGGAGACAACATGGAGGTGTGCAGTCTTCACATTTGCTCAGATAGAGCACACCTCCATGTTAGAGCCTTATTGCGGCATAAGCCTGTGTTTGGAAGCGGTAGGTAGGGTTAGGCGTCCGGTGCTTGTCACACCAAGAAACCCGTGGCTCAGCACGTTAGGGTCAGGCGCCAGGCTTCCACCTCCTACCGTCCAGTCCTGCTTTTGCAGCCCAGTGGAGTTAACTGGGCTGCGGCTGCTGCGCCTCCTGTCCGATTGTGCCCCCTACGCACACGGACAATTCACCTGCTGCGCCACCTGTCCGGTTGTGCCTCCTACGCGCACCGACAGCGAACCCCAGGACCCCTGTGGGGTTAACAGGGTGTTCCTGGATTAGGTGTGTGAATCTATTATTCTCCTTGGCTTCCCAGTCAACGCCACTGGTGTGATCTCTTGGCCTGACGTGTCCTCTACACATGTGGCCATTTGCTTAGTGACCAGAAACGCTAATCAGATGACCGCTCGGCCTGTCGTGTCTGACACACGTGGCCGACAGGGCGCTGTCGCAGCGGTCTTCTTGGTCAACGCTACCTGGTCACCATCCGGCCTGACGTGTTCCCTGCACACGTGGTCAGGATTGCGCCAATTCCATCGAAACGCTAACTGGGTTGTCGTCTGGTCTGACATCTTCCTACACACGTGACAGGTTCCCTGGGTTATCTCAGAGCCATCCAGCTCTATAGTCTCTGCCTAACCCTCAGGTGCCAGCAGCGCCTTTATCATCTGGAGCACGGTGGCCCCCGACTGGCGATTAGGATATATACCCCCTGGTCCTAATTTGCCGGTCCCCCCGTAACACATTGAGGATGGCCAGCTTCAGAGCAGCGCTTGCAAGCTGTATAGCAAATACGATAGATTGCAAGCTGAAGTGGTTGGTAATCCTAGCAATTTACGGTACACTACAGAATTAAAAATCCCTTTGTTCTTGAGAATGGAGCAGATTTTAATAAGTTTTAAATGGTAAAATTGATTGCTTTTACAAGCACTTTGAAGTGTCACCGATTTAATAAGATGAGTACACCCCTGCCCTGCCAACCCAGACACTCACCTACAGACAGCCTGTTTCAAGGTGTTTGTCACTCATCAATGTACAGCAGAATCTGACTGGCTGAGTGGCAAGTCGTTAAGGCATTGAGAAAGAAGGACAGGCTTTCCTAGAGGAGACAAACTTGAGTATGGAGTTTGCAATCTAGCTTACTTGCTAAAGAACAGAAACTAACTGGCAAATAACACACAGGAGAGATAGCTATAGTGTCCCCTTTTACCGACGCCGCTCCGTTCCTGCATCGCAAACTTTGTGACAGTAACTTCTGACTAATCGCAAGTCAGAGGCTACGTCACAAGTGATAAATTCAACTCTATGAGAGCCAGCACTAGACTCTTAGAGAGTTCTATTGAGTTGTGACTTCTGACTCCCTGAGACAGTGAAGCTGCCGGCAGATCAAATCAATGGACCGCAGGGGCATTAATAGAAGGAGAAGCTACTGGAGGGTGAGTATAATACAGGGGGTAATTGACTTAGATTTAAAGCACCACTCCAGCGTTGCATTTAAAAAAAATGCTGAAGTGGTGCTTTAAGGAGAACCAGTACTTCCCCCATCTTTTCTCAAATGTACATTGCATTCTCCATCCATGTAAGCGTTATGTACTTTTCTATAATTGTCTGATAATCCAAAAGATTTACAATCTTTCACCTAGTAGGTTACATCAATTTTCCAATAAAGGAATTTAAAAGTATTTATAAAGTTGCTTATTCTTTGGCAGACAATAACTGAAAACATGTTATAAATTGGTGTGAAAGAGCAAAGTTTTCCTTTATTTACTTCAAATCTGTGTGTATGATTAGGGGTTTAAGACAGTAGGCAATTCTATTGTATTCCCCTATGATACAAAATAATAAGAGAATAATGGCTGTGTTGCTGACTCCAGCACATATATAATTTACTGAAAATGTGATTTTATTTTTCTTTCCTTTATCTTTGCTGTTGACATGAGATAAAACACAATTTGTAGTACTGAATAAGAGAAAACAGCTTCTGTTTATTGTAAGACAACAATAATAGGGTATAAAAAGAAACATATTTTTGTAAGTATGAAGCTTGTGTATGATATGCAGTCGCAGTCTCCTTAAAGATGTGAGATCAAATTGATTATATAAAAGACAAATCCATATACAGTATATATATATATATATATATATATATATGTATATATATATATATATATATATATATATGTGTATATATATATATATAAATTTGTCTATTGGTGGCTCTTGAGGACTGAAGTTGGGGAACACTACTGTAATCAATTGCGGTTGGGGAGGATACCAATGGTAAAGGGAATCTGTTTCCCCCTTTGACCGTTCTAAGCTCTTACTATGGGCATACAGGTAATAGGATGTTGAAAGTAGTTTTACCTGTTTGCCTCATAATAGATGCCTTGTTCCACAAATATTTAGATCGCTTTATGAAAAGTACCCAACCAGGCCAACTGGGCGGTTGCTTCCCTGTAAGAAATCCCAGCCTTATCCTTTTTATCACCTCCTCTCAGCGTCACAGTCACAGCTGGCAAATCCCATGCGTGGGCAGTAGAGTGTTCTTCAACCTGCGTTTATTCCCCCCTATTGAATCTACTGTGAATGCGCTGGTGAGTCAGCTCCACTTCTGTTATCGGTGCACTGCTCTAAGTTGTCCTCCCGACTTCCTGCCTGCGGGCGGGCGGGTAGACAGACATACACACACATACCTATTCGATTTTGCAGACAGTTTGTGTTTATGCTGTGTGGCGGCCATTGTTGCAGTGATTTTGTGTCTGTGGTGCGGTATGGCCCGGAGTCATGGAGACTCAGCCTTGCAGCATGGGTGCTGTGAGGCACCAGGTCGCCTGCCCCGCTGGTGCATGGTCGCTGTGGCGATGGTTGGCACACGGTTCCGCACCATTAATGCGTCAGAGTTAGGACCCACTCAAAGGTTCACTGTGACATGGCAGTGGGCTTCATACAGTCTGATCAGAATGTTAAAAACCAAGAACCTCATGTTCAGGTATTTAATTTTTTGCATAGCAGCATTAGATCACCTTATGAATTCTGGATGTTGTCATCCATCTATCTGGTCCTGTTATTTAAGATATCTATGTTTTACTCTAAAATGCTGTGTGACATTTTGGAGAAAACTATTTTAACCCCTTAACGACCGCGAGCAGTAATGTTACGTTCTAGTGGTCATTGTGTTACTGCCCGCGGTCTGCTGGAAGCAGTTTGCAGCGATCGGTGCACATATCAGCTGATTTTTACAGCTGACATGTGTGCCTGCTAGGCACGAGTGGAATCGGTTTTCCGACCGTGCCTTTTAACCTTTTAAATGGCGTTGTCAATATGTGACAGCGCCATTATAATGGCATCGGCGGTAAACATTAACTCACCAGCCGATACCGGAAGTCACGTGGTTGATGTGATGACTTCTGTTGCTCACATGACTCACTTCCTGCCTCACGCAGCCGAGAGCTGGGTGAGACAGGTTGGAAGCATATCTGCTGTTCACAGCTGTGATCAGCAGATATGGCAGAGCGATCAAACACCTGATCCATGTAATCCCCTTGGGGACCTAGTAAAATAAAAAAAAAGTAAAAAAAAGTGTTAAAAAATAAAAAAAAAAATAAAAAACCTAAAATTTCAAATCACCCCCTTTCGCCCCATTGAAACGTAAAGGGTTAAAAAAATAATATACACATATTTGGTATCGCCGTGTTCAGAAATGCCTGATCTATCAAAATATAAAATCAATTAATCTGATTGGTAAACGGCATAGCGTCAAAAAATCCAAACGCCAAAATTACGTTTTTTGGTCGCCACAAATTTTGCGCTAAATGCAATAACAGGCGATCAAAACGTAGCATCTGCACAAAAATAGTACATTTAAAAATATCAGCCTGAGACTCAAAAAATAAGCCATAATCGAGCTATAGATCCCGAAAAATGAGAACGCTACAGGTTACGGAATATGGCGTAAAACTTCTGATTTTTTTTAACCTCTTAGATAAAAGTAAACCTAATCATGTTTGGTGTCTACAAACTCGCACCGAGATTAGGCATCACTCCCACACATTAGTTTTACCAAATAGTGCCGGTCGTGAAAGGGTTAAAAGCCATGCATGTCCATGGTACTTCGGTGATTAACCTAATTGCAGGTCTCACCTCCTCTCTCCTCTACACTGACAGATCTCTCTTCACAAACACATATAGGGAGAGACTAGTCACTGTAGGGAAGCAGGGAAGAATCAGCAAGCATCTGGACTAGTTATTTGATTTGCATGGTCTCAGGCACATTTTTAAAAGCATGTTTTCTGTGAAACACCAGAGGATTTCAGAGTAAAACACACGGTACCAGTCAAAACTATAGACACATCTGTTTATATAATGATTTCCCTTGTTCCTATTTGAATGTGCACCTTGTAGAATCAGACTGAAGGCAGCAAATCCACAGAGAAACACATGGAAATAAGGATTAAAGAAACAAACCAGAATATGCGTTAAACTTTAGTTTCCTCAAAGTAACCCCTCTCCCTTCGTTTTACTCAGAGGTCAACTTTATACCTCTTGGAATTCTCTCAAGCAGGTTCATCAAGTAGTCATTTAGAATTGCTTCTGATAGTTTTGAAGGTATTCCAGAAGTACTCAGCACTTGTGGTCTGCTTTGCATCCACTTTTTGATCCAACTTATTGTAAAACATCTCAAATAGGTTGAAATTGGTTAATTCTGAAGGCCACGTCATTGATGCAGAACTCCATCCATCTCTTACTTGGTCACGTAGCCCTTACATATCCTTGAGGTATGTTTTGGGTCTTTGTCCTGTGGCAACACAAATGATGGTCTAAGTGCGTACCAGATAGGATGACATGTCGTTGCAGAATGCAGTGGTAGTCATGCTGGGTAAGTGTATAAAAAGTATTCATTCATTTTTTTTGCGTCTCACAAAGACATGGTGATTCTAAAAAATGTTACATTTTTATTTATCAGGTCACAGCACAAATGTCTGATGATCTAATGTACAGTATTGTTACTAAAGCAAGTCTCTCCTTGTTTACAGCCCTCCATAGTGGCTTCTTTGCAGCAAGTCAACCACACAGGCCTTCTTGCAGTCTCCTTTGGACTGTTGCTGTTAAGATGTGTCTGATACTTGATGTCTTTGCATCATTATGAGGACTGTTAAGTGAGATACTGTCAAACTGCATTTTCAGAGGCCGGTGATGCTGATGAACTTATCCTCTATAGCAGTAATTGATGGTTTTCCTTTCCTCCGTCAGGCTATATGAGAGCCAGCTTCATCATAGTGATTTTTGGATTTCATAATTTCACTTAAGAAAACCTTAAAGGTTCTAGAAATTCTTCAGATTGACTGATTTTTATGTCTTAAATTAATGATTGGCTGTTATTTTTTTTTACTAAATTGACTGGTTCTTGGCATATTCTTATTTAGAATAGTTCTCAGCACTGTACGGAGCTGTGTACCAATGCTGCCTCTGCAAAACAAACCTGATGGATGCAAAGATTTTTTGAAGACCGATTATTCCACAGATGAACTCTTGACATGTTTACTGGAAGTCATTGAGGAATCTAAGGTTTAACACACAGTCTTGTGTGTTTCAAACACGGGTTTCTTAACTACTTGCTTCCATTTGTGTTCCCTTGTGATTTTGCTGCTTTCAGTATAAATCTACAATGTACACATTCCAAACAGAACTAAGAACATACCGTAATTGTATACACTGGTGTGTCCAAACTGTACAGGGCTGAAATAATAAATCAGTTGTTCAATTCCCTGAATTGAGCCTTGCATCATAATTAATACTGCTTTAGTCCGGTTACCCCTGAGGTCGCCATAAAAAAGGCAAAACGTTTTTTTTTCAAACATAGATGGTGTTTGTTATTTAGCATAACCGAGAGAATCAGCTGCACTCATTCAATGTAAATATCCAGAAATATCCTATTCAGCTTAACAGGAGCTGAGTTGCAGCTTTTGGGAACAACAACGATGCAGAAAACATTCTGATTGAGCCATGCTTTGTTGACTGTTTTACTTCCAACACCAGAGCTCTAAACAGCTGATCGATGGAGGTGCTGATTATCAAACCCCCACCAATCTACTACTGAGTATGTGGACTACAGTCACGTCATCACTGATAACTGTGTATATTGATTGCTATATAGTAGTAGTAGTGCAGAATCAAGGCAAAGCAGTGTACAGCTTAATGCTGCATTGTAGCTGACACATTCAACAAAATGACAGGAACACGATGTATCCAGTCCCTACACAGCATTAATTCACTCTTGAGACAGAGCAGTTCTGTTTTCTGGGGAATTCTTTATGGATTTGCAGGTCCACAGAGATCTTTTAAAGCATCCAATGGAAGAAAAAGTACAATGGCACTCACCTCTTAGTTGATATATTCTTTTTGAAGTGAACCTGTCAGGTACAATATGAACCCAGAAACACGAGCAGTTTTGGGTGTATATTACTAATCCCTGCCTAACAGTGCCTGTATCTAGAAGCATAGAGAAAGATCCTTAGAAAAAGTATTTCTAAAGATTCTTTATGATATGCTAATGAGTGTCACAAGGGTGTTAGTTCCTGCGCTCATTGCACCCCAGCATTGTAGCATGCCCACAGGGGCATGCTAACATGCTATTCAATGCTCATTGCCTAGTGTCATCAGCGGTGATGCGCATTGTCACAGCTGATCAGAATGCCCGCCGGCACTTCTGGTCATGCGCCGTATGAAGCCGGGTGTACGCGCCCTGGCTTCAGAGAGGTCTAGTGACATGACCGTAAGTTCCAGAACTTCTGATAAGCGATGACAACGGACACAGGTACGCGCATCACCACCAATGATCCTTGGCAATGGGCATTGAATAGCATGTCAGCACACCCTTGTGGGTGTGCTAACGTGCTAAGAGGGCGGAATGAGTGCAGCAACTAACGCCCTTGTGACTAGCTCCTGCGCTCATTAGCATACCATAAAGGATCTTTAGAAATACTTTTTCTAAAGATCTCTTTTTATCTATGCTACTATAGCTTGGGCCAGTTATGCAGGGATTAGCAATATACACACAGAACTGCTTATGGTTCTGGTTGCATATTGCACCTGACAGGTTCCCTTTAATAAAGCTTTTAGCAAAGCAACCATGGCATGTTTTCTAACAAGGTAGTCAGCTGGTGCACAGAACTGAGGTGAAGGCCATTTCGAGTCTTACACTACACAACAACACTTCTTTTGTGTGTTATCACACTGCAGTCTTAAGCCCAATACTTTTACCATATATGACAATATGGGCCACGCTCAGCATACCTAGCACTGCTCCTGACCGCCAAGCAACAGTGCAAGATAACAGCAACATAAAGCTTATCCGCTAAATATTTATAAAATAACACTAATATTGATTCAATGTAGCTTTTGTCTTAACAAAACCTCATTTCTATTTCCACCTCTTAAAGGTAGAGTTACCACTTCTATAAGAGAAAGCACAGTACATCAGGATTTCCCTATTGTACCTCTGTCACAGGGGAAATTAACTAAGGCAAACCTTTGCTGACATTATTGATCTACAGTTAGGTCCAGAAATATTTGGACAGTGACACAATTTTCGCGAGTTGGGCTCTGCATGCCACCACATTGGATTTGAAATGAAATCTCTACAACAGAATTCAAGTGCAGATTGTAACGTTTAATTTGAAGGTTTGAACAAAAATATCTGATAGAAATTGTAGGAATTGTACACATTTCTTTACAAACACTCCACATTTTAGGAGGTCAAAAGTAATTGGACAAATAAACCAAACCCAAACAAAATATTTTTATTTTCAATATTTTGTTGCGAATCCTTTGGAGGCAATCACTGTCTTAAGTCTGGAACCCATGGACATCACCAAACGCTGGGTTTCCTCCTTCTTAATGCTTTGCCAGGCCTTTACAGCCGCAGCCTTCAGGTCTTGCTTGTTTGTGGGTCTTTCCGTCTTAAGTCTGGATTTGAGCAAGTGAAATGCATGCTCAATTGGGTTAAGATCTGGTGATTGACTTGGCCATTGCAGAATGTTCCACTTTTTTGCACTCATGAACTCCTGGGTAGCTTTGGCTGTATGCTTGGGGTCATTGTCAATCTGTACTATGAAGCGCCGTCCGATCAACTTTGCGGCATTTGGCTGAATCTGGGCTGAAAGTATATCCCGGTACACTTCAGAATTCATCCGGCTACTCTTGTCTGCTGTTATGTCATCAATAAACACAAGTGACCCAGTGCCATTGAAAGCCATGCATGCCCATGCCATCACGTTGCTTCCACCATGTTTTACAGAGGATGTGGTGTGCCTTGGATCATGTGCCGTTCCCTTTCTTCTCCAAACTTTTTTCTTCCCATCATTCTGGTACAGGTTGATCTTTGTCTCATCTGTCCATAGAATACTTTTCCAGAACTGAGCTGGCTTCATGAGGTGTTTTTCAGCAAATTTAACTCTGACCTGTCTATTTTTGGAATTGATGAATGGTTTGCATCTAGATGTGAACCCTTTGTATTTACTTTCATGGAGTCTTCTCTTTACTGTTGACTTAGAGACAGATACACCTACTTCACTGAGAGTGTTCTGGACTTCAGTTGATGTTGCGAACGGGTTCTTCTTCACCAAAGAACGCCCAGGCCTTTTTGAGTTCCCAAGCTCACCAGTCAATTCCTTTTTTCTCAGAATGTACCCGACTGTTGATTTTGCTACTCTAAGCATGTCTGCTATCTATCTGATGGATTTTTTCTTTTTTTTCAGCCTCAGGATGTTCTGCTTCACCTCAATTGAGAGTTCCTTAGACCGCATGTTGTCTGGTCACAGCAACAGTTTCCAAATGCAAAACCACACACCTGTAATCAACCCCAGACCTTTTAACTACTTCATTGATTACAGGTTAACGAGGGAGACACCTTCAGAGTTAATTGCAGCCCTTACAGTCCCTTGTCCAATTACTTTTGGTCCCTTTAAAAAGAGGAGGCTATGCATTACAGAGCTATGATTCCTAAACCCTTTCTCCGATTTGGATGTGAAAACTCTCATATTGCAGCTGGGAGTGTGCACTTTCAGCCCATATTATATATATAATTGTATTTCTGAACATGTTTTTGTAAACAGCTAAAATAACAAAACTTGTGTCACTGTCCAAATATTTCTGGACCTCACTGTATATGCTCTCTAAAGCACAACTGCATACGGCATATAGTCTTACCAATATAATAGAAAGTTTAAGGCCACGTGATTATATAAATCACAAGCTTAGTTGTACATAAGGTATATTGTCTCACACTGTTTCATACTTTCCTAGCCTCAAGTATTGTATTTTTTGAAAATAAAACAATTTTACAATTCACATTTATAATTGTCATTGGGAACCATTTTGTCAACAAATTCTCTTTTGGGGGCGTTAAATATTTAGTTACTAATAAATCTTTAATGTTGTGGGTTTGGCCAAATGTAACTACGGTAACTTTTTCTTCAATGTCATTTCCTTCAAAATAGAATTGTTTGCTATTATGGTAACTGCCAATTCCTACTAATACTACATCTAATTTCTGATGAAATTACATGTAAAGAGAAGATGAATCTTCTTTCCTTTTCCTTCTATCATTATAAGACCTCAAAAGACAATGTCTATCTTATTAAGAGCCCATTTAAATGCTTCTTCTAAAGGCCCAATCACACTAAACAACTTACCAGCGATCCCAACAACGATACAACCTGATAGGGATCGCAGGTAAGTTGCTAGGAGGTCGCTGGTGACATGTCACGCTCCAGCGATCCCATCAGCAACCTGACCTGGCAGGGATCGCTGGAGCGTCGCTACACGTGGAAGCATGCTGCGCTTGGTAACTAAGGTAAATATCGGGTAACCAACCCGATATTTACCTTGGTTACCAGCGCACACCGCTTAGCACTGGCTCCCTGCACACCTAGCCACAGTACACATCGGGTTAATTACCCGATGTGTACTCTGCTACGTGTGCAGACAGCAGGGAGCCGGCTTCTGCGGACGCTGGTAACCACGGTAAACATCGGGTAACCAAGAAGCCCTTCCCTTGGTTACCCGATATTTACCTTCGTTACCAGCGTCCGCTGCTCTCACACTGCCAGTGCCGGCTCCCTGTTCCCTGCACTCCTAGCCACAGTACACATCGGGTTAATTACCCGATGTGTACTCCAGCTACGTGTGCTGTGAGCAGGGAGCCGGCACTGACAGCTGAGAGCGGCGGACGCTGGTAACGAAGGTAAATATGGGGTAACCAAGGAAAGGGCTTCTTGGTTGCCTGATATTTACATTGGTTACCAGCGTCCGCAGAAGCCGGCTCCCTGCACATTTAGTTGTTGCTCTGTCGCTGTCACACACAGCGATGTGTGCTTCACAGCGGGAGAGCAACAACTAAAAAATGGTCCAGGACATTCAGCAACAACCAGCGACCTCACAGCAGGGGCCAGGTTGTTGCTGGATGTCACACACAGCAACATCGCTAGCAAGTTGTGCCTCAGCAGAAATGTTGCTAGCTATGTTGCTTAGTGTGACGGTACCTTAACAGCACGATATCCTCTCTTAAAGGGTCTCTGTAAACACAGAATGACTTTCCAGACCAAGTACAGGTGCTTTGTGGAACATGGTGTAGCCAAATATTAAAGTGGACCTCTTAACCTGTTTGTTTTCCATCTTTTCCATCTACTGTACATCCCTTCTGACTCTATGAAGCGAGAAGCCTCAATTAAGAAGAGGAAAGGGTGGAGATAGAGGGAAAAGAAGAAGGTGGGAAGGTGTACTTTATCCCTTCACAATATCTTAAGAACCTATGGTTGGACAGAGGTTCTTGACCGATGACGTATAGGTACATCATGGCAATCATATGGGGCAAAGGGGCTGTGCCCACCCGATCACCACCAGGAGCTTGGCATAAGTTACAGCTGAGCTTCAGCTGTCACAGCCAGGGATGGTTCCAGCACCATCCCTGCCTGTTTAACCCTCTAAATGCCACAATCAATGTCAATAACAGCATTTAGGAGGCTGAGACAGGGAGTGTGCTCCCTCTTCTACTCGATTCAGACTAATAAAGATAATGTCCCATATAGGGACCAAGCAAAAAAGTTTAAAAAACAGTAAAAATATTTTAAACCCCCCCCCCCACCAGGAATTAAAGAAAAAAAAATATACCAATAAATATGTACTGTATATTTATGTAAAAACAAACAAAGCAAAAAATGTACACATTTGGTATCACCATGTCCGGAACAGCATGCGCTATAAGGCTATGTGCCCTAGAGACTCTGTACCTGTGGATTTTGCTGAGGAAAACCTGCGGCTTTATCTGGATTTTCTAGATAAATACGCAGGTTTTAACAAGTACAGACACTCCCTATGTTATCCTATGGGATATGGGGAGTGTCTGCGTCCATCCTGTGGTATGTGTGGCTGCGGAATATGTTGCGGATGTCCCGTAGCCGCACATAACTGCATGTCAATTATTTCTGCGGAATTACCTGCGGAAACCCCGGCCCTCCACTATGGAATTACAGGTCGGGACTTCCGCAGGTACCTGCGGGAAACCTGCGGACGTACCTGCGGATATATCCGCGGGTACATTGTCCTATGGGCACATAGCCTAATACTATCACACTAACCCCTTCAGTGAACACAATAAAAAAAGGAAAAAAGTGGCAAAAAACTGTGTTTTCATTATACAGCTGACAAAAAAAGTGGAATGAACTGCGATCAAAAAGTCATATGTAAACAAAATGGTAATAATAATTAATTTATTCATTTATATAGCGCTATTAATTCCATAGCGCTTTACATACATTGGGAACACTGTCCCCATTGGGGCTCACAATCTAAATTCCCTATCTGTATGTCTTTGGAGTTTGGGAGGAAACCGGATAACCCAGAGGAAACCCACGCAAACACGGGGAGAACATACAAACTCCTTGCAGATGGTGTCCTTGGTGGGAATTGAACCCAGGACCTCAGCGCAAGACTGCAGTGCTAACCACTGAGCCACTGTGCCGCCCTGGTATTGCTGAAAACGTCATCTTGTCCCGCAAACAAGCAAGTTGTCACATAGCTCCGGCAACAAAAAAAAAAATAAAGCTATAGCTCTCAGAATACAGCAATGCAAAAACATTTTTTTATATAAGTGTTTTTATAGTGTAATACTGACAAAACATTAAGAAAAACTATATAAACTTTGTATTATATCGCTGTATTGTTACTGACCCAAAGAATACAGCAGTCGTATCACCTTTACAACACAGTGAATGACAAAAAAATAAAATAAATAATCCTGAATTGCTGTTTCTTTTGGATTCTGCCTCCCAAAAAGCGGTATAAAGAGATAATAAATATTATGTGGCCCAATATGGTACCAATAAAAACTCCAAATCATCTTGCAAAAACCAAGCCCTCACATGACTCTGTAGGCAGAAAAATAAAAAAAAACTATAGCCTTCAAAATTCAGTAATGCAAAAAAACCTTCATTGTCTAAGAAAGTGTTTTTTAGTGTGATAGTTGCCAAACAAAAGAAACCTATATAAATCTGGTATCACTGTAATCGTACTGACCTGAGGAGTAAAGTCACCCAATTACTAATACCGCAAGGTTGAACAATGTAAAAAATGATAATATAGCAAATAAACTGCTGTTGATTTATTTATTCTGCCTAACAAAAATCGCAGTAAGGCTCTGTGCCCATGCTGCGTTTTTGCTGCGTTCTTTCATGTGTTTTTTCTTGCAGATTTTAATCAATACTGCAAGGAAAAACGCATCCCAGCAAAGTCTATGAGAATCCTGACTTGCTGAGCACATGTTGCAGATTTGTTCCTTGCTGATTTTTGTTTAGGAAAAATCTGCAGATCAACAATTCTTTCTGCATTTTCTCCAGTGGATATAATCCACTGCAGTGCTCAAGCTCAATCACTGCAATGGATCATATTTGTCAGTGCTGCACTCGCAGCACTGACACTTCGCCTCACACCATGTATCTGGTATGGTGTGTAAGGCTCTCCGTAGCTCAGTAACTCGGGGTCGTCATGCTGATGACCCAGGGTTGCCATGGCAGCGATCGGGTCTCTGTGATCCCATTACAGGGCCCCGATCGCCAGGGAGAGGTAAGCGGTCCTTCTCCCTGCCTCCTGAATGCTGTGATCGCACAAACTCCTAATCCTGCTGATACCCCATTGCTGAGTCGCTGCTGCCGTATGTGTCCTTATTGCTGCACCTGCTGTGTGGTACAAAAACACGGCTCCTCTTACTGCTTCACATAGTAATACCTTTACATGGTAATAATGCTTCCATTGTGCCCTCTAGTTGGTAAATTTGCCCCCTAGAAAATATTATTGCCCTGCGCAAGTGCAGAAAAGTATCTACTTTTTGCTCTGAAAATGTAATAACACCCTATGTGCATCTTTGATGGTCACAATACTCTGAGTGCTCTTATAACAATAATGGTTCTTAAGTGCCCCCACTTAACATGTAACAATATCCCTTGAGTCACCCCATGTACACCTACCCTATACAAAGTATGATGCCCCTACACTTTCCCTATACACAGTATGATGGGCCCACAGCTCCCCCAAAACAATGGTCCACACACTGTATAATGGCCACCATAGTAGCGGAGACACTGTTTATTGGTCCCCACAGTAGCCCCCACTTTGCATAATGGCCTCCATAGTAGCCCTCCAAGCAGTATGAGGGCCATTAAAGTATGCCAAAAACTGTATAATTGTCTCCGAAGTAGCTCCCACACTGTATAACGTTCCCCACATTCACTCACACTATATAAGGGCCCCCCAGATGGTAGATGCCAATTAAACGCCATGCTACCCATACCTTTTTTTACTTGTTTAACCAATTGCAATGTTTTGATAAGTCCTTTTGAGTCACTTTTGTCCCCTTTCTGCATCCTAATGTATTTGTGTCATGGTGATCATGTAAGAATCAGAAGCAGTATCCATTGAATGTACATATCAATAAATATCCTATTGAACAGAATAGTAGCTGAGCTTCAATTCATAACAATGGCCACTGCAGAAGAACAGAGTCATTCTGATTGAGCCAAGCTTTGTTCACTGTTTGCATTCTGTTAGTGCCAGGACTGAAAACAGCTGATCGGTGGGAGTGCCAGATGTTGGACCCCCACCAATCTCATAATAATGATTTATTCTAAGGATAAATCATCAATGCCATAAGACCAGACAAGGCCGAATATTAAAATTGTCCAGGTTCATTTTGGGAGCCTGTCGTTCATAATCCCCTTCAAAATTCAATTATGCCCATGATGATTAGCAGATATCAGGCCTTTGTATTACACATCTGTCCTACTAGCTTTCTTTCCTCCAGTGTGGAAGTTGAATGCTTGAAGGAAACTTATGCATAGTTTCTTGTGGGATGGTTCATAGTTATATGAAAAATACTTAGGTAGATCAAGTTCGACCTTTCTCCACCAATTATATAATCTTTTTCACTAGATTATCTATAACCCACAATGCCATTTGTTCTGAGGAAATCATCCAGCCCTTTTTTAAAAGTTGTTATAGTATCTGCCATTACTACCTCTTGTGGTAGGGCATTCCACAGTCTGACTGCTCTAACTGTAACCCTTTCCTATTTAGCTGTCGGAATCGCTTTTCTTCCACTCGCAGTGAGTGCCCCCTGGTCCTAAGTATTGTCTTTGGAAGGAATAAGTCATGTGCCAGTCCTTTATATTGACCACACATGTATTTATACATATAAGTGAGATCTCCTCTGAGACGTCTTTTTTCTAACCTAAACATATCTAACTTTTCCCACCTCTCATCATATGGGAGGCCTTCCATTCCTTGTAATAGTCTAGTTGCCCTCCTTTGAACTGACTATAACTTCTGAATGTCCTTTTTAAAATGTGGAGCCCAAAACTGGATCCCGTATTCCAGATGTGGCCTTACAAGTGATTTATAGAGGGGTAACAATACGTTGGTATCACGGGATCTAATCTCTCTTTTTATACACCCTAAAATCTTGATCACTTTCATACAGTGCTACAGTTGTTCCTCTGGACCTTTTAAAGGCGCAAGATCAGCAGTTCTTCACTAGGAGCTGTGGAAAAATCCTAATGGGCACTTCATGCCATTTTTACATCAGATGTTATCACTCAAGGCAAAAAAAAAATTGATACTGATGATCCGGATATAAGGAAAGTTAACTTTTGATAGCAGGATTATTTGTTTCTTAAAGCTTTAACTTTAGAATAGTTATGGCGTATCTGAACATATTTCATGCGAGAATGGACTAAATTATCCCAACAAATTATAACGATCTACTCTCAGCATTTCTTTGCTTTGATCAACAAAACAAGTTTTTAACCCTGATATGCCCGGATGATCTAGAAGCAGAAAAAAATAGATGCGTCATCTATGTTATAAATAATTATCAAGTCCCTAAATTGTAAATGTGTGAACCATTTAATTTACAGTGTGGGTGTTTGAGAATATGTTGTTGATAAAGCAATTCCAAAAAAAGTTATAATGATAAAAGTGGAGTAATAACTAATAACGGTTGATGCTGAAAAGTAGAGACGGGTAATAGGTACATTGATACTGGTCACATTAAAATTATGAGCATGGAGCTTTACACAGAGACATAAAGAACTTGGATGATATGACATTCCTATATTCACAAAAAAAAACCCAAAAAACATAATCACAAAAGATTTCTCATTGAGTAAATCTTCCTTATGAACCACCTAAATTTTCTAATTTAAAGATACATACTAGAAGGAGCTAGGGTTTTATCTTCGGACAATTGGTGGGTGACAAGGTATATGTTCACCTGGAGGGGTAATCTAAAAACACCACCTGGAGGGTAATGAGCTGCTGCAGATCCACAGGCTCCACAAACCAGGAACAGCGAGAATAACGGAGATTATGTGGTTCTTCTGCTACTGAAATGACGATACCGATTAAAATGATCTTCATTGTTACTATATCCTGAAGAAGTAAAATGACTACAAAAAGTATAGATCAATAAAACCATATACTTCTTTCTCTTGATTGTCATTTTTGATCGGGATCATCATTGCAGTAGCAGCGCAGAAGAACCACACGATTTCCTTTATTCTCAATTCTCTAAATTTGTGGTCCACTTTAAAGGGAACCTGTCAGGTGCAATATGCACCCAGAACCACGAGCAGTTCTGGATGTATATTGCTAATCCCTGCCTAACTGTTCCTTTATCTAGTAGCATAGATAAAGAGATCTTTAGAAAAAATATTTCTAAAGATCATTTATGATATGTTAATGAGCGCAGGGACAAGATGCAAGGGCAATATTTCCTGTGCTCATTCCACCTTCTTAGCATGTTAGCACACCCAGAGGGGCATGCTAACATGCTATTCAATGCAGCATCACAAGCAGTGACATGTTTCCAAAGTCCCCGGTACTTCCAGTCATGCGCACTAGACCTCTCTGAAGCTTGTATGCGTACACCCGGCTTTATACTGCGCATGACTGGAAATACCAGGACTTCAGATCAGCGGCCACAGCGACACAGGTACGTGCGTCCCCGCTGGTGATGCTACATTGAATAGCACCTTATCACGCCCCTGTGGGCTGAATGAGTGCAGGAACTAATACCCTTGTGACTAATCCATGCATTAATTTGCATATCATAAAGGATCTTTAAAAATATGTTTTCTAAAGATCTCTTTATATGTGCTACTATAGGCTGAGACGGTTAGGCAGGGATTAGAAATATGCACCCAGAGCTGCTCGTGGTTCTGGGAGCATATTGCATCTAACAGGTTCCCTTTAAAAATGCAAGTCTATTTCTGGTGTGTAGATGGCCCGAAAATATTTACGTAGGAAGAGGGGCATAATCTACTGCCAGACATCTGCCAATGCTTATATTACTGTGATTTAGGAACACTGACAAGAGCAGGTCTTACATATCACCTATAACTGCTGTAGCCAAAGTTGGGTGTTAGTTGGGTTTTATCCAAGAACATAAAATTGGATGTCCACAAGTTGAAACAAGAGTCTCCTTTTCACTCAGAACCCATTAGCTGTATTTAGTATAGCTGTTCATTGTTAATCAGTAGAATTAGGGTGAACAGTTTATGAACATTCAAGATGTTTTTCCTCCAAAAAAAAACAAAAAAAACCCAAGCTGTCCAACCACCTTTGTTTTTTTCCACATTTGATCACTTTTAAAGATCATTCTAAAGGGTTCACTAAAGTTAAGTTCTGTAACTGAAACCACCATTGCAACAAGCCAATTAATGAAAATTCTTTATTCTTAAATATTTCAAGATCAGTTGTTAGGACAATTATTGAAATGTAGAATTATTTAAGAATCACAGCAATTCAGCCATAAAGTAGAGAATGTGTAAATTTGTGGGGTCACTGAGAGAGGAGGCTTATAGTGCATCAGTTAAATCAATTATTGCAGTGTTACACACCTCTTGTAGCATTAACATTGGCCCATAAACTGGCTGGGAACTTCATAGTATTTGTTTCCATGGATGAGGAGCTGCATTCAAGCCTTACATCAACAAGGGCAAAGCCAAGAGTTGGATGGAGTAAGGTACGCCACCACTGCACTCTGGAGCACACAAATCATGTCTGTGGAGTGACAAATCACATATCTCTATCCCACAAACTGATGTATGCCGATTGCCAGGAGAATGTTACCTGTAAGACTACATTGTGCCAGCTGTAAAGTTTGTAAGAGGAAGAGGAGGAATAATGCCATGATTATAGGTTTTGGCTTAAACTCCTAAAGTTCTAGTATAGGTATATCTTAAATCTTTAACATACCAAGACATATTGGACAATTTTAGTTTCAAAGTTTGTGGGAACAGTTTGAGGAAGGTTCTTTTCTGTTGCAGTATTACTGTGCCCCAGTGCACAAATCAGGAGCCAGAAAGGTATAGATGGGTGAATGAGGTGAGCAAGAACTTGACTGGTCCACACAGAGCCTTGACTTCTGGATATGTGAATACAGCTGTGTTTGTTAGTTTTAAGTACAAGACGCCAACGGAGTAAAAATAAAAATTAAATTGGACAATCCCTTTAATGCTCATGGATTTAAAATGGTATGTTATTTTTGTAATCTAGGGTTTGGGGAGACTTATGAGGCTGTAAAGTATAGAGGCTAGGGCGTCTGGTGGTTATGCATGAACATAAGTGAATTTCGTAGGTGGTGTCTCAAAATGTTTTCCCATTTAGTGTATTTTGAGACTTTTTGTTAGGGAGAAAAGATTTAACCAACAATATAATAGAAATGACTAACACATGGAAAAATGGTTCATTAATTGATATTATATAAAGATCTTAAAAACAAAGTCCCACAATGACATAATCCAAGGTTTAAAGCAGTGTTTCTCAACTCCAGTCCTCAAGACCCACCAACAGATCATTTTTTAGGTTTTTCTCAATATTAGACAGGGAATAATTCCATCACCTGTGCAACATTAAGGAAATCCTAGAAACCTGATTGAGGAAAACCTGAAAACATGATCTGTTGGTGGGTCTTGAGGACTGGAGTTGAGAACCACTGGTTTGAAGGGAACATTAGACCCTTAGCAGGTAAAAAACATGCTGTTAATCTGCAGAGATGGCGTAAATCTGTAAGTTAATAGGGTTTTGAAGCTGCCCGGCACCAGTAACAAAAGCTCCAATGCTGGGAGGAAATAAACTTTATTCCTCCCTGAAGCATTGGACTTTGTCATAGGTGTTGCGCGATTTCAGTCACTACTCTGTGCACATGGAGTGAGGCGTCCTGCACTGACTCACAGGCAGCTCTGTACTGATGCAATGCTGAGATAGCTGTTAGTCAGTGTCGAGGGCGCAATTACAATGGTTGGTCACTATGCACAGAGCAAAACTGCGCCTGGCCACCCTTATGACTGAAAGTTCGTGGCTGCATGGAGGAATGAAGTTAATTTCCCCTCGGCAGTGGAACTCTTAATGCCGGGCAGCTTCAGAATGCTATTAAGCTGCAGATTAACCCCATATCTGCAGGTTAATTAGTGTTAATAGCGTTTCTTTAATAATTATTCTGGACCTTTGCTATGTGTGTGGTTGGAAAATAGTTCATATACTGTGTTTTGTCTCAAACACAAGCAAGAAAAATCCAGCAGCTCATCCGGTGTGTATATGTGACGCCCTGGGCAAGCCAGGGGTCACAGGTCATGACACCACCACACACCCCACATTCCCTGCAGGCACACCAAGGTCAAAACACAAATCCTTGTTGCCCTCCTCCAGGGGCTGATGTCCACACCAGGGGGTGGGCCAGGCAGTTGGCTCCGCCCACCGAGGGGTTCACAGTCCTGGAGGCGGGAAAACCAGGCAGTGGAGAGGAGTTTGAGAGTTCAAAGTGAGAGGAAGGAGAAGGAAGACAGTGAGAGTAGTGACAGAGAAAGTGACAGTTTGGAAAGCCTGAAGTTGGTCCGGGTGTGTGCCTCGGACTGAGACAGCAAGGTTGGCAGACGGGGGTGACCGTCTGCAGGAGTGGCCTATTGGAGTCTACCGTAAGGACCGTGGACGGGTGGTGGCCCGGCGGTACCGGACCGGTACACAAAGAGATGCCAGCACCATTGGCAGGGGCCTTTCGGATCCCGGCAAGGCTTGGAGTCGCTGTACAATTTGCCAAATCCGTCAGTGAAGGGGACCTCCTGGGTCTCTAAACAGCCAAGTCCCGATTGAAGGCAAAGGTCCAACCGTGAGAGAAGAACACCGCCACCGCCAAGGCACCAGTACCTCAGGGCCAGCGACTGCGGGCAAAGAGGGGCTCCTCCGGCCCACATCCAAGTCGGGGAGCGGGTTACCGGTGGGAACCCATCGCTACCAACAACCATATTTAGGTGCAGGGAAGAGACAGTCACCGTTAACTTGCAGGGAACATCAACACCGCAGCCGTCCGAGGGACCCGTCCAACCAGCCGCTTGTTTACCGTGAACTGTGTCATCATCCTTGGGCTGAGTGAGTACCTCTGTGCCGTACGGCACCGCACTGCCCCTGCGTCCCTGCACCTCAACAGGCCCCATAACCCGCCTGTCAACCATCCCAATTCCATCACTGGGACCCGGGACCACCAACCCCCTACCCACGGAGGGGAGGGCCAACATCTAGCTGCTCCATACCACCACTCCCGGGACCCCCATATTGAGCAGCGGTGGTGTCCACACAATCACCACAACCGTGGGTGGCGTCACGGATAATAAATCCCCAAAACAATTCCCCTTTTCACTCACGGGCGAGGAGCGCCGCTCGAGTCCCCGGGATCCGGCCTATCGCTCGAGCCACCGAGCAGCAGCGGCCGCAGCAGCAGCGGCGGCCGGACCCGAGCAGTAGGGAGAGCGCAGTGTCCCCTCCTCCGCCCGCGACAACTTGGCGTCACGAACAGGATCTTACCGCTCTGCCGTTGGGTAGAGGTGCGGCTTGTTACCGCCGGAGGTGTCCGGCCGAAAAATTTCAGAAACCGCCATCTTTGGCGCGAAAAGTTCCCGCTCGAGCGTCTTCTCGAGTAGTGGAGGCGCGAAGGCCAAAACCCCGCCCCGACAGATGAGGGGCCGAAAAGAGGCTAAGGGGGACGAAATGGCGACTGGTCGCATGTAGCCGCGGCTATAAAAGCGGGGACGCCAGGACTCTGCAGCCATCTTGTTCCTGGGAGAAGCCGCCAGCAGCATGTGGATGCCATCCCGAAGCACCGTAGTCCCCGCGCTGGGAACTGCGGCGTGGGTGGAGATCCGGACCGCGCAGCTCTACCAGAGGCTGCAGGTCAAGATGCAACTCCTCATGGAGGAGTGGGAGACCGACATGGCGGATGTTATAGCGACCGTGCGGAGACGCGAGGAGGAAGCTGCGGAAGGGAGGGTGAGTGACCCACGCCCCGATGCCCTTGAAGGGCCGGTCATCGCGGCTGCGGGACCCGGTCCAAACCCTCTCACCCTGCTGCCTCCCTCGCCACCCGTCCCGGAAGCTGTGACCCCGCCACTAGGCCCGCTGCCACCGCAACCGGTAGCGATACCCAGTATGCCCGCCCCGGCGGGCCGACCTGCAGCCGGAGCCGGTAGCTGCCCGGAGGTGCTGCCGTGGAAAGCCCCGAAGCCCGAACCGGAGGCATCCACCGAGAAGTCCCCCGAGCTGGAGCCGACAGCCCGTTCAGTGCCGAAGGCCTGGCAGAGGAAAGCCCCTGTGCCCATCCCCCACACCTCGGCTGAGGTTGCGCCGGGTTGCCGCTGCAAGGTGGCGTCCAAGGCCAAGACGCCGCGGGACCTGCCGCCCAGATCCCTAACAGTGGGCAGCGTCCAAAACGTCCCGCGGGGCCCGACCCGTGCGCCGGAGCTCGCAGCAGCGCCGTACTGGGACAGGGAGCCGTTACCGTTGGGCCTGGAAATCGAGGAGAGGGAAAGGAAGAAGGCGGAGTTGGTGGCCCGTGCAATCCGGGAAAAAGAGAGTCTCCGTCAGGCAACTTTCCGTGTCCGGGGCCCGTTGTATGAAGGGCAGGTGAGGCAGTTTGATGTCCGCCGGGGCTATGGATTCATTTATGAACCGGGCCTGGAGGCCGAAGTGTTCATAGCCCGGCGGGATGTGAATGCCCATCTCCCGGAGGAGCACCCAGGTCGTAACCTGATGCCGGGCGACTTGGTGCAGTACACCCGGCACTGTGGGGAGAGGGGGTGGTTTGCGCTAGATGCAAAGCTGAGGGGCAGCCAGGAGTCCCGTGTGAGCGCCGCACCCCTTCCCCAAGGTGATGCCGAGGACTCTGAGTAGGGCAGCGGAGCACCGTTGCACCGTCCCTGTTGGGACCACCTGTGTTGAAAAGTTTTAAAAGTTTGAAAATGAAAGCAAATGATTACCGAACAGTAACCTGATTGTCTGCAACCGTGATTTGAAACCGGCCGTTGCCGGCACCGTTGTCCCCGTGGGGACCGTCTAGAAAGTTTTGCATAGGGAACTCTCTATGAACAGGCCCGAGAACTTGCAGGGCAACCACAAACGTTAAGTGGGATGTAAATATGTTTGTTGCAGCTAACCGTTTACCGCCTCCGGAGAGGCAGGTTGGAGGGAGGGCCCGCAGTGGAGCAGGCTGGGGCCCAGCCACCACAGGAACCAGTGGCTACCCTCTGGAGGGGAAGGACAGATCCCGCTCGGGTGACTTGGTTCAGGACTGGGGTCAAGGGGTGCTGCCTGTTTCTTAGGGGCAGCATCAGGGCCAGGTTACTTGGGTGGGAGAGAGCGGCAGCAGCAACAGTTTAAATGTTACCGTAACGTTTAAGTAAAGTGCCTCCCGATGTGGGATGATGTTATTCTACTTGTATGTGTTACCGTTTTTTATCTTTTCAGAAAAAAAAAAAAAGGAAAATAAAACCGGTGTTGGACGGGCAGCCCGAGGACGGTCTGCGTTTTGCTAAGGGGGAATATGACGCCCTGGGCAAGCCAGGGGTCACAGGTCATGACACCACCACACACCCCACATTCCCTGCAGGCACACCAAGGTCAAAACACAAATCCTTGTTGCCCTCCTCCAGGGGCTGATGTCCACACCAGGGGGTGGGCCAGGCGGTGGGCTCCGCCCACCGAGGGGTTCACAGTCCTGGAGGCGGGAAAACCAGGCAGTGGAGAGGAGTTTGAGAGTTCAAAGTGAGAGGAAGGAGAAGGAAGACAGTGAGAGTAGTGACAGAGAAAGTGACAGTTTGGAAAGCCTGAAGTTGGTCCGGGTGTGTGCCCCGGACTGAGGCAGCAAGGTTGGCAGACGGCGGTGACCGTCTGCAGGAGTGGCCTATTGGAGTCTACCGTAAGGACCGTGGACGGGTGGTGGCCCGGCGGTACCGGACCGGTACACAAAGAGACGCCAGCACCATTGGCAGGGGCCTTTCGGACCCCGGCAAGGCTTGGAGTCGCCGTACAATTTGCCAAATCCGTCAGTGAAGGGGACCTCCTGGGTCTCTAAACAGCCAAGTCCCAATTGAAGGCAAAGGTCCAACCGTGAGAGAGGGACACCGCCACCGCCAAGGCACCAGTACCTCAGGGCCAGCGCCTGCGGGCAAAGAGGGGCTCCTCCGGCCCACATCCAAGCCTGGGAGCGGGTTACCGGTGGGAACCCATCACTACCAACAACCGTATTTAGGTGCAGGGAAGAGACAGTCACCGCTAACTTGCAGGGAACATCAACACCGCAGCCGTCCGAGGGACCCGTCCAACCAGCCGCTTGTTTACTGTGAACTGTGTCATCATCCTTGGGCTGAGTGAGTACCTCTGTGCCGTACGGCACCGCGCTGCCCCTGCGTCCCCGCACCTCAACAGGCCCCATAACCCGCCTGTCAACCATCCCAATTCCATCACTGGGACCCGGGACCACCAACCCCCTACCCACGGAGGGGAGGGCCAACATCTAGCTGCTCCATACCACCACTCCCGGGACCCCCATATCGAGCAGCGGTGGTGTCCACACAATCACCACAACCGTGGGTGGCGTCACGGACAATAAATCCCCAAAACAATTCCCCTTTTCACTCACGGGCGAGGAGCGCCGCTCGAGTCCCCGGGATCCGGCCTATCGCTCGAGCCACCGAGCAGCAGCGGCCGCAGCAGCAGCGGCGGCCGGACCCGAGCAGTGGGAGAGCGCGGCGTCCCCTCCTCTGCCTGCGACATATATACAAAATTAGTAGAAATGTATTGAAACTCCATTAAAAGCAACAAGGGGTTAAAACCAAGCAATCCATGGGTAGCTCGCTTACGCGTTATAGACTTATAAGGCCTTACTCATAGCATTGTGTTTTGTCTCAGTACACTTCCATGATCTGTAAAATAATACTATATACATGCACAAGGCTACATTTCACTTCATACCAACCTTCAGATGATACGCTGTTTGTGTTGCACTGGTGATATCGCTGCGAGAAGTGGGCCAGTATTCGCTCTCTCTCTTGGGTTTCCCCCATAAGAGCCAATTCTTTCAAAAACAATCTACAGAGGAAAAAAAGATGTCTTCAAAGTCCATTATAGCATACAAATTTATCACCAAACATTGAGGACAAAGGTGCATAACAATTCCTTATAATCATATGTTATAGTGGTATAGCTCCCCTTTAAATGGTCATTGTGTAAAAAAAAAAAGAC
The DNA here is from genome assembly GCF_048569485.1 of Anomaloglossus baeobatrachus. Taxonomy (NCBI): domain Eukaryota; kingdom Metazoa; phylum Chordata; class Amphibia; order Anura; family Aromobatidae; genus Anomaloglossus; species Anomaloglossus baeobatrachus. Next base: position 130,462,508 of record NC_134357.1, read on the forward strand.
ACATTTATTTATATCTGGCAAATATGGGACTACTAAAAAAAACGGCATTGGACTTGCGGATGCTTACAGGAATACTAGACCAGGAGTAGTAATCTTGGGCACCACTACGCCTTCTATCAAAGTGGTAGTACTGCTGACTGGCAAAATTACCTCTATATTTGAACTTTTATTATCAGGGTCAAGCATAACAGAACTATGATTTTATACACACGCCACATACAATTTATATACAATTATCCACATGCCACAAGTTACCAGGGATCTCGTATATGTCAATCAACTACTTTCCATATAGCCTATAAAGGAATACCAATGTAATAGAAGAAGTGTCCTATGATTGGGCCCCTCACTAGGGAAGACCTTTGGGATTCAAGAAACACACAGCCTCCTAAACTTTTATTGCTGATTACTTCAGTCAGAATAGCATTCCTACAAATAGTCCATTAAAATCATTATATTGCTTAGGGTACAGGTGGTCAAGCCAATCATTTTTAACCCTTCCCAGCCTGGCGATAATTATAATTTTTGCACTTTGTTCTTTCCAACCCTTCGTCCAAGAGCCATTACTTTATTATTTTTCCATTAATATTCCCATATGATGGTTTGTTTTTTTGCAGGACAAGTTGCAGTTTTCAGTGAGACAATTCATTTTACTGTAAAATTTACTAAAAAAGTTTTGTTTTTACAGCTTTCATTTTTTCAATTTTCTATGTAAATATACTGTATCTGTAAGGGTGCATACATGAAAGAGGTATTCCAATCTCCAAGATCCTATCCCAATATGTAGGTGTAATAATAATAATTTTAGCAAATACCTCCAATTAGAAATGTAGTATAGTTCTCCTGATATAGCCATGTCTCTTACCTCATGTGCAGGGCATTGCAGCTTAGGTATCAATGGATACGACCACTCATATAGTGACAGTTAATTGATCATGGCCGTAACCATGCATACCTAAGCTACAATGCCCTACTACATATTGAGATACAGTTGAAACCAGACGTTTACATACACTATCTAAAAATACACATATGCAGGTTTTTCTCACTATCTGACATGAAATCAGAATAAACCTTTCCTCTTTTAGGTAAATTAGGAACCAAAATTATTTATATTTGCCAAATGCCAGAATAATGAAAGAAAGAAAGTTTTATGGCATTTTTTATTGCTTTCTGCAAAGTCAAAAGTTTACATACACTTAAGGGGGCTTTACACGCTGCGACATCGCTAATGCGGAGTCGTTGGGGTCACGGAATTTGTGACGCACATCCGGCCGCATTAGCGATGTTGCTGCGTGTGACACCGATGAGTGATTTTACATCGTTGCAAAAACGTGCAAAATCGCTCATCGGTGACATGGGGGTCTATTCTCGATTATCGTTACTGCAGCAGTAACGATGTAGTTCGTCGCTCCTGCGGCAGCACACATCGCTATGTGTGACGCCGCAGGAACGAGGAAGCTCTCCTTACCTGCCTCCCGGCCGCTATGCGAAGGAAGGAGGTGGGCGGGATGTTACGTCCCGCTCATCTCCGCCCCTCCGCTGCTATTGGGCGGCCGCTCCGTGACGTCGCTGTGACGCCGCACGGACCGCCCCCTTAGAAAGGAGGCGGTTCGCCGGTCACAGTGACGTCGCCGGGCAGGTAAGTATGTGTGACAGGTCTGGGCGATGTTGTGCGGCACAGGCAGCGATTTGCCCGTGTCGCGCAACAGATGGGGGCGGGTACCCACACTAGCGATATCGGGACCGATATCGCAGTGTGTAAAGTAGCCTTAAGAGTACTATGCCTCTAAACAATATGGGACAGCTCATATGATGATGTCATGTCTTTGGAAGGTTCTGATAGGTTTATTGCCAACATCTGAGTTAATTAGAGACACACCTGTGGATGTATTTTAATGCACACCTAAAACACACTGCTTCTTTGGGAAAGTCAAAAGAAATAAGCCAAGATCTCAGGAAGAGAATTGTGGACTTGCACAAGTCTGGTTCATCCTTGAGTGCAATTTCCAGATACCTGAAGGTGCCGCGTTCATCTGTACAAACAATTATATGCAAGTACAAACAAGATGGGAATGACCATCCATCATACTGCTCCGGAAGGAGATGTGTTCTGGGTACCAGAGATTAACGTACTTTGGTCAGACATATGGGTATGTCATAGGTTGTGAATTAGTTTAACAGGTGTCCAGCAGACAGTTCAAAATAAAAGATCATTACTTTGTCAGCAGGACATTGATACGTAAAGTATAGACATGACCATATTGGCACTGCAATAGTGATTAAAATTATATCTGTGGTGAAGAAATCCATTTTGTGGTTTTCATGTACTCAATGCGCAACGTTTTTCTGTAATCATAATTCATGCATTTTGGCTGGCCTATTGGCAAGGTTTTTTCTTTGTTTTCTTGCCCCTCCGTCTGCCTCCTGTGTTTGAATGACAGGGCAGTGACTCGTCAGTCACGTACCTCCTATTTTTCCTACATTAAATATCATATGAAGCAGTAATTTTAAGTTGTCTTTGAAAAAAAAATTAGGCATAACAAAATGGTGCCGGTTACATCTACAAGTCATTGCTCTTAGTTCTCAAGGCGGCGCATGCACTGATTGAGAACAACGATGACTTTATTTGAGAACTGCTTTTATTCTGGAGACCACAAAAACTACAGACAGGTCACTGACAGATCAGTGCCTTGTCATTTAAACACAGGAGACACACGGAGGGTTCAGAAAACCAAGAAAAGATCCTGTCCATAGGCCTGCTCCAATTACAGAAAAACTTAAAGCACTGATTAAACATAAAAAACACAAAATAAAATTCTTCACCATAGATATCATTTTAATCAATGTTACAGCGTCAGTTGATCATGTCTGTATTTTACTTAGCAAAATCCTACTGATAGGTTCTCATTAAAGAAAATCCCTTCCTTTTTTTAAGCTCTCAGCAATGGCACAACATGAAAAAGAAATGTCACAAAACCTGAGAAAGAAAATAATTTTATTTATGCAAGAGAGGTGAAGGCTACAAGAAGATCAGCAAATCTTTACTGATGAGTCAGAATACTTTAACAAAAATTATACAAAACTGTAAAATATTAAAATCTGAGGGTCCTCAGTGGTTGATACCTTTTAATGGCTAACTGAAAAGATGGTAATAACCATCTTTTTAGTTAGCGATTAAAAGGTATCCACCACTGAGAACTCTCAAATTTTAATATTTTTCTATCTACTGGCTAACACGGTATAAACATATATTTCCTGTACAAAAATGTAACAAAGATGGAAGCCCTGGCTCGACTCCGGGGCTCAATTCAGTGATCTCTGGTTGTATGATTGGTTTTCGTTTCTGCTGGACCACAGCCTGTTTTGTATCTGTCGTATTGCTGATAGTTCTCTTGTCTTTACTTGCATTTGCTTTCTTTATATACCTATTCAGGTGTGTTCACTTCCTTATTTGGTTTGCCCTATCGCATCTTGGGAGGGGCTATTTATTCTCACTATGCACATGCATTCATTGGCTTTACTCCTGGATAGATGGATGTTTGGAGTCACAGCTCTTTAGTTAAGGATATCTTGCAAAATAATCACTATTGCTTTTGCTTGCACTATATTGGGTGTTTGACTTTCAAGCATTTTTCCCTTTCTTTTATGTTTGGGATTTGGGGGATTTCCACAAATTACGTAAGTCTTTTAAGTTTCCTCCATCATCCCTCTACGACTGTGTTCACACATTTTTAGCCCTGTGTTTCACTCTCTACCATGTGTGCACTTCTTTATGTTAATTGTTGTTTAGCGCAACACTTTGTTTATAGTTGAGGGTGCAGTTAAGGTCACTCAGGGTCGGCTGATGTTGAGTGGGAGTTTCATTTCGTAATCTTGGGGTGCCAATCTCCACAGTTAGACAGGGATAAATCTGGGTCAGATTTAGGGCTTCTTCTATTCTGACTAGGAACCTTGTTCATCCCTGTGTGAGTAGTAGGGCTCAGTCGTAACAGTATGGCCAGCCCATTTAGTGTGTTCTGGCGCAACCGTATGGATTCAGTTGGCGCCTTAGCTGTACAAGTACAGGCCTTGACCCTGGATATCACAGAAATACGTAACCAACAGCAGCATGCATGTTCGGCCGCTAATAATGACCAAGATCATCAGGTTGGAACTTAAGGTAAAAATGCTGAAGTGCTTAAACATATACTGAACTAAGTTTTCTATTTGCCTTGCTTCATGTAAATTATACTTTCGTTTACATTCGGTATCCTCTTTTTCCGAGAGTCAACAAGTAGGCATTCTTTTGTCTTTACTCCGTGGCGATCCACAGGCCTGGGCTTTTTTTGCCTGAGAATTCTCTAGAGCTTGCCTATTGTTGAGACATTTCTCTCAGCTTCATTTGTAATGACCCTGATGAAGTCGCCATAGCTGATTCTAATATTCATAGATTGGTTGAGGGAGGTTGTAGAGTTGAGGACTACTGCCCAGAATTTAGATATTTGATTGTGGAGACCTCTTGGAATGATCCTTCTTTTCTGAGTCAGTTCTGCCAGGGACTCTAATAAGATTAAGGACAGGATGACTTACAATTCCTGACGCAGTCTTTGAAAAGGCTATGACTTTCGCTATTCTTCTAGTCGGTTGCCTAAGGGATAAGGACACCTTTAAGCAGAGGCATATCTGGGGGGGGGGGCTGGCGGGGCATCTGCCCTGGGCGCAGCTCTCAGGGGGGCACTGTCAGGCTCCCTGATGCAGTGCTCTGAGAGTCTCCCCGACGGCTGTGTTTTATCGCCCTCCATAGTGGCAGCCGGTTATTCTCTGAGTCCAGAAGTCAAGCTGACAGCCAGAGTCGGAGAAAGTGTGGCGCACGGCTCTCTGTGATTATTTGCATGGCTGGCGGCAGCTTTGTGCTAGCTGTGCAGTGACACAGGGCGCCGGTTGGTAGACATCACTGAGGAGGGGACCTCCCCCTGCCTCTGGCTCCTGCACATCACCTGTCAGATTGCAGAGTGATGGAGGAGGGGCCCGCACGGCAGTGCTGCATAGTGCCATGTGCTCAGCCTGTTGTGAAGCCCCGCTAGTATGTGTCGGTGCAGTACCTTCAGGGACTCCACGTGGATGGAACAGTCTGGTCACAGGTAGGGAACCTTCTTTTAGGATTGTCGTGACGCCACTCTCAGAATTGCGGTCAGTGGGGACCGCCACTGCAGATTAAGGGATGCCTGGGGCTGATGGTGGGTGCAGTCAGTATATTAGCCCCCTGAGAGTGAGGCAAGCCCCAGGCCCCGGTGTATGTGTGTGGGACCACAGGTCGCAGAATGACTCAAACACAGTCCAAGAAGTCTTTCAACGTGTTTACTCACTGTTTGGAGGTCACGGTGAGATGCCCGGGCGACACTGTGATAACCAGGTTGAACCAGGAATTCCAGGAGGCCGTTCTGAGGGTAGCTGTCCACTCGCCTTCCTTGCACTCTTTCTGTTTTAGGAGGATCCTTTGCTTGAAGCGTGCTAGGACCCCTCCAGGGAAGCTGTTACCACCCTGCTCCCCTCTCTCTGGCTCGTCTGCCGGCAGCGTGGCCTTGGTGGGATGGCTTCTGGCCCTGTCCCCTTATGGGCCCGATGATTGCTGCTTGGCCCGAGCTCTGCGTAGTAGTGGTGAGGGCATGAAGTATCCCCACCTGTGAGTTGAGCAGCTCCGAATGATTTGCTGCATGAACTGGGGATCTAGTTCCCCTTGTGTGCTCGGATACCGGGATCTCCGTACTCAGCCACCCTTCTCTCTCTGGATGATTTTCAGGCCGACCCACGGTACTCCTTTCTCCCCCGCTTTCAGCTACTGCACTCCTCAGGACCTGTCTCACACTCTAGAGCTCCTCTGCCCTGCTTCCTCACACTTCAACCCTCTTCTCTCGACCTCCTTCTTCCTCTCTCTGCCCTGCTTCCTAGCAACCAGCCCCTGAACACACCCCCAGCTGGGAATTGAAAGTTAACTCCTTCTGGCTACCCAAGGGTCCCCTCTGGTGATGTGGGAGGCCTGATCACTATATGTTTGTGTGTGCACCTCATCCTGGCCTTTGGAGATTACCTGGAAGCATTGCTCCCGCATGGGTGCAATACTCTGTGGTGCCTGACCGGGTCAGGGGCGCCACATTCCCCCTTAGTTATCATCAGCACGTCCTCGGGCTGCAAAGACAAGAGAAAGAAAAAGGTAAATACAAACTTTTCCCACACAGGGGCAATTATTTACATTTAAACATACCAGGTACCATTCCACCACCAACCACCCACATGTCCGAACCCCACCCAAAAACCTCCAGGAGGTAGGTCGCCGGTCCTTTTGGTGACCAGGGCTGGGCCATCACATTCCCCAGACCTTTCCTCCAATCTTCCTCTCCTGAGGAGAGTGGTGTAAGGTAGGCCCCATAAACAGGCGTACCCGCTTCCGAGTGTTGGAGGGCAGGCCCCATAAACAGGCGTGCCCCCTTGTTGGTGCAGAGCCATGCCCCTCAACAGGCAGACTCTGTGGTTGATACCAAGGAGGTAACTTTTTACAATGCAAAAGTTTGTGGTTAAAGCCAGTTCATAACCAGTGGTCTAACATTTTAAGGAGGTCTCACAATAGTCCTTGTGGGCACATTTCGCTTAAACGTTACTTAACTGTAAACAGGTTAAACATTACATTTCATACCGTCACTTTGAACTAAACTGTACTTTCTCTATAGCGTAATGGGAGCTGACCAAAGTTGCTGCGGGTTGACCTACGCAGTACTATACTGTCATCTGTCTGAGGTTGTGTCCTCCCACCCGATGTATGTGTCTCAATGTGAATAATGGGTGTACTGGGTATTGATACCAGTGCGTGGTCTTCTGCTTCAGCTACATTTGGCTCTTCCAGGTTCTGAACAGGTTCTTCTGGGTCTCTTACTTCTCCAGATTGAGGGAATGTAATAACCGGAATAACTACTGCTCCATTGTATTGAGGCCAACTTGCTGGAAAATCTCCAAGTACAGTATGGATCATCTTTTCTTTTGGTTCTTGAACTGGCAAAGGGTTGGGAATTTCTTCAGGGATTCTTAGTTGTTCAGGACATTTCTTTAAGCGATCTCTAGAAACGACAGCTGTTGTTTTTCCTCCATCTTTGCTGATAAGGCATGTCTTTTCATTGCTAAGCGTCGATGGTAACACAGTATAGGGTTCTTCTTCCCAGTGATTGTCAAGTTTATGACGTCTTCTCTTTCTTTTGAGAACTATATCTCCTGGCATCAAGGAAACAGCAGGTGCTTTTCGATTGTAGGCCTTTTCTTGTTTCTCACGCTGCTGAGTCAGGCTTCGCTCCACACACTCTTGTACTTTCTTGTATTGGGCTTGGCGGTTGGAATCCCAATCAGCACCTTGTAGATGGTCTTCAGGGGTCTCAACTCCCATTTCCAGATCTACTGGCAATCTCCCTGGTCTGGCCCTCATCAGGTATGCCGGTGTGCAGTTCGTGGAACTCACAGGGATGTTGTTATACATGTCCACTAGATCGGGCAGCTTTTCCGGCCACTGACTTCGTTCTTCTAGTGGGAGCGTCTTCAGAAGGTCGAGAATGATGTGGTTCATCTTCTCACACATGCCATTGGTCTGAGGATGGTAAGGCGTAGTACGGATCTTCTGGCAGCCGTATAGGTTACAAAACTCCTTAAACACTTCAGCTTCAAAGGCTGGTCCTTGGTCAGTGAGCACTTGATCTGGATAGCCATGTGGTCGACAGAAGTGTGTCTGGAAAGCTTTGGCTGCAGTTTGACCTGTCAAGTCCTTGACTGGTACTACCACCAGGAATCTGGAGTAGTGGTCAACCATAGTGAGAGCGTAGTTGTAGCCTTGTCTGCTGGGTGCCAACTTTACATGGTCCAGGGCCACGATCTCCAGGGGCCGTTTAGTTTGGATTGGCTGGAGTGGTGCTCTCTGGCTGGGCTGGTCTTTTCTTCTAAGATTGCAGGGCCCGCAGTTTCGACACCACTTCTCTAGGGCAGATCTCATGCCCACCCAGTAGAATCTTACTTTAAGTAGGGCCTCCAGTTTCTTCCAACCAAAGTGGCCTGCACCATTGTGATAGGCTTCTAGCACCATCCTCGTATCCTTCTGTGGTACAATCACTTGCCACACCTTCTCATGCGTCCTCGGGTCAATGATGCTCCTGTAAAGTTTGTCTTGATAGATGAATAATCGACCCCTCTCCTTCCATAGGTACTGTGCCTCAGGTGGGGCTCCTTTGTCAAGGCTGGCGCCCGGCTGGCTGATCAGTTTCTTTACCAAGCCTACCGCTGGATCATTTTCCTGGGTCTCCTTCCAGTTGTAGTGAGGTAGTGGGTTCAGGGTCACCTCTTGGCGGTTGGCACGCGACTGCCGACACTGTTTTGCTCCATGGCGATGGAACGCTGGCAGCTCAATCTCTTCAAGATCATCTACATCTTCACCCTCGTCTGCTAGGTGAGGCATCCTGGACAGAGCATCTGCGTTGCCGTTCTTGCGGCCAGCTCGATACTTGACAGTAAAGTCATAATTCGCCAGTCGGGCTACCCAACGCTGCTCCATGGCACCCAATTTAGCAGTATCCAAGTGGGTCAGGGGGTTGTTGTCCGTGAAGACAGTGAATTTGGTGGCTGCCAGGTAGTGCTTGAACCGCTCTGTGATAGCCCATACCATGGCCAGGAACTCTAGCTTGAATGAGCTATAATTCTCCGGGTTTCTTTCAGTAGGCCTGAGCTTCCTGCTGGCGTAAGCAATCACACGCTCTTTGCCTCCCTGCACCTGTGAAAGCACTGCTCCCAGTCCCACATTACTGGCATCTGTGTACAGTACGAATGGCAGACCGTAGTCAGGGTAGGCTAGGATCTCTTCACCCGTCAAGGCCCCTTTCATTTGTCTGAAGGAGTGTTCTTCTGCTTCTCCCCAGTGAAATGGCGGGCCGGAGATCTTTCCTCTCTTCTTTGGGTGGCCTACCAGGAGCTCTTGCAAAGGCGCTGCCATTTTCGTGTAGCCCTTGATGAACCTTCTGTAGTAGCCTACCAAGCCAAGGAACTGACGTACCTCCCGGACGGTAGTAGGTGTGGGCCATTCCTGGATGACTGTGACCTTCTCTGGGTCCGGTGCTACTCCTTCTGCACTGACCACGTGACCTAGGTACTGGACCTTTGGCTTCAGTAGATGGCACTTGGATGGTTTCAACTTCATTCCATATCGGGATAGTGCTTCAATGACTTCAGCCAGGTGTTTCAGGTGGTCCTCGTAGGTCTTGGAGTACACGATGACATCATCCAGGTAGAGCAGGACGGTTTCAAAGTTGAGGTGCCCTAGGCAGCATTCCATAAGCCTCTGGAAGGTCCCGGGGGCATTGCAGAGTCCAAATGGCATGCTGTTGAACTCACAGAGGCCCATTGGGGTGGTGAAGGCCGTCTTCTCCCGATCTTCTTCTGCTACAGATACTTGCCAGTAGCCACTAGTAAGATCTAGGGTAGAAAAGTAGTTAGAGGCTTTCAAGGCAGCGAGGGATTCCTCTATCCTTGGCAAAGGGTAGGCATCCTTGTGTGTTATCTGATTTATCCGTCTGTAATCCACACACATCCTCATCGTGCCATCCTTCTTTCTTACCAGGACCAGGGGAGCCGCCCAGGGGCTACAACTGTCCCTTATGACGCCTGCCTCCTTCATGTCTTTCAGCATGTCCTTTGTGCGCTGGTAATGGGCTGGTGGAATAGGCCTATGTCTTTCCTTAATGGGAGGATGACTGCCTGTGGGTATGTGATGTTGCACCCCTTTGATCCTACCAAAGTCTAGTGGGTTCTTACTAAAGACCTGCTCGTATTCCTGCACGACCCTGTAAACCCCATGTTTCTGGTAGTCGGGTGTAGAGTCAGTCCCCACGTGTAGTTTCTGGCACCAATCCTCTAACTGCTTTTGGGAGGTCTCGCCCTCTTTTGAGTCAGCTTGTGTCAGGGGACCTACAGGTGTTATGGCGTCATCTGAGCATGTAAACAGTTTGGCTATGGTAGCGTACCTTGGTAGTCTGGCTTCCTCCTCCCCACAGTTCAACACTCGTACAGGCACTCGTCCCTTGTGTACATCAACTACCCCCCTGGCTGTCAGAATCGTGGGCCAGTGGTCTGAATGAGTGGGCTCTAGTACAGCCTGGTAATCTTGTCCTCTGAGACCTACCGCTGCTCTACACCACATCATCATTTCACTCCGTGGGGGTATCACAATGGGGTTTGCATCCATCACCCGTACACTACCAATCTCACCGCCACTCTGTTTTACCTGTTGCTTCCTCAGAATGATTCGGATCTCCTTTTGCAAGGCTCTTTGCGACCTGCCCTCAGCACCTTCAACAATCTGGTGAAGCAACAACAACACTTCCTCTAGGCAATTTTCTATGACATTAGTGCCTAAAATCATTTGCGGGTTCCTTTCTCTAATATCAGTGTCCACAACAATCAGTCCTTGTCCCTTCATTTCCTGCCTTCCCACCTTTATGGTTACCTCTTTGACCCCGATCTGGTCTATAGGTTGTCCGTTGGCAGCATAGATGGTGAGGGAGGGGTCCGGTGGTCGGAGATCGTCGTCCGACCAAAACCTCCGATAAAGGACATACGGGATCGTGGTGACCTGAGAGCCGGTGTCCAATAACGCCGGGGTAGGGATCCCGTCCAGGACAATGGACAGGACAGGACGTCCACCCACGTACTGATCACAGCAGCGACTTGGGACTGATCTTCTTAATCCTGAGGACTGGCCCCCGGCCCCAGGTTTGGCTCGTTTAAAGGACAGGCCCTTGCATAGTGTCCTGCCTCCTGGCAACGACGACAGATGGGTTGTCCAGATGAGTCGTAGCGATCACTGCTCCTGCCTCGGGTTGAGGGACCTCTTCTCCTCCGCATCCAAGGGACGTCCTCTGGGTTGTCAGCTAGCAGGATCCGATGAGGGACTTTGGTCTCTGAGGGCAACTGCATTGCTTTCAGGATTTGTGCGACGTCCTTAGTGAGCTGTTGCACCTGGGAGGATAGTGTATTTATGGTCTCTGCTGGCGTGTTGAGTCCTTTTGCAGTTACCAGGGCCTGCGAGGAGGATTCCGCTCCTGCAGCCGTGGAACTGGCAGGCCATGCTGGTGCGACGGGGTCTGTGTCCACAGGAGGTTGGAGTGCTTTCACTGCCCTGTCTTTCAGAATGGCAAAGTCCACGTCAGGGTGTTCCAGGGACCACAGCTTCATCTGCTTCCCATCCTCAGGAGAGCGCAGGCCCCGCAAGAATTGTTCCTTCATCATCCGGTTTCCTTCCTGATCACTGACAGGGTCCACCAGCTTGAGAGCCCGTAGTGCAGCCTGCAGCCTGAGGGCATAGGCTCTTATGCTATCTTGGGGCTTCTGCCGGCAGTTATAGAAGTCCGTCCTCAGCTCTCCCTCGGTGCGGTGTTCAAAAGCAGCTGCTAGTTTGGCAAAGATGGTCTCAACAGAGCTCCGGTCATCATTGGTCCAGGACTCAGCTTCCAATTCTGCTGCCTCAGTCAATTGTCCCAGCACCACAGCGGCCCTCTGCTTACCAGTCATCGCGTGCATGTCTAGCAGGGTGCTGATCTTCTTCTTAAACCCGGTCAGCGTGTCTATTTTACCGGCGTATTGGGGCAGCCATTGCGCTCCTGGGACATACAGCAAGGAAACTGGCATTATGGGGGAGATTTCAGCCGGCGCGGCTGCGACCGCGGCACCGGCACCAGGCGCTGCTGCGTCCAGCGCGACGGGGGCTGGCATCGCTTGGGCTGCGTCGCCCTGACCAGGGGCATTACCTCCTGCAGCGTCCATTTTTCTTCAAAAATCCCCGCGCCCCCTTTCCACTTCCTGGGTTAGAACGCTCTCCGAATTGTGGGGATTCTGGTGCGGCCACACCTCTTCGTGGGCGGTGCTCTTCTCCCTCGCGCGGGCTGCAGCGCGCGCTTTTGAAGATGACAATATGGCGGCGGTTCAATTTTTGCGGTCGGACCTCTGAGGCACACGGTCACCTGTCTGAACAGGTCTAGTCCTTATCCTGTTCGTGACGCCAGAAGTTGTGAAGCCCCGCTAGTATGTGTCGGTGCAGTACCTTCAGGGACTCCACGTGGATGGAACAGTCTGGTCACAGGTAGGGAACCTTCTTTTAGGATTGTCGTGACACCACTCTCAGAATTGCGGTCAGTGGGGACCGCCACTGCAGATTAAGGGATGCCTGGGGCTGATGGTGGGTGCAGTCAGTATATTAGCCCCCTGAGAGTGAGGCAAGCCCCAGGCCCCGGTGTATGTGTGTGGGACCACAGGTCGCAGAATGACTCAAACACAGTCCAAGAAGTCTTTCAACGTGTTTACTCACTGTTTGGAGGTCACGGTGAGATGCCCGGGCGACACTGTGATAACCAGGTTGAACCAGGAATTCCAGGAGGCCGTTCTGAGGGTAGCTGTCCACTCGCCTTCCTTGCACTCTTTCTGTTTTAGGAGGATCCTTTGCTTGAAGCGTGCTAGGACCCCTCCAGGGAAGCTGTTACCACCCTGCTCCCCTCTCTCTGGCTCGTCTGCCGGCAGCGTGGCCTTGGTGGGATGGCTTCTGGCCCTGTCCCCTTATGGGCCCGATGATTGCTGCTTGGCCCGAGCTCTGCGTAGTAGTGGTGAGGGCATGAAGTATCCCCACCTGTGAGTTGAGCAGCTCCGAATGATTTGCTGCATGAACTGGGGATCTAGTTCCCCTTGTGTGCTCGGATACCGGGATCTCCGTACTCAGCCACCCTTCTCTCTCTGGATGATTTTCAGGCCGACCCACGGTACTCCTTTCTCCCCCGCTTTCAGCTACTGCACTCCTCAGGACCTGTCTCACACTCTAGAGCTCCTCTGCCCTGCTTCCTCACACTTCAACCCTCTTCTCTCGACCTCCTTCTTCCTCTCTCTGCCCTGCTTCCTAGCAACCAGCCCCTGAACACACCCCCAGCTGGGAATTGAAAGTTAACTCCTTCTGGCTACCCAAGGGTCCCCTCTGGTGATGTGGGAGGCCTGATCACTATATGTTTGTGTGTGCACCTCATCCTGGCCTTTGGAGATTACCTGGAAGCATTGCTCCCGCATGGGTGCAATACTCTGTGGTGCCTGACCGGGTCAGGGGCGCCACACTGTCACCCTCCCGTCCTGTGCACTCAGGCCTGTGTGTTCACCTCTAGCATCTCAGAGGAGACAGAAGACGAGAATCAAGCCAGCGCTGATTGGCCACACATTAACCCCTTAGTGTCTGGCTGCTGCCTCCATCTTACAGGAGGAGGGCACGTTAGTCAAGAAATTGTGCTGCACCTGAGCTTACAGGACAACTAAGCAGCAGCTATTTATATTTGAGCTAAGTGTGTTTATGTCTAATATATATATCACCATATATCTAATGTATTAGTGTCTTCAATGTTCATTGTATGTGTGCTGTATATGTCCAGTGTGTGAATGCTGTATAGAAGGTGTGAGTGCTGTATAGAAGGTGTGAGTGCTGTATAGAAGGTGTGAGTCCTGTATAGAAGGTGTGAGTGCTATATAGAAGGTGTGAGTGCTGTATAGAAGGTGTGAGTGCTGTATAGAAGGTGTGAGTGCTGTATACAAGGTGTCAGTGCTGTATACAGAATGTGAGTGCTGTGTATGGCTTGTGTGAGTGCTGTATATGGCATGTGTGAATGCTCTATACAGGTTGTGAGAGCTGTGTTCGGCATGTGTGAATGCATGTATGCCGGTTGTGAGTGCTGCATACAGGGTGAGTTCTGTATACAGTGTGACGCATGTGTGAGTGCTGTGTAAGGCGTGTGAGTGCTGTATATGGTATGTGAGTGCTGTATACAGCGTGTCGCATGTGAGTGCTGTTTACAGCATGTAAGTGCTGTGTACAGTGTGTAAGTGCTGTATACAGTATATGAGTGCTGTATACAGCATGTCGCGTGTGTGAGTGCTGTATACGATATGTGAGTGCTATATACGATATGTGAGTGCTGTATACAGTGTGTCGCACGTGAGCTCTGTGTACAGGGTGTGAGTGCTGTATACAGCGCGTCGCATGTGTGAGTGCTGTGTACAGGGTGTGAGTGCTGTATACAGCATGTCGCATTTGAGGGCTGTGTACAGGGTGTGAGTGCTGTATACAGCGTGTCGCGAGTGTGAGTGCTGTGTACAGGGTGTGAGTGCTGTGTACAGCGTGTCGCATGTGGGAGTGCTGTGTACAGGGTGTGCGTGCTGTATACAGCGTGTCGCGTGTGTGAGTGCTATGTACGGCATACAGTATGTCCAATGCATGTGTACTGTATATGGCCAGTGTGTGTCGTGTGCAGTATACAATATGACCAGTGTGTCAAGACTGTGTGCAGTATACGCCCATTGTGTGAGTACAATGTGCTGTATACTGCCAGTGTGTCAGAGTTGTGCGCGGTATGTAGCCAGTGTGCCATGGCTGTGTACAGTATACGGACAGTGTGTCATTGCTGTGTGCAGTATATGGCAAGTGTGTCATGGCTGTGTGCAGTATACGGCAAGTGTGTCAAGGCTGTGTGCGTTATATGGCCAGTGTATCGTGGCTGTGTGCGTTATATGGTCAGTGTGTCATGGCTGTGTGCGGTATATGGCCAGTGTGTCATGGCTGTGTGCGGTATATGGCCAGTGTGTCATGGCTGTGTGCAGTATACGGCCAGTGTGTCAAGGCTGTGTGCATTATATGGTCAGTGTGTCATGGCTGTGTGTAGTATATGGTCAGTGTGTCATGGCTGTGTGTAGTATATGGTCAGTGTGTCATGGCTGTGTGCGGTATATGATCAGTGTATCATGGCTGTATGTAGTATACAGTCAGTGTATCATGGCTGTGTGCGGTATATGGTCAGTGTATCATGGCTGTGTGCGGTATTTGATCAGTGTGTCATGGCTGTGTGTAGTATACGGTCAGTGTGTTATGGCTGTGTGCGGTATATGATCAGTGTATCATGGCTGTGTGCAGTATATGATCAGTGTATCATGGCTGTGTGTAGTATACGGTTAGTGTGTCATGGCTGTGTGTAGTATACGGTTAGTGTGTCATGGCTGTGTGTAGTATACGGTCAGTGTGTCATGGCTGTGTGCGGTATATGGCCAGTGTGTCTGATTGGCCGGGATCCGGCACCTGGCACTTTCGCCAATTGACTGTTTTTAAGGGAACCTGTCAGGTTCTGTATGCAGACCGAACCACGAGCAGTTCTGGGTGTATATTGCTCATCCCTGCCTGTCAGTCCCTGTTTACTCTAGCATAGATAAAGAGATCTATAGAAAAAGTCTTTCTAAAGATCTTATATCGTATGCTAATGAGTGAGGGGACTTGTCCTCTGGGCGTTACTTCCCTGGCTAGTCAGCCCCATTAGCATGTTAATACGCCCCTGTGGGCCCCTGTGGGCGTGCTTGCTATCATGCTAATGAATACACAGCATTAGAGGATGATCTCACTTATCTCTCCGCTGCTGTTGCCGCCTGACGCTGGATTTCGGCTCAGACTCAGTTCAGTTTGAAGCCAGGACGCGTACACCCGGCTTCATAGTGCGCATGCCCTAAACTTCGGGGTCATGCGCACTGAGCCGAAATCCAGTGTCAGGTGGCGATGGCAGCATCGCATAAGATAAAACATCTTTAGAAATACTTTTTCTATAGATCTCCTTATCTATTCTAGTGTATACAGAGACGGTTAGGCAGGGATTAGCAATATGCATCCAGAACTGCCCATGGTTCTGGTGCATATCGCACCTGACAGGTTCACTTTAAATATTGATGACAGCAGCAGACGGCTAGAAGGCTCAATTCCAGATCTCCTCTGTCTTCTGATATTGGCCACGGCTGGGTTCTGCATATCTGCTCCCGTGCTAATCAATGAGGCTGATGTGCAGTACTTAGCATAATTATGCTCACATGACCCTCCACTCTTGCCACTGGCTTGGGAGAATCCTAAAAGTGTGCAGATCATGCTTTGTGAGGATTCAGAAGCCTGCAGTCACCTAGACTGACTAGAGACTTTCATCACAAAAAATTAAAATTAAGTTTTGTAGACCAATGTTAACAACGTATAATATACTCACTGTCAGGATTCAGCTCCACTCGATATTTCCAGTAGTCATCACATTGCCGCACCACTCGTATGCAAGTCTCATATTTAGTCATGTGACAATTAGCATCTCTTTCTACTTCTGTTTTTCAGTGAAGATTGAGAGAGTTAGGCTGAAGCCACATGGGGATGACTGCGAGTCCTCGCATGACACTTGGCTTACGCTCGCAGCACAGTGGGAGCTGAGGGTCATGAGACTGTGGTCCGATTGTGCGATCAGACCACAACAGCTGCAGTGGGGAGGGCCGTAATTTTTCTCCCTCACTCCTCCATTGCCGGCTGATGCGAGAATTGCACAGCAGTCGCGTTACACTGGTGTAACGCGAGTGCAGTGAGATGTTTCTCTCGCCCCATAGACTTGTATGGGTGCGAGTGAAACAGGCTCGTATTACACTCACAGCATGCTGTGACTAATTCTTCGGTCCGATTAGGGCTGAGAAAATAATTGCTTATGGGAGTGGCCCCATAGGGTAATATTGGTCCAAGTAGAATGCGATTTTATCGCATCCCACTCGCTCTGTTTTTTTTTCTCCCTGTGTATGCTAGGCCTTAGGAAGAGCAGCTCGTCTGCACATGACTAAATTTGCAAATCATATATGAACATGACGACTACCCAAACCACGGGGCGGGGGGGGGGGATCACCAAACAGGATTTTTGCCCCGGGTGCCAGAAAGCCTAGATCCACCTCTGCTTTAAGGATGTTTTTTGTGACGTCTCCTTCATTAGTTGGGGAACTTTTCTAGATTGGTGCTTGCACAGATCCCAGGAACTGTACAAAATGCGGAGTACCAACTAATTCTTGCTTGTATTGTGGTCTTTCTTGTCACATTGTGGTTCAATGTTTCAGGCAAGGTAATGAATTTCAATAAGAGAAAAGAAAAAGCCTTGACATTTGAAGATGCAGGTTCCAAGAGTTTGAGATTCTCTCTGGTACAGGCGTCAGGCTTTTTCTACAGGTGTCTTTGGAGACCAAAACAGGTTTAATTTTTACACCTGCAATTGTGGATTCAGGTTCTGCCTGTTAATCTTATTAATTTTGACTTCAAAATATTAACTGCAGTTATAATGTCTCTACTCTCTGCCTTCCCATTCAAGTTTTAGTGATTATTAATTCTTTTTCTCAATGTCATGTGACCTCAAAGTTCGAGGATGTATGTATGAAAATAGGAATATTACACACTGAATCCATTACATTTATGGTGTTTCCTTCATTATCTGAAAAATTTGTGTTAGGCTTGCCTTGGCTAGTTAAGCACAATCCTACAATCAACTAGTTAAGTTACGTCTTGGAGTGACTTGTTTTTCTAGTTGTTTATCTAGACAATTGGGTTTTGTGAGGTCTCATCTTCCAGAATTCATTCAGGACTTTTATGATTGATGTGTTTTCTGAGACTTAAGGCCCCGTTACACGCTATGATTTATCTGACAATATGTCGTCAGGGTCACAGTTTTCGCGACGCACGTCCGTCGTCGTTAGCAACGTCGTTGCGTAGGACACCTACGAACGACACCGAACAATCGTAAAAATAGCGAAAATCGTTGATCGTTGACACGTCGTTCATTTTCAAAATATTGTTCATCGTTTCGAACGCAGCAGACATATTGCTACGTTTGACACCCTGCCAACGACGAACAACATCGTTAGTGCGTCCGTCATCAGTGACGTGGGCATGTCGTTACGAGCAATGCTCCACGCCTCCTTTGCTCTGATTGGTGTCACACCAGGATGTATGCTATGGACAATTATATGCCTCTGTCGTTGCCGGAATCATGGGGAAGAATGCAGTGTGACGGTTTCCACATGACCGCCTTAGCCAAACAATATATCGCTGAACGATGTTGCGTCGTTTGTGAGATGGGTACGTGTGACCGCTACAAAACGACCTATGAGCGATCTTGGGAAATCGTAGCAACG
Source organism: Anomaloglossus baeobatrachus (assembly GCF_048569485.1). Classification (NCBI taxonomy): domain Eukaryota; kingdom Metazoa; phylum Chordata; class Amphibia; order Anura; family Aromobatidae; genus Anomaloglossus; species Anomaloglossus baeobatrachus. Next base: position 130,480,544 of record NC_134357.1, read on the forward strand.
ATCTGGGCGTGTCACATTGCTAGCGATATCGTTGTGTGTAAAGCGGCCTTTAGTGTGAAGTTCTCCCCCCTCATAGGACCTATAATTGCAGTATAAAATTCATACCAGGTGTGAAAATGCCTAAGTCTCATTTAGTTAACCTCTCTCTTCCAGAGAGAGAGACCTTGAAAGAGCTTATTAAAAAAGTCTGGCCAAGGCACATATTTGTCATCCACCTCTCCAGGTGTCGTGGTGGTTTTTTTTTTGTTAAGAAAAAAGATGGAGGGTTGCATCCCTGCTTAGACTTTAGAGAGATTAATAAACTGATGGTCTGTAATCCCTATCCTTTATCCTTTATATCAGACCTGTTTAATCACTTAGCTGGTGCAAATTAATTTTCTAAACTTGATTTGAGGGGGGCATATAACCTCATACATGTTTGACAGGGTGATGAATGGAAAACCGCTTTTAATACGCCTGAAGGTCATTTTGAAAATCTGTTGATGCCGTTTGGGTTGACCAATGCCCCAGTGGTTTGTCAGAGTTTCATAAATTACATTTTTTCCTCTCTGGTGGGTAGATTTGTGGTGATATATCTGGATGACATATTCATTTACTCACATTCTCAGGAGGAACACCAGGAGCATGTCCAGCAGATCTCTCAAATGTTTTGTAACAATCATTTATTTGCTACACTGGAGAAATGTCATTTTGATGAGCAACAGGACTAGTTCTAAGGTAATCTGGTTTCTGCTTCAGGGTTTCAGATGGATCCTGTTAAGGTTCAGGCCGTCCTTGATTGGATGCAACCGAGGTAACCTTAAAGTATTGCAGAGATTTATAGGTATTACTTGAAGTTTATTAAGAACTTTTCGGTCATAGCTAACCCTTTAACTGACATGACTATGAAGGGAACAGACTTTTCCTCATGGTCAGCCCAGGCAGTAAGACTGTGTGCAATGTGCCATTTTTATAGTCTTTTTTGTATGCGCTATGTGTGATTGATTGCTATTTGATTTTGCACCTTGGTCTGCTTATTTGTTTGTACTGCCCCACCACCGTGCGGAGCTGCTGCCCCACCACCGTGCAGAGCTGCCGCCCCACTACCATGCGGAGCTGCCGCCCCACCACCGTGCGGAGCTGCCGCCCAACCTACACCCTACCTACTGTCTCCTCCCCAAAATCCTATAGAATGTAAGCCCACAAGGGTAGGGCCCTCTTCCCTCTGTACCAGTCTGTCTACTGTAACTTGTATATATATTCTGTATGTAACCCCCTTCTCATGTACAGCACCATGGAATCAATGGTGCTCTATAAATAAATAATAATAATAATAATACTGCCTTACTTCTCTCTTTGAGAGACTCCTATACTTTCACACCATGGAGCCATTACTCACACCCACCCTTTTAACTTTAATTTGCCTTTGTTTACCTAGTGACCCTATGCATCACAATACCATCCATTATTTAAATGTGATGGTTTGAATCAGACAACAATGTTTTTATTTTCTGCCCTGGGTCTCTTTTTTTATATCCTATACATTCCCCTATTTTCTATTTTTTATTATTTTAATATTTAAATCCCTTTGAATTTATTTATCCATAAAGGATTTTTACATTAATCATTGGAAAAGAGAGCCACTTTATTTTTGTTGGATCTATAGATAGATAATAGATAGAAACAGATAGAGATAGGCAGAGAGAGAGAGGGACAGACATATAATAAAAATGCACCCTGTGAAGCTTATTGGACAGCTTTTTATGGTTAAATAAATAAATACATTTAACAAAATGATGTGGGGTTCCCCTATTTTGATAACTTGCAAAGGTTAGGTCAGCTGCTGCTGATATTATGAGGCCGGGTCATTCCATAGTTATTGGGCCCTTCCCAGCCTAAAAATACCAGCCCACAGCCACCTCAGAAGCGGCATAACACATTAGATGAACCAATTCTGGCACTGTCTTTTTCCGACTGCCCTAGTGTGGTGGAAATCAGGGTAGTGGTAATTGGGGTTGATGTCAGCTATGTAGTGTGAGCTGTGTGGTTTAAGCTTGATATTAGTAATGGAGTGGCGTCTATCAGTAAGTGAAAAGAAAAAAACAAACACACACATAAATACTTTATTTGAACCCACCCCACCCACTTTCCCTGGTTCACCTTTTATTAAAAAAACACCAAAAATATGGAGATCCACAAATGGAAACCTGAAAGATATAAAAAGAGGAAAATAAAAACAAGACATTGTCCCTCATTTACCAAGTTTTTAAAAATCCAAGTTCTCAGGTCCGACGTTGTTCTCTGGTTCCCATAGCATTAGTGGACTACCTGAATCAGAGCCTATGGAGCATCAGAACAAGGCTTCATAGACTTTGAGCAGCAACAAGTCACGTTTCACGCTATACACCCCGGGATACAGGAAACACTTATGATCAGTGATATCAGCAATGTCACTGCTCATCATTCTGATACCTGGCAACTATGATCAGTAACTGTGACTATCGCCGGGCGTCAGAGTGATGAGCAATGTCGTTCCTGACGTCACTGCTCATCAGTGTCCCGAGTCCCGCGGTGTGCAGCATGAACTGCAACTGGCTGCTGCTGAAGGCTTATGGAGTCTCGTTCTGATGCTCCATAGACTTTAATGTAAGTAATTGAAGAACGCCATGGGAACCACAGGACTACTTTAAACCTGAGAACTTGGATTTCTAATAATGAGGGACAGTGTCTTGTTTTTATTTCTCTCTTTTATGTCTTTCAGGTTTCCATTTGTTGACTACGGCAGAATCCTTGCATTATGGAGACGCTTCTTGTTGTTTCTTTTATATATATCTACATATATCTATCTATATCTATCTATATATATATATATATATATATATATATATATATAAATATATATATATATATATATATATATATATATATAAAATGGTGAACCATGGTGTGTGGGAGAGTTTTTTCAAACAAATTATTTGTGTGTGTTTCTTTTCTTTTCATTTACTGAGTTAGTAATGGAGGAGACTCATGGATGCATCTCCATTACTAACACCAAGGCATGATTCCAGCTGACATCAACCCCAACTACCATTGCCGCTATTGCCACCGCAACAGGGAAATCAGGAAGAGATTGAAAAGTGCCAGAATTGGCACATCTAATGTGATGTGACACTTCTGGGGCATCTGCGGGCTAGTATTTTTTAGGCTGGGAAGGGCGCAATAATCATGCACCTTACCAGCCTGATAATATCAGCTCTGCGCTGTTTGTTTACCCTTTGATGGTTTAAAAAAAAAAAAATTTCATTTATTTATTTAAAATGTTGGGGGGCTGTACAATTTTAAGTCTATAAGTCTGTCTGTCTTTATGTCTGTCTGTATCTATCTATCTATTTAATAACGATCTCTATTATCTATATCATTCATCGGTGTCCAAAAATGCTGGAAAAACATATGTAAAAATGCATCAAAAACACGGCAAAATGCATGTTTTTGCTGCTGCGTTGTTCCTGCAAAAGATGCAGAAATGGTGCAGAAATTTCTGCATCCAAATACTCAACGTCTGCACATACTCTGAATGCCTGTTCTGCCTTCATGACAGCTGTTTCTAAAGCTCCTGTTCTCAATCAACCCGATATTGATCTGCCTTTGTGGTCAAAGTAGATGTTTCTGCTGTGGGGAAGGGGGCTGTTCTTTCACAGAAAAGAATGGATACCTTTGCTTTTTATTGTCAGATGTTCTCTCAAGCCGAATCTAACTATGATATTGGTAACAATGAACGTTTGAGGAATGGAGACACTGGTTGGAGGGAGCTAGACATAAGGTAATGGTCTTTCCTGATCATAAAAACCTATTATATATTGATGCTGCTAAGTGTCTAAATACCATGAGCCCTTTTGTTTGCTCAGTTTGATTCTCTGGTGACTTATCTCTCTGGATCTAAGAATGGTAAAGCTGACGCTTTGTCTCATAGTTTTGTTCCAGAGCAATCCTTGGGAGAAAGAAATGAAGCAAGTTTTGGTATTTGGGCGGGTCAGGCGCCACTTGCAGTATCTGGTTAAATGGAAAGTTTAAGGTCCTGAAGATAACTCTTGGGTCAATTCGGAGAATCTTCATGTGGATTGCCTGATAAGACAGTTCCATTAGCGTCATCAGAGGATGGGGGGTTCTGAGGGTCCAGTGGCCCCTCGTAGATGGAGGGGTACTGTCATGGCTGGACTTCGGGGCTAGATCTGGTGTCCTTTCGGTTGTGTGGTTGGTTTCTCTCTCTGTTTGCCACAGCCTGTTTTGTCTGTCCTAGTGCTGATACTTCTCGCTGTTCCTTTCCTTTGTTTTCCTTTTATTTCTATTCAGGTGTGTTCACTTCGTTGATTAGTTTGCCCTACCACATCTTGGGAGGGCTATTTATTCTCACCATGCACATACATTCATTGTTGGGTATATTCCTGAATGCTTGGAGTCACAACTCTTCAGTTAAGGATATCTTGCTGAAAAAGCACTATTGCTTTTCCCTGATGTTTATTTGTGTTTCCCTTCCTAGCATTCTTCCCTTTCTTTTACATTTGGGATTTGGGAGGATTTCCATGTATTTCGTAAGTATTTTGAGTTACCTCCATCTTCTGTTCACATATTTTTAGCTGTGCGTCTCACCCTCTGCATGTGTGCGCTTGATTTATGTTAATTGTTATTTAGTGTAAAGGGTGCTTTACACGCTGCGACATTGCTAACAATATATCGTCGGGTCACGATGTTTGTGACGCACATCCGGTGTTGTTAGCGACCGCAGCGTGGGACAGTTAGGAGCGATGATCAACGATCGCAAAAACGGCAAAAATCGTTGATTGTTGACACGTCGCTCCTTTTCATAATATCGGTGATGGGGCATGCCGCTGGTTGGTCGACGTTCCTGCGGCACCACACATCGCTGTGTGTGACACCGCAGGAACGACGAACATCTCCTTACCTGCGTCCACCGGCAATGAGGAATGAAGGAGGTGGGCGGCATGTTTCGGCCGCTCATCTCCGCCCCTCCTCTGCTATTGGATGGCCGTTTTGTGACGCCGCTGTGATGTCGCTGTGACACCGAACGCACCTCCCCCTTGAAGGGCGGATTGTTCGCCAGCAACAGCTACGTTGTTGAACAGGTATGTGCGTGTGACGCTGCTGTAGCGATAATGTTCACTACGGCAGCGATCAACACATATCGCAGCAACAACGGGGGCGGGTGCTATAGCTCGCGACATCCCTAGCAATCGCTAGTGTGGCGCTCTGGACTAGCCAGGTCGTCACAGGTACTACAACACACACCCCCACCCTGAGACAGGCACATCAGCCAGACACAAAATCCTTGTTGCCTCCCTCCAGGGGCTGATGTCCACACCAGGTGGGGTGGAGCCATGCGGTTGGCCCCACCCACTGAGGAGTTCATGGTCCTGGAGGCGGGAAAAGGAAGGCAGATCAGTGAGTGAGGTGTAGAGTGCAGTTAGGGAAGTGGTAGGAGAGGAGCAAACTGACCGTGTCCGGGTGTGTGGCCCGGGCACTAAGAGCAAGGTTGGCAGACGGTGGTGGCCGTCTGCAGGAGAGGCCGATCAACGCGGAACCGTAGGACCGGGGATGGGCGGTGGCCCGCCGGTACCGAACCGGGGAACGAAGTGAAGCCAGCACACACAGGCAGGGCCTGCGGACCCCGACCAGGCTTGGAGTCACCATTAGAGGTCAAATCCGTCAGTGACCGGAACCCCAGGGGTTTCCTAACAGCCAAGACCCGATTGAAGGCAACCGTCTGACCAGCAAAAGGAAATACAGCTACCACCACAGCTGGAGTTCCAAGGGCCAGAGCTTGCGGGCAAAAGGGCTCCTCCGGCACATACACATGCTGGGGAGCGGGTTACCGGTGGGAATCCATCGGGACTGAACATACACAAAGGTGCAGGGAAAGGCAGCCACCACTAACCGTCCAGGAGAAGCCACAGCAGCCGGCTGCGGGACCCGTCCATCCAGCCGTTTGGTTTACCAGAGACTTTGCGTACCTTTGTGGCTGAGTGAGTACTACCGTGCCGTCTGGCACCGCGCTGTGCAGTCCAAGCGACCCTGCACCCATCCAACCCTGCCTCCCCGTCATCTCACCGGGCCCCGGGACCACCAACCCCTACCCACGGAGGGGGAAAACAACATCCCAACTGCTCTTTGCCATCGCTCCCGGGATCTCCGTCACCAGCAGCGGTGGTGCCCAACCTCACCACAACCCGTGGGTGGCGTCACGGACCAAATCCCCAAACCAAACTACCCCCTTTCACTCACGGGCGAGGAGCGCCGCTCGAGTCCCCGGATCCGGCCCACCGCTCGAGCCACCGAGCAGCCATCGCATCAGCGCTGGACCCGAACGTTAGCGAGCGCAGCGGCGTCCTTCCCTGCCCGCGACACTAGCGATGTTGCAGCGTGTAAAACACCCTTTACACTGTTTATAGTTGAGGGTGCAGTTTAGGTCACTCAGGTTCAGCTGACATTCATAATCTTAGGACGCCAACCTCATGGTAAGGCAGAGACAAATCAGGGTCAAATTTAAGGCATCCTCTAGTCTGATTAGGGACCTGTTAGTTACAGGTATTACATGTCTCTCTGTTACTAGAGACTTGTGACAGAATCTGGGCCAGAGTCTCTCTTTGCCATGTGAGACTCTTCAAATTAAACATATTCCCTTTCCTTTGGTGCTGAAAGGGTTAATGTCAGTTTTACTTAACAGCAGCGTCTGACTATAGGCCTCAGGTATTTACGGTTGGTGACCACTTCCTTCCCCTATATATATGGTCACATCTCCAAGTAGAGGGCGCTGGTTATTCTGAATCCATTCTGTAGCTAGGACTTGAGGTGAATGGAGCTGCTGGAGCCCTTGTTGCTGTGAAGTGGTGTAGGCTGCAGTGCTGGTGTCTGACTGCAGCCGTGAAGCTGGTCTTTATCTTGTTGTTGTGTCCCCTGTCTGTTGTACCTTCCCTTCATGTTGTATTAGTGCAGTGGTAGAATTAGTGCTCCTTGCCTACCAGCTCACTAGCCAGGGTTATTGCAGGGTCTCTCAGAGTTTCAAATATTCTGCTCGGGGACAGGTGCAAAACTTTTATAAGGACTAGCTAGATGTGCAGGGTGCAGCTGAAGGTGAGTGCAGGAGGTGTCTCATCATCCCTCTGTCTAGCACCAAGACCCAAAATTGTTTATGTGTCCATGGTGTACCCCTTGTTTGTTGTGGTGAACCCCCTGTTTGTTGTGTGTCTTGCCATGCGGCAAACCTTCCCCAAGTCCATGCGTGACAATACATCTCTTCTGGTTTGTTCATCCATGTGTGAGTGGTAGAGTTTAGTCGTAACAATGTAAATGCAACCATCTCACAGACACGTCCAGGTCAACCTTGGAATAGAACAACTAAACAGTGTTACTCTTGCTGGGAGGGCAAGCAGGTCTGACCCACCTCATGTGCAACATCTTCTGCTACAACGCTGGCAGCATGAGTGTCTTGGAGTCAGCGGAGTTCATCCTTAGCTAACTGTTACGCTTGCCAGGAAGGCGAGCAGGAGTGAAAATTTTGGACTTGGACAATAAGGACCTGGGCTTACCCTGATGTAAGAGGGGCTAAAGTAAGTACCTACCAGGTATTCATCAGAGCCCCTGATGGTGAGGATGGGCTTGGCTGCCGGTAGACAGCAGGTGCCACTCCCAAGGCAGTGCCTGGCACTGTGGAAGCTGAGCCCCAGGGCAGGGACGGGTTTAGATACAGACAGGTACAGTATTCTAAAGCAGGCAGGTGCAGCCAGGAAGGCTGATGCAGACTGCATGGCTGATGCAGGCAGGTACAGACAGATATGGGAAGGTGGGCAAAGTGACAGGTAATGGGTACAGTATATGTGGGACCTGACAACTGGCTAGAAAGCGTGTAACTTACTAACTAAACACATTGATCAGGTTGATAAGGCACCTCCCCTAAGGGGAGGATGACTTAAGTACCTAGTTCCTCTGAGCCATACGTTGAGATGTACTTCCAGGTAGTAGTGCACTGGCCCTTTAAGATCAGGGAAGGTGTGCGCATGTTCCCGTGGAACCTGTGCAGCATGCAGATGCCCTGGGAGCAGGTGGCAGTAAGAGAGGACTAGGATGGCAGCGGAGAGGCAGGAGAGGGTGCAGGTTGGCCGCGACGGTGAGTATGTCGGCGTCCCTGCAGGGATGCCAGTGTTACTGTACCCCCCTTACAACCCCTCTTTACCAGACCTGAAAGAATTTTTTTCTTCAGAATGACATCTTCTCAATTGATAAGAATAGGAATGGCCGGTGGAAGGGGTAGACTGGATAGCTGCTGCTTGGAAGGCTTTTTCCCGGCCCCCGAATGGCAGACGGAACTGATCTCCACTGTAGTAATCTCAGAAGCTTCAGGGACACATTGGGACTCCTCTTCTCTTGTCGAAGTCAACAGCAACAGGCTGACAGGCAGGGAACAGAACCGGATGGCAAGGTGGAACCTTAGAACAATGGGATGGATGAGCACTGACCAGGCACTGGTCAGAGAACCTCCTTGGATTTCTGGCCCAGAACAGTCTCATGAGTACAAAGCCAAAGCAGACCCAGAAGTAGGAAAGACAGGTTTGGAAGCACCAGGAAGGAAATCTTATCCGAATGCGATGTTCCCACCTGTAGTTCCACTGGTTCAGAAGCAAAACGTCTGCCATCAGACAGGAGTATGCCATTGACAGGTAACACCTTCAGTGGATTCTGAAGGAGCCGGCTGGGAATTTGGTACTGATCCACCACAGCCTGTTGTATGAAGTTTCCAGCAGATTCAAAATCAAGGTGGGCCACCTCAGAGAGCCAAATTCCTCCATACAAAATGGACATGGATAGATCAATGATGTAGAGGGATTTTTCTCGTTTAGAGTATTGCCTCTTACTGGCCTAAAGCAAGAGAGTCCCAGTTTTAAAGGACAAGCATGGATGAAGTGTTCAGCTCCTCTACAGTAGAAACACAGATTCATGGCTCGACGATGTTCTCGTCATTGTTCGGACATCTTGATATAATCAACCTGCATCAGTTCAGAAGCTGAAGTGGAAACTGGGAATCCAGAGGACTCTGGAGAGATGGAGCAGGGTGCGTAGGTTTTGTTTCATGACTTACTTTCATGGATCGTTCCTGGAATCTGCGATCGCCCCGTGAAGACCAGGAAATCAGATCATCCAGAGTAGCGGGAATATCATTACCAATTCATCCTTAATCCTCCCAGATACAGATTCCAAAAAGGCAGCAACCAGTTCCTGATTATTCCATCCCTGTTTTGAGGAGAGGGTGCAGAACTGACAGACAAGGCCCAGAAGTAGTCAGTCTGGAATTGCAGACTGGACAGATGCAGATGAGATAGCTGGTCCCAGGTTATTTAAATGGGTGTTCAAGGAACGCATAAATGACAGAATCTGATCCTGCTGTTCTTGCATGCTGAACATCTACTGCTGCAAAGCTGGAAGCGTGATCATGTCAAAGTCAGCGAGTCCATGGCCTGAGCAAACTGTTATGCTCACCTGGAGGGTGAGCAGGAGAAAACCCACTAGACCACAATGAGGACCCGGGCTTTCTTTGACATGGGAGGGGCTTTACTAAATGCATACTGAGTATTCCCAAGAACCCCTGATGGTGAGGATGGTCTTTGCTACTGGTAGGCGCCAGATGCCACTACCAGGGCAGTGTCCGGGACTGTGTAGTTGACCCCCAGGATTGGGACGGCTCAGTTACAAACAGGTACAGTCTCTAATGCAGACAGGTGCAGCTGGCATGGCTGATGCAGACTGGATGGCTGGTGCAGGCACGTACAGAGGATATAGCAGGTGCAGACGGGTATGGGAAGACAGGCACAATGACAGGTAATGGGAACAGGATACATGGGACCTGACAACTAGCTAGCAAGTGGGTAAGTAACTGAACACATTGCTCAGGCACCTGCCCTAAGGGGGGGGATGCCTTAAGTACCTAGTGCTTCTCAGCCATAGGCTGAGTGGCACTTCCAGGTAATAGTGCACTGGCACTTTAAGAGCAGGGAAGGCGTGTGCAGGCCCTAGAAGCAGAAAGCATCAGGAGATGACATGGATGGCGGTAGAGAGGCGCGGCAGGGTGCAGGCCACCTGCAACGGTGAGAAGGTCCCTGCAGGCACAAAGGTGTTACAAACAGAAGCATCTTTTAATGAGAAGGATAGAAGAAAATCGACATGTAAGGTCACTGCAGTTAGCTAAAGAAGAAGAAAGCCAAACTGTGTTCAGTGTTTTCAGTGACACAATGCAGCAAACACCATTTTTTAAATTTATTTATTTTAACACCAATATAGAGTCGCAAACAGGGTTTTGATTGCAAGCATTCAATTGGGGGCGCATCTGACTGCAACCAATCAGAGATGGCAGGACTACCGGTGGGCGGGGGAAGCAGTGAATATGTATGAGCGATAATGAATGGCCCCGGAATTAGCATTAAGGGGGCTTTATATGCTGCGACATCGTTAGCAATTTATCGTCGGAGTCACGGTGTTTGTGACACACATCCGGTGTCGTTAGCGACAGCGCAGCGTGTGACACATACGAGCGACCTTAAATGATCGCAAAAGAGACAAAAATTATTGGTTTTGGAGAGGTCGTCCAAAAAACAAAAATCGTTGTCTGCTTAGTAGCGATGTTGTTCCTCGTTCCTGCGGCACCACACATTGCTGTGTGTGACACCGCAGGAACGACGAACATCTCCTTACCTCCGTCCACCAGCAATGAGGAAGGAAGGAGGTGGGCGGGATATTACGTCCCGCTCATCTCTGCCCCTCCACTTCTATTGGCCGGCCGCTTAGTGACGCCGCAGTGACGTCGCTATGACGCCAAACGCACCTCCCCCTTGAAGAAGGGATTGTTCGGCGGTCACAGCGACGTCGCTGAACAGGTATGTGCGTGTGACGCTGCTGTAGCAATAATGTGCGCTACAGCAGCGAGCACCACATATCGTTACAACGTCGGGGGCGGGTGCAATCGCATGAGACATTGCTAGCAATCGCTAGCGATGTCGCAGCGTGTAAAGTACCCTTTACAGCTGCACAGAGACTGATAAGTATAAAGTGCTTGCTCCAATCCCCATACCTTGTATAACTATTTTTAAGCATACCTATAGACTTATGTGGCGCCCTGGACAAGCCAGGGGCCACAGGTAACAACACACACACACACCCCCACCACCAGCAGTTCACAGCAGTCATCCCCAGTGAGACCTGATTTCCTCCCTCGGGTTCAGACAGCAGACACACCAGGTGGGCGGAGTCAGGCAGATGGAGACGCCCACCCAGGAGTCTAGCTGGTCTGAGGCAGGAAACAACACAGACAAGTCCAGGCAGGCAGGAAGAGAGAGGAGGTCTGCAGAGAGGCAGACGCAGACTGGGGCCTAGGATGGAGCCTAGGTCCCTCGTGTAGCCAGTGAGGCAGACGGTAGTGGCCGTCTGCAGGAGCCGGGAAGACAGTCTTGGTGGAACCGTAGGTAGCCGGGACAAGGTAGTGGCCCGTCCGGTTCCGAACCGGGGAGCCAGCTGGAAACCGGAGCACAGGAGGAGCGTACATGAAGGTGAAGGAAAGGACTTACACTACCAACCTGGGGTCAGGGGAAAAACACCGCAGCCGTCTGTGGGACCCGTCCATCCAGCCGTTTGTTTTACCGGAGACTTTGCATTGATCATTGGCTGAGTGAGTACAACCGTGCCGTGCGGCACAGCGCTGCCCCCGCGACCCTGCACCCTCACCAGGCCCCGTGACCTGCCTGCCATCCCTCCCTCACCGGGCCCTGGGACAACCAACCCCCCTACCCACGGAGGGGAGAAACAACATCCAAGCTGCTCCCTGTCATCGCTCCCGGGATCCCCGTCCAGAGCAGCGGTGGTGTCACAACCTCACCACAACCGTGGGTGGCATCACGGACAATTTCCCTAAACCCAAACAACCACCCTCCCTTTCACTCACGGGCGAGGAACGCCGCTCGAGTCCCCGGGATCCGGCCCACCGCTCGAGCCACCACCGAGCAGCAGCAGCAGCAGCCGGACCTGAGCAGTGGGTGAGCGCAGCGTCCCCTCCTCCACCCGCGACACTTATATGGGCACCGGCATTCTGCCATATATCTGGGATAAATTCTGGGCCAGAATCGGGTATATATGATATCTGCGAGTCCGCTCATCACTATTCAGGAACTGTTTTTATTTTTATGCCGTTCATTATTTGGTAAAAGTGATAAGACGGTTTTATTCTTTGGATTAGTACAATTACAGGGAAACCACATATAGGGCCTTTGCGCACACTGCTTTTTTTTTTGCTGCGTTTTTGCTGCGTTTTGGGGCAGAATTGGTGGAGTTTGTGTTCATAAACACCATGCAGTCCTTCCTCAGTAAAGTCTATGAGAAATCCGAAATGTGGTGCGCACGTTGCTACTTTTTTCCTTACAGGTTTTGCTGCAGTTTTTCTGCAGCAAAAAGAAGCAGCATGTCACTTCTTTTCTGCAGGTCCCTGCGTTTTTCCCTGGGACAAAAACGCAGACAAAAACACACAAAAACGCAGTAAATTCGCCATAGGTGCGTTTCTGCCAGAGGGTGCGTTTTTTTGCTGAAAAAACAAATCTGCAGTGTGTATGTCACTAGTGATCTCTGTATTACCTGTTATTAAATACTGTTATACTATGCCACTTAAGCCAAGCCCTTGGCAGTGATCATGCATACACTGCTTCTGTGACCACATAATCGCCAGGACGTACTGGTACCTCTGATTGCAGAAACACACTGCAAAATAGGATATAACAGCGCGTCCAATGTCGGGAAGGGATTAAAGATGACCTGTCTCAAGGTCAAAAGTGTCCACTTTTTGGTCTTATTTTTGCTGCTACATTAACAAAATAAATAAAAAAAAAATTTGCCATATGGTTCCACAAATATGGGATTTTTTTATTGATTGCTACTAGGGATGATCGAATACCTCAAATATTCGGCTTCGCGAACATTTGCCGAATAGGTCGCCACTATTCGACTATTCGTGAATATTCGATGGGCAATGTAAGTCTATGGAAAACCCGAATAACAACTATTCGGAACTATTTGGGCTTCCCATAAACTTACATTGCGCATCGAATATTCGCGTAGCGGCGACCTATTCGTCGGATATTCGCGAAGCCGAATGTTTGAGGTATTAGATCATCCCTAATTGCTACTTGTTATTATCTTTACCAAGGTGGTTTGGCTCACAGCATAATCACACAGAGCAGTAAAAAAACATGACCACACAGATATCCTGTGATCAAAGACCCTACCACTAATAAAAAAAGTCCTTATCTCTAGAACCCCATGGTGGATTTTGAAAAACAAAAAAAACTAATTACTAAGGTGACAAATTACCAATGGTTGGTGCAACATAAGATTGTTTGAAATAAAACATTTCATTTTTTTCAGGCAGGGAATATATCTGTTAGATATGCAAAAAAGTTGCAAAGGGATACTATAGTTATACTATATACACTATATATTGAAAGTAAAGACCTTTGCCATGACTCCTTTTTTTTTACCCCTTCTTGCATCATCTATTTAGCAATACTGGTATTTTCTTCCTTTCCTACAAGACATCTGAGAGCCATTTCCAAAGAGCCCAGTTGTCCACATTGGATCTAAACCAGCATATTCAATATTAATACATTAATTTGAGTCAAAAAGTTATTTAAAGGGAATCTGTCAGCAGGTTTTTGCTACGTCATCTGAGAGCAGCATGATATAGGCAAAGAGATCCAGAACCCAACAATGCACCCACTTAGATTACTGGGTGCATCTGTTCTGACACAATCAGAAATATTAGATGTAGCCAACTAGCAAAGCTGAGAAAGCTGTCCCACCACACTAGACTCTCAATAGTAGTGATGGGCAGTCCGACTCTTTTTGGTGATCCGGTTCCCATGGCTCCGCTCACCAAAAAGAGTCGGCTCTTTTGGATCCTAAATGGGGAACACATATGTGAAGCCCCGCAAGTATTGTGTCGGTGCATTACCTTCAGGGACTCCACTCAGCTGGATCCTGTCACAGGTAGGAAATCTTCTATCTAGGATTGTCGTGACGCCACTCTCAGAATTGCGGTCAGTGGGGACCGCCACTGCAGATTAAGGGACGCCTGGGGCTGATGGTGGGTGCAGTCAGTTGTAATAGCCTCCTGAGAGTGAGGCAAGCCCCAGGGCCCTGTGTAAGTGTGTGGAACTACAAGTCGCAGAATGACTCACACGCACAAGCAGGATGTCTTTCAGGGGTTTTACTCACTGATGGTGGCAGGGTGAGTAACCCGGGCGTAGCTGGGATGAACCAGGCTGGAACCAGGTGTCCTTCAGGCTGACTGATGAGGGTGACTACCGACTCGCCTTCCTTAGCCCTTCTGTGGTTTGTGGTAACCCCGACTTTTAGTCCCTATGGGGGTCACCCAGGGAAGTAGCTGCTCCCCTCGTTTGTTTGCCGTTTGCTTGTCGCCTGGACCAGATCACTCCGGCTGCTTGCCTCCTGTGAACTATGGGCCCTAACTGTGGCTACGTGGCTGCGGCCTTTGGGGTGTTGTGGCGTGGGCTTTGAGGGCCCCACACCGGCAGGTTTAGCAAGGAAAGGTGGATCTATCCCCGCACCGGGATCTGCCGCCCGTTTGGGCCTGGTACTCCCTGACAGTCTCCGTACTTTCCACTACGCTGCTCTCTCTCTAGCTGTGTGTGGGGTTCGGGCAGCACTACCAGGTGACCGTTCTCCCCCGTCGGTAGTCACTGCGCGGACGCTGTTAGACTGTCACAGCCCCAGGGGTCTGCTCCTGACGTCTGCTCTCCCTGGACTGCACACTAAACTGCCTCACTGTTCCCTCCTCTCCTGTTCTTGCCTACGCCACCTAGCAACCAGGCTCTCTACCACACCCCTTGAGTGGAGATGGAGGCTTCGCCCCCTCCACTCCTCAAGTGGAGGTGAAGGCTTTGCCCCCTCCTGGGATCCCCAGGGGTCCTCTCAAAGGTACATGTGTGAGACCTGATCACTATGCGCCTGTGTAGTCACACCTCGGTCAGCCTTCTGGATTACCTGTGTTGTACTGTCCCCAGCATGGGTGCAGTACTCAGTGGTGCCTGACCAGGTCAGGGGCGCCACATTCCCCCTTAGTTATCACCAGCACGTCCTCGGGCTGCAAGACAACATTTTAAAATGCATAAAACATTAAAACTTGGTAAAACTTTTAAAACCACCAGGTACCATACATCACCACCCTCCACCCACAAGTCCGTTAACCCACCCAAAACCCTCTCACGTTGGCCGCGCCTTCAGCCACTTCTGGCAGGATGTAGAGGCGGCTTTCATGGGCTGGTGGTTTCAGGGTATACCTGGCCTGGTGGATCCGCGCCTTCAGCCTCTTCTGGCAGGATGTAGAGGCGGCCTCCACAGTTGGTGCTGACCAGGTACCCTCTTTGTGGTGGAGAGCCAGGCCCCATAAACAGGCATGCTCCCTGGTTGCAGGCGAGCCAAGGCCCCATAAACGGACGTGCTCCCTGGTTGCAGGTGAGCCAAGCCCCTAAACAGGCTGGCTCTGGTGGTGGTACCTCTGGGGTAACTATTTACACTGCGAGAGTTTGTGGCTATAGCCAGTTCATAGCCTTAAGGTTCATGGGTTTCTCACATTAGTTCATGTGGGCACATGCTTAAACTTATAAACGTTGCAAACTTTTCAAAACTTGTCAAACTGGTCAAAACTGTAACTTGCTGTACTTCTTTCTTTCTTTACTTTACATAGATTCCTCCTTACCAGGGCTTGGGCCTGTAGGGCTGCGGCACCTGTTGCTTTCTTCATTTCTCTCATCATCGGAGGTAGTCTCATCAGTGGGTTCTTTATCTTTCCTTTCTTCTTCTGTATCTGTTTCTTTTTCTGTATCTGTTTCTTTTTCTGTGGAGACAGCAGGTTCACTGTAGGGATTTCTGGAACATGGTGTAACATCCAGTGCATACCATCCTCTTTCTCCTTGGTGCATGGTGAATTCCACTGAGTCTCCTGTCCGTAGGTTCCTTCCTGGATGTCCTCTGGGCAAATGGGCTCTAACGTCTCTTCTGTTAACAAAGATGCCTTCCTTCATACCATGAGCTACTATGAAGCCATATCCTGATTTCAAGCTGAAGTCTTCTACTACACCACGACAAAGTGGACCTCTGACCTGGGATTTGGCCCTTCTCAAGAACCGTTTCTCCTCCAAGTCTCTGGCCGTCACTTCATCTTTCTTCTCTGGAGATTGCTGTGCAGGGGAAAACTTTGTTCTGCTGCGGCGCCGTGTCTTGCGGGCTGGATTCTGCTGGGTTGCTACTTCACTGCTTGCAGGCTCCCAGGTAAGGTTTCTGGACAAATCTTCCTCTTCATCCCAGCGGGAGTACGGCAGCATCTCTGGCTCTGGGCATGGATCCACTGCTGATGGCTCCGGGGTCAGCTTCTCAGCTTCCTGGCCTCCTCTCCCCCTTAGTTCTTCTTGTGAAGCCCCACAAGTGCAGTGTCGGTGCATTACCTTCAGGGACTCCACTCGGCTGGATCCTGTCACAGGTAGGAAATCTTCTATTTGTCGTGACGCCACTCTCAGAATTGCGGTCAGTGGGGACCGCCACTGCAGATTAAGGGATGCCTGGGGCTGATGGTGGGTGCAGTCGGTTGTAATAGCCTCCTGAGAGTGAGGCAAGCCCCAGGGCCCTGTGTAGGTGTGTAGAACCACAAGGCGCAGAATAACTCCACACAAGCTAAATGTCTTTCAGGGATTTTACTCACGGAAGATGGCAGAGTGAGTAACCCGGGCGTAGCTGGGATGAACCAGGCTGGAACCAGGTGTCCTTCAGGCTGACTGGTGAGGGTGACTACCGACTCGCCTTCCTTAGCCCTTTGCGTTTTGGGGTAACCCCGACTTTTAGTCCCTATGGGGGTCACCCAGGGAAGTTGCTGAAGCCTCTCTCCCCTTCGTTTTGTCCGTTTGCTTGTAGCCTGGACCAGGACACTCCGGCTGCTTGCCTCCTGTGAACTATGGGCCCTAACTGTGGCTACGTGGCTGCGGACTCTGTAGTGTGTTCTTGGGGGTGTGAAGTGCCCCCTCAAGCAGGTTTGGCAAGGAAAGGTGGATCTATCCCTGCACTGGGACCTACTACCCGTTTGGGCCTGGTAACTCCCTAGCAGTCTCCTTACTTCCCACTCCGTTGCTCTCTCTTTAGCTGAAGATGGATTTCGGGTAGCACTACTAGGTGACCGTTCTCCCCCGTCGGTAGCCACTGCGCGGACGCTGTCAGACTGCAACAGCCCCAGGGGTCTGCTCCTGACGTCTGCTCCCCCTGAACTGCACACTGAACCGGCTCACTGCCCCTCCTCTCCTGTTCTTGCCTACGCCACCTAGCAACCAGGCTCTCCACCACACCCCTTGAGTGGAGATGGAGGCGTTTTACCCCCTCCACTATTCCAGTGGAGGTGAAGGCTTTGCCCCCTCCTGGGATCCCCAGGGGTCCTCTCAAAGGTACATGTGTGAGACCTGATCACTATGCGCCTGTGTAGTCACACCTCGGTCAGCCTTCTGGATTACCTGTATTGTACTGTCCCCAGCATGGGTGCAGTACTCAGTGGTGCCTGACCAGGTCAGGGGCGCCACATTCCCCCTTAGTTATCACCAGCACGTCCTCGGGCTGCAAGACAACATTTTAAAATGCATAAAACATTAAAACATGGTAAAACATTTTAAAACCACCAGGTACCATACATCACCACCCTCCACCCACAAGTCCGTTAACCCACCCAAACCCTTTCAGGAGGCAGGTCACCGGTCCTTTTGGTAACCAGATCTGGGCCATCTACTTCCCCAGACCTTTCCTCCAATCTTCCTCTCCCGTTGGCCGCGCCTTCAGCCACTTCTGGCAGGATGTAGAGGCGGCTTCCAGGGTCTGGTGGTTTTCAGGGTATACCTGGCCTGGTGGAGCCGCGCCTTCAGCCTCTTCTGGCAGGATGTAGAGGCGGCCTCCACAGTTGGTGCTGACCAGATGCCCTCTTTGTGGTGGAGAGCCAGGCCCCATAAACAGGCATGCTCTCTGGTTGCAGGTAAGCCAAGGCCCCATAAACGGACGTGCTCCCTGGTTGCAGGCGAGCCAAGCCCCTAAACAGGCTGGCTCTGGTGGTGGTACCCTCTGGTGTAACTATTTACACTGCGAGAGTTTGTGGCTATAGCCAGTTCATAGCCTTAAGGTTCATTTCTCACATTAGTTTATGTGGGCACATTGCTTAAACTTGTAAACGTTGCAAAAACTTCAAACTGGTCAAAACAGTAACTTGTTGTACTTTACTTCACTTCAAACAGATTCCTCCTCACCAGGGCTTGGGCCTGTAGGGCTGCGGCACCTGTTGCTTTCTCCATCTCTGTCTTTTCCTTCTTCTTCTGTATCTGTTTCTTTTTCTGTTGAGACAGCAGGTTCACTGTAGGGATTACGGGGACATGGGGTAACATCCAATGCATACCATCCTCTTTCTCCTTGGTGCATGGTGAATTCCACTGAATCTCCTGTTCGCAGATTTCTACCTGGATGTCCTCTGGGCAAATGAGCTCTGACGTCTCTTCTGTTGACAAAAATGCCTTCTTTCATACCAGGAGCTACAATAAACCCATATCCACTCTTCAAACTGAAGTCCTCCACAACTCCACGACAAAGTGGACCTCTAACCTGGGATTTGGCCCTTCTCAGGAACCGTTTCTCTTCCAAGTCTCTGGCTGTTACTTCGTCTTTTCTATCTGGAGATTGCGGTGCAGGGGAAAGCTTGGTTCTGCTACGGCGCCGTGTCCTACGGGCTGGATTCTGCTGGGCTGTTACTTCACTGCCTGCAGGCCCCCAGGTGAGGTTTCTGGGCAACTCTTCCTCTTCATCCCAGCGGGAATACGGCAGCATCTCTGGCGCGGGGCATGGATCCACTGCTGATGGCTCCGGGGTCAGCTTCTCAGCTTCCTGGCCTCCCCTCCCCCTTAGTTCTTCTGAGCACTCCTGTTGTGGCAGCGCCGGGGATGGGTGGTCATCAGCAGGCCCGGGCGGGGGACTCTTTGGCGTGGTTGCTGCAGAAGTCGCCTTGGGGGTGTGCGGAGGGAGCAGGTACCGATCCACCATCTCCTGTGGGAACTGGGCCTCTAGGTCAGCCTTCAGCTTCCAGTATTCGGGGTCCTCTCCTATCAGGGACTTCCTAGCAGGGACTTCCTTAGACTGGGGAGCGGTGTCTGCTCTGGCCTTGCAGGCCGGGGTAAATAGTGGTACATTCTTGTCTTGGCGGGCCGCGCCTGACATGGCGGCGGCCTGGTCATTCTTGTCTTGGCGGGCCGCGCCTGACATGGCGGCGGCCTGGTCTTGGCGGGCCGGGCAGGGCATCGCTGCGGCGGCCTGGATTGGCGTCGCAGCTGCGATGGGATCTGTGCAGGCTGGGCTGGGCGTCGCTGCAGCGATCTGGGCTTGGCGGGCCGCACCAGACGTGGCTGCGGCCTGGTTCAGCACCTCACTTGCGGCGCGGACGAGCGTTGCTGCTGCGGTGGGGTTTCGGCGGGCCGGGCAGGGCATCGCTGCGGCGGCCTGGGCTGGGCGGGCCGCACCTGGCGTGGCTGCGGCCTGGTTCAGCGTCGCCGCGGCGGGCGCCTCTTCGGGGACTACGGGCGTGGCAGCAGGGGTCGGGGCACTCGTGCTGGCAGGGGCAACACTGGACTCACCCATCGGTAGCAGCATCGGGGTCTGAGTCGTCGCCGCTCGGTCTGGCACTCGTCGCGTGGCCCTCTCCTCGTAGGCCTGTACCGCCGTAGCCATCCCCAGGAGCTCCTTGCGTCCCTCGCTGAGCTGCCGTAGAACCCTGGTTTCTAGTTGGTTGCAGCACTGGGCAAGCTCTCGGGCCCACCAGGCAGCGGAGCCTGGCTCGGGATCTCTGCATCCAGACGCCATTTCCTCTAACAGCAGGCTTCTGGCTCCCTTTCTGTCCCGACGTCTCTGAACGCCTCCGCTCTCTTCACTTGCGAGGTCAGGACTCTGCAGGGGATCTCTGGGTAGCCACACCTCTTCGTGGGCGGTAACTTCTCCCAGCGCGGGCTGCTGTTGTTTTTCAGCGCGCTTTTCATGGTGGCAATATGGCGGCGCTTCCAATTTTTCAAGCGGACCGCCCAGGCACATGGTCACCTGTCTGAACAGGTCTAGTCCTTATCCTGTTCGTGACGCCATATGTGAAGCCCCACAAGTGCAGTGTCGGTGCATTACCTTCAGGGACTCCACTCGGCTGGATCCTGTCACAGGTAGGAAATCTTCTATTTGTCGTGACGCCACTCTCAGAATTGCGGTCAGTGGGGACCGCCACTGCAGATTAAGGGATGCCTGGGGCTGATGGTGGGTGCAGTCGGTTGTAATAGCCTCCTGAGAGTGAGGCAAGCCCCAGGGCCCTGTGTAGGTGTGTAGAACCACAAGGCGCAGAATAACTCCACACAAGCTAAATGTCTTTCAGGGATTTTACTCACGGAAGATGGCAGAGTGAGTAACCCGGGCGTAGCTGGGATGAACCAGGCTGGAACCAGGTGTCCTTCAGGCTGACTGGTGAGGGTGACTACCGACTCGCCTTCCTTAGCCCTTTGCGTTTTGGGGTAACCCCGACTTTTAGTCCCTATGGGGGTCACCCAGGGAAGTTGCTGAAGCCTCTCTCCCCTTCGTTTTGTCCGTTTGCTTGTAGCCTGGACCAGGACACTCCGGCTGCTTGCCTCCTGTGAACTATGGGCCCTAACTGTGGCTACGTGGCTGCGGACTCTGTAGTGTGTTCTTGGGGGTGTGAAGTGCCCCCTCAAGCAGGTTTGGCAAGGAAAGGTGGATCTATCCCTGCACTGGGACCTACTACCCGTTTGGGCCTGGTAACTCCCTAGCAGTCTCCTTACTTCCCACTCCGTTGCTCTCTCTTTAGCTGAAGATGGATTTCGGGTAGCACTACTAGGTGACCGTTCTCCCCCGTCGGTAGCCACTGCGCGGACGCTGTCAGACTGCAACAGCCCCAGGGGTCTGCTCCTGACGTCTGCTCCCCCTGAACTGCACACTGAACCGGCTCACTGCCCCTCCTCTCCTGTTCTTGCCTACGCCACCTAGCAACCAGGCTCTCCACCACACCCCTTGAGTGGAGATGGAGGCGTTTTACCCCCTCCACTATTCCAGTGGAGGTGAAGGCTTTGCCCCCTCCTGGGATCCCCAGGGGTCCTCTCAAAGGTACATGTGTGAGACCTGATCACTATGCGCCTGTGTAGTCACACCTCGGTCAGCCTTCTGGATTACCTGTATTGTACTGTCCCCAGCATGGGTGCAGTACTCAGTGGTGCCTGACCAGGTCAGGGGCGCCACATTCTGAGCACTCCTGTTGTGGCAGCGCTGGGGATGGGTGTTCATCAGCAGGCCCGGGCGGGGGACTCTTTGGCGTGGTTGCTGCAGGAGTCGCCTTGGGGGTGTGCGGAGGGAGCAGATACCGGTCCACCATCTCCTGTGGGAACTGGGCCTCTAGATCAGCCTTCAGCTTCCAGTATGCGGGGTCCTCTCCTATCAGGGACTTCCTAGCAGGGACTTCCTTAGACTGGGGAGCGGTGTCTGCTCTGGCCTTGCAGGCCGGGGTAAACAGTGGTACATTCTTGTCTTGGCGGGCCGCGCCCTGCATGGCGGCGGCCTGAATCAGCGTCGCTGTCGCAGTCTCACTCAGGGTCGCAGCTGGAGTCTTAGCGGGCATCGCTACTGTGGCCGGTTCTTGGCGGGCCGGGCAGGGCATCGCTGCGGCGGCCTGAATTGGCGTCGCAGCTGCGATGGGATCTGTGCAGGCTGGGCTGGGCGTCGCTGCAGCGATCTGGGCTTGGCGGGCCGCACCTGACGTGGCTGCGGCCTGGTTCAGCACCTCGCCTGCGGCGTGGATGAGCGTCGCTGCTGCGGTGGGGTCTTGGCGGGCCGGGCCTAGCAAGGCGGCGGCCTGGGTCAGCGTCACACCCGCGGCATGGATGAGGGTCGCGGTGGCAGCCGGATCTTTGCGGGCCGGGCAAGGCATCGCTGCGGCGGCCTGGGCTTGGCGGGCCGGGCAGGGCATCGCTGCTGCGGCCTGGTCCAGCGTCGCCGCGCCGGGCGCCTCTTCAGGGACCGCGGGCGTGGCAGCAGGGGTCGGGGCACTCGCGCTGGCAGGGGCAACACTGGACTCACCCATCGGTGGCACCATCGGGGTCTGAGTCGTCGCCGCTCGGTCTGGCACTCGTCGCGTGGCTCTCCCCTCGTAGGCCTGAACCGCTGCAGCCATCTCCAGAAGCTCCGTGCGTTCCTCTCTGATCTGCTCTACGACCCGGGTCTCCAGTCGGTCGCAGAACTGGGCAAGTTCCCGATACCACCAGGCAGCGGAGCCTGGCTCTGGGTCTCTGCGTTCAGACGCCATTTCCTCTGCGCCTTCTTCTGCACGATTTCCCAGCAGCGGACTCGTCGCTGCCTCCAGTAGCAGGCTCCTCAGTTTCTGCTCTGCCTCTTCCAGCAGCAGGCTTCTGGCTCCCTTTCTGTCCCGACGTCTCTGAACGCCTCCGCTCTCTTCACTTGCGAGGTCAGGACTCTGCAGGGGATCTCTGGGTAGCCACACCTCTTCGTGGGCGGTAACTTCTCCCAGCGCGGGCTGCTGTTGTTTTTCAGCGCGCTTTTCATGGTGGCAATATGGCGGCGCTTCCAATTTTCCAAGCGGACCGCCCAGGCACATGGTCACCTGTCTGAACAGGTCTAGTCCTTATCCTGTTCGTGACGCCAGATGTGAAGCCCCGCAAGTATTGTGTCGGTGCATTACCTTCAGGGACTCCACTCAGCTGGATGCTGTCACAGGTAGGAAATCTTCTATCTAGGATTGTCGTGACGCCACTCTCAGAATTGCGGTCAGTGGGGACCGCCACTGCAGATTAAGGGACGCCTGGGGCTGATGGTGGGTGCAGTCAGTTGTAATAGCCTCCTGAGAGTGAGGCAAGCCCCAGGGCCCTGTGTAAGTGTGTGGAACTACAAGTCGCAGAATGACTCACACGCACAAGCAGGATGTCTTTCAGGGGTTTTACTCACTGATGGTGGCAGGGTGAGTAACCCGGGCGTAGCTGGGATGAACCAGGCTGGAACCAGGTGTCCTTCAGGCTGACTGATGAGGGTGACTACCGACTCGCCTTCCTTAGCCCTTCTGTGGTTTGTGGTAACCCCGACTTTTAGTCCCTATGGGGGTCACCCAGGGAAGTAGCTGCTCCCCTCGTTTGTTTGCCGTTTGCTTGTCGCCTGGACCAGATCACTCCGGCTGCTTGCCTCCTGTGAACTATGGGCCCTAACTGTGGCTGCGGCCTTTGGGGTGTTGTGGCGTGGGCTTTGAGGGCCCCACACCGGCAGGTTTAGCAAGGAAAGGTGGATCTATCCCCGCACCGGGATCTGCCGCCCGTTTGGGCCTGGTACTCCCTGACAGTCTCCGTACTTTCCACTACGCTGCTCTCTCTCTAGCTGTGTGTGGGGTTCGGGCAGCACTACCAGGTGACCGTTCTCCCCCGTCGGTAGTCACTGCGCGGACGCTGTTAGACTGTCACAGCCCCAGGGGTCTGCTCCTGACGTCTGCTCTCCCTGGACTGCACACTAAACTGCCTCACTGTTCCCTCCTCTCCTGTTCTTGCCTACGCCACCTAGCAACCAGGCTCTCTACCACACCCCTTGAGTGGAGATGGAGGCTTCGCCCCCTCCACTCCTCAAGTGGAGGTGAAGGCTTTGCCCCCTCCTGGGATCCCCAGGGGTCCTCTCAAAGGTACATGTGTGAGACCTGATCACTATGCGCCTGTGTAGTCACACCTCGGTCAGCCTTCTGGATTACCTGTGTTGTACTGTCCCCAGCATGGGTGCAGTACTCAGTGGTGCCTGACCAGGTCAGGGGCGCCACACATATATAAATTTATATTAATGCCTCAGAAACCCTGCTCACCTGTGGTAAAACCACGCCCACTTACAACAGACCAATTAAATTAGTGCGTGGGCGGGGTTTCATCCACTGAACACCGGACTTTTACACCCAGTGAAAGCCATTAAGAGAGTTTAGTGGCCCTCACTGGTGTGCCAGCTCCTCTCAGTCATAGCAGGGAGCCGTAAGTTTGTGTTTGATTGTTCGAGCCTGAAACATCACTACTAAATAGAGATTGTAAATTGACAGTGAGGTGGCAATCAGAGGAGAGGGATGCCGAACTCCCGTGCACATGACACTGTAGTATGAGCAAAGATATGTCCTGCTGCTTAAAAAAACATAGCAAATAAACAACAGATCGGACCTTGACAAGGCAGGAATCCCTGAATTCTCTGTGTTAACCCTTGCAGCATGCTGTCTTCAGATTACATAGCAAAAACCTGCTGACAGATTCCCTTTAATGTTCTTCCTAAAGAGTAAAATCTAATCAGCGTAATATGTAAAAAAAATTCCCTTACCTCAGTGCTTGATCAAGTGTTAGTCCAGTGAAGACAAAAAATTTCAGATACTCTTCTGCAACCATCTTACTGAACTCATTACTGAAAATTAAAAATAAAAATGATTGGTCTTTAGATCACATGGAAATGCACACAAAGTGTACACAGGTCTACAAGGACCATGACAGAGAAATGTTGATAATACATGAGGTGTAGCGGGATGGGAGACTGTAAGGAATAAGAGGAAAGCCCTTAAATATTCTATTATTGACCGGATACCTGATAACTACCTAATAGTCCTTGTTAATGCACACTGCTATTTATTTCACCTAAATACATAATTTGACTAAATAATGAAATAAAATCATAGTATAGGTGGGCATGTGATGTACTGTGCTGGTCACGGAATATAAATTATATGTCATCAGGAAGGTTTATGGGCATTCATACATATAATGTGTTATGATTGAAGTCAATTTTTATAGTTTTATATGCTTCTGACTCTAGACACTGAATAGCAGGGATGCTTTTAGGACGTTTTGCTTCTGCTGTCAAGGACCAACAGATCAGATACTACACTAGCTTTAGTGAGTGGCCATGTGGGAGAAAAAGCTAACAGAAACAAATTCATCCATAAGGGCATGTGCACACATCGTCTTTTGGACACCGACACACTTGCCGAGTTTTCCAAGGCTGCTTCAGGAAAATGCCGGCGGTTTCATTCCTGAAGTGACTTAACAGTTGGTATTGTGTTCGTTCTTGTGGAAGCTTCATTGCCTGGAATTTTTGCTCTATACTATCAAGCATTGAGAGTGGGTGGTTTCCTAGAAAAAGAAGTTCTGAGAATGGACAAGTCGTGACTTTTAAACCCTTCAGAACACTAAAGGCATTTAAAGATGTGACATTACTGGGAACATGTACACAGCAAATGTCCGAAACGCCTGAAAACAATGCTCTGTACACATCTCCAAGGAGAAATCAGATTACCTTCAGCGACT